>NC_079492.1:3067421-3680906 GCF_020520425.1 Spinacia oleracea | reverse complement strand
ATATAAGTTATTCATATAATATCTTTCAATTGATACATTCTTGTAAACAGGAATATCACCGCACAATATGGAAATAGTAATATTAATGTGCGATTTTTCCATATTCATTATTTATAAATACAGTAAGTTAAATATGACAAAATAAATTTCTATTAATTAATTTATATTAAAAGAGAGGCCAATCAATGAGTGACATTTGTCATCACCACAACGAGGGGCGCCATGCGCGCGCGCGCAGCCCGCGAGCTTGCGCAGCCCGCGAGCTCGCAGCCCACTGCCGCAAGCCCACACGCTGCCGTAGCCTTGGCGCGCGCTGGGCCTGCCTTGCGGTGGGCCTGGCGCAGCCTTGGCTGGTGCGTTTGTGGCGCGCTAGCTTGCTGGGCGATGGCCCGGCTTCGTGCTGGGCCTTCGTCTGGCAGGCCTCGTCCGATGCTAATTCGTACGATACGCTTCCGATTAATTTCCTGATTCCGGAATTCATTTCCGATACGAACAATATTCAATATTTCCGATTCCGGAATCAATTTCCGTTTCGAACAAATATTTAATATTTCCGTTTCCGGAATTAGTTTCCGATTCCGATAATATTTCCGATTCTGACAATATTTCCGTTTCCGGCAATATTTCCGATTCCGGCAATATTTCCATTTCCGATAATATTTTCCGATACGTACCATGTTTCCGTTTCCGGCAACATCTACGACTTGGATAATATTTATATTTCCGATACGATCCATATTTCCGTTTCCGGCAATATCATCGTTTCCGGAGTATTCATTTCTTGCCTGTGACGATCTCAGCTCCCACTGAAACCAAGATCCGTCGATTCCGAATATCCATAGATGGAGTATTTAATGCCATTAAATACTTGATCCGTTTACGTACTATTTGTGTGACCCTACGGGTTCAGTCAAGAGTAAGCTGTGGATTAATATCATTAATTCCACTTGAACTGAAGCGGCCTCTAGTCAGGCATTCAGCTCACTTGATCTCACTGAATTATTAACTTGTTAATTAATACTGAACCGCATTTATTAGACTTAATATTATATGCATACTTGGACCAAGGGCATTATTTCCTTCAGTGGTTGGTAGTGATGGAGGGAATACTAGTGAAGGATCCCTAAATAATGAAAGTGGGTTTGTTAGTCGAGATAATATGGGAGGACTACTAAGATAAGCTTTTAGTGTTAATACGTTTCCCAATTGCCCAACTTTTGAAACACGAGAGGATGATGAGTGGATTGAGGAGCTAGTGACCCATGAAAGTGATGCTGAATATGATGATTCTACGAAAGAGGAAGAGGCGAAGTATAAGAAGTTACTTGAAGCTTCTGAGGAGAAATTGTTAGGTTATGATTCACATGACAAAACATAAATCATGCGGAAAAACCATAAAGCCAGGAAAGCATATTATTTACACATAATCATTTAGCATAGTTTAGATGCATACACTTTGTTGCGTGCCCTCCCTAGCTGCGCCCGAACCGAACAAGAACAAGTCTTTAGGACTCCAAGTGTCGTCCCTCCGTAGATAGTCCACAGCACGTCCGGATCCGCCTTAAGCTTGACCAACTAGAATCGCCCTTAAGGTACTTAGAATTTTCGGCTATTGTAGGCAATTATATGACTGAATTTTTGCTCTCAAAAATCACTTTGAATACTTGAATACTCGTGTATACAAATAATGACCCTAGGCCCTTATTTATATAGGTATGGAAAAGGAATTGTAATCCTACTAGGATGTGGATTTGTTAATTAGAACTTTATTAGGACTCTAAATAACAAAGCAAATCTAATAGGATTAGGATTTTAATCTTCGTACGAATCCTAATAGGATTAGGATTTCCCGCACACGCATCGTACAAGCCGTGCACCCGCGCAGGCCTTGCGGCCCACGACAAGCGCACAGCCCATGTGCGGTGCTGCGCGCGCGCGCGCCCTTGTCTGGGCCTGGCCTTGTGCTGGGCCTGGTCGAGGCGTGCGTTGCTGCGTGCGGCTCGCTGCGCGATGGCCTGGCTTCGTGCTGGGCCTTCGTCTAGCGGCCCTCGTCCGATGCTAATTCGTACGATACGCTTCCGATTAAATTCCCGATTCCGGAATTCATTTCCGATACGAACAACATTTAATATTTCCGATTCCGGAATTAATTTCCGTTTCGAACAAATATTTAATATTTCCGTTTCCGGAATAATTTTCCGATTCCGATAATATTTCCGATTCTGACAATATTTCCGTTTCCGGCAATATTTCCGATTCCGGCAATATTTCCATTTCCGATAATATTTTCCGATACGTACCATGTTTCCGTTTCCGGCAACATCTACGACTTGGATAATATTTATATTTCCGATACGATCCATATTTCCGTTTCCGGCAATATCATCGTTTCCGGAGTATTCATTTCTTGCCTGTGACGATCTCAGCTCCCACTGAAACCAAGATCCGTCGGTTCCGAATATTCATAGATGGAGTATTTAATGCCATTAAATACTTGATCCGTTTACGTACTATTTGTGTGACCCTACGGGTTCAGTCAAGAGTAAGCTGTGGATTAATATCATTAATTCCACTTGAACTGAAGCGGCCTCTAGCTAGGCATTCAGCTCACTTGATCTCACTGAATTATTAACTTGTTTAATTAATACTGAACCGCATTTATTAGACTTAACATAGAATGCATACTTGGACCAAGGGCACTATTTCCTTCAGTCTCCCACTTGACCTTAGGGACAAGTGTGCATTTCCTAATTCCTTTGTCGCTCGATGCTTGCTCTTGAACATAAGGTAAGAGTTGTCATCCTTATTATGTCCAGAGGTGTTCCTCGGTTTTAGAGTTCAACTGATCAAATAAACAGATAATCATAGCCTATGATTCATCCGAGCACGGCCATGCATTTCACAGTTTCTAGCTCTCCGAGTGGCCTTGTACAACTTTTAAGCATCTCATCCCGATTTATGGGAGGACAATCCCAATCTTGCGATCTTGAGATTAGACTTCGTTTGATAGGTGATTACCTGAGCGTTGCCTTTATAGCCTCCTTTTATGGTGCGACGGTTGGTCAACGTCAAAGCAACCAGTTCTCAAACAAGTAATCTCAAATCACTCAGGTATTGAGGATTTAGTGTCTAATAATTTTAATGAAATTTACTTATGACAGATTTTCATCTCTTACAGTAAAGTTTCATAGGTCTTGTCCCATACTAGTCTTCCCAAAGTAAGTATCTATGCAAATGATTATGACATTGCCATGTCCACATAGTTCAAGAAACAGAACTACTAGTCATCTTGCATTCTAATCGTCTAACGTTTTCTATGCGTCCAATTTTATAGAAAACTCCGACTAGGGACCATTTTTCAACCTTTGACATTCAAGTTCACTTGATAGACATTTCTTAGTCACAGGACTGGTCCTGACAGTCTATCTTGAATATATCGTCAAATTGAAGGGACTCATCATTTAATACTAAACCAAGATTAAATGGAATATGAAAATACATTTCATATATGATAAATGTTTAACCCCATTGTTTTACAACTATGGGCCTCAAACCCATCTTTAAAACAGTTCATGGAATTCAAAGCTATGCTTGATTTCCAGTGCTACAATGTAAGTGTTGCTTCTCACTTGTTGCATAGGTTTAGTTATCATGCTTTGCCAATCTTAATATCCTTTTCATCGAATGTTCTTCGAGATATGATGATAAGATCTTTTGAGTATGTTTATTTTGTGATCTAGTCTTTCTTTCTACATTAGTGGTACTACGCATTTTGCAATGAAGAACCATTAAGTCAACAGACATGTGATCTTCCCAAGTTCAATGAAGAACTCATTAATATAAACAACTCTGTTTTATTGCTTCTTAGGCAATAAGTACTTTTACTTCAACTATTTAGGTTGCTAGTGATGCTTTGTTTGGATTTACTTATCCAAGCAGTTCACAGATATTCCTATGTACCTTTTCAAGTACCATAAGTATTCTTGATCTCAATCTAGTTTATCTTCACTTAGATCAATAGAGATTGGTATATGTTCGTCATGCCTAAAGTCATACGATACGTTTTTGGCGATCCTCATATTATATCATACATGATAAATTCTTTTGCAGAATAATTCTCAATTGAATTCTATTCATGTAACTTTAGCTCATCTAGTTTCATAAGATACTAAATCCAGCTAAATTCTTTGACATATAATATAGGTTAAGAATCTTACTTAGATCCTTTGATGTTTAACTTAGTAAATGCTTATACATAGTTCAAACATTCTTTATTTAGATTTATTCATATGGGTCGAATGTCTCCAATGGAGTATTTCGTGTTTGATTTAGTAAATGCCATTATTTAATCCAAAACAATATTATAAGATCTTTATAAATAGATCTTAATACCCAGTATGTACTAAGTTCCGCCATGGTCCATCATTGATGAATAATCTCAAATCTAAGTCATTAGCATTTGAATGTTATTTCTCAATAGAGAGATATGTGTGTGATACACATAGGACCAATTAAGTTTTACGTACTCCCACTAAACTTCTTATAAATCTATAAGAATCAAGTACATTTTATGAAACTAAAATACTTATTAGCTTCACTATAATACAATTCCAATTCCCAATTGCTTGCTTAAATCTGTACTTAGATTTTATAAGCTAGCTTTCCTTTTCAAGCATTTATTTGGATCCACAAATCCTATGGCATACCATGTACATAGTTTATTCCAACATTTGATTGAGGAATACGTTTTGTCATCCAATTGCTATATGTACCAATATGCAATCATTGCTTGAATTATAGACTTGAGCATTACGATTATGCATGAGGTTTCAACACAATCCACACCGTGAATTTGCTTGTAACCTTTTAGCAACTAATCTAGCTTTGTGTTGTGAACACAATTTCATGTTTGATGGTTTTTATCCTTAAAACAAACTTGCAACCAATAGGTGTGAAACTATTCTTGCAAATCAAAAAAATTTCAATTTTGTCATCAAAACATTGAGTATGTTTTATGGCCTCTAACCATTTAAAACATTTGAGTCTATATATGGCCTCTAACCATTTTAGGGAATCTGGGTTTCGTCATAGCTTTCTTACAAGTCACAAACTCATTAATCTACATGATAATAGTTTGGCTGCAAGTTGTAGGTTTCTTCACTATCTAATAGAAGAATTGCATAGTTTCAGTGACCTGAACTCCATGTTTCTTCACTATCTAATAGAAGAATCTCATAGTTTCAGTGACTTGAACTCTATGCCTTCAAGGGTATAGAACATCAAACAACAGAATATCAATAGCCACTTAAAAGTCCTTTGAATATTCTGTTCTCCTTGAAGCACTTGTAAAGTCTTCTAAGAGATGTCTATTCTTTAAAGCCACTTCTAAAGTCCTTAAAGAATACGTGTTCAGATTTTCTAAAGAACTTCGAAAAGCCTCTGGAATGTCCGTTTATGTTTGTTGTTCGCCTCGAAGACTTTCGAGGTCTATTTTCTCCCACTTGTCATTTTGGAAACGAATCTCCAAAAGGACATTATTTCGAGCAAACAAACATTATGTTCTCAAAAATTCGTGGTAGAAACAATACCCTTGTGTCTCATTTGAATAAATCACAATGAAACATATATCTATACTTGGGCCTTAGTTTGTCGAATGACAAACACTAAGCTCCCACTGAGTTTTGCAACTCTCTAGATATATTTTATGAAAAGTTATTCTGATATTACTTTTCAATAGCTTTGACGAATTTGGTTTAGTTTGGTGGTAGTTGAGCATTTTGTTTTATAGGAAAAGTCTTTATCATTCATCATTAATCGAATCAAGTACTAATTGACTTCGATTATTCCAACTAAGATATGCCATATCTCATGGACCTAGATTGTGAAATTACAACACACAATCATTGATGATCATATTTGGTCTCAAGTAATCATCAACATGATCTAACCTAGATCTTTATGATTTCTTGCCAAGTGGATTTTATGTTGAAAATTCTCATTGGGAAACACAAAGGAAAAAAGGGTGAGTGAAAATTCAAGAGTCCCACATTGGAAAAACTCTTCATATTCCTCTTGTTTATTAATTGGGGAATGAGTGTAACTCTTGTTTAAGAAAGTGTGAGAATGGTATGGGTGGACACATCACACACACGCGCGCGCGCGCCGGGCCGGGCGCGGGCCGTGGGCCGTGGGCCTTGGGCCTTGGTACTTGGGCTCTTGGGCTCTTGGGAATGCGGTTCGCGGGCGTGGGGTGGGTTTTGTGGGTCAACCCTGTTCTTTTTGGTAACTGGACCGGTTTGCGCAAGTCACTGTTACGGGAATCTGTATTGATTATGTTTTTGACCGTTTTCTGGCTGTTGCAACATTCATTCCCTCAGCCGTTTTTGTCTGTTGCAATGCTTTCCTTCTAATTATTTAAATCAGAGTTTCAGTTCCCTTCTCACAGAAAATCATACACACAAAATACGAAAACACATTCTTACTCTCACACAAAATTGCTCTCGGTTTTGGGCATACGTTCTGACTCCATCCGGCTTTGTGAGTGCACACAACGTCGGAGTTGCGCTAATCCTGGAGGGCGACCGCATTCTGTTCTACTGCACCGGGAGGTAGCGCGGAATCGTCTTTTAGGACAGTGGGTGTCCACGACGCAACAATTGTTCTTCGTTCAGTTCATCGAATCAGATAAGTTTGTTCTAATTTTCGCTTTAATCGCAACAATCTAAAAGACGATTATTATGGCTTTGACTTCCAAATTCATGATTCCTGATATGTCTAAGTTAGAACCTCTTGATGGCAAGAATTATAAACGTTGGGCTGTTAGGATGCGATTCTATTTAGAACAAATTGAGATTGCTTATGTGCTTGATGATGTTGTCGAACCTGATGATGAAACTGAATTGCATGCTTTTGAGTTGAAATTTGCTAAAGATGATAGGACATGTAAGGGCATGTTGCTGCATCATATGTCGAATACTTTGCTTGATATCTATATGGGGTTTAATCATGCTAGGGATATTTGGGATGCATTAGAAAAGAAATATGGAACTGATGATGCTGGTACTAAGCGTTATTGTTGAAGGAAATAATGCCCTTGGTCCAAGTATGCATTCTATGTTAAGTCTAATAAATGCGGTTCAGTATTAATTAAACAAGTTAATAATTCAGTGAGATCAAGTGAGCTGAATGCCTAGCTAGAGGCCGCTTCAGTTCAAGTGGAATTAATGATATTAATCCACAGCTTACTCTTGACTGAACCCGTAGGGTCACACAAATAGTACGTAAACGGATCAAGTATTTAATGGCATTAAATACTCCATCTATGAATATTCGGAACCGACGGATCTTGGTTTCAGTGGGAGCTGAGATCGTCACAGGCAAGAAATGAATACTCCGGAAACGATGATATTGCCGGAAACGGAAATATGGATCGTATCGGAAATATAAATATTATCCAAGTCGTAGATGTTGCCGGAAACGGAAACATGGTACGTATCGGAAAATATTATCGGAAATGGAAATATTGCCAGAATCGGAAATATTGCCGGAAACGGAAATATTGTCAGAATCGGAAATATTACCGGAATCGGAAAATAATTCCGGAAACGAAAATATTAAATATTTGTTCGAAACGGAAATTAATTCCGGAATCGGAAATATTAAATATTGTTCGTATCGGAAATGAATTCCGGAATCGGAAAAATTAATCGGAAGCGCATCGTACGAATAAGCATCGGACGAGGCCTGCCGGACGAGGCCCAGCACGAAGCCAGGCCATCGCCCAGCAAGCCAAGCGCGCCGCACAAACAGCCACGCCAGGCCCAGCGCAAGGCCAGGCCCAGCAGGCTGCGCAGCGCGCACAGCGCGCGCAGCACGCACAGAGCGCGCAAGCACGCGCAGCACGCAGCGCGCGCGGGCGCTGCGTGGGCTGCTGCTCGCGCGCACGCATGGGAGCCCATCGTGGCTGCCGTGCGTGTGTGTGCAAGTGTTTGTGTTCGTGCACGTTTCCTAAAACATGCAGAGTTCGGTTAATGATTAAATTCCCAATTCTAATTGATAAATTAATTAAATTAGAGTTCTTGTAGAATTCTAGGTTTAATTAATTTGTATCTGAATAGGATTCCAATTCCCTTTCCATACCCCTATAAATATGTGGCCTGGGTTCACAATTTATAACAAGTTTAAAAGTATTCAAAGTGAGTTTTTGAGAGAAAAATTCAGTCACACATTTGCCTATAAAGTGCCGAAAATAATAGTACCTTAAGGGCGATTCTAGTTGGTCAATCTTAAGGCGGATCCGGACGTGCTGTGGACTATCTACGGAGGGACGACACTTGGAGTCCTAAAGACTTGTTCTTGTTCGGTTCGGGCGCAGCTAGGGAGGGCACGCAACAAAGAGTATGCATCTAAATTATGCTATATGATTATGTGTAAATAATATGTTGTCCTGGGTTAATGGTTGTTTCCGCATGATCTATGTAATGTCATATGTATCATAACCTAACAGTGGTATCACGAGCCCCTTATTATTTTCATAATATAAATTGCATGAACATGGTTAAATATTACAAATTTGCAAGAATTAAAAGGGGTGATTAATTTTCGTAATTGTTAATTAATTGCAAATTGCGTTTATTTAATTATACGTACGCAGTTTTTCGGCAGTTTCTTCGTTACTCATCCGAATTGAGTGATTTTTGTGTCAATGCCGAACCCAGAATTCTCAAATTCGAAGCCTAACTATGACTTTTCGAAGGTTTTAGTTTTTCGAATGCAAAATTTCGTAAATTTAAGATGTTAAATTAAATATTTGCGATTCTTGTTGATAAATCTTGAATTTTTGATTGACCTACTGCATATGTTTAACAAGTTTGAATGCCTAGTCTTGTTAATTATGCAATCTAATTTGTAATTATGATTAATTTGTTGAAAATTAGAATAATTTAGAATTAATTTGATTTTCATAATTAATTGTAATTTAATTAGAAACCTATGATTAAAAACCACCATAAAAATTGTAAATTTATGATAAATTTTAAATTTTTATGACCTAGACTTGAATCCATAACAATCGGAAATCAATTGGATAATAAATTTTCGATTTTTTCGCCCTAAAATTATGAAATTAATATTATTTATTAATTTGTCATTAATTTTAAATATAAATTTTAAATTTTATGCGATTCGTTCATAAAACTTGCACGCACGAAGCAATGGACGCTTCGTGTTACCCTTAAGGGGTGTTGTATAATGCGGGCATGCGACGACGAGCAAGGGAGCTCGTCGCCCGTGCGGCACGAATGCAATGAGCAAGGGCGTAGTGCACGAGCAATGAACGAATGGGCATGGGCGAAGGGCGAGCCAAGGCAGTCGCGTGTGGGCAGCAAGCGAGCTGCGCCACAACGCGCGCTGCCTCGCACAAGAGCGCGCAGCCTCGCGCGCAGCGAGCGCAAGCTCGCGTGCCACGAGCGCTGCGCCCAGCATTACTCGCGCGCACAGCGAGCGATGTCGCCCGCCCAGCGAGCGATGTCGCGCGCCCAGCGAGCGATGTCGCGCGCCCAGCGAGCGATGGCTCGCGCGCACAGCGAGCGATGTCGCCCGCCCAGCGAGCGATGTCGCGCGCCCAGCGAGCGATGGCTCGCGCGCACAGCGAGCGATGTCGCGCGCCCAGCGAGCGATGTCGCGCGCCCAGCGAGCGATGTCGCGCGCGCACTGCGAGCGATAGCTCGCGTGCGATGAGCGCTGGCGCGCGCAGCGAGCACCAATGCGTGCGGAGGCTTGCGATGGGGATGCAGCAGCTATGCGACGAGCGCATGGGCTGCGCGCACATGGCCAGCAATGGCTGTGTGCGTGCGGCCCATGGGCGTGCAATGCGTAGGGTGTTTGCGTTACGATTAGATCGTTTTGAATGTTTAATTTGAAAATTTCAGTTCACGTAATTTTAATTAATTTTAAAATTAATAATTTAAATTATTTCTTGGATTTTAATTTTGAATATTGTAATTATAATAAATTTTATTTATTCTAATTATTTTACTAAAATTAAAATCATGAATTAATTTAAATACGACTGAAATTAAATTAAATTTTTGGATTCAATTATAAATTGATATGAGCTTTAAATTTTAATTAAATTTGTATGTTTCCGGTTGGACTAGAAATACATTTTTATGTTTAAAATTAGTAAAGCATATAAATTTATTGGTTTAAGTGGGAGCGCTTTTTAGTCTTAAACTCTTGATTAGGTCTACAAATCCTTAAGGTTAAAACAACTTGATTAGAATTAATAAGGACTGAATAATTGGTAGATTATTGGTGCCCTTGATTAATTGCTGCAAATGTTTACGTGATGCATAATGTGTTTTACTAACCAGCTATGTGGGCCATTCATGATAATGAATGGGTGAATGGTATATATTGTATATGTACTGTTTTGCAGGTTATGAAGTGACTAGTGTGGCCCAAATAGGATAGAAAATATGGTCTGCGTACCATTAATTTGAATGTAATTGGTCTAAAGTACCAAAGTTATTTTTCAATTCAAATATGGTCTGCGTACCATCAAATAGTTGTAATTAGTTATAGCTTATCCTATTTGAAGAAAATGGTGCCTCCCACGGAGATTTTCAAGACGGAATTTGAAGTCAAAGCTTCAAGATGAAGTCGGGCCATACTAGATCACAAATATCTTATGCATGTTTTAAGTTATTTATTGCTTTTAAATATGTCTTAAAATGCATGAGATCAAAAGCTTGATTATGTTGCATGATTAAGGATTTTAGTTCACTTAAAATCTAACCAACATAGTAAGAGCCTTAAGTTCCAAACTTAAAAATTGAGTTAAAAGGTGCCATGCCAAAATATACACTTGCTTGGATATCCTTTACATCAATCTAGTAATAGTTTTCGCTCAGCGAGGTGTTACTTATTGGTCCTAAAGGGGCAAGGTACACAAATAATTGTGAGTACATGTTAGTTTTGGTGAAACTCAACGATATAAGTAAGGAGTCCTTTTATGTCGTGGCAAACAGATAGGTTTACCTAATAAGTTCTTAGACGTACCTATCAACCAAGAATAGTTTCTAGACTATTAGCAAAAGGCTTTTGCTTACCTAAGATGTTCTAGGATTAAGTCGACAAACTGTGCTTAGTTCTTCAATGATTTTAGGATCTTGTAATCATTTTATTCACACCTGCCGGAACACATAATTTGAATAAAATGCTTAATAAACATTGAATTATGCATGTATGCTAGAATTTAAGTTTATTAAGAGAAACTGTGAATGGTTATTTATTTGTTTATTCTTTTCAATTGTAGTTTTTAATATGGCAAACAACAATTCATTCAACATTCGATCAATTCTCGAAAAGGAGAAGTTGAACGGGAAAAACTTCCTTGACTGGCAAAGGAACTTGCAAATAGTTCTTATGCAGGAAGAAAAGGAGTATGTCCTGGATGAGGCGATGCCCGAAGCTGCAGGCGACGGGGTCACTCAGGCAGCCCTCAATCGTTGGATTGATGCCAACAAGGATGTGAAATGTCTAATGCTCGCCACCATGAGTGCGGATCTGCAGAAAACGTTCATCAACTCAGATGCTTTCACAATCATCAGTGAGTTGAAGAACATGTTCCAAGATCTGGCTCGAGTCGAAAGATTCGAGACTCATAGGCAAATTCTTGAGACCAAGCTTAAGAAAGGCGAGCCCGTAAGTCCACATGTTCTCAAAATGATTGGACTCATTGAGAATATGAGTCGGCTGGATCAGCAATTTTCTCAGGAAATGGCTATAGACACCATCCTCCATTCTCTTCATAGCGGGTATGATCAGTTCAAACTGAACTACAGTATGAATAGTCTGGACAAAACGCTCACTGAGCTTCACGGTATGCTGAAGACCGCTGAAAAGACGCTCAAAAGTGATAAGCAGGATGTGCTTATGGTGCGTGGGGGAAAGTTCAAGAAATCTGGAAAGAAGAGGAATGCTAAGAAAGGTGGCAACAAGGCCAGCCCAACTAAGCAAACTGGCGCCAAATCTGCAAAGAGGAAGGTCAGTCAACCCACTTCTGAATCCGAATGCTTCTACTGCAAGAAGAAGGGGCATTGGAAGAGAGATTGCTTGAAGCTAAAGGAAGATCAGAAGAACGGAACAGTCGTTCCATCTTCAGGTATTTTCGTTATAGACTGTATACTTGCTAATTCAACTTCTTGGGTATTAGATACAGGTTGTGGCTCACACTTATGTTCCAATCCACAGGGACTAAGAAGAAGTAGAAAGTTAAGCAAGGGTGAAGTCGACCTACGAGTGGGAAATGGAGCACGGATTGCTGCATTAGCCGTAGGAACTTACTATTTGTCGTTGCCCTCCGGGCTAGTTTTGGAACTGGAAGAATGTTTCCATGTTCCAAGTCTTACTAAAAACATCATTTCAGTTTCTTGCTTAGATGCTAAGGGATTTTCCTTTATAATAAAAGACAATAGTTGTTCGTTTTATTTTAAAGAGATGTTTTATGGATCTGCTAGATTAGTCAATGGACTTTATTTATTAGATCACGACAAACAAGTATATAACATAAATACCAAAAAGGCCAAAAAGAATGATTCAGATCTCACCTATCTGTGGCATTGTCGATTAGGCCATATAAACTTGAAACGCTTAGAAAGACTTCAAAAGGAAGGAATTCTAGAACCATTTGACTTAGAGGATTATGGTAAATGCGAATCATGTTTACTTGGCAAAATGACAAAGCAACCTTTCTCTAAAGTTGGAGAAAGAGAAAATGAACTATTGGGTTTAATCCATACAGATGTATGTGGACCAATGAGTACAAATGCTAGAGGTGGTTTCAGCTACATTATCACTTTCACTGATGACTTCAGTAGGTATGGTTATGTCTACCTAATGAAGCATAAGTCTGAATCCTTTGACAAATTCAAGGAATTTCAGAGTGAAGTAGAGAATCAATTAGGCAAGAAGATTAAGGCACTGCGGTCTGATAGAGGCGGTGAATATCTGAGCTATGAATTTGATGACCATCTGAAAGAATGTGGAATTCTATCAGAATTGACTCCTCCTGGAACACCACAATGGAACGGTGTGTCAGAACGGAGGAACAGAACCTTGCTAGACATGGTCAGGTCAATGATGGGTCAGGCCGAACTTCCATTAGAATTTTGGGGACATGCACTAAATACAGCTGCACTCACTATAAATAGAGCTCCGTCTAAAGCTGTCGAAAAGACTCCATACGAATTATGGTTTGGAAAGCCTCCAAATGTGTCTTTTCTTAAGATTTGGGGATGTGAAGTATACGTCAAACGATTAATTTCAGACAAACTTCATCCAAAATCTGACAAATGTATCCTTGTGGGCTATCCAAAGGAAACAAAGGGGTATTACTTCTACAATACATCTGAGAACAAGGTGTTTGTTGCTCGAGATGGTGTCTTTTTGGAGAAGGATCACATTTCCAAAATGACAAGTGGGAGATAAGTAGACCTCGAAGAAATTCGAGTCGAACAACAAACTCTAGAGAATGCTCAAGATGACATTCAGGATGAAACTCAGAGATCTTTAGAAGAATCTGGTGAGAATCATGGTCAATCTAGAAATGTTACCCCGCGTAGATCGCAAAGATATAGATCTCAACCGGAGAGGTACTTAGGTATTTTGACGAACGAGAGCTATGACGTTCTATTACTTGAAAGTGATGAACCTGCGACTTACAAGCAAGCTATGACGAGCCCTAGCTCCAAGCAGTGGCAAGAAGCCATGCAATCTGAATTAGACTCCATGTCTGAAAACCAAGTATGGGATTTGGTCGATTTGCCAAATGGCTACCAAGCCATTGGAAGCAAATGGGTTTTCAAACTGAAAAAGGACAAGGATGGGAAACTTGAAGTTTTCAAAGCTAGATTGGTCGCAAAAGGTTACAGGCAAGTCCACGGTGTGGATTACGATGAAACCTTTTCACCAGTTGCAATGCTAAAGTCTATTCGAATAATGTTAGCAATCGCTGCATATTACGATTACGAAATATGGCAGATGGATGTCAAAACTGCTTTCTTAAACGGCGTTTTAACAGAAACTGTGTTTATGACACAGCCTGAAGGTTTTGAGGATCCAAAGAATGCTAAAAAGGTATGCAAGCTAAAAAAAAAAAAAGTCAATCTACGGATTGAAGCAGGCATCCAGGAGCTGGAATATACGTTTTGATGAAGCAGTCAGTGACTTTGGTTTCATCAAGAACGCGGACGAATCTTGTGTATACAAGAAGGTCAGTGGGAGCAAAATTGCTTTCCTAGTATTATATGTCGACGACATATTGCTTATCGGAAATGACATTCCTATGTTGAACTCTGTCAAGATTTGGCTTGGGAAATGTTTTTCGATGAAGGATCTAGGAGAAGCACAGTACATATTGGGCATCAAGATTTACAGAGATAGATCTAAAAAGATGATTGGACTTAGTCAAAGCACTTATATCAATAAGGTGCTTGATAGGTTCAAGATGGCGGACTCCAAGCGAGGCTACCTACCCATGTCTCATGGAATGACTCTAAGCAAGACTCAGTGCCCAAAAACACTTGATGAGCGTAGACGAATGAATGGGATTCCATATGCATCATTGATTGGTTCAATAATGTATGCTATGATATGTACACGCCCAGATGTTGCGTACGCACTCAGTGCTACGAGCAGATACCAGTCAGACCCAGGAGAGGCGCATTGGACTGCTGCCAAGAACATTCTGAAGTACCTGAAAAGGCACAAAGATGACTTCCTGGTCTATGGTGGAGATGATGAATTAATTGTTAAAGGCTATACGGACGCAAGTTTCCAAACCGACAAAGATGATTTCAGATCACAGTCTGGGTTTGTCTTCTGCCTCAACGGAGGAGCAGTAAGCTGGAAAAGTGCTAAGCAAAGCACCATTGCGGATTCTACAACTGAAGCGGAGTACATTGCTGCACATGAAGCAGCAAAGGAAGCTATATGGCTAAGGAAGTTCATAGGAGAACTTGGTGTAGTCCCCTCCATTAAAGGACCAATAGCCCTGTATTGTGATAATAACGGAGCTATTGCACAGGCAAAAGAGCCTAGACACCACCAGAGAGTCAAGCATGTACTTCGTAGATTTCACCTTCTACGAGAGTTCGTTGAAAGAAAAGAAGTCGAGATAAGCAAAATTGGAACTGATGACAACATATCAGATCCATTAACTAAACCTCTGCCGCAGGCGAAGCACAACTCGCACACTGCAGCTATGGGAATCAAGCATATTGGAGAATGGCTTTGATGTCTCTGTTTAATGTTTTAAAGTTTTAGAGTTTAAATCTTTGTAAAACATTATTGGTTAATCATTCACAATAAATGAAATGAATTCATTTTTCCATTTAATTTGTGGTTTATTAAATGATGAGTCCCTTCAATTTGACGATATATTCAAGATAGACTGTCAGGACCAGTCCTGTGACTAAGAAATGTCTATCAAGTGAACTTGAATGTCAAAGGTTGAAAATGGTCCCTAGTCGGAGTTTTCTATAAAATTGGACGCATAGAAAACGTTAGACGATTAGAATGCAAGATGACTAGTAGTTCTGTTTCTTGAACTATGTGGACATGGCAATGTTATAATCATTTGCATAGATACTTACTTTGGGAAGACTAGTATCGGACAAGACCTATGAAACTTTACTGTAAGAGATGAAAGTCTGTCATAAGTAAATTTCATTAAATTATTAGACACTAAATCCTCAATACCTGAGTGATTTGAGATTACTTGTTTGAGAACTGGTTGCTTTGACGTTGACCAACCGTCGCACCGTAAAAGGAGGCTATAAAGGCAACGCTCAGGTAATCACCTATCAAACGAAGTCTAATCTCAAGATCGCAAGATTGGGATTGTCCTCCCATAAATCGGGATGAGATGCTTAAAAGTTGTACAAGGCCACTCGGAGAGCTAGAAACTGTGAAATGCATGGCCGTGCTCGGATGAATCATAGGCTATGATTATCTGTTTATTTGATCAGTTGAACTCTGAAACCGAGGAACACCTCTGGACGTAATAAGGATGACAACTCTTACCTTATGTTCAAGAGCAAGCATCGAGCGACAAAGGAATTAGGAAATGCACACTTGTCCCTAAGGACAAGTGGGAGACTGAAGGAAATAATGCCCTTGGTCCAAGTATGCATTCTATGTTAAGTCTAATAAATGCGGTTCAGTATTAATTAAACAAGTTAATAATTCAGTGAGATCAAGTGAGCTGAATGCCTAGCTAGAGGCCGCTTCAGTTCAAGTGGAATTAATGATATTAATCCACAGCTTACTCTTGACTGAACCCGTAGGGTCACACAAATAGTACGTAAACGGATCAAGTATTTAATGGCATTAAATACTCCATCTATGAATATGCGGAACCGACGGATCTTGGTTTCAGTGGGAGCTGAGATCGTCACAGGCAAGAAATGAATACTCCGAAAACGATGATATTGCCGGAAACGGAAATATGGATCGTATCGGAAATATAAATATTATCCAAGTCGTAGATGTTGCCGGAAACGGAAACATGGTACGTATCGGAAAATATTATCGGAAATGGAAATATTGCCAGAATCGGAAATATTGCCGGAAACGGAAATATTGTCAGAATCGGAAATTTTACCGGAATCGGAAAATAATTCCGGAAACGGAAATATTAAATATTTGTTCGAAACGGAAATTAATTCCGGAATCGGAAATATTAAATATTGTTCGTATCGGAAATGAATTCCGGAATCGGAAAAATTAATCGGAAGCGCATCGTACGAATAAGCATCGGACGAGGCCTGCCGGACGAGGCCCAGCACGAAGCCAGGCCATCGCCCAGCAAGCCAAGCGCGCCGCACAAACAGCCACGCCAGGCCCAGCGCAAGGCCAGGCCCAGCAGGCTGCGCAGCGCTCACAGCGCGCGCAGCACGCACAGCGCGCGCAAGCACGCGCAGCGCGCAGCGCGCGCGGGCGCTGCGTGGGCTGCTGCTCGCGCGCACGCATGGGAGCCCATCGTGGCTGCCGTGCGTGTGTGTGCAAGTGTTTGTGTTCGTGCACGTTTCCTAAAACATGCAGAGTTCGGTTAATGATTAAATTCCTAATTCTAATTGATAAATTAATTAAATTAGAGTTCTTGTAGAATTCTAGGTTTAATTAATTTGTATCTGAATAGGATTCCAATTCCCTTTCCATACCCCTATAAATATGTGGCCTGGGTTCACAATTTATAACAATTTTAAAAGTATTCAAAGTGAGTTTTTGAGAGAAAAATTCAGTCACACATTTGCCTATAAAGTGCCGAAAATAATAGTACCTTAAGGGCGATTCTAGTTGGTCAATCTTAAGGCGGATCCGGACGTGCTGTGGACTATCTACGGAGGGACGACACTTGGAGTCCTAAAGACTTGTTCTTGTTCGGTTCGGGCGCAGCTAGGGAGGGCACGCAACAAAGAGTATGCATCTAAATTATGCTATATGATTATGTGTAAATAATATGTTGTCCTGGGTTAATGGTTGTTTCCGCATGATCTATGTAATGTCATATGTATCATAACCTAACAATTGTGTCAGTAAGTGGTTAGCTTTTCAAGTCCAAGATGATAAACCAATTATTGATCAGATTCATGCTTATGAAAA
The DNA here is from genome assembly GCF_020520425.1 of Spinacia oleracea. Lineage (NCBI taxonomy): Eukaryota > Viridiplantae > Streptophyta > Magnoliopsida > Caryophyllales > Amaranthaceae > Spinacia > Spinacia oleracea. The sequence continues at coordinate 3,663,239 of NC_079492.1, read as the reverse complement.
TATTTGCATTGCTATGGCTGCCGAGGGTTTGAGTATTTGTGATATTACCCTTGCTATAGTTTTAATTGAGAAACTCCCACCCTCTTGGAAAGATTTTCGTAATCAGTTAATGCATAAGAAAAAGGACCTTACCTTAGAGGAGCTTGTAGGTCACCTGAAAATTGAGGAGGAAAATCGTATTAAGGATAAGGGTCAATTTGTGTTTTCCGGGTCTGCTAAGGCTAACCTTGTAGAACCTAAGCCTCATGCATATTCTGAAAAGTTTAAGGGAAAGGGAAGTCCTTTCAAGCCTCAAGGGAAACCAATGAAGTATAAGTTCAAGGGCAAGTGTTTTGAATGTGGGAAAACTGGTCACAAGTCTGTAGATTGCAGATCCAAGAAGAAGTCGGATCAGAACCAAGCCAACCTTGCTGAAGCTAATGAAGTTTCTAATCCTAACCATTTTGTTGCTGTTGTTTCAGAAGCTAACTTGACAGGTAATGTTGCTGAATGGATCGTTGATACTGGAGCAACGAGACATATCTGCACCAATAAAGACATGTTCACTACCTACGAAAAAACTGATGGTGAAAATGTCTTCATGGGTAATTCAGCTTCTGCAACTGTTCAAGGCAAAGGGAAGATCGTTCTCACTCTTACCTCTGGAAAACTTATTACTCTTACCAATGTGTTGCATGTTCCAGAAATGCGTAGGAACCTGATTTCTGGTAGCTTGCTAATTAAGGCTGGATTGAAGCTTTCATTTGATTCTGATAGGCTTGTTATTACTCATAATGGGGAGTTTGTGGGAAAGGGTTTCTGTAATGGGGGTTTATTTACTCTTGATGTCAAACTTGAAATTATGAATAAGAATGCTAGTACTTCTTCTGTTTATATTGCTGAGTCTATTGATTTATGGCATGCAAGGTTGGGTCATCTTAACATTGCTTCAATTAAAAGGCTTAAACAACTTAACTTGATCCCCAGTTTTTCTAAAACTGATTTTGCAAAATGTGAAGTATGTGTTGAGGCCAAGTTTGCAAAGAAGCCATTTAAATCAATAGATAGACAAACTAAAGTACTAGAGCTTGTTCATAGTGACTTGGGGGATTTTAAAAATTATGAGAGCAGGGGTGGTAAAAGGTATTATATTACTTTTGTTGATGACTGCTCAAGATTCACCATGGTTTATCTTCTCAGGTCAAAAGATGAGGCTGAGGAAATGTTCCTCAAATACAAGGCCGAAGTGGAGAACCAACTTGATAGGAAGATCAAGAGACTTAGGAGTGACAGGGGTGGTGAATATGACCCTAACACTCTTAAGGCATTTTGTGAGCAGAATGGGATCATTCATGAGACAACGGCTCCCTACACACCCGAGCAGAACGGGATTGCTGAAAGGAAGAACAGAACATTGAAGAACATGATGAATTCTATGCTTATTAGTTCTGGGTTTTCTGATAACATGTGGGGGGAAGCTATATTATCTGCTTGTCATGTTTTAAACAGGATACCTCACAAGAAGCTAGACAAGACTCCATACGAAATATGGAAGGGTCGTGCACCTAACCTAAGTTATTTGAAAGTGTGGGGTGTCTAGCAAAGGTGGCTATACCCAGCTTCAAAAGGGACAAGATTGGTCCTAAAACGGTTGATTGTATTTTTATTGGTTATGCTTACCAAAGTGCTGCATATCGTTTTCTTGTTAAAGGTGCTAACAATTCTTATGCAGGTGGTAACATCATTGAGGCAAGAGATGCCGAGTTTTTTGAAACAGTATTTCCTTTGAAAATATCTTGTATCAATGATGTGCCTTCTTCTAGCACTTCTTCTAGTATGCCTGTTGTTGCTCCTCCCACCTCTGATGTGAATTCTGAATTGGAGCCAAGGAGGAGCAAGAGGGAAAGAAAGGAAACCAGTTATGGTGATGATTTTATTACTGCTTTCTTAACTGAACCTTACTTGATTGATGATGACTTTGTTTATGTCTTTATTTTGGAAGATGATCCTAGGACCTATGAAGAGGCTATGAAATCTGTTGATGCAGTGTTTTGGAAAGAGGCAATAGATAGTGAACTTCAGTCAATCCTAAGTAACAATACTTGGGAGTTGGTTGATCTGCCTAGGGGTTGCAAGCCCATTACTTGTAAATGGATCTTTAGGAAAAAATTGAAATCCACTGGATCCATTGACAAGTATAAGGCTAGAATTGTGGTAAGGGGATTCACCCAAAGGTATGGTATTGATTATTTTGATACTTATTCTCCTGTCACTAAAATTGCTACTATTAGAACTTTGATTGCTCTTGCTTGCATTCATGATCTTGTTGTGCATCAAATGGATGTTAAAACTGCATTTTTAAATGGTGATTTGGATGAGGAAATTTACATGGTTCAACCGGAAGGGTTTGTTGTTCCTGGTCAAGAGAATAAGGTTTGTAAATTAGTCAAGTCCTTGTATGGGCTTAAGCAAGCTCCAAAGCAATGGCATGACAAATTTGACAAGACTATGACAGGTAATGGGATCCATGTAAATGAAGGTGATTCTTGTGTTTACTCTAAGCATGATTCTGATGGTTGTGTGATTATTTGTCTTTATGTGGATGATATGTTAATTTTTGGGACTAATTTGGATCGAGTAAATGAGACAAAAAGTTTTCTAAGTTCTAAGTTTGAAATGAAAGATATGGGTGAGGCAGATGTGATTTTAGGAGTGAAAATCAAGAGAACTCCAAATGGAATTTGTCTTAGCCAAGCTCACTATGTTGAAAAGTTACTTAAAAAATTTAACTCTTTTGACGTCGATCCAGTTAGGACTCCCTATGATCCAAGCATCCACTTAAGGAAAAATAATGGTGATCCTGTTAGCCAATCTGAATATGCTAAGATTATTGGTAGTGTTATGTTTCTGATGAACTACACTAGACCTGACATTGCTTATTCTGTGAGTAGATTAAGCAGGTATACTCATAACCCAAGTCATGAACATTGGGATGCTTTGAAGAGATTGCTCAGGTACCTTAAGGGTACCATGGATTGGAGTTTGCACTACTCCAAGTTTCCAGGAGTTTTGGAAGGCTATTGTGATGCTAACTGGGTTTCTGGCAATGATGAAATTAACTCTACCAGTGGTTATGTTTTCACCCTAGGGGGTGGAGCTGTGTCTTGGAAATCTTGTAAACAATCTTGTACTGCTATGTCTACTATGGAATCTGAGTTTATTGCTCTTGAATTGGCAGGTCATGAGGCAGAATGGTTGAGAAATGTGCTTGCAGATATTCCGCTGTGGGGGAAGCCAGCTCCTTCAGTTGCACTTCATTGTGATTCGCAAGCGGCTATTGCTGTGGCAAACAACCATGCCTACAATGGGAAGAAAAGGCACATTCGTTTGAGGCATAAGGCCATCAAAGAATTGTTGTCAAGTGGGGTGATATCACTAGACTATGTAAAGTCTGAAATGAACATTGCGGATCCGTTAACGAAAGGCCTATGTAGAAAACTAGTTTTGGAAACATCGGAAGGGATGGGCCTGAAGCCCGTTGAATGAATTGTAAAATAATGAACTCCTACTCACAGAGTTCAAAGGACGACATTATTGTTATAATTCGGAAGCACAAAATTTTATTTTTTGTCCATCCCCTAGATGTTATAATGTGCTTGCTACAATAGGAAAGAGGTTGAGCATACGGCTCTTAATGAACCCATACCATATGTTTGGTGGTGTGAATGTAGCTCACACTTGATGGGATTCACCTACGTAGGTGTGGAAGTGTGGCCGCTTCCTATGAGAATTGCGATGTGGGCTATTCTCTAGAGCACCTATGAGCATATCCAGGTCGGACGTATGGCCAGTATAAGGCGTCACTTTATTCGCGGAGTCAGAATGTCATACATATTCAGTTGCGTGCTTTAAGTGACGGGTTTCTATCTCCCTATCAAGTTCAATACGAAAGTCACTTGGTAGGAAAGAGATCATAGCTTAAATGTCACTAAGTTTTAATTCAAGTCGAAAGACATTGACACCTATTCAATTGTTTTGTTTTGCCCAAAACCAATATCCTTCTCCTTTCTTTTTTTTCTTTTCCGCATATTCGAACCTGTGGGGGATTGTTGGAAATTCTCATTGGGAAACACAAAGGAAAAAAGGGTGAGTGAAAATTCAAGAGTCCCACATTGGAAAAACTCTTCATATTCCTCTTGTTTATTAATTGGGGAATGAGTGTAACTCTTGTTTAAGAAAGTGTGAGAATGGTATGGGTGGACACATCACACACACGCGCGCGCGCGCCGGGCCGGGCGCGGGCCGCGGGCCGTGGGCCGTGGGCCTTGGGCCTTGGTACTTGGGCTCTTGGGCTCTTGGGAATGCGGTTCGCGGGCGTGGGGTGGGTTTTGTGGGTCAACCCTGTTCTTTTTGGTAACTGGACCGGTTTGCGCAAGTCACTGTTACGGGAATCTGTATTGATTACGTAACCGTTGGATTAAATGCCATTAATTACGTCCGTTACTATGATCAATGTTTTTTACCGTTTTCTGGCTGTTGCAACATTCATTCCCTCAGCCGTTTTTGTCTGTTGCAATGCTTTCCTTCTAATTATTTAAATCAGAGTTTCAGTTCCCTTCTCACAGAAAATCATACACACAAAATACGAAAACACATTCTTACTCTCACACAAAATTGCTCTCGGTTTTGGGCATACGTTCTGACTCCATCCGGCTTTGTGAGTGCACACAACGTCGGAGTTGCGCTAATCCTGGAGGGCGACCGCATTCTGTTCTACTGCACCGGGAGGTAGCGCGGAATCGTCTTTTAGGACAGTGGGTGTCCACGACGCAACAATTGTTCTTCGTTCAGTTCATCGAATCAGATAAGTTTGTTCTAATTTTCGCTTTAATCGCAACATTTTATACTTCTGAATCTTTGAACTAGTCAAACAGATTCATACTTATATCACTTTGAGTAAATAAACCTATATTCACTCAAATCCATGTGAAATAATAAAGTCATAAAATCTTTCTTTAGCTTTGAACTCTATTGTCTAGGCGTTCTAACAATAGTACATATCTTTTGTTACTTTCAACAAGTAAGACTAGTCGTCTTAAATTGATCTAGAAATCAATGAACTTTCAAAAGTCCATCAAAATAGAGCTTTTGAATGTTAACTTGTTGATATGGTCTAAGCAACAATGCCAAAGATTAGTGGAACTCAAATCAAGGGGTTGATTTGAACCTAGTAAAGTTTTTATTGTTAAAGAGTTGTTTCTTTTAATCAAGCATATTGACTCAACCCGTAATTGACCATTTCACTCAAATAAACAAACAAACATTGTTTTTGTTTTTCTTGAATGTGAGTCTTTCTGTGTTTGAAAAATAGAAATTTAGGTATGCTGATTATGGAACAAAATAGCCATTAAGTTCCAGCCTTTGAAAGGACTTAAAACAAACTAGATGACCCTACAACTAATGTAGCATTGCCATGCTTCATTTCCCACTTGTAGGCCATTAGTGTAGCCTAGCTTCCATTGTTTGAGTTATTACCGAAGTAAGAACCTCAAGCGGTATATGATACCAAGGATGTTTGATTGCTAGGTCACTTTTCTTTAAACATAAACTTACAGGTAGAAACGGAATTGTAAATTCCTTTCATCTGTTCCTTTGTTTTCCTATTTCTTGTACCCTTTCTTATAGTCTTAAGAATTGAATTCTTTAGTGTTGACTTTTATACTTTGTTAGACATTTCCAATGTCACCAACAAGGTTCTTTACCATTTTAATTTATGTTGAATATTTTGTTTCAACTAGATGATCTTACTAGAAGCTTCTAAAGTTCTCTAAGCATCGATCTACTCGAATGTCTAGGGACTAGACTCATTCGAGAATTAAATGGAAAAAATATTTTAGGTTGTTAACCATTGGTAAAGCTGAGCGTTTAAACTCAATGCTTTATGATCTCAAAACTACATTGTATTTTGAATTCACAAGCACCAATTGGTTTGCCATTCGATTTTGATATTCGAAAACAACCATAAAAGTCGCTAAAAGAAACGTACATTTTAAATTGCTCATTTTCTCTCATTTCCGTGAATCGTTCTTGGATTCACTACCAATCGAGGAAATTTACTGTTACCTTTCTAAAAGGGTTTACTGCAGTGCAAGATATTTAATTATAAACAATAATTAAAACATTCATTGAAGCATGCAAAGTCTAAACATTTATCATGAGTAATAACTTGAAAATTAAAGCAATCATGCAATTTAAACAAGTCATTAGCATTTTATTCGAATTATGTGTTCCGGCAGGTGTGAATAAAATGATTCCAAGACCCTAAAACCATTGAAGAATTAAGCAAAAGCCTTTTGCTAATAGTCTAGAAACTACTCTTGGTTGATAGGTACGTCTAAGAACTTATTAGGTAAACCTATCGATTTTGCCACGACATAAAAGGACTCCTTACTTATATCGTTGAGTTTCACCAAAACTAACATGTACTCACAATTATTTGTGTACCTTGCCCCTTTAGGACCAATAAGTAACACCTCGCTGAGCGAAAACTATTACTAGATTGATGTAAAGGATATCCAAGCAAGTGTATATTTTGGCATGGCACATTTTAACTCAATTTTTAAGTTTGGAACTTAAGGCTCTTACTATGTTGGTTAGATTTTAAGTGAACTAAAATCCTTAATCATGCAACATAATCAAGCTTTTGATCTCATGCATTTTAAGACATATTTAAAAGCAATAAATAACTTAAAACATGCATAAGATAAATGTGATCTAGTATGGCCCGACTTCATCTTGAAGCTTTAACTTCAAAGTCCGTCTTGAAAATCTCCGTGGGAGGCTCCATTTTCTTCAAATAGGATAAGCTATAATTAAAACTAATTACAACTATCTGATGGTACGCATACCATATTTGAATTGAAAAACAACTTTGGTACTTTAGACCAATTACATTCAAATTAATGGTACGCAGACCATATTTTCTATCCTATTTGGGCCATACTAGTCACTTCATAACCTGCAAAACAGTACATATACAATATATACCATTCACCCATTCATTAACATGAATGGCCCACATAGCTGGTTAGTAAAACACATTATGCATCACATAAACATTTGCAGCAATTAATCAAGGGCACCAATAATCTACAAATTATTCAGTCCTTATTAATTCTAATCAAGTTGTTTTAACCTTAAGGATTTGTAGACCTAATCAAGAGTATATGACTAAAAAGAGCTCCCACTTAAACCAATAAATTCATATGCTTTACTAATTTTAAACATAAAAATGTATTTCTAGTCTAACCGGAAACATACAAATTTAATTAAAATTTAAAGCTCATATAAATTTATAATTGAATCCGCTTATTTAATTTATTTTTCAGTCGTATTTAAATTAATTCATGATTTTAATTTTAGTAAAATAATTAGAATAAATAAAATTTATTATAATTACAATATTCAAAATTAAAATCCAAGAAAATAATTTAAATTATTAATTTTAAAATTAATTAGAATTACGAAAACTGAAAATTTCAAATTAAAATTTTAAAACGATCTAATCGCAACGCAACAATCCCACGCAACGCACGCCCATGGGCCACACGCACACAACCATCGCTGGCCATGTGCGCGCAGCCCATGCGCTGCGTCGCATCGCTGCTGCTCACCATCGCAAGGCATCAATCGAACACGCGAGCAGGTGCTCGCTGCGCCCGCCAGCGCTCGATGCACTCGAGCCATCGCTCGCTGCGCGTCCCAGCGCTCGATTCATACGAGCCATCGCTCGCTGCGCTCGATCCATGCGAGCCATCGCTCGCTGCGCGCCTGCCTTTCTCGCACGCGAGCTTGCGCTCATCGCACGAGGCAGCGGCATGCGAGCTGGCGCTCGCTGCGCGCGAGCGATCGACGCTGGGCGTAGCGCTCGTGGCACGCGAGCTTGCGCTCGCTGCTCGCGAGGCTCTGCACGCTTGCGCGAGCCAGTGCACGCTGTGGCACAGCTCGCTTGCTGCCCACACGCGACTGCTCGTGCCTTGCTTTCGCCCTTGCCCATGCGCCCATAGCACACAGCCCACGACACAAGGCAGGGCTGCTGCCTTGTGCTCGTGCACCATGCCCTTGCTCGCTGCATTCGTACCGCATGGGCGACGAGCTCCCTTGCTCGTCGTCGCATGCCCACACTATACAACACCCTTTAAGGGTAACACGTAGCGTCCATTGCTTTGTGCGTGCCAGTTATTGTTAGGTTATGATACATATGACAATTCATAAATCATGCGGAAAAACCATTTAGCCAGGAATACATATTATTTACACATAATCATATAGCATAGTTTAGATGCATACTCTTTGTTGCGTGCCTTCCCTAGCTGCGCCCGAACCGAACAAGAACAAGTCTTTAGGACTCCAAGTGTCGTCCCTCCGTAGATAGTCCACAGCACGTCCGGATCCGCCTTAAGATTGACCAACTAGAATCGCCCTTAAGGTACTAAAGATTTTCGGCACTTTTTGGTCAAAGAATGTGTCTGAATTTTCTCTCAAAAACTCACTTTGAATACTTGAATAATCTATGAAAATATGTGACCCTAGGCACCTATTTATAGAGTTATGGAAAGGGTTTTGGAATCCTATTAGGATACTAATTTATTTAATTATAACCCTACTAGGACTCTAATTAAATAATCATTATCTAATAGTTTTAGGATTTAATCACACAAATTCGAATCCTGATTGCTTCAGGATTCCCGCACAAGCATTGCACGAGGACCGTACACCCGCGCAAGCCTTGCGGCCCACGCTAGGCGCACAGCGCTCGGCCCACTGCTGTGCTCCCGCGCGCGCGCCCAAGGCCTTGGCTGGGCCTGGCCTTGCGCTGGGCCTGGTCGAGGCTTGGCGTGCGCTGGTGCGCGTTGGCTCGCTGGGCGACGGCCTGGCTTCGTGCCGGGCCTTCGTCTAGCGGGCCTCGTCCGATGCTAATTCGTACGATACGCTTCCGATTAAATTCCCGATTCCGGAATTCATTTCTGATACGAACAATATTTAATATTTCCGATTCCGGAATCAATTTCCGTTTCGAACAAATATTTAATATTTCCGTTTCCGGAATTATTTTCCGATTCCGATAATATTTCCGATTCTGACAATATTTCCGTTTCCGGCAATATTTCCGATTCTGGCAATATTTCCATTTCCGATAATATTTTCCGATACGTACCATGTTTCCGTTTCCGGCAACATCTACGACTTGGATAATATTTATATTTCCGATACGATCCATATTTCCGTTTACGGCAATATCATCGTTTCCGGAATATTCATTTCTTGCCTGTGACGATCTCAGCTCCCACTGAAACCAAGATCCGTCGATTCCGAATATCCATAGATGGAGTATTTAATGCCATTAAATACTTGATCCGTTTACGTACTATTTGTGTGACCCTACGGGTTCAGTCAAGAGTAAGCTGTGGATTAATATCATTAATTCCACTTGAACTGAAGCGGCCTCTAGCTAGGCATTCAGCTCACTTGATCTCACTGAATTATTAACTTGTTAATTAATACTGAACCGCATTTATTAGACTTAACATAGAATGCATACTTGGACCAAGGGCATTATTTCCTTCAGTCTCCCACTTGTCCTTAGGGACAAGTGTGCATTTCCTAATTCCTTTGTCGCTCGATGCTTGCTCTTGAACATAAGGTAAGAGTTTTCATCCTTATTATGTCCAGAGGTGTTTCTCGGTTTCAGAGTTCAACTGATCAAATAAACAGATAATCATAGCCTATGATTCATCCGAGCACGGCCATGCATTTCACAGTTTCTAGCTCTCCGAGTGGCCTTGTACAACTTTTAAGCATCTCATCCCGATTTATGGGAGGACAATCCCAATCTTGTGATCTTGAGATTAGACTTCGTTTGATAGGTGATTACCTGAGCGTTGCCTTTATAGCCTCCTTTTACGGTGCGACGGTTGGTCAACGTCAAAGCAACCAGTTCTCAAACAAGTAATCTCAAATCACTCAGGTATTGAGGATTTAGTGTTTAATAATTTTAATGAAATTTACTTATGACAGATTTTCATCTCTTACAGTAAAGTTTCATAGGTCTTGTCCGATACTAGTCTTCACAAAGTAAGTATCTATGCAAATGATTATGACATTGCCATGTCCACATAGTTCAAGAAACAGAACTACTAGTCATCTTGCATTCTAATCGTCTAACGTTTTCTATGCGTCCAATTTTATAGAAAACTCCGACCAGGGACCATTTTCAACCTTTGACATTCAAGTTCGCTTGATAGACATTTCTTAGTCACAGGACTGGTCCTGACAGTCTATCTTGAATATATCGTCAAATTGAAGGGACTCATCATTTAATAAACCACAAATTAAATGGAAAAATGAATTCTTTTCATTTATTGTGAATGATTAACCAATAATGTTTTACAAAGATTTAAACTCTAAAACTTTAAAACATTAAACAGAGACATCAAAGCCATTCTCCAATATGCTTGATTCCCATAGCTGCAGTGTGCGAGTTGTGCGTCGCTTGCGGCAGAGGTTTAGTCAATGGATCTGATATGTTGTCATCAGTTCCAATTTTGCTTATCTCGACTTCTTTTCTTTCAACGAACTCTCGTAGAAGGTGAAATCTACGAAGTACATGCTTGACTCTCTGGTGGCGTCTAGGCTCCTTTGCCTGTGCAATAGCTCCGTTATTGTCACAATATAGGGCTATTGGTCCTTTAATGGAGGGGACTACACCAAGTTCACCTATGAACTTTCTTAGCCATATAGCTTCCTTTGCTGCTTCATGTGCAGCAATGTACTCCGCTTCAGTTGTAGAATCCGCAATGGTGCTTTGTTTAGCACTTTTCCAGCTTACTGCTCCTCCGTTGAGGCAGAAGACAAACCCAGACTGTGATCTGAAATCATCTTTGTCGGTTTGGAAACTTGCGTCCGTATAGCCTTTAACAATTAATTCATCATCTCCACCATAGACCAGGAAGTCATCTTTGTGCCTTTTCAGGTACTTCAGAATGTTCTTGGCAGCAGTCCAATGCGCCTCTCCTGGGTCTGATTGGTATCTGCTCGTAGCACTGAGTGCGTACGCAACATCCGGGCGTGTACATATCATAACATACATTATTGAACAAATCAATGATGCATATGGAATCCCATTCATTCGTCTACGCTCATCAAGTGTTTTTGGGCACTAAGTCTTGCTTAGAGTCATTCCATGAGACATGGGTAGGTAGCCTCGCTTGGAGTCCGCCATCTTGAACCTATCAAGCACCTTATTGATATAAGTGCTTTGACTAAGTCCAATCATCTTTTTAGATCTATCTCTGTAAATCTTGATGCCCAATATGTACTGTGCTTCTCCTAGATCTTTCATCGAAAAACATTTCCCAAGCCAAATCTTGACAGAGTTCAACATATGAATGTCATTTCCGATAAGTAATATGTCGTCGACATATAATACTAGGAAAGCAATTTTGCTCCCACTGACCTTCTTGTATACACAAGATTCGTCTGCGTTCTTGATGAAACCAAAGTCACTGACTGCTTCATCAAAACGTATATTCCAGCTCCTGGATGCCTGCTTCAATCCGTAGATTGACTTCTTTAGCTTGCATACCTTTTTAGCATTCTTTGGATCCTCAAAACCTTCAGGCTGTGTCATAAACACAGTTTATGTTAAAACGCCGTTTAAGAAAGCAGTTTTGACATCCATCTGCCATATTTCGTAATCGTAATATGCAGCGATTGCTAACATTATCCGAATAGACTTTAGCATTGCAACTGGTGAAAAGGTTTCATCGTAATCCACACCGTGGACTTGCCTGTAACCTTTTGCAACCAATCTAGCTTTGAAAACTTCAAGTTTCCCATCCTTGTCCTTTTTCAGTTTGAAAACCCATTTGCTTCCAATGGCTTGGTAGCCATCTGGCAAATCGACCAAATCCCATACTTGGTTTTCAGACATGGAGTCTAATTCAGATTGCATGGCTTCTTGCCACTGCTTGGAGCTAGGGCTCGTCATAGCTTGCTTGTAAGTCGCAGGTTCATCACTTTCAAGTAATAGAACGTCATAGCTCTCGTTCGTCAAAATACCTAAGTACCTTTCCGGTTGAGATCTATATCTTTGCGATCTACGCGGGGTAACATTTCTAGATTGACCATGATTCTCACCAGATTCTTCTAAAGATCTCTGAGTTTCATCCTGAATGTCATTTTGAGCATTCTCTAGAGTTTGTTGTTCGACTCGAATTTCTTCGAGGTCTACTTTTCTCCCACTTGTCATTTTGGAAATGTGATCTTTCTCCAAAAAGACACCATCTCGAGCAACAAACACCTTGTTCTCAGATGTATTGTAGAAGTAATACCCCTTTGTTTCCTTTGGATAGCCCACAAGGATACATTTGTCAGATTTTGGATGAAGTTTGTCTGAAATTAATCGTTTGACGTATACTTCACATCCCCAAATCTTAAGAAAAGACACATTTGGAGGCTTTCCAAACCATAACTCGTATGGAGTCTTTTCGACAGCTTTAGACGGAGCTCTATTTATAGTGAGTGCAGCTGTATTTAGTGCATGTCCCCAAAATTCTAATGGAAGTTCGGCCTGACCCATCATTGACCTGACCATGTCTAGCAAGGTTCTGTTCCTCCATTCCGACACACCGTTCCATTGTGGTGTTCCTGGAGGAGTTAATTCTGATAGAATTCCACATTCTTTCAGATGGTCATCAAATTCATAGCTCAGATATTCACCGCCTCTATCAGACCGCAGTGCCTTAATCTTCTTGCCTAATTGATTCTCTACTTCACCCTGAAATTCCTTGAATTTGTCAAAGGATTCAGACTTATGCTTCATTAGGTAGACATAACCATACCTACTGAAGTCATCAGTGAAAGTGATAAAGTAGCTGAAACCACCTCTAGCATTTGTACTCATTGGTCCACATACATCTGTATGGATTAAACCCAATAGTTCATTTGCTCTTTCTCCAACTTTAGAGAAAGGTTGCTTTGTCATTTTGCCAAGTAAACATGATTCGCATTTACCATAATCCTCTAAGTCAAATGGTTCTAGAATTCCTTCCTTTTGAAGTCTTTCTAAGCGTTTCAAGTTTATATGGCCTAATCGACAATGCCACAGATAGGTGAGATCTGAATCATCCTTTTTGGCCTTTTTGGTATTTATGTTATATACTTGTTTGTCGTGATCTAATAAATAAAGTCCATTGACTAATCTAGCAGATCCATAAAACATCTCTTTAAAATAAAACGAACAACTATTGTTTTTTATTAAAAAGGAAAATCCCTTAGCATCTAAGCAAGAAACTGAAATGATGTTTTTAGTAAGACTTGGAACATGGAAACATTCTTCCAGTTCCAAAACTAGCTCGGAGGGCAACGACAAATAGTAAGTTCCTACAGCTAATGCAGCAATTCGTGCTCCATTTCCCACTCGTAGGTCGACTTCACCCTTGCTTAACTTTCTACTTCTTCTTAGTCCCTGTGGATTGGAACATAAGTGTGAGCCACAACCTGTATCTAATACCCAAGAAGTTGAATTAGCAAGTATACAGTCTATAACGAAAATACCTGAAGATGGAACGACTGTTCCGTTCTTCTGATCTTCCTTTAGCTTCAAGCAATCTCTCTTCCAATGCCCCTTCTTCTTGCAGTAGAAGCATTCGGATTCAGAAGTGGGTTGACTGACCTTCCTCTTTACAGATTTGGCGCCAGTTTGCTTAGTTGGGCTGGCCTTGTCGCCACCTTTCTTAGCATTCCTCTTCTTTCCAGATTTCTTGAACTTGCCCCCACGCACCATAAGCACATCCTGCTTATCACTTTTGAGCGTCTTTTCAGCGGTCTTCAGCATACCGTGAAGCTCAGTGAGCGTTTTGTCCAGACTATTCATACTGTAGTTCAGTTTGAACTGATCATACCCGCTATGAAGAGAATGGAGGATGGTGTCTATAGCCATTTCCTGAGAAAATTGCTGATCCAGCCGACTCATATTCTCAATGAGTCCAATCATTTTGAGAACATGTGGACTTACGGGCTCGCCTTTCTTAAGCTTGGTCTCAAGAATTTGCCTATGAGTCTCGAATCTTTCGACTCGAGCCAGATCTTGGAACATGTTCTTCAACTCACTGATGATTGTGAAAGCATCTGAGTTGATGAACGTTTTCTGCAGATCCGCACTCATGGTGGCGAGCATTAGACATTTCACATCCTTGTTGGCATCAATCCAACGATTGAGGGCTGCCTGAGTGACCCCGTCGCCTGCTGCTTCGGGCATCGCCTCATCTAGGACATACTCCTTTTCTTCCTGCATAAGAACTATTTGCAAGTTCCTTTGCCATTCAAGGAAGTTTTTCCCGTTCAACTTCTCCTTTTCGAGAATTGATCGAATGTTGAATGAATTGTTGTTTGCCATATTAAAAACTACAATTGAAAAGAATAAACAAATAAATAACCATTCACAGTTTCTCTTAATAAACTTAAATTCTAGCATACATGCATAATTCAATGTTTATTAAGCATTTTATTCAAGTTATGTGTTCCGGCAGGTGTGAATAAAATGATTCCAAGATCCTAAAATCATTGAAGAACTAAGCACAGTTTGTCGACTTAATCCTAGAACATCTTAGGTAAGCAAAAGCCTTTTGCTAATAGTCTAGAAACTATTCTTGGTTGATAGGTACGTCTAAGAACTTATTAGGTAAACCTATCGATTTTGCCACGACATAAAAGGACTCCTTACTTATATCGTTGAGTTTCACCAAAACTAACATGTACTCACAATTATTTGTGTACCTTGCCCCTTTAGGACCAATAAGTAACACCTCGCTGAGCGAAAACTATTACTAGATTGATGTAAAGGATATCCAAGCAAGTGTATATTTTGGCATGGCACCTTTTAACTCAATTTTTAAGTTTGGAACTTAAGGCTCTTACTATGTTGGTTAGATTTTAAGTGAACTAAAATCCTTAATCATGCAACATAATCAAGCCACAATCTTATGCATAATTAAGACATATTTAAAGCAATAAATAACTTAAAGCATGCATAAAATAAATGTGATCTAGTATGGCCCGACTTCATCTTGAAGCTTTGACTTCAAAGTCCGTCTTGAAAATCTCCGTGGGAGGCACCATTTTCTTCAAATAGGATAAGCTATAATTAAAACTAATTACAACTATTTGATGGTACGCAGACCATATTTGAATTGAAAAATAACTTTGGTACTTTAGACCAATTACATTCAAATTAATGGTGCGCAGACCATATTTTCTATCCTATTTGGGCCATACTAGTCACTTCATAACCTGCAAAACAGTACATATACAATATATACCATTCACCCATTCATTATCATGAATGGCCCACTTAGCTGGTTAGTAAAACACATTATGCATCACGTAAACATTTGCAGCAATTAATCAAGGGCACCAATAATCTACCAATTATTCAGTCCTTATTAATTCTAATCAAGTTGTTTTAACCTTAAGGATTTGTAGACCTAATCAAGAGTTTATGACTAAAAGGGCTCCCACTTAAACCAATAAATTCATATGCTTTACTAATTTTAAACATAAAAATGTATTTCTAGTCTAACCGGAAACATACAAATTTAATTAAAATTTAAAGCTCATATAAATTTATAATTGAATCCAAAAAGTTTAATTTAATTTCAGTCGTATTTAAAATTAATTCATGATTTTAATTTTAGTAAAATAATTAGAATAAATAAAATTTATTATAATTACAATATTCAAAATTAAAATCCAAGAAAATATTTTAAATTATTAATTTTAAATTTAATTAAAATTACGTAAACTGAAAATTTCAAATTAAACATTCAAAACGATCTAATCGCAACGCAAACACCCTACGCATCGCACGCCCATGGGCCACACGCACACAGCCATCGCTGGCCATGTGCGCGCAGCCCATGCGCTCGTCGCATAGCTGCTGCATCTTCCCATCGCAAGCCATCGCACAAGTGGTGCTCGCTGCGCGCGCGCCAGCGCTCGATGCACGCGAGCCATCGCTCGCTGTGCGCTCTCGCCAGCGCTTGCTGCGCGCGCTCCCGCGCTTGATGCACGCGAGCCATCGCTCGCTGTGCGCGAGCAATTGCGCGCGATCAACGCTGGGCGCAGCGCTCGTGGCACGCGAGCTTGCGCTCGCTGCGCGCGAGGCTGCGCGCGCTTGCGCGAGGCAGTGCGCGTTGTGGCGCAGCTCGCTTGCTGCCCACACGCGACTGCCATGCCTTGCCTTCGCCCATGCCCATTCATCCATAGCTCGTGGCCCACGACACAAGGCAGGGCTGCTGCCTTGTGCTCGTGCACCATGCCCCTGCTCATTGCATTCGTGCCGCACGGGCGACGAGTTCCCTTGCTCGTCGTCGCATGCCCGCACTATACAACACCCCTTAAGGGTAACACGAAGCGTCCATTGCTTTGTGCGTGCAAGTTATATGAACGAATTGCATAAAAATTTAAAATTTATATTTAAAATTAATGACAAATTAATAAGTTAATATTAATTTCACAATTTTAGGGCGAAAAATCGAAAATTTATTATTCAATTGATTTCCGATTATCATGGATTCAAGCCTAGGTCATAAAAATTTAAAATTTATCATAAATTTACAATTTTTATGGTGGTTTTTAATCATAGGTTTCTAATTAAATTATAATTAATTATGAAAATCAAATTAATTCTAAATTATTCTAATTTTCAACAAATTAATCATAATTACAAATTAGATTGCATAATTAACAAGGCTAGGGATTCAAACTTGTTAAACATATACAGTAGGTCAATCAAAAATTCAAGATTTATCAACAAGAATCGCAAATATTTAATTTAACATCTTAAATTTACGAAATTTTGCATTCGAAAAACTAAAACCTCCGAAAAGTCATAGTTAGGCTGCGAATTTGAGAATTCTGGGTTCGGCCGAAATATATTACTTTTGTCAAATTTTTTTTTTTTTTTTTTTGGCAATTAATAATTGTATTAATAACCAAAGCCTTGAGCAAACACCCAAGGGAGCAGGGAAACCAGACCACCAAAACAACTCTACACAAAATCAAATGTGTAGTATCCTACTCCTAAGTTCCTCAGAACCTCTACAACAAACTTTAAACAAAATTTCCCTAACAATACTGTCTATGCTCTTAGTAGGCCTTTTAAAAATTACAGCATTTCTAGCAAGCCACACACTATAGATGGCTTCAGTGAAGCACATAACATACAACTGATCAGCAACACCAACTTTTCTGCTCCTCTTCATAGCTTGCTGCAACTCAGAAGCAAAACCAGTAGCTCTTCTATGAATACCAATCTGCAACAACAGTTTAGACCAGACTGCAGAAGAAAACTTGCACTCAAAAAACAGATGTTTAACTGTTTCTTTCCCATCTGTGCACAGCACACATTGATCAGAACACTGAATCCCCCAAGCTTGAAGTCTATCAGTAGTATAAAGCCTATTAAGGATAGCCAACCAAGTAATAAACAAGCTTTTTGGACTAGCTTTGTTATAGCACATTACTCTCCACCAAGTGACCTTAGGAGCAACACCCTGCAAGCATTTATACACCTTGCTGATACAGTATTTACCATTTGCAGTGGTTTTGTCCCAACCACCAATTTGCAGAATAATCTCTCTGCTATTAAAAATCTTCTTAAGAGCCCATGTACAAGATCCAGGAGTGGACATTTGAAGAGGATTTTGGCCTTTCATATAGAAGCTATCAACCCACTGCACCCACAACTTATCTTTTTTAAAAGCCAAAGCCCACAGCAATTTCCCAATGGCCACTTTGTTCCAAGCAGCAATATTCTTCACATTCCAGCCACCAGAATTTCTAGGTTGATACAGTTTATCCCATGCTACTAGAGCTTTCTTTGATGCTGCAGTGTCACCAGACCATAGGAAACACCTACAATAAGCTTCAACCTCCTTAATGATTCTTTTAGGTAAAATGAAAATTTGACACCAGAAAGTCTGCATGCCAAACAAGATGGTTTTGATAAGTAACAACCTGCCAGCATAAGACAAAAACTTAGCTGACCACACCTTAGTTCTAGCCAGAATCTTGTCCACTAGAGGCTTGCATTGAGGATAGGAAAGTTTCTTGGAAGAAAGTGGCACCCCAAGGTATCTAAAAGGAAGGCAAGCTTCTGAGATTTTCTGAGCAGATAAAATATCTGTTTTGTCACACATTGAAACACCAGCAAAGTAAATATTACTTTTATCCATATTAGCTTCAAGGCCTGAAGCAGAAGAAAACTTGGAAAAGGCTTCAAGGAGTAATTGTACAGAGATCTTGTCAGCTCTTGCAAACAATAATAAGTCATCTGCAAACATCAGATGAGTAATATTGAGCTTCTCACACCTAGGATGGAAGATAAAATCAGGATTTTGCTTCAATTGGTTCATACATCTTGTCAAGTATTCCATACCAATAGCAAACAGGAAAGGGGAGAGAGGATCCCACTGTCTCAGCCCTTTTTTTGCTTGGAATGGTTTGCTAGGAAAGCCATTGATAAGAATAGAGTAGGAAACGGTTGTAATACAAGTCATGATCCACTTCACAAACACTTGAGGGAACCCTAGCTCTTGCAGAACAGTCTGAATAAAGTTCCAGTCAACTGAGTCATAAGATTTTTTTAGATCAACTTTTGTCAAAATTTTAGAATGTCTTTTACATGCGGAATTGACACAAAAATCACTCGATTTGGACGAGTAACGAAGAAACTGCCGAAAAACTGCGTACGTATAATTAAATAAACGCAATTTGCAATTAATTAACAATTACGAAAATTAATCACCCCTTTTAATTCTTGCAAATTTGTAATTTTTAACCATGTTTATGCAATTTAGATTATGAAAATAATAAGAGGCTCGTGATACCACTGTTAGGTTATGATTCATATGACAAAACATAAATCATGCGGAAAAACCATAAAGCCAGGAAAGCATATTATTTACACATAATCATTTAGCATAGTTTAGATGCATACACTTTGTTGCGTGCCCTCCCTAGCTGCGCCCGAACCGAACAAGAACAAGTCTTTAGGACTCCAAGTGTCGTCCCTCCGTAGATAGTCCACAGCACGTCCGGATCCGACTTAAGCTTGACCAACTAGAATCGCCCTTAAGGTACTTAGAATTTTCGGCTATTGTAGGCAATTATATGACTGAATTTTTGCTCTCAAAAATCACTTTGAATACTTGAATACTCGTGTATACAAATAATGACCCTAGGCCCTTATTTATATAGGTATGGAAAAGGAATTGTAATCCTACTAGGATGTGGATTTGTTAATTAGAACTTTATTAGGACTCTAAATAACAAAGCAAATCTAATAGGATTAGGATTTTAATCTTCGCACGAATCCTAATAGGATTAGGATTTCCCGCACACGCATCGTACAAGCCGTGCACCCGCGCAGGCCTTGCGGCCCACGACAAGCGCACAACCCATGTGCGGTGCTGCGCGCGCGCGCGCCCTTGGCTGGGCCTGGCCTTGTGCTGGGCCTGGTCGAGGCGTGCGTTGCTGCGTGCGGCTCGCTGGGCGATGGCCTGGCTTCGTGCTGGGCCTTCGTCTAGCGGGCCTCGTCCGATGCTAATTCGTACGATACGCTTCCGATTAAATTCCCGATTCCGGAATTCATTTCCGATACGAACAACATTTAATATTTCCGATTCCGGAATTAATTTCCGTTTCGAACAAATATTTAATATTTCCGTTTCCGGAATTATTTTCCGATTCCGATAATATTTCCGATTCTGACAATATTTCCGTTTCCGGCAATATTTCCGATTCCGGCAATATTTTCATTTCCGATAATATTTTCCGATACGTACCATGTTTCCGTTTCCGGCAACATCTACGACTTGGATAATATTTATATTTCCGATACGATCCATATTTCCGTTTCCGGCAATATCATCGTTTCCGGAGTATTCATTTCTTGCCTGTGACGATCTCAGCTCCCACTGAAACCAAGATCCGTCGATTCCGAATATCCATAGATGGAGTATTTAATGCCATTAAATACTTGATCCGTTTATGTACTATTTGTGTGACCCTACGGGTTCAGTCAAGAGTAAGCTGTGGATTAATATCATTAATTCCACTTGAACTGAAGCGGCCTCTAGTCAGGCATTCAGCTCACTTGATCTCACTGAATTATTAACTTGTTAATTAATACTGAACCGCATTTATTAGACTTAATATTATATGCATACTTGGACCAAGGGCACTATTTCCTTCAGAAATTATATGAAGGGTGTACCAACTTTTCAAAGTTATCTTTTGTTTTACACTTGTTTCACTTGAAGTGTATGAATCATTGGTCCAATGAATCTTTCAATATGCTGTTGAAGCTAATTCTAGATGTGTTTCCCCAAATACTTGATTTTCCCTCATCCTTTTATTACAGTAAGAAAATGATAAAAGACTTGGGTCTTGGGTATGAAAAGATTGATGCTTGTCCGAATAATTGTATGTTGTATTGGGGTGAATTTTTAGAGAAAGACAAGTGTCATGTTTGTGGTACATCGAGGTGGGCGAAAACTAAGGGTAAGGGTGGCATTACAAGTGATCAAGGTACGGATACTCATAAGAAGGGTGTGCCAGCTAAGGTAATGCGATATTTCCCTTTTATCCCGAGGCTAAAAAGAATCTACATGTCACCAGAAACAGCAGAAGATATGAGATGGCATGATACATAGCGATTGGGTGAAGATGATAAGAAGATTTTGAGGCATCCTTCAGATGCCTTAACATGGAAGGCATTTGATGAGCGTCATAGAGATTTTGCATTAGACCCTCGTAGTGTTCGATTAGGTCTTGCGAGTGATGGGTTTAATCCTTATCGTTTAATGAACACCACTTATAGTACGTGGCCAGTGATGTTGATTCCTTATAATCTTTCACCATGGTTATGTATGAAACCATCTTCTTTCATTTTGTCCACACTTATTCCCGGAAAAGCAAGTCCTGGAAATGATATTGATGTGTATTTGCAGCCATTAGTGCATGAATTGAAATTGTTGTGGACTGGGGTTGAACCTTTTGATGCTTTTGAAGGAAAGAAATTTAATTTGCGCGCGGCTTTGCTTTGGACTATTAATGACTTTCCTGGCTATGCAATGCTCTCTGGTTTGAGCACAAAAGGTTACAATGCATGTCCTATATGCATAGATTCCACGCCTTCTGATAGATTTGGGAACAAGATTTGTTGTAGCTATAGAAAATGGTTACCTTCAGATCACCCATATCGAATTCAGGGTGATAAATTTTGTGAGAAGTATGGAACTAATGAGTGGGGTAAATCTCCATCTCGTCCTAGCGGGACTGATATATTGAGTGAACAAGAAAAGGTCGAGTATGTTTATGGAAAGTCGAAGGCACCACAGAAAAAGAGACAAAGAGGAGATAATGATAACAATGATGTCCAACATGAAAGTGCTTTTGGTACCAAGAGAAGAATATTCTTTGATTTGGTGTATTGGGAGCATAATCTCTTAAGACATAATTTAGATGTAATGCACATTGAGAAAAATGTGTCTGAGAATATTTTGGGAACACTTCTTAGTATGGATAAGAGTAGAGATAGTAGGGATGATCGAAAAGCTCTTGAAAAATGGAGAATAAAGCCTCACCTTTGGCTTAGTACTTATCCTAATGGAAGTGAATACATGCCTCCAGCTTCCTATTCTATGTCTACGGAGGAGAAAGAGAGGTTCTTAAATGTTCTGCAGAAACTTAAAGTTCTGGATGGATATGGATCCAACCTCTCTAGTTGTGTGAATATGAAGCAAAGAAAGTTGATTAACCTCAAAAGTCATGACAACCATGTTCTAATGCAAGATATCCTTCCTGTTGCCTTAAGAGCTTCTAACGCTACAAAAGTGATTGACTTGTTGGTTGGATTATCTTCTTTTTTCAAGAGGTTGTGCTCTACTACTATTGATGCAGATGATTTAGATGATCTTCAAGATGGAATGATTTTAACTCTTTGTAAGTTGGAAATAGAGTTCCCGCCTTCATTTTTCACAATCATGGTCCATTTGTTGATTCACCTAGTGGAGGAGGTTAAACTTGGTGGACCAGTGCAATACAGATGGATGTATCCCATTGAAAGGTTAATTGTCTTTCATGTCTTAATTATATTATTTTATTAAATATTTCACATTTATTATATTAAAAGTAAAAATATTTTATTTGAAAGGTACTTGTCCCATTTGAAATCACATTAACCAATAAAGCCCAACCTGAAGGATCTATTGCGGAAGGCTTCCTTTTAGAGGAGACAATTAGGTTTTGTTCGAGATATCTTGAAGGTGTTAAGACCATCTTTAACATACCTACGAGGATGGATGATGAGATTTCAAGTTCCAATGATTACTTGTTTAACACTGGTGGTCGAGTTGTTGGGAAGGAGGTCACCATTCGCCTTGATGACAAAAGCTTAAAACAAGCTCATCGCTACGTTTTACTTCACTCTAATGCGATCAAAGGGGATATGGAGTAAGTATTATGTTAGTTTTCCTATGAATTATCTTTTGTTGAAATAGATCATTCTAAGTTATTTCTTCTTACATGAAGTGAATTTTTAATGGAGAAGCGTCAAATGAACTCACAAAGTTCCGCCACGGAGAGTGATGAAAGCAACTGGATCATCAATGAATTCGGAGGGTGGTTGCAAAATAAGGTTACTTTTAAAATAAGTTCTTTTAATGTGAAATAAATACTTAGTTTTTTTTTTAAAAATAATGTATTTGATTTTACTATGTATCATCGTAGGTACATTGCATAGATGCCACCACCGAAGATGAGAAACTAAGAAAAGTTTTAGCGGGTGGTTTGTATTGTTATGGTAGAAAATTAAAAGGATTCATCATCAATGGATTTAAATTCCTTTCCATGGATCGCGATTGTCGTCTGCTGACACAAAATTCTGGAATTATGGTTGAAGCAGATGGAGAGGCATATTTTGGAAAAGTGATGGATATCTATGAATTAAATTACTATGGAGCTTACAAAGTTGTATTGTTTCGTTGTGATTGGGTAGACATTCATAGGGGTGTAAGAACATATCCAAATGGCGACGTATGTGTCAATTTCTCGAAATTGATGCATACTGGCCGATTGTTGCAAGATGATCCATTTATATTCTCATCTCAAGCAAAACAAGTTTTTTACATAGAAGATGAGATTCAAAAAGGATGGTTGCATGTTGTTAAGAATAAGCCTAGGGACTTGTTTGATTTAGGTGATTCTTTACCAGTAGAAGTAGAGGGAGAGGGTGGGTTAGATTGATCATTTTTATTTTTTTTATTGTTTCTCTTTGTATTTGTATTTGTATTCTATTGATTCCATCTATTGAATATTTTATTTTACTTTCAATCTAGTAATTACATTCTATGTGTTCTATCCTATGATGCATATTGCATTGTGTTTAGTAATATCATTTATTTTCTCTCATGTCTTGTAAATTGAGTATTGTATATTTTTCTTGCGGTTGATATGCTTGTGGTAGCTATACTTGATACTTTCAAACTGAACTGGAGTAAGAAGTGTTGGAGAAAGGCGAGTTCTGAATTAGATGACTATGTAGCATTCAAAATTTGTACTATCTCCTAATTCTTGCTCTAACCATTATTCTTTACTTGTGTATGACAGGCTGTTGGCGATAAGTTTTATCCTTTTTATCAAGGAATTACTACGTCGTAGGATACAGGTTAGTGATGATTATTCCCTGTGTTCTGTGACTGTTTTGTGTAAGATATTAGCAGCTGATTGAGTGTTCAGAAATATAGACTAGACGACTAGCTTAAGTGCTTTACAGTGTCTCCGTACATTAGAATGTCTCATTTAATCTACAGTAGCTGCCATTCTCATGAAGATATAAATGAAAACATTTGTTATATTGTGTGATCCTCTTTTTTACTTGCGGAACTATGCTAGTTCTCTTTGGTTTTACCATTAATTATTTCTTTGTTTAGTTTTTATGCAAATTTCTGTGCACTCTTTCCTAAAAACATGATTTTTTTTCCTGTTCCAGAAAATGTTTAGCTTCTTTTTTAAGTAGTTGAAATTGTCTGCTTAATTTATCTACTTCCATGGTGTATCAAATCAATGCAAAACGGTTGAGATTACAGTCAGACTGAAACTCTGTTCCTTGCCTCTCCATAGCCTGGTAAAACAAGGGAAAAGAACACCAAGTTTAAAAAGGTAATTACGCCGAAAACAGAGAAGATACAACCTAGAAGCTAAACCAAACTAGTCATATTGAGCTAAACAACTAAGAAAAAAATGTAGCATAGAAACTGAGACAGTAAAAAAAACTACAAACATATTCCATCTTTGTTCCCTTTTCTGACAGGGGGTGATTGAACAACTATTGTCACATAGAATTCTCTCTCTTAGCTTTGGGAAATGCAACAGTTCTCCTATCAGGATAAAACCCAACCCATACAACATCCTGGGAATCACAACTAAAATGTACCTTATTGCTAAAATGACTAACACTCTTTTACTTCCTCTTTATCATTACTTGCTACTGTAATCTCAGACTTAGGTAATCTGATTCCAGCTCTGTTGTCATCCAAGATTTGTAATTCTTGAACAAGCAGTTACAACCAGCAATAAAAATTGTACGATAATTGAAGTGTTGGAATCTAAAAATATAAAGAGGAGCTTTGCTCCATTGAACCTTCAAACATCTTTTCTTTGCTTGAGATACAAGTTTACATTTGCCCACTTGACTTAATATACCTGAGATCAAAACGAGCATCAGATCAATAAGTATAATAGCATGTATAGGATATGGCGTAATTGTGCATAAAATCAGAGGTTCTTCTGAAACCAAGTAACCGGTTGTTAGGTTATGATACATATGACAATTCATAAATCATGCGGAAAAACCATAAAGCCAGGAAAGCATATTATTTACACATAATCATTTAGCATAGAATGGATGCATACATGTTGTAGCGTGCCTTCCCTAGCTGCGCCCGAACCGAACAAGAACAAGTCTTTAGGACTCCAAATGTCGTCCCTCCGTAGATAGTCCACAGTACGTCCGGATCCGCCTCAAGTTAGACCAACTAGAATCGCCCTTAAGGTGCTTAGGAATTTCGGCTAGTGTTTGCAAGTGTATGGATGATTTTCATTTCAAAAACTTACCCTTTGAATACTTCAATCGTACCCATAAATTGTGACCCTAGGCACCTATTTATAGGAGTATGGAAAAGGAATTGTAATCCTACTAGGATGTGGATTTGCTAGTTAGAACTTTATTAGGACTCTAAATAACAAAACAAATCTAATAGGATTAGGATTTTAATCTTTGCACAAATCCTAATAGGATTAGGATTTCCCGCACAAGCATTGCACAAGCCGTGCACCCGCGCAAGCCTTGTGGCCGACGACAGGCGCACAGCCCACGCTGCTGTGCTCTCGCGCGCGCGCGCCCTTGGCTGGGCCTGGCCTTGCGCTGGGCCTGGTCGAGGTGTGCGTTGGTGCGTGTGGCTCGCTGGGCGATGGCCTGGCTTCGTGCTGGGCCTTCGTCTAGCGGGCCTCGTCCGATGCTAATTCGTACGATACGCTTCCGATTAAATTCCCGATTCCGGAATTCATTTCCGATAGGAACAATATTTAATATTTTCGATTCCGGAATTAATTTCTGTTTCGAACAAATATTTAATATTTCCGTTTCCGGAATTATTTTCCGATTCCGATAATATTTCCGATTTTGACAATATTTCCGTTTCCGGCAATATTTCCGATTTCGGCAATATTTTCATTTCCGATAATATTTTCCGATACGTACCATGTTTCCGTTTCCGGCAACATCTACGACTTGGATAATATTTATATTTCCGATACGATCCATATTTCCGTTTCCGGCAATATCATCGTTTCCGGAGTATTCATTTCTTGCTTGTGACGATCTCAGCTCCCACTGAAACCAAGATCCGTCGATTCCGAATATCCATAGATAGAGTATTTAATGCCATTAAATACTTGATCCGTTTACGTACTATTTGTGTGACCCTACGGGTTCAGTCAAGAGTAAGCTGTGGATTAATATCATTAATTTCACTTGAACTGGAGCGGCCTCTAGCTAGGCATTCAGCTCACTTGATCTCACTGAATTATTAACTTGTTAATTTATACTGAACCGCATTTATTAGACTTAACATAGAATGCATACTTGGACCAAGGGCATTATTTCCTTCAGTCTCCCACTTGTCCTTAGGGACAAGTGTGCATTTCCTAATTCGTTTGTCGCTCGATGCTTGCTCTTGAACATAAGGTAAGAGTTGTCATCCTTATTATGTCCAGAGGTGTTTCTCGGTTTCAGAGTTCAACTGATCAAATTAACAGATAATCATAGCCTATGATTCATCCGAGCACGGCCATGCATTTCACAGTTTCTAGCTCTCCGAGTGGCCTTGTACAACTTTTAAGCATCTCATCCCGATTTATGAGAGGACAATCCCAATCTTGCGATCTTGAGATTAGACTTCGTTTGATAGGTGATTATCTGAGCGTTGCCTTTATAACCTCCTTTTACGGTGCGACGGTTGGTCAACGTCAAAGTAACCAGTTCTCAAACAAGTAATCTCAAATCACTCAGGTATTGAGGATTTAGTGTCTAATAATTTTAATGAAATTTACTTATGACAGATTTTCATCTCTTACGGTAAAGTTTCATAGGTCTGTCCGATACTAGTCTTAACAAAGTAAGTATCTATGCAAATGATTACGACATTGCCATGTGCACATAGTTCAAGAAACAGAACTACTAGTCATCTTGCATTCTAGTCGTGTAACGTTTTCTATGCGTCCAATTTTATAGAAAACTCCGACCAGGGACCATTTTCAACTTTTGACATTCAAGTTCACTTGATAGACATTTCTTAGTCACAGGACTGGTCCTGACAGTCTATCTTGAATATTTTGTCAAATTGAAGGGACTCATCATTTAATACTAAACCAAGATTAAATGGAATATGAAAATACATTACATATATGATAAATGTTCAACCCCAATGTTTTACAACCATGGGCCTCAAACCCATCTTTAAAACAGTTCATGGAATTCAAAGCTATGCTTGATTTCCAGTGCTACAATGTGAGTGTTGCTTCTCACTTGTTGCATAGGTTTAGTTATCATGCTTTGCTAATCTTAATATCCTTTTCATCGAATGTTCTTCGAGATATGATGATAAGATCTTTTTGAGTTTGTTTATTATGTGATCTAGTCTTTCTTACTTTGATAGTGGTTTTACGCATTTCGCAATGAAGAACCATCAGGTTAGCAGACGTTTTTCTTGCTTCAAGAGTGGTTCTACGCATTTTTTAATGAAGAACCATCAAGCCAGCAGATAGGTGATCTACCCAAGTTCAGTGAAGAACTTTAAACAACTCTGTTTTATTGCTTCTTAGGCAATAATTACTTTTACTTCAACTGTATAGGTTGCTAGTGATGCTTTGTTTGGATTTACCTATCCAAGCAGTTCACGGATATGTGGAAGACTTTCCAGCTGTATCTTAGAACATAGAAATTAATTTTTAATTTCCCACGCAACAACTCATGGTCTCCAATCCATGTTGCCATTTCAAAACACGATGCTCTATAGCTCGTCCTTATCAATGGTTAACTCCAAAGGGTCTTGCTTGATCCTTTGCCAGTGTTTATGCGTGTAGCATCAATATTTAGCATATCTTTATTTCCTTGAATCAAGAACTATTCCTATGTACCTTTTCAAGTACCATAAGTATTCTTGATCTCAATGTAGTTGATCTTCACTTAGATCAATAGAGATTGGTATATGTTCGTCATGCCTAAAGTCATACGATACGTTTTTGGCGATCCTCATATTATATCATACATGATAAATTCTTTTGCAGAATAATTCCCAATTGAATTCTATTCATGTAACTTTAGCTCATTCAATTTCAGTAGATACTGAATCCATCTAAATTCTTTGACATATAATATAGGTGAAGAATCTCATTAGATTCTTTGATGTTTAACTTAGTAACTGCTTATACATAGTTTAAACATTCATTACTTAGATTTATTCACATGGGTCGTGTTAGGTTATGATACATATGACATTACATAGATCATGCGGAAACAACCATTAACCCAGGACAACATATTATTTACACATAATCATATAGCATAATTTAGATGCATACTCTTTGTTGCGTGCCCTCCCTAGCTGCGCCCGAACCGAACAAGAACAAGTCTTTAGGACTCCAAGTGTCGTCCCTCCGTAGATAGTCCACAGCACGTCCGGATCCGCCTTAAGATTGACCAACTAGAATCGCCCTTAAGGTACTAGAAAATT
The DNA here is from genome assembly GCF_020520425.1 of Spinacia oleracea. Classification (NCBI taxonomy): domain Eukaryota; kingdom Viridiplantae; phylum Streptophyta; class Magnoliopsida; order Caryophyllales; family Amaranthaceae; genus Spinacia; species Spinacia oleracea. The sequence goes on along the minus strand of NC_079492.1, from coordinate 3,634,842 downwards.
TCGGCACTTTATGAGCAAGATGTGTGTTTTAATTTTCTCTCAAAAAACTCACTTTTGAATACTTTGAAACTTATATATAAATTATGACCCCTAGGCCTTTATTTATAGAGTTATGGAAAAGGAATCGTAATCCTAGTAGGATACGAATTAATTGAAATTAGAATCCTACATGAATTCTATTTAATTAATTTATCCAATTAGGAATAGAAATTTAATCATACACTGACTCTTGTAGATTCAGGAATCACGCATGAGCACAAACTCACACACACACGGCAGCCACAAGGGCTGCCCATGCGCGTGCGAGCAGCAGCCCACGCAGCACGGCCCACGCATCCGTGGCCCTTGGCGCGCGCTGGGCCTGCCTTGCGGTAGGCCTGGGCGCTGCCTAGGCTGGGCTTGTGGCGCGCATGCTTGCTGGGCGATGGCCCCAGCTTCGTGCTGGGCCTTCGTCCGGCAAGCTTCGTCCGATGCTAATTCGTACGATACGCTTCCGATTAAATTTCCAGTTCCGGAATTTATTTCCGATACGAAAAATATTTAATATTTCCGATTCCGGAATTAATTTCCGTTTCGAACAAATATTTAATATTTCCGTTTCCGGAATTATTTTCCGATTCCGGTAATATTTCCGATTCTGACAATATTTCCGTTTCCGGCAATATTTCCGATTCTGGTAATATTTCCATTTCCAATAATATTTTCCGATACGTACCATGTTTCCGTTTCCGGCAACATCTACGACTTGGATAATATTCATATTTCCGATACGATCCATATTTCCGTTTCCGGCAATATCATCGTTTCCGGAGTATTCATTTCTTGCCTGTGACGATCTTAGCTCCCACTGAAACCAAGATCCGTCGGTTCCGAATATTCATAGATGGAGTATTTAATGCCATTAAATACTTGATCCGTTTACGTACTATTTGTGTGACCCTACGGGTTCAGTCAAGAGTAAGCTGTGGATTAATATCATTAATTCCACTTGAACTGAAGCGGCCTCTAGCTAGGCATTCAGCTCACTTGATCTCACTGAATTATTAACTTGTTAATTAATACTGAACCGCATTTATTAGACTTAACATAGAATGCATACTTGGACCAAGGGCATTATTTCCTTCAGTCTCCCACTTGTCCTTAGGGACAAGTGTGCATTTCCTAATTCCTTTGTCGCTCGATGCTTGCTCTTGAACATAAGGTAAGAGTTGTCATCCTTATTATGTCCAGAGGTGTTCCTCGGTTTCAGAGTTCAACTGATCAAATAAACAGATAATCATAGCCTATGATTCATCCGAGCACGGCCATGCATTTCACAGTTTCTAGCTCTCCGAGTGGCCTTGTACAACTTTTAAGCATCTCTTCCCGATTTATGGGAGGACAATCCCAATCTTGCGATCTTGAGATTAGACTTCGTTTGATAGGTGATTACCTGAGCGTTGCCTTTATAGCCTCCTTTTACGGTGCGACGGTTGGTCAACGTCAAAGCAACCAGTTCTCAAACAAGTAATCTCAAATCACTCAGGTATTGAGGATTTAGTGTCTAATAATTTAATGAAATTTACTTATGACAGACTTTCATCTCTTACAGTAAAGTTTCATAGGTCTTGTCCGATACTAGTCTTCCCAAAGTAAGTATCTATGCAAATGATTATGACATTGCCATGTCCACATAGTTCAAGAAACAGAACTACTAGTCATCTTGCATTCTAATCGTCTAACGTTTTCTATGCGTCCAATTTTATAGAAAACTCCGATTAGGGACCATTTTCAACCTTTGACATTCAAGTTCACTTGATAGACATTTCTTAGTCACAGGACTGGTCCTGACAGTCTATCTTGAATATATCGTCAAGTTGAAGGGACTCATCATTTAATAAACCACAAATTAAATGGAAAAAATGAATTCCTTTCATTTATTGTGAATGATTAACCAATAATGTTTTACAAAGATTTAAACTCTAAAACTTTAAAACATTAAACAGAGACATCAAAGCCATTCTCCAATATGCTTGATTCCCATAGCTGCAGTGTGCGAGTTGTGCTTCGCTTGCGGCAGAGGTTTAGTTAATGGATCTGATATGTTGTCATCAGTTCCAATTTTGCTTATCTCGACTTCTTTTCTTTCAACGAACTCTCGTAGAAGGTGAAATCTACGAAGTACATGCTTGACTCTCTGGTGGTGTCTAGGCTCTTTTGCCTGTGCAATAGCTCCGTTATTATCACAATACAGGGCTATTGGTCCTTTAATGGAGGGGACTACACCAAGTTCTCCTATGAACTTCCTTAGCCATATAGCTTCCTTTGCTGCTTCATGTGCAGTAATGTACTCCGCTTCAGTTGTAGAATCCGCAATGGTGCTTTGCTTAGCACTTTTCCAGCTTACTGCTCCTCCGTTGAGGCAGAAGACAAACCCAGACTGTGATCTGAAATCATCTTTGTCGGTTTGGAAACTTGCGTCCGTATAGCCTTTAACAATTAATTCATCATCTCCACCATAGACCAGGAAGTCATCTTTGTGCCTTTTCAGGTACTTCAGAATGTTCTTGGCAGCAGTCCAATGCGCCTCTCCTGGGTCTGACTGGTATCTGCTCGTAGCACTGAGTGCGTACGCAACATCCGGGCGTGTACATATCATAGCATACATTATTGAACCAATCAATGATGCATATGGAATCCCATTCATTCGTCTACGCTCATCAAGTGTTTTTGGGCACTGAGTCTTGCTTAGAGTCATTCCATGAGACATGGGTAGGTAGCCTCGCTTGGAGTCCGCCATCTTGAACCTATCAAGCACCTTATTGATATAAGTGCTTTGACTAAGTCCAATCATCTTTTTAGATCTATCTCTGTAAATCTTGATGCCCAATATGTACTGTGCTTCTCCTAGATCCTTCATCGAAAAACATTTCCCAAGCCAAATCTTGACAGAGTTCAACATAGGAATGTCATTTCCGATAAGCAATATGTCGTCGACATATAATACTAGGAAAGCAATTTTGCTCCCACTGACCTTCTTGTATACACAAGATTCGTCCGCGTTCTTGATGAAACCAAAGTCACTGACTGCTTCATCAAAACGTATATTCCAGCTCCTGGATGCCTGCTTCAATCCGTAGATTGACTTCTTTAGCTTGCATACCTTTTTAGCATTCTTTGGATCCTCAAAACCTTCAGGCTGTGTCATAAACACAGTTTCTGTTAAAACGCCGTTTAAGAAAGCAGTTTTGACATCCATCTGCCATATTTCGTAATCGTAATATGCAGCGATTGCTAACATTATTCGAATAGACTTTAGCATTGCAACTGGTGAAAAGGTTTCATCGTAATCCACACCGTGGACTTGCCTGTAACCTTTTGCAACCAATCTAGCTTTGAAAACTTCAAGTTTCCCATCCTTGTCCTTTTTCAGTTTGAAAACCCATTTGCTTCCAATGGCTTGGTAGCCATCTGGCAAATCGACCAAATCCCATACTTGGTTTTCAGACATGGAGTCTAATTCAGATTGCATGGCTTCTTGCCATTGCTTGGAGCTAGGGCTCGTCATAGCTTGCTTGTAAGTCGCAGGTTCATCACTTTCAAGTAATAGAACGTCATAGCTCTCGTTCGTCAAAATACCTAAGTACCTTTCCGGTTGAGATCTATATCTTTGCGATCTACGCGGGGTAACATTTCTAGATTGACCATGATTCTCACCAGATTCTTCTAAAGATCTCTGAGTTTCATCCTGAATGTCATCTTGAGCATTCTCTAGAGTTTGTTGTTCGACTCGAATTTCTTCGAGGTCTACTTTTCTCCCACTTGTCATTTTGGAAATGTGATCCTTCTCCAAAAAGACACCATCTCGAGCAACAAACACTTTGTTCTCAGATGTATTGTAGAAGTAATACCCCTTTGTTTCCTTTGGATAGCCCACAAGGATACATTTGTCAGATTTTGGATGAAGTTTGTCTGAAATTAATCGTTTGACGTAAACTTCACATCCCCAAATCTTAAGAAAAGACACATTTGGAGGCTTTCCAAACCATAATTCGTATGGAGTCTTTTCGACAGCTTTAGACGGAGCTCTATTTATAGTGAGTGCAGCTGTATTTAGTGCATGTCCCCAAAATTCTAATGGAAGTTCGGCCTGACCCATCATTGACCTGACCATGTCTAGCAAGGTTCTGTTCCTCCGTTCTGACACACCGTTCCATTGTGGTGTTCCAGGAGGAGTCAATTCTGATAGAATTCCACATTCTTTCAGATGGTCATCAAATTCATAGCTCAGATATTCACCGCCTCTATCAGACCGCAGTGCCTTGATCTTCTTGCCTAATTGATTCTCTACTTCACTCTGAAATTCCTTGAATTTGTCAAAGGATTCAGACTTATGCTTCATTAGGTAGACATAACCATACCTACTGAAGTCATCAGTGAAAGTGATAAAGTAGCTGAAACCACCTCTAGCATTTGTACTCATTGGTCCACATACATCTGTATGGATTAAACCCAATAGTTCATTTGCTCTTTCTCCAACTTTGGAGAAAGGTTGCTTTGTCATTTTGCCAAGTAAACATGATTCGCATTTACCATAATCCTCTAAGTCAAATGGTTCTAGAATTCCTTCCCTTTGAAGTCTTTCTAAGCGTTTCAAGTTTATATGGCCTAATCGACAATGCCACAGATAGGTGAGATCTGAATCATCCTTTTTGGCCTTTTTGGTATTTATGTTATATACTTGTTTGTCGTGATCTAATAAATAAAGTCCATTGACTAATCTAGCAGATCCATAAAACATCTCTTTAAAATAAAACGAACAACTATTGTCTTTTATTATAAAGGAAAATCCCTTAGCATCTAAGCAAGAAACTGAAATGATGTTTTTAGTAAGACTTGGAACATGGAAACATTCTTCCAGTTCCAAAACTAGCCCGGAGGGCAACGACAAATAGTAAGTTCCTACGGCTAATGCAGCAATCCGTGCTCCATTTCCCACTCGTAGGTCGACTTCACCCTTGCTTAACTTTCTACTTCTTCTTAGTCCCTGTGGATTGGAACATAAGTGTGAGCCACAACCTGTATCTAATACCCAAGAAGTTGAATTAGCAAGTATACAGTCTATAACGAAAATACCTGAAGATGGAACGACTGTTCCGTTCTTCTGATCTTCCTTTAGCTTCAAGCAATCTCTCTTCCAATGCCCCTTCTTCTTGCAGTAGAAGCATTCGGATTCAGAAGTGGGTTGACTGACCTTCCTCTTTGCAGATTTGGCGCCAGTTTGCTTAGTTGGGCTGGCCTTGTTGCCACCTTTCTTAGCATTCCTCTTCTTTCCAGATTTCTTGAACTTGCCCCCACGCACCATAAGCACATCCTGCTTATCACTTTTGAGCGTCTTTTCAGCGGTCTTCAGCATACCGTGAAGCTCAGTGAGCGTTTTGTCCAGACTATTCATACTGTAGTTCAGTTTGAACTGATCATACCCGCTATGAAGAGAATGGAGGATGGTGTCTATAGCCATTTCCTGAGAAAATTGCTGATCCAGCCGACTCATATTCTCAATGAGTCCAATCATTTTGAGAACATGTGGACTTACGGGCTCGCCTTTCTTAAGCTTGGTCTCAAGAATTTGCCTATGAGTCTCGAATCTTTCGACTCGAGCCAGATCTTGGAACATGTTCTTCAACTCACTGATGATTGTGAAAGCATCTGAGTTGATGAACGTTTTCTGCAGATCCGCACTCATGGTGGCGAGCATTAGACATTTCACATCCTTGTTGGCATCAATCCAACGATTGAGGGCAGCCTGAGTGACCCCGTCGCCAGGAGCTTCGGGCATCGCCTCATCTAGGACATACTCCTTTTCTTCCTGCATAAGAACTATTTGCAAGTTCCTTTGCCAGTCAAGGAAGTTTTTCCCGTTCAACTTCTCCTTTTCGAGAATTGATCGAATGTTGAATGAATTGTTGTTTGCCATATTAAAAACTACAATTGAAAAGAATAAACAAATAAATAACCATTCACAGTTTCTCTTAATAAACTTAAATTCTAGCATACATGCATAATTCAATGTTTATTAAGCATTTTATTCAAGTTATGTGTTCCGGCAGGTGTGAATAAAATGATTCCAAGATCCTAAAATCATTGAAGAACTAAGCACAGTTTGTCGACTTAATCCTAGAACATCTTAGGTAAGCAAAAGCCTTTTGCTAATAGTCTAGAAACTATTCTTGGTTGATAGGTACGTCTAAGAACTTATTAGGTAAACCTATCGAATTTGCCACGACATAAAAGGACTCCTTACTTATATCGTTGAGTTTCACCAAAACTAACATGTACTCACAATTATTTGTGTACCTTGCCCCTTTAGGACCAATAAGTAACACCTCGCTGAGCGAAAACTATTACTAGATTGATGTAAAGGATATCCAAGCAAGTGTATATTTTGGCATGGCACCTTTTAACTCAATTTTTAAGTTTGGAACCTAAGGCTCTTACTATGTTGGTTAGATTTTAAGTGAACTAAAATCCTTAATCATGCAACATAATCAAGCCTTTGATCTCATGCATTTTAAGACATATTTAAAGCAATAAATAACTTAAAACATGCATAAGATATTTGTGATCTAGTATGGCCCGACTTCATCTTGAAGCTTTGACTTCAAAGTCCGTCTTGAAAATCTCCGTGGGAGGCACCATTTTCTTCAAATAGGATAAGCTATAACTAATTACAACTATTTGATGGTTCGCAGACCATATTTGTATTGAAAAATAACTTTGGTACTTTAGACCAATTACATTCAAATTAATGGTACGCAGACCATATTTTCTATCCTATTTGGGCCATACTAGTCACTTCATAACCTGCAAAACAGTACATATACAATATATACCATTCACCCATTCATTATCATGAATGGCCCACATAGCTGGTTAGTAAAACACATTATGCATCACGTAAATATTTGCAGCAATTAATCAAGGGCACCAATAATCTACCAATTATTCAGTCCTTATTAATTCTAATCAAGTTGTTTTAACCTTAAGGATTTGTAGACCTAATCAAGAGTTTATGACTAAAAAGCGCTCCCACTTAAACCAATAAATTCATATGCTTTACCAATTTTAAACATAAAAATGTATTTCTAGTCCAACCGGAAACATACAAATTTAATTAAAATTTAAAGCTCATATCAATTTATAATTGAATCCAAAAATTTAATTTAATTTCAGTCGTATTTAAATTAATTCATGATTTTAATTTTAGTAAAATAATTAGAATAAATAACATTTATTATAATTATAATATTCAAAATTAAAATCCAAGAAAATAATTCAAATTATTAATTTTAAAATTAATTAAAATTACGTGAACTGAAATTTTCAAATTAAACATTCAAAACGATCTAATCGTAACGCAAACACCCTACGCGTTGCACGCCCATGGACCGTACGCACACAGCCATTGCTGGCCATGTGCGCGCAGCCCATGCGCTCGTCGCATAGCTGCTGCTTCCCTATCGCAAGCCTCCGCACACATCGTGCTCGCTGCGCGCGCCAGCGCTCATCGCACGCGAGCTATCGCTCGCAGTGCGCGCGCGCGACATCGCTCGCTGGGCGCGCGACATCGCTTGCTGGGCGCGCGAGCCATCGCTCGCTGGGCGCGCGACATCGCTCGCTGGGCGCGCGACATCGCTCGCTGTGCGCGCGAGCCATCGCTCGCTGGCGCGCGACATCGCTCGCTGGGCGCGCGACATCGCGCGCTGTGCGCGCGAGTGATGCTGGGCGCAGCGCTCGTGGCACGCGAGCTTGCGCTCGCTGCGCGCGAGGCTGCGCGCTCTTGTGCGAGGCAGCGCGCGTTGTGGCGCAGCTCGCTTGCTGCCCACACGCGACTGCCTTGGCTCGCCCTTCGCCCATGCCCATTCGTTCATTGCTCGTGGCACACGACACAAGGCAGGGCTGCTGCCTTGTGCTCGTGCACTACGCCTTTGCTCATTGCATTCGTGCCGCACGGGCGACGAGCTCCCTTGCTCGTCGTCGCATGCCCGCATTATACAACACCCCTTAAGGGTAACACGAAGCGTCCATTGCTTCGTGCGTGCAAGTTATATGAACGAATCGCATAAAAATTTAAAATTTATATTTAAAATTAATGACAAATTAATAAATATTATTAATTTCATTATTTTAGGGCGAAAAATCGAAAATTTATTATCCAATTGATTTCCGATTGTTATGGATTCAAGTCTAGGTCATAAAAATTTAAAATTTATCGTAAATTTACAATTTTTATGGTGGTTTTTAATCATAGGTTTCTAATTAAATTATAATTAATTATGAAAATCAAATTAATTCTAAATTATTCTAATTTTCAACAAATTAATCATAATTACAACTTAGATTGCATAATTAACAAGACTAGGCATTCAAACTTGTTAAACATATGCAGTAGGTCAATCAAAAATTCAAGATTTATCAACAAGAATCGCAAATATTTAATTTAACATCTTAAATTTACGAAATTTTGCATTCGAAAAACTAAAACCTTCGAAAAGTCATAGTTAGGCTTCGAATTTGAGAATTCTGGGTTCGGCAGAAAAATACTATTTTTGTCAAAATTTTAGAATGCCTTTTACATGCGGAATTGACACAAAAATCACTCAATTCGGATGAGTAATGAAGAAACTGCCGAAAAACTGCGTACGTATAATTAAATAAACGCAATTTGCAATTAATTAACAATTACGAAAATTAATCACCCCTTTTAATTCTTGCAAATTTGTAATATTTAACCATGTTCATGCAATTTAGATTATGAAAATAATAAGGGGCTCGTGATACCACTGTTAGGTTATGATACATATGACATTACATAGATCATGCGGAAACAACCATTAACCCAGGACAACATATTATTTACACATAATCATATAGCATAATTTAGATGCATACTCTTTGTTGCGTGCCCTCCCTAGCTGCGCCCGAACCGAACAAGAACAAGTCTTTAGGACTCCAAGTGTCGTCCCTCCGTAGATAGTCCACAGCACGTCCGGATCCGCCTTAAGATTGACCAACTAGAATCGCCCTTAAGGTACTAGAAAATTTCGGCACTTTATGAGCAAGATGTGTGTTTTAATTTTCTCTCAAAAAACTCACTTTTGAATACTTTGAAACTTATATATAAATTATGACCCCTAGGCCTTTATTTATAGAGTTATGGAAAAGGAATCGTAATCCTAGTAGGATATGAATTAATTGAAATTAGAATCCTACATGAATTCTATTTAATTAATTTATCCAATTAGGAATAGAAATTTAATCATACACTGACTCTTGTAGATTCAGGAATCACGCATGAGCACAAACTCACACACACACGGCAGCCACAAGGGCTGCCCATGCGCGTGCGAGCAGCAGCCCACGCAGCACGGCCCACGCATCCGTGGCCCTTGGCGCGCGCTGGGCCTGCCTTGCGGTAGGCCTGGGCGCTGCCTAGGCTGGGCTTGTGGCGCGCATGCTTGCTGGGCGATGGCCCCAGCTTCGTGCTGGGCCTTCGTCCGGCAAGCTTCGTCCGATGCTAATTCGTACGATACGCTTCCGATTAAATTTCCAGTTCCGGAATTTATTTCCGATACGAACAATATTTAATATTTCCGATTCCGGAATTAATTTCCGTTTCGAACAAATATTTAATATTTCCGTTTCCGGAATTATTTTCCGATTCCGGTAATATTTCCGATTCTGACAATATTTCCGTTTCCGGCAATATTTCCGATTCTGGTAATATTTCCATTTCCAATAATATTTTCCGATACGTACCATGTTTCCGTTTCCGGCAACATCTACGACTTGGATAATATTCATATTTCCGATACGATCCATATTTCCGTTTCCGGCAATATCATCGTTTCCGGAGTATTCATTTCTTGCCTGTGACGATCTTAGCTCCCACTGAAACCAAGATCCGTCGGTTCCGATTATTCATAGATGGAGTATTTAATGCCATTAAATACTTGATCCGTTTACGTACTATTTGTGTGACCCTACGGGTTCAGTCAAGAGTAAGCTGTGGATTAATATCATTAATTCCACTTGAACTGAAGCGGCCTCTAGCTAGGCATTCAGCTCACTTGATCTCACTGAATTATTAACTTGTTAATTAATACTGAACCGCATTTATTAGACTTAACATAGAATGCATACTTGGACCAAGGGCATTATTTCCTTCAGGTCGAATATCTCCAATGGAGTCTTTCGTGTTTGATTTAGTAAATGCCATTACTTAATCCAAAACATTAATATTAGATCTTTGTAAATATATCTTAATACCCAGTATGTACTAAGTTTCGCCTTGGTCCATCATTGATGAATAATTTCAAATCTAAGTCATTAGCATTTGAATGTTATTTCACAATAGAGAGATATGTGTGTGATACACATAGGACCAATTAAGTTTTACGTACTCCCACTAAACTTCTTATATATCTATAAGAATCATGTACATTTTATGAAACTATAATACTTAATAGCTTCACTAAAATACATTTCTAATTCCCAATTGCTTGCTTAAATCTGTACTTAGATTTCATAAGCTAGCTTTCCTTTTCAAGCATTATTTGGATCCACAAATCCTATGACATGCCATGTACATAGTTTATTCCAACATTTGATTGAGGAATACGTTTTGTCATCCAATTGCCATATGTACCAATATGCAATCATTGCTTGAATTATAGACTTGAGCATTACGATTATGCATGAGGTTTCAACACAATCCACGTCGTGAATTTTCTTGTAACCTTTAGCAACTAATCTAGCTTTGTGTGTGAACACAATTCCATGTTTGATGGTTTTTATCCTTAAAACAAACTTGCAACCAATAGGTGTGAAACTATTCTTGCAAATCAACAAAATTTCAATTTTGTCATCAAAACATTGAGTATGTTTTATGGCCTCTAACCATTTAAAACATTGAGTCTATATATGGCCTCTAGGTTTCGTCATAGCTTTCTTACAAGTCACAAACTTATTAATCTACATGATAATAGTTTGACTGCAAGTTGTAGGTTTCTTCACTATCTAATAGAAGAATTTCATAGTTTCAGTGACTTGAACTCTATGCCTACTTGGGTATAGAACATCAAACAATAGAATATCAATATCCACTTGAAAGTCCTTTGAATATTCTGTTCTCCTTGAAGCACTTGTAAAGTCTTCTAAGAGATGTCTATTCTTTAAAGCCACTTCTAAAGTCCTCAAAGAATACGTGTTTGGATTTTCCAAAGAACTTCGAAAAACCTCCGGAGTGTCCGTTTATGTTTGTTGTTCGCCTCGAAGACTTTCGAGGTCTATTTTCTCTCACTTGTCATTTTGGAAACGGATCTCCAAAAGGACATTATTTCGAGCAAACAAACATTATGTTCTCAAAAATTCGTGGTAGAAACAATACCCTTGTGTCTCATTTGAATAAATCACAATGAAACATATATCTATACTTGGGTCTAGTTTGTTGAATAACAAACACTAAGCTCCCACTGAGTTTAGCAACTCTCTAGATATATATTATCGAAAAGATATTCTGAAATTACTTTTCTATAGCTTTGACAAATTTGGTTTAGTTTGGTGGTAGTTGAGCATTTTGTTTTAGAAATTATAGGAAGAGTCTTTATGATCCATCATTGATCGAATCAAGTACTAATCGACTTCGATCATTCCAACCTAGATATGCCATATCTTATGGAGCTAGATTGTGAATTTCACTACACAAAATCATTGATGATCATTCTTGGTATAAGTAATCAACAACATGATCTAACCTAGATCTTTATGATTTCTTTCCAAGTGGATTTTATACTTCTGAATCTTTGAACTAGCCAAACGGATTCAAATTTATATCACTTTGAGTAAATAAACCTATATTCCCTCAAATCTGTGTGAAATAATAAAGTCATAAAACCTTTCTTTAGCTTTGAATTCTATTGTCTAGGCGTTCTAACAATAGTTCATATCTTTTGTTACTTTCAACAAGTAAGACTAGTTGTCTTGAATTGATTTAAAAATCAATGAACTTTCAAAAGTCTATCAAAAATAAAGCTTTTGAATGTTAACTTGTTGATATGGTCTAAGCAACAATGCTAAAGGTTAGTGGAACTCAAATCAAGAGATTGATTTGAACCTAGTAAAGTTTTATTGTTAAAGATTTGTTTGTTTTAATCAAGCATATTGACTCGTAAATGACCATTTCATTCAAGTAAACAAACAAACAAGCATTGTTTTCGTTCTTCTGAATGTGAGTCTTTCTGTGTTTGAAGCAGAAATTTGAGTATGCTGATTATGGAACAAAATAGCCATTAAGTTCCAGCCTTTGAAAAGACTTAAAACAAACTAGATGACCCTACAACTAATGTAGCATTGCCATGCTTCATTTCCCACTTGTAGGTCATTAGTGTAGCCTAGCTTCCATTGTTTGAGTTATTACCGAAGTAAGAACCTCAAGCGGTATATGATACCAAGGAAGTTTGATTGCTAGGTCACTTCTCTTTAAACATAAACTTACAGGTAGAAACGGAATTGGAAATTCCTTTCATCTGTTCCTTTGTTTTCCTATTTCTTGTACCCTTTCTTATAGCCTTAAGAATTGAATTCTCTAGTGTTGACTTTTATATTTTGTTAGACGTGTCCAATGTCACTTCAACAAGGTTCTTTCCATTTAATTTATGTTGAATATTCTGTTTCAACTAGATGATCTTACCAGAAGCTTCTAAAGTTCTCTAAGCATCGATCTATTCGAATGTCTAGGGACTAGACTCATTCGAGAATTAAATGGACAAAGATATTAGGTTGTTAACCATTGGTAAAGCTGAGCGTTTAAGCTCAATGCTTTATGATCTCAAAACTACAGTGTATTTTGAATTCACAAGCACCAATTGGTTTGCCATTCGATTTTGATATTCGAAAACAACCATAAAAGTCGATATAAGAAACGTACATTTTAAATTGCTCACTTTCTCTCTTTTCCGTGAATCGTTCTTGGATTCACTACCAATCGAGGAAATTTAGTGTTACCTTTCTAAAAGGATTTATTGCAGTGCAAGATATTTAATTATAAACAATAATTAAAACATACATTGAAGCATGCAAAGTCTGAACATTTATCATGAATAATAACTTGAAATTAAAGCAACCATGCAATTCAAACAAGTTATTAGCATTTTATTCGATTTTATTGTTCCGGCAGGTGTGAATAAAATGATTCCAAGACCCTAAAACCATTGAAGAATTAAGCACAGTTTGTCGACTCAATTCTAAAACATTTTAGGTAAGCAAAAGCCTTTTGCTAATAGTCTAGAAACTACTCTTGGTTGATAGGTACGTCTAAGAACTTATTAGGTAAACCTATCGATTTTGCCACGACATAAAAGGACTCCTTACTTATATCGTTGAGTTTCACCAAAACTAACATGTACTCACAATTATTTGTGTACCTTGCCCCTTTAGGACCAATAAGTAACACCTCGCTGAGCGAAAACTATTACTAGATTGATGTAAAGGATATCCAAGCAAGTGTATATTTTGGCATGGCACCTTTTAACTCAATTTTTAAGTTTGGAACTTAAGGCTCTTACTATGTTGGTTAGATTTTAAGTGAACTAAAATCCTTAATAATGCAACATAATCAAGCCACAATCTTAGGCATAATTAAGAGATATTTAAAGCAATAAATAACTTAAAGCATGCATGAGTTAAATGTGATCTAGTATGGCCCGACTTCATCTTGAAGCTTTAACTTCAAAGTCCGTCTCGAAAATCTCCGTGGGAGGCACCATTTTCTTCAAATAGGATAAGCTATAATTAAAACTAATTACAACTATTTGATGGTACGCAGACCATATTTGAATTGAAAATCAACTTTGGTACTTTAGACCAATTACATTCAAATTAATGGTACGCAGACCATATTTTCTATCCTATTTGGGCCATACTAGTCACTTCATAACCTGCAAAACAGTACATATACAATATATACCATTCACCCATTCATTATCATGAATGGCCCACATAGCTGGTTAGTAAAACACATTATGCATCACGTAAACATTTGCAGCAATTAATCAAGGGCACCAATAATCTACCAATTATTCAGTCCTTATTAATTCTAATCAAGTTGTTTTAACCTTAAGGATTCGAAGACTTAATCAAGAGTTTATGACTAAAAAGCACTCCCACTTAAACCAATAAATTCATATGCTTTACTAATTTTAAACATAAAAATGTATTTCAAGTCTAACCAGAAACATACAAATTTAATTAAAATTTAAAGCCCATATAAATTTATAATTGAATCCAAAAAATTTTAATTTGATTTCAGTCGTATTTAAATTAATTCATGTTTTTAATTTTATTAAAATAATTAGAATAAATAAAATTTATTATAATTAAAATATTCAAAATTAAAATCCAAGAAAATAATTTAAATTATTAATTTTAAAATTAATTAAAATTACGTAAACTGAAAATTTCAAATTATACATTCAAAACGATCTAATCGCAACGCAAACACCCTACGCATCGCACGCCCATGGGCCACACGCACACAGCCATCGCTGGCCATGTGCGTGCAGCCCATGCGCTCGTCGCATAGCTGCTGCATCTACCCATCGCAAGCCATCGCACAAGTTGGTGCTCGCTGCGCGCGCGCCAGCGCCCGATGCACGCGAGCCATCGCTCGCTGTGCGCGCTCGCCAGCGCTTGCTGTGCGCGCTCGCCAGCGCTTGCTGCGCGCGCTCCAGCGCTCGATGCACGCGAGCCATCCCTCGCTGTGCGCGAGCCATCGCTCGCTGTGCGCGAGCAATTGCTCGCTGCGCGCGATCGACGCTGGGCGCAGCGCTCGTGGCACGCGAGCTTGCGCTCGCTGCGCGCGAGGCTGCGCGCGCTTGCGCGAGGCAGTGCGCGTTGTGGCGCAGCTCGCTTGCTGCCCACACGCGACTGCCGTGCCTTGCCTTCGCCCATGCCTCATTCGTCCATAGCTCGTGGCCCACGACACAAGGCAGGTCTGCTGCCTTGTGCTCGTGCACCATGCCCTTGCTCATTGCATTCGTGCCGCACGGGCGACGAGCTCCATTGCTCGTCGTCGCATGCCCGCACTATACAACACCCCTTAAGGGTAACACGAATCGTCCATTGCTTTGTGCGTGCAAGTTATATGAACGAATCGCATAAAAATTTAAAATTTATATTTAAAATTAATGACAAATTAATAAATTAATATTAATTTCATAATTTTAGGGCGAAAAATCGAAAATTTATTATGCAATTGATTTCCGATTATCATGGATTCAAGCCTAGGTCATAAAAATTTAAAATTTATCATAAATTTACAATTTTTATGGTGGTTTTTAATCACAGGTTTCTAATTAAATTATAATTAATTATGAAAATCAAATTAATTCTAAATTATTCTAATTTTCAACTAATTAATCATAATTACAAATTAGATTGCATAATTAACAAGGCTAGGCATTCAAACTTGTTAAACATATACAGTAGGTCAATAAAAAATCCAAGATTTAATAACAAGAATCGCAAATATTTAATTTAACATCTTAAATTTACGAAATTTTGCATTCGAAAAACTAAAACCTTCGAAAAGTCATAGTTAGGCTTCGAATTTGAGAATTCTGGGTTCGGCAGAAAAAAACTATTTTTGTCAAAATTTTAGAATGCCTTTTACATGCGGAATTGACACAAAAATCACTCGATTTGGATGAGTAACGAAGAAACTGCCGAAAAACTGCGTACGTATAATTAAATAAACGCAATTTGCAATTAATTAACAATTACGAAAATTAATCACCCCTTTTAATTCTTGCAAATTTGTAATATTTTACCATGTTCATGCAATTTAGATTATGAAAATAATAAGAGGCTCGTGATACCACTGTTAGGTTATGATACATATGACAATTCATAAATCATGCGGAAACAACCATTAAGCCAGGAATACATATTATTTACACATAATCATATAGCATAATTTAGATGCATACTCTTTGTTGCGTGCCTTCCCTAGCTGCGCCCGAACCGAACAAGAACAAGTCTTTAGGACTCCAAGTGTCGTCCCTCCGTAGATAGTCCACAGCACGTCCGGATCCGCCTTAAGATTGACCAACTAGAATCGCCCCTAAGGTACTATAAATTTTCGGCACTTTTGAGCAAGATGTGTGACTGAATTTTTCTCTCAAAACTCATATTTATAGGGGTATGGAAAGAGAATTGGAATCCTATTAGGATACGAATTAATTAAATTAGAATTATAATAAAACTCTTATTTAATTAATTTATCAAATAGAATTAGGAATTTAATCATTAAACGAATTCTGCACGTTTTAGGTTTCGTATGCGAACACAAACACTTACGCGAGCATGACCCGCAAGCGTGCAGGCCATGCCCGCGCACAGCCCACACGGCCGCACGGCCCACGCGAGCTACAAGCCCACGCGAGCTGCAGCAATGCTCGCAGCCCACTGCTCGCAGCTGCGCGCGCTGTGCGCGCTGCCACGGCCTGCTAGGCCTGGCCTTGCGCTGGGCCTGGCGTGGCCTTGGCTGTTCGTGTGGCGCGCTTGGCTTGCTGGGCGATGGCCTGGCTTCGTGCTGGGCCCTCGTCCGGCAGGCCTCGTCCGATGCTTATTCGTACGATACGCTTCCGATTAAATTCCCGATTCCGGAATATATTTCCGATACGAACAATATTTAATATTTTCGATTCCGGAATTAATTTCCGTTTCGAACAAATATTTAATATTTCCGTTTCCGGAACTATTTTCCGATTCCGATAATATTTCCGATTCTGACAATATTTCCGTTTCCGGCAATATTTCCGATTCCGGCAATATTTCCATTTCCGATAATATTTCCCGATACGTACCATGTTTCCGTTTCCGGCAACATCTACGACTTGGATAATATTTATATTTCCGATACGATCCATATTTCCGTTTCCGGCAATATCATCGTTTCCGGAGTATTCATTTCTTGCCTGTGACGATCTCAGCTCCCACTGAAACCAAGATCCGTCGATTCCGAATATCCACAGTTGGAGTATTTAATGCCATTAAATACTTGATCCGTTTACGTACTATTTGTGTGACCCTACGGGTTCAGTCAAGAGTAAGCTGTGGATTAATATCATTAATTCCACTTGAACTGAAGCGGCCTCTAGCTAGGCATTCAGCTCACTTGATCTCACTGAATTATTAACTTGTTAATTAATACTGAACCGCATTTATTAGACTTATCATTGAATGCATACTTGGACCAAGGGCATTATTTCCTTCACGAATCAGTTTCTGAAAGTGAAGAAGAATTAAACGAAGGAGATGGGGGAGAGACTAGTGTGAAAGCATCAAAACCTCGACGCCAGATTGTAGTTGCAAATTGGCCGAAACGCGTGAAATTTGATGACAAGGAAGAGGTTCTAGCTATAGGTAAAAACATATCTCTACATAAAAGATGCACCTTTTTATTTATTTTTTTTTATTTTATATTGGTGATTCTATGTAATCGAGTTGTTTTTTTTAATTATTACACGTAACTCTATATCTTTAAATCTGGCAGATGCTAATGGAAAACGCCATCTCGTGAAGGGTTCAGTCCAGCCTCGAGACGTTTGGACTGATGAAAAAGGATTCAGATACTATGTCAAGCTCAATGAATTCTGTCAACCTCTCCGAAAAGGTGGTTCCATCCTTGTGAGTTTCCTCGGTGATATTGCAAAAAAAGATTCATTGTGTCCAGTGGGAATCAAAACCTGGCGTGATGTGAACAAGAAGTTAAAATCTAATATTGTTACAATGGTTCGGGTATGTAGATTATCGTTCTTAACCCTTTCATTCATGATCAACTAGTTGCGCATTTGTCAGCCAATGAGATTATATTTTTACATATACTATGCATGGTAAGTATAAGAATGTGATGCTCTTGTAGCTCAAAATTTAATAGGAGGCAAATAAGGTTCGGAACTTAAATGAGACACCTAAGCTTAACAGCACTGCACACACTTAGATCACTGACCAGGTCCGAATCTTTGTTCATCAGGGAGACACCTAAGCTAAACAGGTCTGCACACACTGAGATCACCGACAGGTCAAAAACCTTGTTCACCAGTGAGACACACTGAGACATGAGAGGTTGTATCTGCCGGGCTTCTGTCAATAAGAACAAGATATTCACTAGGTTACGCTAGTCAACAACAATTAGAACAAGGTTTTCATTACATCAAATAAAAATCTAAGATAGCTTAGTTGCTCTGACTGGTTGCAAAGATATTCCTTCCGTAGGAAAAAAAACTGGTTTTACCATGGAAGCTTATTTTCTTTTACTTTCAGTATTACTTTGAGTAACAGAACATTAGAATGGGAATGAGAATTTATTCCTTACTACTATCAAAGAAAAATGATCGAACTCCCATTCTTGATTCCTTTACCCTCTTTACACTTTCTTAGTTCCTTTCCATTTCTCCTGAACAGACTGAAAAGATCCTTAACATTATTAATATCCAGGATTTCAGGCACATAACCATGGAGAAGAGCAATGAGACAACTACTAATCACAACATACAGCCTT
This sequence comes from Spinacia oleracea, assembly GCF_020520425.1. NCBI lineage: Eukaryota > Viridiplantae > Streptophyta > Magnoliopsida > Caryophyllales > Amaranthaceae > Spinacia > Spinacia oleracea. The sequence goes on along the minus strand of NC_079492.1, from coordinate 3,616,241 downwards.
CCTCGGTCTAACAATATTTTCCTCCAGAAATATTTGACTTAAAGTTTCCATTCTCGAATAGTTAACAAACATCAAAACACTTCCATCTAAGTTAACCTATAATCAGCTAACAATCTGTGCAATTCAGCACCATTTCTCAATCTCAAACACCCCACGGTAATATACTGAAACTCAATATTATTCAATTAAAATATAAAACAGTAGCTTCTTCCTAGACCAAGTTCACAAACAATAATAAAGAACAATCTCTATATAAGAATTCTATACATCAAGCAAACAAAGCTGGTCAAATCTCAAGAAGATTGTAGCTCTTTTGAAGTAAACGAGGAGGAACCAGGGGCATCATAGTGTAGGGAGTTAAAGAACTAGTCATAACATAACTAGTACATCCATCCCTAATGGGATTTCTCCAGTAAGCATGAAAGCCAAAGTTTGACAAACAATTTCCAGCTTCTCCTGTCCTAGTCCTGTGATCATAACATTAACAAGTGCCCCTGAAGGAAATAATGCCCTTGGTCCAAGTATGCATTCTATGTTAAGTCTAATAAATGCGGTTCAGTATTAATTAACAAGTTAATAATTCAGTGAGATCAAGTGAGCTGAATGCCTAGCTAGAGGCCGCTTCAGTTCAAGTGGAATTAATGATATTAATCCACAGCTTACTCTTGACTGAACCCGTAGGGTCACACAAATAGTACGTAAACGGATCAAGTATTTAATAGCATTAAATACTCCATCTATGAATATTCGGAACCGACGGATCTTGGTTTCAGTGGGAGCTAAGATCGTCACAGGCAAGGAATGAATACTCCGGAAACGATGATATTGCCGGAAACGGAAATATGGATCGTATCGGAAATATAAATATTATCCAAGTCGTAGATGTTGCCGGAAACGGAAACATGGTACGTGTCGGAAAATATTATCGGAAATGGAAATATTTCCAGAATCGGAAATATTGCCGGAAACGGAAATATTGTCAGAATCGGAAATATTACCGGAATCGGAAAATAATTCCGGAAACGGAAATATTAAATATTTGTTCGAAACGGAAATTAATTCCGGAATCGGAAATATTAAATATTGTTCGTATCGGAAATGAATTCCGGAATCGGAAAATTTAATCGGAAGCGCATCGTACGAATAAGCATCGGACGAGGCCTGCCGGACGAGGCCCAGCACGAAGCCAAGCCATCGCCCAGCAAGCCAAGCGCGCCGCACAAACAGCCACGCCAGGCCCAGCGCAAGGCCAGGCCCAGCAGGCTGCACGCAGCGCGCAGCGCGCACAGCGCGCACAGCACGCGCAGCGCGCAGCGCGCGCGGGCGCTGAGTGGGCTGCTGCTCGCGCGCACGCATGGGGCCCATCGTGGCTGCCGTGCGTGTGTGTGCAAGTGTTTGTGTTCGTGCACGTTTCCTAAAACATGCAGAGTTCGGTTAATGATTAAATTCCTAATTCTATTTGATAAATTAATTAAATTAGAGTTCTTGTAGGATTCTAGGTTTAATTAATTTGTATCTGAATAGGATTTCGATTCCCTTTCCATACCGCTATAAATATGAGGCTAGGGCTCACAATTTATAACACAAGTTTCAAAGTATTCAAAGTGAGTTTTTGAGAAAAAAATTCAGTCACACATTTGCCTATAAAGTGCCGAAAATAATAGTACCTTAAGGGCGATTCTAGTTGGTCAATCTTAAGGCGGATCCGGACGTGCTGTGGACTATCTACGGAGGGACGACACTTGGAGTCCTAAAGACTTGTTCTTGTTCGGTTCGGGCGCAGCTAGGGAAGGCACGCAACAAAGAGTATGCATCTAATCTATGCTAAATGATTATGTGTAAATAATATGTTTTCCTGGGTTTATGGTTTTTCCGCATGATTTATGAATTGTCATATGTATCATAACCTAACAGTGGTATCACGAGCCCCTTATTATTTTCATAATCTAAATTGCATGAACATGGTTAAATATTACAAATTTGCAAGAATTAAAAGGGGTGATTAATTTTCGTAATTGTTAATTAATTGCAAATTGCGTTTATTTAATTATACGTACGCAGTTTTTCGGCAGTTTCTTCGTTACTCATCCGAATTGAGTGATTTTTGTGTCAATTCCGCATGTAAAAGGCATTCTAAAATTCGAAGCCTAACTATGACTTTTCGAAGGTTTTAGTTTTTCGAATGCAAAATTTCGTAAATTTAAGATGTTAAATTAAATATTTGCGATTCTTGTTGATAAATCTTGAATTTTTGGTTGACCTACTGCATATGTTTAACAAGTTTGAATGCCTAGTCTTGTTAATTATGCAATCTAATTTGTAATTATGATTAATTTGTTGAAAATTAGAATAATTTAGAATTAATTTGATTTTCATAATTAATTGTAATTTAATTAGAAACCTATGATTAAAAACCACCATAAAAATTGTAAATTTACGATAAATTTTAAATTTTTATGACCTAGACTTGAATCCATAACAATCGGAAATCAATTGGATAATAAATTTTCGATTTTTTGCCCTAAAATTATGAAATTAATATTATTTATTAATTTGTCATTAATTTTAAATATAAATTTAAAATTTTTATGCGATTCGTTCATATAACTTGCACGCACGAAGCAATGGACGCTTCGTGTTACCCTAAGGGGTGTTGTATAATGCGGGCATGCGACGACGAGCAAGGGAGCTCGTCGCCCATGCGGCACGAATGCAATGAGCAAGGGCGTAGTGCACGAGCACAAGGCAGCAGCCCTGCCTTGTGTCGTGTGCCACGACCAATGGACGAATGGGCATGGGCGTAGGGCGAGCCAAGGCAGTCGCGTGTGGGCAGCAAGCGAGCTGCGCCACAACGCGCGCTGCCTCGCACAAGAGCGCGCAGCCTCGCGCGCAGCGAGCGCAAGCTCGCGTGCCACGAGCGCTGCGCCTAGCATTGCTCGCGCGCACAGCGAGCGATGTCGCCCGCCCAGCGAGCGATGGCTCGCGCGCCCAGCGAGCGATGTCGCGCGCCCAGCGAGCGATGGCTCGCGCGCCCAGCAAGCGATGTCGCGCGCGCACTGCGAGCGATAGCCCGCGTGCGATTAGCGCTGGCGCGCGCAGCGAGCACCAATGCGTGCGGAGGCTTGCGATAGGGATGCAGCAGCTATGCGACGAGCGCATGGGCTGCGCGCACATGGCCAGCAATGGCTGTGTGCGTGCGGCCCATGGGCGTGCTACGCGTAGGGTGTTTGCGTTACGATTAGATCGTTTTGAATGTTTAATTTGAAAATTTCAGTTCACGTAATTTTAATTAATTTTAAAATTAATAATTTAAATTATTTTCTTGGATTTTAATTTTGAATATTATAATTATAATAAATGTTATTTATTCTAATTATTTTACTAAAATTAAAATCATGAATTAATTTAAATGCGACTGAAATTAAATTAAACTTTTTGGATTCAATTATAAATTTATATGAGCTTTAAATTTTAATTAAATTTGTATGTTTCCGGTTAGACTAGAAATACATTTTTATGTTTAAAATTGGTAAAGCATATGAATTTATTGGTTTAAGTGGGAGCGCTTTTTAGTCATAAACTCTTGATTAGGTCTACAAATCCTTAAGGTTAAAACAACTTGATTAGAATTAATAAGGACTGAATAATTGGTAGATTATTGGTGCCCTTGATTAATTGCTGCAAATGTTTACGTGATGCATAATGTGTTTTACTAACCAGCTATGTGGGCCATTCATGATAATGAATGGGTGAATGGTATATATTGTATATGTACTGTTTTGCAGGTTATGAAGTGACTAGTATGGCCCAAATAGGATAGAAAATATGGTCTGCGTACCATTAATTTGAATGTAATTGGTCTAAAGTACCAAAGTTATTTTTCAATTCAAATATGGTCTGCGAACCATCAAATAGTTGTAATTAGTTATAGCTTATCCTATTTGAAGAAAATGGTGCCTCCCACGGAGATTTTCAAGACGGACTTTGAAGTCAAAGCTTCAAGATGAAGTCGGGCCATACTAGATCACAAATATCTTATGCATGTTTTAAGTTATTTATTGTTTTAAATATGTCTTAAAATGCATGAGATCAAAAGCTTGATTATGTTGCATGATTAAGGATTTTAGTTCACTTAAAATCTAACCAACATAGTAAGAGCCTTAAGTTCCAAACTTAAAAATTGAGTTAAAAGGTGCCATGCCAAAATATACACTTGCTTGGATATCCTTTACATCAATCTAGTAATAGTTTTCGCTCAGCGAGGTGTTACTTATTGGTCCTAAAGGGGCAAGGTACACAAATAATTGTGAGTACATGTTAGTTTTGGTGAAACTCAACGATATAAGTAAGGAGTCCTTTTATGTCGTGGCAAATTCGATAGGTTTACCTAATAAGTTCTTAGACGTACCTATCAACCAAGAATAGTTTCTAGACTATTAGCAAAAGGCTTTTGCTTACCTAAGATGTTCTAGGATTAAGTCGACAAACTGTGCTTAGTTCTTCAATGATTTTAGGATCTTGGAATCATTTTATTCACACCTGCCGGAACACATAATTTGAATAAAATGCTTAATAAACATTGAATTATGCATGTATGCTAGAATTTAAGTTTATTAAGAGAAACTGTGAATGGTTATTTATTTGTTTATTCTTTTCAATTGTAGTTTTTAATATGGCAAACAACAATTCATTCAACATTCGATCAATTCTCGAAAAGGAGAAGTTGAACAGGAAAAACTTCCTTGACTGGCAAAGGAACTTGCAAATAGTTCTTATGCAGGAAGAAAAGGAGTATGTCCTAGATGAGGCGATGCCCGAAGCTGCAGGCGACGGGGTCACTCAGGCAGCCCTCAATCGTTGGATTGATGCCAACAAGGATGTGAAATGTCTAATGCTCGCCACCATGAGTGCGGATCTGCAGAAAACGTTCATCAACTCAGATGCTTTCACAATCATCAGTGAGTTGAAGAACATGTTCCAAGATCTGGCTCGAGTCGAAAGATTCGAGACTCATAGGCAAATTCTTGAGACCAAGCTTAAGAAAGGCGAGCCCGTAAGTCCACATGTTCTCAAAATGATTGGACTCATTGAGAATATGAGTCGGCTGGATCAGCAATTTTCTCAGGAAATGGCTATAGACACCATCCTCCATTCTCTTCATAGCGGGTATGATCAGTTCAAACTGAACTACAGTATGAATAGTCTGGACAAAACGCTCACTGAGCTTCACGGTATGCTGAAGACCGCTGAAAAGACGCTCAAAAGTGATAAGCAGGATGTGCTTATGGTGCGTGGGGGCAAGTTCAAGAAATCTGGAAAGAAGAGGAATGCTAAGAAAGGTGGCAACAAAGCCAGCCCAACTAAGCAAACTGGCGCCAAATCTGCAAAGAGAAAGGTCAGTCAACCCACTTCTGAATCCGAATGCTTCTACTGCAAGAAGAAGGGGCATTGGAAGAGAGATTGCTTGAAGCTAAAGGAAGATCAGAAGAACGGAACAGTCGTTCCATCTTCAGGTATTTTCGTTATAGACTGTATACTTGCTAATTCAACTTCTTGGGTATTAGATACAGGTTGTGGCTCACACTTATGTTCCAATCCACAGGGACTAAGAAGAAGTAGAAAGTTAAGCAAGGGTGAAGTCGACCTACGAGTGGGAAATGGAGCACGGATTGCTGCATTAGCTGTAGGAACTTACTATTTGTCGTTGCCCTCCGGGCTAGTTTTGGAACTGGAAGAATGTTTCCATGTTCCAAGTCTTACTAAAAACATCATTTCAGTTTCTTGCTTAGATGCTAAGGGATTTTCCTTTATAATAAAAGACAATAGTTGTTCGTTTTATTTTAAAGAGATGTTTTATGGATCTGCTAGATTAGTCAATGGACTTTATTTATTAGATCACGACAAACAAGTATATAACATAAATACCAAAAAGGCCAAAAAGCATGATTCAGATCTCACCTATCTATGGCATTGTCGATTAGGCCATATAAACTTGAAACGCTTAGAAAGACTTCAAAGAGAAGGAATTCTAGAACCATTTGACTTAGAGGATTATGGTAAATGCGAATCATGTTTACTTGGCAAAATGACAAAGCAACCTTTCTCTAAAGTTGGAGAAAGAGCAAATGAACTATTGGGTTTAATCCATACAGATGTATGTGGACCAATGAGTACAAATGCTAGAGGTGGTTTCAGCTACTTTATCACTTTCACTGATGACTTTAGTAGGTATGGTTATGTCTACCTAATGAAGCATAAGTCTGAATCCTTTGACAAATTCAAGGAATTTTAGAGTGAAGTAGAGAATCAATTAGGCAAGAAGATTAAGGCACTGCGGTCTGATAGAGGCGGTGAATATCTGAGCTATGAATTTGATGACCATCTGAAAGAATGTGGAATTCTATCAGAATTGACTCCTCCTGGAACACCACAATGGAACGGTGTGTCAGAACGGAGGAACAGAACCTTGCTAGACATGGTCAGGTCAATGATGGGTCAGGCCGAACTTCCATTAGAATTTTGGGGACATGCACTAAATACAGCTGCACTCACTATAAATAGAGCTCCGTCTAAAGCTGTCGAAAAGACTCCATACGAATTATGGTTTGGAAAGCCTCCAAATGTGTCTTTTCTTAAGATTTGGGGATGTGAAGTATACGTCAAACGATTAGTTTCAGACAAACTTCATCCAAAATCTGACAAATGTATCCTTGTGGGCTATCCAAAGGAAACAAAGGGGTATTACTTCTACAATACATCTGAGAACAAAGTGTTTGTTGCTCGAGATGGTGTCTTTTTGGAGAAGGATCACATTTCCAAAATGACAAGTGGGAGAAAAGTAGACCTCGAAGAAATTCGAGTCGAACAACAAACTCTAGAGAATGCTCAAGATGACATTCAGGATGAAACTCAGAGATCTTTAGAAGAATCTGGTGAGAATCATGGTCAATCTAGAAATGTTACCCCGCGTAGATCGCAAAGATATAGATCTCAACCGGAAAGGTACTTAGGTATTTTGACGAACGAGAGCTATGACGTTCTATTACTTGAAAGTGATGAACCTGCGACTTACAAGCAAGCTATGACGAGCCCTAGCTCCAAGCAATGGCAAGAAGCCATGCAATCTGAATTAGACTCCATGTCTGAAAACCAAGTATGGGATTTGGTCGATTTGCCAGATGGCTACCAAGCCATTGGAAGCAAATGGGTTTTCAAACTGAAAAAGGACAAGGATGGGAAACTTGAAGTTTTCAAAGCTAGATTGGTTGCAAAAGGTTACAGGCAAGTCCACGGTGTGGATTACGATGAAACCTTTTCACCAGTTGCAATGCTAAAGTCTATTCGAATAATGTTAGCAATCGCTGCATATTACGATTACGAAATATGGCAGATGGATGTCAAAACTACTTTCTTAAACGGCGTTTTAACAGAAACTGTGTTTATGACACAGCCTGAAGGTTTTGAGGATCCAAAGAATGCTAAAAAGGTATGCAAGCTAAAGAAGTCAATCTACGGATTGAAGCAGGCATCCAGGAGCTGGAATATACGTTTTGATGAAGCAGTCAGTGACTTTGGTTTCATCAAGAACGCGGACGAATCTTGTGTATACAAGAAGGTCAGTGGGAGCAAAATTGCTTTCCTAGTATTATATGTCGACGACATATTGCTTATCGGAAATGACATTCCTATGTTGAACTCTGTCAAGATTTGGCTTGGGAAATGTTTTTCGATGAAGGATCTAGGAGAAGCACAGTACATATTGGGCATCAAGATTTACAGAGATAGATCTAAAAAGATGATTGGACTTAGTCAAAGCACTTATATCAATAAGGTGCTTGATAGGTTCAAGATGGCGGACTCCAAGCGAGGCTACCTACCCATGTCTCATGGAATGACTCTAAGCAAGACTCAGTGCCCAAAAACACTTGATGAGCGTAGACGAATGAATGGGATTCCATATGCATCATTGATTGGTTCAATAATGTATGCTATGATATGTACACGCCCGGATGTTGCGTACGCACTCAGTGCTACGAGCAGATACCAGTCAGACCCAGGAGAGGCGCATTGGACTGCTGCCAAGAACATTCTGAAGTACCTGAAAAGGCACAAAGATGACTTCCTGGTCTATGGTGGAGATGATGAATTAATTGTTAAAGGCTATACGGACGCAAGTTTCCAAACCGACAAAGATGATTTCAGATCACAGTCTGGGTTTGTCTTCTGCCTCAACGGAGGAGCAGTAAGCTGGAAAAGTGCTAAGCAAAGCACCATTGCGGATTCTACAACTGAAGCGGAGTACATTGCTGCACATGAAGCAGCAAAGGAAGCTATATGGCTAAGGAAGTTCATAGGAGAACTTGGTGTAGTCCCCTCCATTAAAGGACCAATAGCCCTGTATTGTGATAATAACGGAGCTATTGCACAGGCAAAAGAGCCTAGACACCACCAGAGAGTCAAGCATGTACTTCGTAGATTTCACCTTCTACGAGAGTTCGTTGAAAGAAAAGAAGTCGAGATAAGCAAAATTGGAACTGATGACAACATATCAGATCCATTAACTAAACCTCTGCCGCAGGCGAAGCACAACTCGCACACTGCAGCTATGGGAATCAAGCATATTGGAGAATGGCTTTGATGTCTCTGTTTAATGTTTTAAAGTTTTAGAGTTTAAATCTTTGTAAAACATTATTGGTTAATCATTCACAATGAATGAAAAGAATTCATTTTTCCATTTAAATTGTGGTTTATTAAATGATGAGTCCCTTCAATTTGACGATATATTCAAGATAGACTGTCAGGACCAGTCCTGTGACTGAGAAATGTCTATCAAGTGAACTTGAATGTCAAAGGTTGAAAATGGTCCCTAATCGGAGTTTTCTATAAAATTGGACGCATAGAAAACGTTAGACGATTAGAATGCAAGATGACTAGTAGTTCTGTTTCTTGAACTATGTGGACATGGTAATGTCATAATCATTTGCATAGATACTTACTTTGGGAAGACTAGTATCGGACGAGACCTATGAAACTTTACTGTAAGAGATGAAAGTCTATCATAAGTAAATTTCATTAAATTATTAGACACTAAATCCTCAATACCTGAGTGATTTGAAGATTACTTGTTTGAGAACTGGTTGCTTTGACGTTGACCAACCGTCGCACCGTAAAAGGAGGCTATAAAGGCAACGCTCAGGTAATCACCTATCAAACGAAGTTTAATCTCAAGATCGCAAGATTGGGATTGTCCTCCCATAAATCGGGATGAGATGCTTAAAAGTTGTACAAGGCCACTCGGAGAGCTAGAAACTGTGAAATGCATGGCCGTGCTCGGATGAATCATAGGCTATGATTATCTGTTTATTTGATCAGTTGAACTCTGAAACCGAGGAACACCTCTGGACATAATAAGGATGACAACTCTTACCTTATGTTCAAGAGCAAGCATCGAGCGACAAAGGAATTAGGAAATGCACACTTGTCCCTAAGGACAAGTGGGAGACTGAAGGAAATAATGCCCTTGGTCCAAGTATGCATTCTATGTTAAGTCTAATAAATGCGGTTCAGTATTAATTAACACGTTAATAATTCAGTGAGATCAAGTGAGCTGAATGCCTAGCTAGAGGCCGCTTCAGTTCAAGTGGAATTAATGATATTAATCCACAGCTTACTCTTGACTGAACCCGTAGGGTCACACAAATAGTACGTAAACGGATCAAGTATTTAATAGCATTAAATACTCCATCTATGAATATTCGGAACCGACGGATCTTGGTTTCAGTGGGAGCTAAGATCGTCACAGGCAAGGAATGAATACTCCGGAAACGATGATATTGCCGGAAACGGAAATATGGATCGTATCGGAAATATAAATATTATCCAAGTCGTAGATGTTGCCGGAAACGGAAACATGGTACGTGTCGGAAAATATTATCGGAAATGGAAATATTGCCAGAATCGGAAATATTGCCGGAAACGGAAATATTGTCAGAATCGGAAATATTACCGGAATCGGAAAATAATTCCGGAAACGGAAATATTAAATATTTGTTCGAAACGGAAATTAATTCCGGAATCGGAAATATTAAATATTGTTCGTATCGGAAATGAATTCCGGAATCGGAAAATTTAATCGGAAGCGCATCGTACGAATAAGCATCGGACGAGGCCTGCCGGACGAGGCCCAGCACGAAGCCAAGCCATCGCCCAGCAAGCCAAGCGCGCCGCACAAACAACCACGCCAGGCCCAGCGCAAGGCCAGGCCCAGCAGGCTGCACGCAGCGCGCACAGCGCGCACAGCGCGCACAGCACGTGCAGCGCGCAGCGCGCGCGGGCGCTGAGTGGGCTGCTGCTCGCGCGCACGCATGGGGCCCATCGTGGCTGCCGTGCGTGTGTGTGCAAGTGTTTGTGTTCGTGCACGTTTCCTAAAACATGCAGAGTTCGGTTAATGATTAAATTCCTAATTCTATTTGATAAATTAATTAAATTAGAGTTCTTGTAGGATTCTAGGTTTAATTAATTTGTATCTGAATAGGATTTCGATTCCCTTTCCATACCGCTATAAATATGAGGCTAGGGCTCACAATTTATAACACAAGTTTCAAAGTATTCAAAGTGAGTTTTTGAGAAAAAAATTCAGTCACACATTTGCCTATAAAGTGCCGAAAATAATAGTACCTTAAGGGCGATTCTAGTTGGTCAATCTTAAGGCGGATCTGGACGTGCTGTGGACTATCTACGGAGGGACGACACTTGGAGTCCTAAAGACTTGTTCTTGTTCGGTTCGGGCGCAGCTAGGGAAGGCACGCAACAAAGAGTATGCATCTAATCTATGCTAAATGATTATGTGTAAATAATATGTTTTCCTGGGTTTATGGTTTTTCCGCATGATTTATGAATTGTCATATGTATCATAACCTAACAGCCCCCAGTACCTGATTTCTATTTCCCTCTTATCCATCAATATTAGAGTTATGTTATAACTAGGACACTGGACATAGCTATTTTATTAATTTTAAATTTTATAATTCCCCCAACATTCAAACTTGAATTGTGTCTATCCCACTGATGTGATGTAACATGTGATGTAACTTGAATTTCTTTTTTGTCTTTGAAGGAACATTTTATGATACCTGATGGGCTGGTAGTTGACAAGGCAATTGTGAGGCGTGCTGGTAAATCATGGAAGAATCATAGGTATATATTGAAGAAGCGGTACTTTGATCCAGTGAATAAAACTCTAGATCAAAATTATGATAGTATTCCTGATGGAGTATCTAGTAGCAGTTGAAATGATTTGGTCGATTATTGGTTTTCACTAAAGGGCACGGTATGTAACCCCAACAAATCCTGATTTGAGTAAGCTACTTTTTTATCTTCGATTAATGATAACATTGATTTATGAACTTAGAAATTATCTCAACTTGGAAAAGATGCTCGAGCAGTACGAGGTCATATTCACAACAGTGGTCAAAATTTTAGAATGCCTTTTACATGCGGAATTGACACAAAAATCACTCAATTCGGATGAGTAATGAAGAAACTGCCGAAAAACTGCGTACGTATAATTAAATAAACGCAATTTGCAATTAATTAACAATTACGAAAATTAATCACCCCTTTTAATTCTTGCAAATTTGTAATATTTAACCATGTTCATGCAATTTAGATTATGAAAATAATAAGGGGCTCGTGATACCACTGTGAGGTTATGATACATATGACATTACATAGATCATGCGGAAACAACCATTAACCCAGGACAACATATTATTTACACATAATCATATAGCATAATTTAGATGCATACTCTTTGTTGCGTGCCCTCCCTAGCTGCGCCCGAACCGAACAAGAACAAGTCTTTAGGACTCCAAGTGTCGTCCCTCCGTAGATAGTCCACAGCACGTCCGGATCCGCCTTAAGATTGACCAACTAGAATCGCCCTTAAGGTACTAGAAAATTTCGGCACTTTATGAGCAAGATGTGTGTTTTAATTTTCTCTCAAAAAACTCACTTTTGAATACTTTGAAACTTATGTATAAATTATGACCCCTAGGCCTTTATTTATAGAGTTATGGAAAAGGAATCGTAATCCTAGTAGGATACGAATTAATTGAAATTAGAATCCTACATGAATTCTATTTAATTAATTTATCCAATTAGGAATAGAAATTTAATCATACACTGACTCTTGTAGATTCAGGAATCACGCATGAGCACAAACTCACACACACACGGCAGCCACAAGGGCTGCCCATGCGCGTGCGAGCAGCAGCCCACGCAGCACGGCCCACGCATCCGTGGCCCTTGGCGCGCGCTGGGCCTGCCTTGCGGTAGGCCTGGGCGCTGCCTAGGCTGGGCTTGTGGCGCGCATGCTTGCTGGGCGATGGCCCCGGCTTCGTGCTGGGCCTTCGTCCGGCAAGCTTCGTCCGATGCTAATTCGTACGATACGCTTCCGATTAAATTTCCAGTTCCGGAATTTATTTCCGATACGAACAATATTTAATATTTCCGATTCCGGAATTAATTTCCGTTTCGAACAAATATTTAATATTTCCGTTTCCGGAATTATTTTCCGATTCCGGTAATATTTCCGATTCTGACAATATTTCCGTTTCCGGCAATATTTCCGATTCTGGTAATATTTCCATTTCCAATAATATTTTCCGATACGTACCATGTTTCCGTTTCCGGCAACATCTACGACTTGGATAATATTCATATTTCCGATACGATCCATATTTCCGTTTCCGGCAATATCATCGTTTCCGGAGTATTCATTTCTTGCCTGTGACGATCTTAGCTCCCACTGAAACCAAGATCCGTCGGTTCCGAATATTCATAGATGGAGTATTTAATGCCATTAAATACTTGATCCGTTTACGTACTATTTGTGTGACCCTACGGGTTCAGTCAAGAGTAAGCTGTGGATTAATATCATTAATTCCACTTGAACTGAAGCGGCCTCTAGCTAGGCATTCAGCTCACTTGATCTCACTGAATTATTAACTTGTTAATTAATACTGAACCGCATTTATTAGACTTAACATAGAATGCATACTTGGACCAAGGGCATTATTTCCTTCAAATACCATATAACAAGTCGCATAAACCTTGCACTTAGGTTGATTATGGCACATAGGTTACCGCTTCCTGTCTAAAAATGCCCTTCTGCTTCACTTTTGTATATGACTGTCTTCTTCTTTTTTTTGGTGAAAACGGAAACATTTCATAAACTAAAATTTAGCCTATTACAACCCGTCAAATGTAAGTTTAAACAATAACTAGGGAGAATGAAGTCAATGTAAATATGACTGTCTTCTTCTGTCCTCAATTTACAGTTATTACTTATTGGTGGAATATAATGCATGGTGGAAATGTTCTAGTTTTGTTGGTGTTCTCTAAGTAGAATTTGTGTGTGCTGACAGAATCAGAGAATTAGAATGTGTGTGCGCTAGTTTTGTCAGACTATCCAACACTGTGTTGCTCTACACTGTTTTGGGGTAGGAGCTAATTAGGAATTTCTTTAGTGCTTGAGTTATATCACAAGCACACACACACGCGCACATAAATAGATTTTGTTGGGACTAAGAACAGAGTTGGAGAATCCAAGGCGGATTGGAGTAGGATTGTGTAAATCGGAGTCAGGTTGAAATTTTAACTGCTAGTTGGATCAGAGTCTGATCAGAGTCTGCGAGTTGATCCGAAGCCTATATATAAGTCTTCTAAAAAACAACTAACATAAAGGTTTACCTAAAAGAAACCCCTGCAAATTTGAAATGGAAATCACGAAGATGAGAGTCACAAAATTTTCAATCTTGACATGGCTTGTATGTAGCTAGGCATAGTTTCTTCCTGTTCTTGATGAATTACTGAGTTAAGAATTACAGATGAATACTTTTTTTTTGGCAGAAACTACACACAAAAGAGAAAACAAACAACAAAAATAAACAAACAAGCTTAAAAAACTAACAGTAACTTGCTGCATTTTTCCATAACACAACCTTCAAGGTTATCTGATATGCGTCTTATTTCCCCACATAAAGTAATCAGCTCAAACCTGCAAGAAGGTAACTCCTAATGGCAGTCACAACCCCTATGTAGCTTGTTAACACTTTGACACATCTTATACGAAGAGAATCAGCATGCTGTAAGGATAGTAAAGCAGTCTTCATCTCCGCTTGGCAGGCATCTAAGGCTTCCACTCTTTGAACTTCATTAGCAACTTCTCTATTGTTCTCCATAATTATCCAACTCGCTATTGCAATAGCATAACCTTTCTGCTTGAAACTTTTCCATGAACCTGCAATGATAAGATCAATAGAAGAGGTAGTATAGCTATTCTTAGGAACAACTTGGTGATTATGCCTTTGCCTCTGATCAGCACCGTTAATCATTCTGTCTCCTTTGAGAATTTGCATCATTCTGGTAGCTTCCATTGCTTGTTTAATATGCTTTCTTGCTGAATGCTGATACCTATTGGGTTTAGATCCACCTTCTTGAACGTTATTTCATTTCTATGCACACAAGATGAATACTTGGAAGAGTAAAGTTGGTGTTTTCATTAGCTGACTCATTCTGCACACACAAATCCAACTTCAGAAACAACATGATTTTTAGTATTTCTATTGATTTTAAAGTTTCTTTTACCAAACCCAGAAAATTTGATAAAGTTTTACCTAGAAAACACAATATATCCCCAAAGTAAGTTAAAATTCACAAAATAACAGAATGGTTAACATTATATTTACTCGTCTTTTAACTGTGATCGCGATAACCACTTCCTACAGTGGTGAGTAACAAAAAAAATTCTTCCTGTTCTTGATGAATTACTGAGTTAGTAATTACAGATGAACACTTGGAAGAGTAAGATGTGATTCAAAAAACTAGTCAGCAACTTTGGAATTTATGTGATTAGCCGAATTTTCATGAAGAATCTCTACATTCTGTCACTTGTAACTTTCCTTTTCTCCTACGTATATTTGATCAGTTACAGCAAAGAAACATTCATCTGTAATTCCTAACTCAGTAATATGTTGTTGCTGCAACACTTTCTTTCAGCTTCAGGCATATTCTGATTTTAAATATTTACATTTTCCCAGATGATCTATACTTTCTTATATGTCTGTTTTTTTTTTATGGATGTATTTCCTCCAAGAAAATATTGTTATAATGCTTTTTACATTTCATATATATGACATAATTTTATTTTGTGTAGATTAATGATGATTCAGGTGGCAAAGGTAACAATTAGATCAAGATATTGAAGCTCCGATCTCAATCACGGGGATTTAGGAACAAACATTGTTTTTTGTTAACGGATCGGAACAAACTCTATGTAATTAGTTGGATAGTCCTAGGGAGTTATTTTTATTTCTAGTGTAATTTGATAAGGCAAAAATTTGATGTATGGATATATAACATAGGATCCTATTGTTATTTTGGTATGTTTTTAACTAGTTTGATTGCTGGATATTGCAAATATGCACGCGTACGTGGACGTGGACGTTATATATATAATATCAATTATATAAATCGACTTGTAATTTTAATTGATTACAGGTGTGATTATGATCAGATATTGTATTATTTAATTTCAATTCATTTATTTGATTCTTGGTTTAAACATAATTATTAATTCAAGCATTAAAAAAATATGATTGGGAGGTAAATTGTGACGCTTTTTGCATCAAAAGTGTTTTGGGGGGAAAATAATGAGCAGGTATATTGTGACGCTTTTATTCATCAAAAACGTTTTGGTGGGAAATATGGGGAGGTAAGTTGTGACGCTTTGATGCATCAAAATCGATTTGGTGTGATTTCGTGCCAGATTTAGCTAGACAAATACCCACCACAAAAAGCGTCTTTATATTAAATAAGTGGCTTAAAAAAGCGTCACAAAAGGCCAAAATTGTGGCTACTAAAAGCGTCATTATATAGTGGCCCAAAATATAATGACGCTTTATTAAAGCGTCATTTTAGAAAATTGTGACGCTTTTTGGCGTCACTTTTTGACTGAAAAAGCGTCATTATGTGTACTGTTTTTTTGTAGTGGTCCTGAGTTTCCTGAACTTTAAGTATCCTCTATCAAAATGGAATGATTTTCCTTTCCCATTTCTGTTTGAGTTAGTCACTTACTCCATTTGGTAGAAGGATATTAAAGTCATAGGATTCAATGATGATAAACAACTAAATACTGAGAACAACACCAATATTAAAGTCACATCCTTTGCCTTGTTCATGCTGCCTTGTACTTTGATACCTTGTGCTTGCTGCCATGTTCATTGTTACCTTGTGCTTGCTGCCATGAAGTATGATGCTTTTTGCTTGCTTCCATGTTCATTGTTGCCTTGTTCAATGATGAATTGGTTTTCTAACACAAATATTACGTCTTTTGGCACACCGGCTTCTAATTAAATGGGAAGCTTTTCCATCTGAAAATGATGTTAAATGCATTCTTTCCATTTAGAAGCCGATGTGTTTAGAGTTGTGATTTTGTATGTCCTGAGTGTCCTGATATCTTAGTATCCCCTAAGGAATGGAGTGTCTTGATATCTGATATCTAAGTATGTTGTAATTAACTACCTTGCCTTTGCTGCCTTGTTCTTGATGCCTTGTTCAATGATGAGTTGTGATTTTTCATGTCTTGAGTTTCCTGAACTCTTAGTATCCTCTGCAAATGGAGTGACTTTCCTTTCCCATTTCTGTTTGTGTTAGTCATTCACCCCATTTGGGAGGAGGATATTAAAGTGTAGGATTCAATGATGATAAACATTTACAATCTGAGAACAACATGTCCCCATGCTTTGCCTTGTCTTGAAAATGAATTAATGTGTTGCCTTGAAAACTAAAACATGTCCCCTTCATGGTTTAAGGATTGGCAGATTGATTCACTTGATGTTTTGTGTTTCAATTACAGTTAGGAAAAAAACATGATTGTGATTATGATGAACAAAAAACTAAACTATGATTAACAACAATAAATTCATTCATTCATTCATGCTTCCAAAATATATGTTGCTTCCAAAGTGTTTTGATTACATGTGATGCTTTCATTCAAGCTTACAAAAGTGACATTCTATTTGTTCTTGTAACTTCTAAAATATGTCCCCAAAACACAAAAAGTTATCTATGCTTGCTTGCTCCTTACTTCACTGATTTGCTTCAACAAGTTCTATGCACTCATTCACAGCCCACCTTGGTGCCTTCACTTGTTCTGGCAAATTGCCCTCATCTTCTAAAAACTTTTTCTTGTTGTGTGGGAGTTGGTAGTTGTTGTCCCCCTTGTGTTTCAGAATTTCATTTCCAACATATTGTAGTGACATCCACACATTAGATAGAGTCTTTGGATGTAGTTTCTTAAATGAATCAGTCACAGCACCACTCAAATTCTCAACTGTTTTAGGCATCTTTTTGTGCATAAGTGATTGAATTGACCTAAAAAAAACCAAGTCCAAGATGTTGCAATCTGGACTGTTTGCTGGTTGTTGAGTCAAAATCAATGTGAACCCATCTTGCTTGTAGTGTTGCTGCCATTCTTGATCATTTTGCAAAATATGTGCCTTTGCATTGTCTTGGATGATGTATATCACCTTTTCCCCCTCATGTGGTGGCCATTTCTCTTTAATTGCTGGGATTAATTGGTTGCTTAGCATGGCCTTAGTTGCAATCTGATTCACTGACTTGATTGTTTTGTCTCAATTGTCCCCTTTACTCTGTTTTTGGATGTTCTCTTTGCTGCCACTGAATCTGTGAATGGGAATATGCCAAGTTTGCCATCCCACTCACACTGCCCATCTTGTCCCCACCTTGGCCTTGCTACTGCTGCCATGAACATGAACTTTGGTATCTTAGTTCTTGATTTTGCCTTCCTGTGTGGAAATGGTTCATTGTTTGCTAAATAGACTCTTTGACTTTTTTGCGTAAGATAGAACCATTTCTCATCGATGTGAATGAAATCATACATGCTGTAGTATGTGGGATCATTTGGTATTGAGTAGTCCATAATGAGACCAAGTACCCACCTCATCCTTGTCATCTTGCATTCATCTGAAATGCCTGGATGCAAGGGACTTGAATGTGCTTTGATCTGTTTTCTTTTCACCATTCTCCAAACTGTTGTTGGACTCAAATGCAGCATCTGTGCAAGATCAACTATGCTTGTTATGTCCCCCATGCCTATAGATGCTATAGATTCATATGTTATTTGAATTCTCTTCCTCCCACAGTTGTGATATCTGCTCTCACAAAGATATGAATCCATGGCCACCTTTTGTTCTACTGCTCTTTGCCATATTTTTCTAATTGCCTGCCTTGTGTAATCAAACTTTATAACAACCTGCCTAATTGTCCCATAAATGAGTTCTTCTGAATCTTTTTTTTTCCTTAAGAGAAGGAACAACAAGATTTCCAACCTTAATTCATTGTTAATCCTAAGGGTTTTAGGCTTATGATGATTTTGTTGTGTTTCTGTTTGATGAATTGGAGATGGTGGGAACTCTTGTTGTGCTGGCATGTTCAAATCAAACAAAAATGGAACTGAGTGGTTATCTGATATACCTGATGTATGATGTGGTCCCACTTCACATTCATGTGCATCTTCTTGTCCCACTTCATTAAGATCTGGCAATTGTTGGTTATGCTCAAAGTCCCCAATGTGATGAGCATTTACTTCACTTTCAGCATTTTGTGCCAGAGATTGTGTTGTCTCATCATCATCATAATCTGAATCAGATTTCGTGCTGTCTCCTTCATCATCGGAAAAATCGAGGAAGTCGTCCTCCTCTTGATCTGAAGCCATTAATGTCCCCTTTGAAGTGGAATTTAGTGAATTTATTGCTTTTGTATTTTTGTTGTTGTAAAATCAGTTGGTATTTATGAGGACATTTGGTAGAAATTCTCCCCTATTTATAAAGGGTCTGACTTATGTTAGTAAAAGTTGGAGGGAAAAATTTCAGCCAAAAGTTTGGAGGGAAAACTTTTGGAAGTTTCTATTTTTGGAGGGAAGTTAAAAGAGGGAAGTGGACTTTCCCAAATTGGGAAGTCTTCCCTCCGTTTTTTATTTTGTTGCTGAACTCTCATTGGATGAAAATAATCCAACTCAAGTAATTTGGTCCCCACTTCAATCAGATTTTTTCTGATTTTTGATTAATTAATTGAAAATATCCCATTTCCTTTAATTCTTTAATATTTTCTATCTCCTTACTTTATTCTTTAAAAAAGAATCTCTTACACATTCTTACACACAATCATTTCTCTTACACCCAATCATTACACTTATACCAATACAAACCAAGATTTCAATTTTCTTAAAAACTCCCCACTTTCTGAAATGGATACATCAAAAAGAAATGGAGGGAGTAATATGGTAATTTGACCAAAATATAGAGTGATATATTTTCCATTAGTAATATAGCGATTTGACTAAAATATTACCAATTTAGAATAATTATTATTACGTCGTATCTATTATTGCCATAATTTGTAAACTAAATTTTGTTTCCATACATAAATAGTTTATAAAAAAGGTAGAGAACAAAAATAAAATAAAACAGATACAATTTGTTGGGAAAGTGGTTTTTGGCGGGAAAAAATCGCACCAGGAATTGACATGTGTCATTCTTGGTGTCTCTTTTAGTATATAGTACTAATAGATGGTTGTTAAAAACAGATTCCGATCCGACCGGCATCCGACGAAGACTTAAGCGGTCCAGGAAAAAAAGAAGTCATGCATTCAATCCACATGATCGTAATGATCTCTGTACAAAATATTATTTGTTTATACTTGAACCGATTATATTCATTTCGTAATCGATTGATGACCTGATTTGGCAACCAATTATCCAAAATTAGTCAAAACTTAAAACCTTTCGAATAAGTTCATATATAGTTTGATCGACGAGTTAAAATTTTCCAGAGAAATGACGATCTCATCATCTAAACCAAGAAGGTTCTTTTACCGGGGTTATTTGGGGCCGGTCCCATGATAATTATACAAGATAAAACTTACAAATCACATATAAATGTCAGTAAGATATTGATTAAATGCATTTATATTTAATAAGATATTACAATTTTAAACCTTAACCGCTCATAATCTATACTATATATTAAAACACGTTGATAAGCAAGCCTGTGTGCCACGTGGAACTCACACTAATCTCACTTTAATGTTCCATGTCATACACAATTACACTATTATTTTAAAATGATAAATATGTGTGGTACAAGTCTTGAATCCGTGACCTCTAATTTGTAAACCAAACAATTAATCAGTAATCCAAATCAAATTATATGTCATATTTTTATAACAAAATATAATAAATGACAATTTAATCCATTTTAAATTTTTATCCGTGTACTAATCCGGGGCATCGCCCGAGCCCGAATACAAGTTTTTTATTCAAAAGCCGTCACATACGTGAATATCTTACTTCATGTGTTGCTTTACAAGTTAGTACCCTTATCTTTCATTTTCTTGTAATCTCGTGACTTGTGTTTCACCCACTTGGATTGAAACTTGACCCATTTTTCATCTTTCAATTCATGACTTGGTCATCAACTCATCACTAATCTTTACCAAGTGGGATAACATGATTGGCCATTTAGCATCATCCTCATGTTACTATTTGATGCAAACTTTTCCACCATTGCATCTTTCCTAGAAAACAACTAGAAGATATTCGAGAATTTGAATTTTCTAAATGCATGCATTATGCCACATCTTATTTTACGTAGTGACCAAGTTTTTTTTTTTCAATAGAATTTTCCTCAACTACAACTATATATAAACCTTGAATTTGGAACTTAAACATAATTAATCGGTAATAAACGATATACTACGTCGTAACGTCGTAACATAAAAAAACAATATGCCTTCTTTCTCTAGCTTGTTATTTAGTTGCATCCAACCTTCCATCTATAAGGTTGCTTGTGAAGAAGCGGCCACAACAAGCGACGCAAAAGTTGGTGAGGCGTCGAAAAATAGGAACTCTGAGATTAAAAGATCTTCGGCGCCGATTGTGGTGTCTTATTTTCCCGGCGGTGGAGCAAGATTTTCTAACTTACGATGATTTTATTTATGGAATTTTGTTAAATTTTCACCTAGTTTATCATAGTAGTCTAGTAGATCGAGAAATGTTTACAAATGTGTAACATTGATTCTTTATTATTTCTTCTGCTTTATTTTTTACTACGTAGTATACAATGTAACATATATTTTGAATTAAATTTCCAAGGCCTTTAAAGGCTTCAATAATAATACTGAGTAATATCTCTTATATTTGATATATCGATGTGCTAGAAGCTTTATTTATACTACCTTAGTTTTAAAAAGATTCTTATACTTACTATTTGCACGAACTCCGGTGTAATATTTGACCATTAATATATCAAATTCTGTATGACAAAAAATTATAAAAATTTAATATTTATAAAATACATTTTGAGAAGAATCTAACAAGATATCTCATGATAATTTTTGTTAGATATAATAGTGAGAATTTATGGTCAAAGTTTTGATCTTTGAACACATTTTTCAAATTGTAAAGAACTTTATGAAACGGATGTAGTATTAATTGTTCCGGTGTTGTAAAGATGGAAACAATGGGCTTCGAATGAAGGCCCTTTTGTATGTGTTGAAGATCTTGCTTGCTTGAATGAGTAGAGGCCGAATTCACCTGCACAAGAGCAAAGTCACTAGCCTCGGGGGTGTTTCCGAGGAAAGCCCCTCCGATGCCTAAGTAAGAATGATGCTCGGATTCTAGAGAGAAGTTCTCTAGAAGAGTAGTCTTAAGGCGATAAATTGGACGTACCTTGAGGTGTGAGCCTTGGCGGCCTATTTATAGTGTTTGCATAATAAATGCCCATAGGTCATTTATTGCTATTGGGCCTTGGGCCTTGATGGATGGCTGACTAGCCATTGGTAGGTTTTGATGCTGTTTGTTTAGAGCCATTGGGCTTTGGACTTAGTGGCCCAATTGAGAATCAATTGGGAGCCCAAACAACATGCCCCCCAGACCCGGTCCATTTAGAATTAAATGGGTGGGTTTCCAGCTGTCAGAAGTCCAAAAGTTCCCTCTCTTTTTTTGAAAAGGGATGATTTGCATTGATGACAAGTGTTGGGATTTGTATTGTGTCGTGGAGATCATGGGTCGAAAGGAAGTTGATGCGTTTCCCTTTTCTATAAATACCGGGCGCTAAACTTCCTTCAAACTTTACTTTCTCTCTCTTTTAAACAAACTTCCTCTCTTTTCCCGGCGATCGCGGTTTTTGAGTTTCTTCAGATCTACGAAATTCGGCCAGCTTTAGACTTCGGGAACTTGTGTTGTTCGTTTTATCGGCGAATTCCGCTTCGGAAACAGGTAATTTGTTTCTGAATTCTCCTTACTTCTTCGTTCTTTCTTCTACTCCTCAATCTAAACCCTAGATCGAGAATTCGCGACCATGGCAAAGAATAGGGGCAAAAGCAAGTTCGTCGTTGGCTCCTCTAGTGAGAGGGAGAATGTGCCTTCGGGAAGGTTACAGAAAACTTCGAGGGGTCGGCCTTCGGAGAGGCCGGTGGAGAGGCGTTCGACTGGTTGGGATGCTTCCAAAGATGATGTTGTTGGCGGGGTTAGCGTGTCTGAACGCGCAACTTCTGGTAAGAAAGCTGGTTCTTCGGGTGTGCGCCGTCCTTACCCTGAGTTTCCAGTTCATTGGACTGAAGCTGATCCGCAGGGCAAGTATGCCCCGATCTTGTATGAGACCACTAAGATCGATGGTCCGTTGGAGAAATCGGTCAGTGGTGACTGGTTGGTGGAGGCGAAGCTGGGGAACTACCATCGGAGGGCCGAGGAGCTATACGGAATCCAGCACGCCTTGGGGTACTGGTGCGAGCTTCCCGATCAGGAGCGTCCTCGGGTGACTCATCCGCCGAGGGGGTTCATCTCTGTGTATACTCATCACTTGGAGAACGGTCTCCGCTTTCCCTTGGATCCATTCATTTCCGAGCTCCTGGTGTCGTACAACATCAGTTTGGCCCAACTTACACCCAAATCTATGAGGCACATCATCGGATTTAGATGGGTGTGCGATTTTGTTAACTTTCCCTGTTCTGTCGCCGTGTTTCGGGATCTCCACGATCTGTCTTTCAATCACGCTTCCAAGGGGGATGGGTATGGTTGGTGGACCATCATCAACAAAAAGTCCCGAAGGAAAGGGGAGCCGAACTACATTACGGCCTACCCTTACCTCAGCTCTGACCATAATTGGAAGACGGAGTGGTTGCTCGTTCGTGTGCCGACAGATCCGAAGCATCCCAATTTTTATCGCCCTCCGAAGTGGTTTGTGACTCCTGATCCTGATATGAGAAGCGTGGCTGCTCCGGATCGGAACCATCACCACTACGTGGATCTCCTCCAGTGGTTTTTGGCTCGGGAGGACAACTACAAACTGCCGTCTAGCTGGCTCCCGAACCTCAACTATATCTTGCGGGAGGACATTCTTGCTGTTGCCGGTCTCAGCAGGATTTTTGACAGGGGTAGGTGTCTTTCGGCTGGGACCGTGCTTCAGTGAGTTTGTCCTCCTCCTTTTTGTCTCGTTTTATTGACTTGTTTTGTGCTTTGTTTCTGCAGAGTACGGCTTTAGCTGCATTGATCCTGTGGTTTTGGGCATCTCTTTGGATCTGAAGACTATTCACGACTCGGCTCCTGATTACAAGTTCGGGAAAGAGAATCCTCGTAATCCTCGCTTGAAGGATTACGTGCTGTCTCCTTCGGGTGTCGCTCGGATATCCGAAGTTCGAGCTGATCCGTGGGATTGCCTCCTCTCCCGAAGCTGTTCCAGTGAAGGTCGTGCTTCCTGATTTGAGGACAACCTCAGATCCGGTGAGTGTTTCTATATCCCGAAGTTTTTTGTTTGTCTTTCTTTCTGGTTGGCCGTCGGCTAACGTCTTGGTCCTGGACCATCTTTTTAGGGTCCTGGGACTGACGCTGTGCCACGTGCCGTTCCTTCGATTTCATCTCCGGCTCGGATAGATATCTCTTTATCTAGGAACCGGGTACTTCACGCTTTTTTCTTTATTTCTTCCTTTGTCTTCTTTTACATTTATTGACCCTTGGTCTCCCCTTTTTAGGATCAAAGAAAAAGGAAGGGTAGCACTCTTTTGAGGCCTTCCGCGCATCCGAAGAAAGCGAAGGCTTCTCAGTCCTCGGAGAAGGTATTTGCTCTGACTTGGAGTTTTTTGTAGTCCGTTTTTCCCTTCTTCTTCTTTTTCCTTGAAGCTGATCTTTGAACGCCTGTTTTGTAGGAAACGGTTTCGGAAGACATGCCTCCTCCCAAGAATCTCCTTCACTTCATGCCCTTGCCAGGGCAGAAATTGAAGAGTATGGTGGTTGCGGAGCCGCCGCCCGTGGATCAACCGTTGGCTGAGGAAGATACCATCCCCTCTCCGCTGAAGCCGTCTACTGCTTTAGGGATCGAGATTCAGGATATCACCAAGGTGATGGAGGCGATTGAAGCCGACCTTGTTCCTGGCTCGGATGCCCCTATCGTGGTCGAGCAGAAGGAGGAATCTGCTGACGTTTCTCTCGAAAGAGAGAAAAGTCCAGATAAGGAGATGGTGGACCTCACCGAAGCGCACATTGAGGTTCACGAGGCTGAGAAGGAGGTTCCTTCTGCTGAGGAGGAGCAGAAGGAACAGGGTTTGACGAGGAAGAGGCGCCATTCGACCTTGGGCTCTACTTCGACCTCGGCCTTGGATAGATTGATCCACGCTGACCCTTGCTCGGATGTTCCGCTGAAACGGATCCCCGAGGAGGTAAGGGAGGCGATGGCTCGCTATGCCAGGGCTCCGGTTTTGGGGGAGAACCCCATGGCTCATGTGGGATCTTTGGTGGGTCCCGAAGCTGCTCGGGAGAATCTTCTTCGGGCCAACCCGCAGTGGAGGGTTCCTGGAGCTGAAGAGAGGAACCCGGCTATGATGGCCCAGTATTATCTGAATGTGGTAAGTGTTGGATTTTCTCTTTTGAGTTGTGTTTTTTTTTTTTTTTTTTTTTTTTTTTTTTTTTTTTTTTTTTTTTTTTTTTTTTTTTTACTTTTCCTCATCCTTCCTTCTCTTCACAGGCTGTTTTCTTGTCCTCGTTCGCTTCCGAGTGTAGCTCGGTTGAGGAGAGACAACTGAGGAGATATCAGGAGGCTTATGCTCGTGATATCCCTATTTTGGACCAGAAGGCTGGGCAGCTCTTCTCCGAGCTGGTGGAGGTCAAGCAACTGTACCTTCAGTACAGTCGTGAGGCTAGGGAATCGGCTGAACAGATCGGGGCCGAAGTTGGGAAGCTCACTTTCCAAGTCGAAGAGGATGCTGAAAAGATAGCTTCCTTCGACAAGGAGAGGAAAGAAATGGCCGCCAAGTTTGCGAGCGAACTTGAAGAAAAAGACAGTCTTCTCAAGGAGATGACGTCTAAATTTGAGGCGGCCATTAAGCAGAGCCAGGAAGCGGAGGCGAGGCTTCAGCAGTTTGTCAAGCATCGGGAGATTATTCAGAATCAAGCTGACAAGGTGCCCGTTCTCCAGCTGAAGATCCGAGAGAAGGATGCGGCCATTCGGAAGTTGGAGCAAGAGCGAGTTGACCTCTACACTGCTGATCAGTGTAGAGAGCAATACTGGAATGGGATCCTGGGTGCTCGGCGCATGTTTGCGAAGCTTATGCCTCATTTCCCTTGGAATGAGAAAGTTCCTCTCTGGATGAGGGCCCAGGATCACTTGGTGGAGTGCCAGGCCGATCGAGACGAAGCTGAAGCTGAACGCCAAGCTGCTCTTGCAGAGGCTCGGGCCCAGAAGGCGACTTCCGAAAGTGACACTACTGCTGGGGGTTCTTCGAAGGATGCTCCCCTGGGGGCTGCTCCTGAGACTCCCAAGAGTTAGGGATTCGGGCAGTCGTCTTCTTCAGAGTCGGTCGGTTCCAGTTGAGGACTTCCGAATGTGTGCTTGCCTTTCCCCCTTTTGCCTCGGCAATGCGTTGTACTGTTTCTTTTTGCTTTCTTAGTACTTTGGTAGGCCGGTATTGTCTGTTGATGGCTGCCGATTTTAACTGTTTCATTTTGTTTTCAATTTTTGAGGGTCCTCGGGTATGTACCGAGTTTGTTTGATGTATTTGTACTTCCCCCAAATATTGAATGAAAAATGAATGTTTGTTACTTGGCTGCTTCTTTTCAATTTTGTACTTTCGCAATTTTAAGTCTTTGAATCCGTAGATTTTTCGAGCTCTTCTTTCTGTAGACTTGCTAAAAACCCTTTGATCTTGCGAGCTCTTCAAATCCGTAGATCTGTTAAGAGACTTTTTAATTTGCGAGCTCTTCCAATCCGCAGATCTGCTAAGAGACTCTTTAACTTTGCGAGTTCTTCAAATCCGTAGATCTGCTAAGAGACTCTTTAATTTTGCGAGTTCTTCAAATCCGTAGATCTGCTAAGAGACTCCTTAATTTTGCGAGTTCTTCAAATCCGTAGATCTGCTAAGAGACTCTTTAATTTCCAGACTCTTCAAATCCGTCGATCTGCTCAGAGGTCTGGATTGTTCTTCCGATCTCTTGTGGTTCGGAAACCTGGGCAAGAGATCGCTAGTCTGCCTCTTGGTTATGACTTCGGCGATCCGTGGATCTGAGCCGAAGTTTTATAACTTGATTCGAGCGACTGTTTGTTGCGAACAAGTTTTATCTGGGTATCGCGAATCCGAGGATTCTGGACGATTCCCTGAAGTGTATGATTTGGTCATTTCTTGCATTTTATCAAGGAATGGGCAAAGTCAACCTGTTTTTAGTCTCGGATTGATCAGATCCGAGGCTGCATGTATATATAAAGGGACAATAAATATAGAGATAAGTTTAATGAAACACATGGTGCCAATGGCTTTCCTCTTCTCATTAAACAACTTACTTGGTTTTACAGACAGAGATCATACAAAATATTTCTTGAGAACATCGGTATTCCAATGGTTCTTCAAAATTGTTCCATCTAACTGTTTCAGCATAAACGTGCCTGGCCTTTTTTCGGAATGGATGATGTATGGTCCTTCCCAAGTGGCTGAGAGTTTGCCATGGATCCGTCCTTTCTGAACCGAGGCGGCGTTTCTGAGTACTAGATCACCGACTTTTAGGGGTCTGGCGTTGACTCTTCGGTTGTAATGCTTGTTGACCCTCTGCAAATAAGCTGCGTTGAGTGTCCTCGCATCGTTCCGAGCTTCGTCCAGTAGATCGAGAGTTTCGGACAGAAGTTGGTTGTTGCTTTCTCCTTGGAGCCCATCATACCTGTTGTATGCCTGGATCCTCAAGCTTTCTGTTCCGATTTCCACAGGGATGACAGCTTCGGATCCATATACAAGGTGGAACGGTGTTTGCCCGGTAGCTTCTTTCTCAGTGGTCCGAAGGGACCATAGCGTTCCGGGTAGCTCTTCTAACCATTTGTTTTTGTCATCCTCGACTCTTTTCTTGAGTGCATTGAGGATGAGTTTGTTAGCAGCTTCGGCTTGCCCGTTGCTTTGTGGGTGGCAAACTGCCGAGTAAGCTAGGTGTATGCCGAACTGTTTGCACCATTTTTGCAGCGGGGTGTTGTCGAACTGTTTCCCGTGGTCGAAGACCATCAGTCTTGGTATGCCGAACCTTGTGATGATGTTCTGCCATATGAACTTGCGGACCTGAGGTTCGGTGATGGAGGAGACAGCTTCAGCTTCGATCCATTTGCTAAAATAGTCGACTCCTACAATCAACCACTTCTTCTGGTTCGTAGCTGAGGGGAAGAGACCAATGATGTCTAACCCCCACTGTGCGAATGGTAAGGGATACAGTGTTGATTGTAGGGTTTGAGCTGGTTGATGGATGGCTGGTGCGAACTTTTGGCATTTCTCGCATTTCCTTGCCATCTGCTTTGCCTCGGAAACCATAGTGGGCCACCAGTATCCGGCCCGAAGGGCTTTATGTGCCAATGTCCTGCCTCCGATGTGGTTTCCGCATATCCCGAGGTGGATTTCTCTTAGGATGTAGTCAGCGTCTGTTGGACCCACACATTTTAGCAGCGGAGCGGAGAATGATTTCCTCATGAGCTCTCCTTCGGCGCTGATGATGAACCACTTGTTGAATCTTTTCAGTTTTCTCGCCTGCAGCTTATCTTCGGGAAGTTCTCCCCTTTCTTTGTATGCAACTACTGCGTCCATCCAGCTGGGTTCGGTACGTAAACTGCATACTGTGGTGGGTAGCAAGTCAATGCTTCTCTCTTGGTGAACTTCCACGTGAACCGACCTGTTTAGGTCGATGAGTGTTGAGCTTGGGAGTTTTGACAGTGCGTCTGCTTGCGTGTTTTGTCCTCGGGGGATGAGAATGACTTCAAAGGATCTTAACTTTGACGTTAAGGATTTAATTTTTGCTAAGTAAGCTGTCATGCTGGGCCACTTGACCTCATACTCCCCTCGGATCTGGTTGGCTACAAGCTGGGAATCAGTTTTGAGGCAAACATGCTCGGCCTCCAGGGATAAGCAAAGCTCTATCCCTGCGATTGCGGCCTCATATTCGGCCTCGTTGTTAGTTGCTTTGAAGCCGAACTTCAATGCATACTCTATGCTTTTCCCCGTCGGGGGGATTAGTACAACTCCTGCTCCTGAGCCGTTTATTGTGGAAGATCCGTCAGTGAAGACCTCCCAAGTGCTTTTCGTATCATCCAGCATTTCCTGGTATGAGCACTCGGCCAAGAAGTCTGCCAACGCCTGTGCTTTGATTGCGGTCCTCGGCTGTTATTTGATGCCGAACTCTGATAGTTCGAAGGCCCAGGCAGCCAATCTTCCTGACCTCTCTATTTTGTCGAGTACTTTCTCGAGCGGTTGGTCAGTTAGTACTGTGATCTGGTGGGAGTCGAAGTATGGCCTCAGTTTTCGTGCAGCTACCACTACTGCATATGCGACTTTCTCGATGAGCGGGTACCGAGTTTCGGCCCCTGTGAGTGTTCGGCTGGTGAAGTAGATTGGCTGTTGCTTCTTCTCTTCTTCCCGAAGAAGCACTGCGCTGACGGTTCCAGGGCTGACTGCGACATATAGGTACAGGGTTTCCCCCTCCTTTGGTCTGGCCAGTGTCGGCAGTTGAGCTAGGTGGGCTCTGAGTTGCTGAAAAGCTTCTTTTTGATCCTGTTCCCATATCAGTTCGGGATCCACCTTCCTCGGGACCCCCTTTTTCTTGACTGGTTCTGCTTCTCCCCCGGGGAGGTTCTTTGGTTTCAATGCTTTGAAGAAGGGGGCTCCCTTGTCCGAGGCTTTTGATATGAACCTTGTTAGTGCGGCTAACCTGCCGGTTAGCCTCTGCACATCTCTCTTGGTCTTCGGCTCGGGTAAATCCAATGCCGCTTGGACTTTGTCTGGGTTCGCATCGATTCCTCTTTCGCTCACCATGAATCCGAGGAACTTCCCTGACTTCACCCCGAAGACACATTTTTTTGGGTTCAGCTTCATGCTGTATTTCCTCAGATTTCCGAAGGTCTCTGCCAAGTCTTTGACATGGTCTTCCTCCTTGATGCTTTTTACGATGGAGTCATCCACATAGACCTCGACATTCCTCCCTTTCTGGTCGGCGAAGACGTGATCAACTAGCCTCTGGTAGGTGGCTCCGGCATTTTTCAAGCCGAAAGGCATCATTTTGTAGTTGAACACTCCTGCGCTTGTGATGAATGCTGTCTTTGCCCTGTCGTCGGGGTGCATGAACACTTGATGGTAGCCTGAAAAGGCATCCATGAAGCTGAGCAGTGCATGGCCGCTGGTGGAGTCAACCAATTGATCTATCCTTGGCAGGGGATAGCAGTCTTTGGGGCAGGCTCGGTTCAGATCTGTGAAATCCACGCACATTCGCCTGGAGCCGTTCGCTTTCTTGACCATCACCACGTTGGCCAACCATTTTGGGTACATGCATGGCTCGATGAATCCGGCCTCTTGCAACTTTTTCACCTCTTCGGCGATGGCTCTGTTTTTCTCCGAGGAGTAATTCCTCTTCTTTTGTTTGATTGGCCGAGCTTCGGCGTTGACGTCCAGCTTGTGACAAATCAGCTTCGGATTTATCCCTGGCATATCTGCTGCCGACCATGCAAAAATGTCTTTGTGATCCCTGAGTAGTTGGATCAAATCGATTCGGAGCCCCGAGCTTAGGCCCTTGCCTATTCGGACGCTCCTGTCTGAACCTTCTTCGAGGAAGATATCCTCCATTTCCTGATCTGGTTCAGGAGACAGGGTTTCGGGGCGGGCATCGACCTCTGCGGGAGATAAGCTGCTCATGCCTGCTTTCCTCCTTTTTGCCTCACTCTCCTCTCCTGGAGCATCTTTCTCCGCCTCCGAACTGTCTCCTAATTTGGGCTTTCGGACGGCGGTGTGGCAGGTTCTTCTCGCGACCTCTTGATCACCTCTAATTCGTTCGGCGAATCCTGCATCCGAGACGTATATCATCAGCTGATGGTATGTGGAGGGGACTGCTTGCATCTTGTGGATCATGGTTCTTCCCATGATTACGTTGTATACGGAATCGCAGTCCATCACCAAAAATTCGTCCCGAAGGGTTTTCGCTGCTTGGCCTTCGCCCACTGTGACTGGCAAGGTGATCTTTCCTCGAGGGATAGCTGCGGATCCGTTGAATCCGATCAGGGGGTAACTGACTTTCGTCAATGCTTCCTCTGACTCTTCGAGGATCAGTTTCTCGAAGCAGTTTCTGAAGATGATATTGACGGCACTTCCTCCGTCGACCAACACTCGGTGTACGTTGTGGTTATTGAGGTCCATGGAAATGACTAGAGGATCGTCATGTTTGTATTGGACTCCGAAGCAATCATCGGCAGTGAAGGTCATGTTCGGGGGGTGTGGTTGGTTGTCTCCCACTGTGCTGAAGTTGACTCTATGGGTGAGAGCTCTCAGGTGTTTCTTGCTGGCTTGCCCAGACTTCTGTCCCCCGAACACCACTAGGATGTCGTTCTTCTTGTGCCCTGTTGCTTCGTAGACCCTTTTCTGGGGTTGCTCGTGTTGTTTGCCACTTGCGGCCTTTTCTTTTTCCTCCCTTCGGTCTAACAAGTACTGTTACAGGTAGCCTCGGCCAACGAGGTCCTCAATGTTGTCTTTCAGCGAGTTGCATTCTTCGGTGTGGTGACCGAAGTCATCATGAAACTCGCACCATTTGTTCTTGTTTCTCCGAGCTGGGTTGGACTTGAGCTTCCCAGGTAGTTTCCACTTTTCATCATTTCTGTTGAGGCTAAAGATTTCTTTTCGGGGCAGAGTCAGTGGAGTGTAGTTAGTGTATCTGGGTTGAAGTTCACCCCTTCTCCCGTCTTTCTTCGGGCTCATCTCTCTAGCTCCTACTTTCTCCTTCCCTTTCCTTGAGCCGCCCTCGGGCTTGCTCTGGGTATTCTTTGTTTCTCTCGGATCCGACGATCCTTTCAATCTTGCAGCGGCTTTGTTGAACTCTTCGGTTCTGATGAACGCATCAGCCATTTGGAGCACGTCGGCTATTTTGGAGGGGTTTTTCATCGAGAGCTTATCACGGAATTTCCCTTCCTGGAGCGCGTGTTTCAAGGCGAAGATGGCCACATCTGGTTGTAACTTTGGTATATTTGTTGATTCCTTCATGAATCTGGCCATGAACTCTCTTAGACTTTCGTCTTTTTCTTGTTGGATCGAGGTCAGTTCTGCCGTGGTTCGCTCGGGGCGATTGTTGCTCACGAACTGTGTGCAGAATCTCTTTTTCAGCTTCTTCCAGCTTTTGATCGATCCCTTCGGCAGCGATCTAAACCATTCCCCCGCCACTCCGGTTAGCGTGGTTGGGAAATATTTACACCAACATGCTTCGGAGTAGGGACTCAAGAACATTTGCTGCTCGTAGGAGATGACATGATCCCTTGGATCCGTGATTCCGCTATACGTCAGGTGTGCTGGCAGTCTTACCTTTGGTATCTCTTCCCTGATCAGCTCGTCCGAGAAAGGGGATGACGTGGGAGTCATGATTCTTTTCCCGAGTCTAGCCCTGATGCCCTCGGTCGCCGAGGTTCTGTGGTTAGAACGTTCGGGCGTACGATGGGGGCTAGGGGTTCGATCATGCCTCCTGTCTCTTCTTCTTTCTCGGCTACTGACCTCGGGTCGTTCGCCAGATCTGCTTGATTCGCCTACCCCGAGTCTCGTATGGATCGAGGGTCTTAACCTTGAGTGGACCGATGGCCTCAACCTGCTGAGCACCGAGCTTCGGATCCGGGTGTTACGAGTAGTCGATTCGCTTTGGAGAGCTGTTGGAGTAGGCGATGGTTTTGCAAACCAATCTGGTTGTTGTTGTGCCCTTTTTTGGGTGTCCCACGTGCTTTCCATCCATCTCGACGTCAGGTGTGTTCCTGTCAAGGGGAGGAGCTCTCTTTCGGGTCTGGACACTTCTACACTGGGCTGCTCGTTCAGCCTTCGCCTGGTCCTCCTCTCCTCTCTGCGGTCTTTTGCCAATCCTTGCTGCTTCTCATTGAAGAGGAAGTTTTGCATGATGGTCATGGCCGCAGTGAGCTCTTCCCTAGTTGGAATCGGAGGTCCTGCGTTTGTGGCGCTCGTAGCTCTGCTTGGTTGTGACCTCGCCATCGATTGAGGGTGCTCCTCTTCGTCAGATTCCGAATCTGACCGCACTATCATATCGTCATCATCGTTGTTGATAACATCATTAACCATTTTGCAGAAAGAGGTGGTTAATGTCTTTCAAAAGGCTTTGAAGTGTTCTTCCCCACAGACGGCGCCAAATTGTTCCGGTGTTGTAAAGATGGAAACAATGGGCTTCGAATGAAGGCCCTTTTGTATGTGTTGAAGATCTTGCTTGCTTGAATGAGTAGAGGCCGAATTCACCTGCACAAGAGCAAAGTCACTAGCCTCGGGGGTGTTTCCGAGGAAAGCCCCTCCGATGCCTAAGTAAGAATGATGCTCGGATTCTAGAGAGAAGTTCTCTAGAAGAGTAGTCTTAAGGCGATAAATTGGACGTACCTTGAGGTGTGAGCCTTGGCGGCCTATTTATAGTGTTTGCATAATAAATGCCCATAGGTCATTTATTGCTATTGGGCCTTGGGCCTTGATGGATGGCTGACTAGCCATTGGTAGGTTTTGATGCTGTTTGTTTAGAGCCATTGGGCTTTGGACTTAGTGGCCCAATTGAGAATCAATTGGGAGCCCAAACACATTAATTAAACCCTTAAAAGTAATTAAGATCATACAAGTTCAGTTCATATTTGATAAGTTCGTTATATTTTATCGTATTAATATTTTGAATACAAAAATTAAAAAAACACTCCCCCGTGCATATTTTATTCAATGTGGTCATAGTTTTCTATAAAAATTAAGGACAATTGTGTCATTAAAAAAAATTACAAGGGCATTTTAGGAAGAAATATGGATTTAAAATTCAAAAATAAAATAAAATGAGAAATCAACGTAAAAGGAAATGAGAGATCATTATGGGATGGAAGGAGTAATTAAGAAACTTCCAGGTATTGAAAAGTCCAATTATTGACACCAACATTTTTAACTTGGTGACCAAGTAGTCTTCAAGTCATTAATTTCATGCTCAATAGTAATAACGCTCTTAATTTCCTTTACCCTTCCTTGTATAAATACACCTCAAAATAAAATCATATGTAATATTAATTCTTGAAAAATGAAAATGCCTTCATTTTCATTTTCTAGCTTGTTTAGTTGTTTTCCGACGTCGTTGTTGAGACACCAGGTCACTTGCGAAGAAGCAGCAACCCAAACAAAGGCTGGTGATGATGTCAAGAGATCACCGGCGCCGCCGGTGGTGGTGGTGCCTTATTTTCCCGTTGGGCCAAGATTTTCTCGTTTGTGATCGATGAATTTAACTCATCTGTGTGGAATCGATATCTTAGAGATATTTATTCGAACAATTTTGAGTTGATTGTTTTGTAATAAGAATTTTGAGTAGAAATGTTTTAGGGGTGAGTAATATATATTCGAATTATTATTTTGATCGAGTTTTCTTCTAAATATGCTAAAGCTAGCTACTCTATACGGAGTTTTATTTCAAAATATGGTTTATATATCCGGGTGTATAATGCTCACTGTGCACCCTGTTTTACAAAGAATATATAGTTCAAATACAAAGAATAATTGTTCATACCCAAAGAACATATAGCCAATGAACATATAGTTCAAATCCATAGAACATATAGTTTAAATATTACACTAGTACATATACATTGAAATCGTTCTCAATGTTCATTAGATTTTCAATAAATGTTGAACAGGGTGCGTACCCGGGTGTATAATCCAAATTGCGATTTTATTTACTCTCGACTCTCTGAGTGATGTGCCAACAATTATTGCAAAATTTGAATGGAGAAAATCATCCATTTAGGCTATGTTATGTTTGACTTATTTTGACTTATTTGAGACAAAATAAGTTTTTTCCAAATAAAATAAGTTCGTATAAAATAAGTTTAATAGAACAGAGAGTAATAATAATAATAAAATAATAATATTGTTATTATTATTACTACTAACTACTTCATCCGTTTTGGAAATATCGAACCATGTTTGACTTTTACTCATCTAATACATAACTTTGACTCTTAATTAATATCTCAAATCGTGTGTAATTAAAAATTATAAAAAAAATGATATGTAGAACATATACATCGATACGAATCTAACGTGACCTCACGTGACTATAATTTTCTTACGGATGAATCACAAAAAATGACCAAAGTCGTAATGTGAATAGTGTTAAAAACCAAATAGTGCGTTATTTACTAAACATAGGAAATATAATGAACTAGACAGTCAATTTGCTCATGTTAGTTAATGACTCGACCTAAGCTGTGAACATCCATGATTCATGAGTTTTAGTTTAAAAACATAATTTTGACTAATTAATGTTCTTTTTTCTTTTAAAAAGAAAAACAAAACAATTTTTTTTTTATCGCATCCGATTAGAAACAGAGACAGATACTTCGTGAGTATGTTGGTCCAAGTGGTGTTGGTAGCAAGTTAGCTTTTGCTTGGGCACCAAGTACATTTTTTTATTTTTCTAAAATCACTTTCAATCTCAACAATTTAGTTTTTATTTTGAACTAGTTTTTCATGCCATGAGTTATTGTAAGAATAAGATTTGTACTCTTATTTGGAAGTTTCATAATGACGTCCATAGCTTATTAACAGATATTTATGTATCAGTGTTTATGCACGCGATGTATGCGTGATATATTATATGAACATTATAATTTCATAAAATAAAAGGTCATATGAAGTTCTCGTATCTAATTGCTTAGATGAGTGGAAATATTCTATATTTTTTTTGTTTGAAATGATATTTTTCTAGAAATAGTTTTTGTTTGGGCTCCCAATTGATTCTCAATTGGGCCACTAAGTTCAAAGCCCAATGGCTCTAAACAACAGCAGCAAACCTACCAATGGCTAGTCAGCCATCCATTAAGGCCCAAGGCCCAATAGCAATAAATGACCTATGGGCATTTATTATGCAAACACTATAAATAGGCCGCCAAGGCTCACACCTCAAGGTACGTCCAATTTATCGCTTTAAGACTACTCTTCTAGAGAACTTCTCTCTATAATCCGAGCATCGTTCTCACTTAGGCATCAGAGGGGCTTTCCTCGGAAACACCCCCGAGGCTAGTGACTTTTGTTGTGGGCAAAATTACCATGCCTTCGTGCACCAATGAAGATGTGACACCTGGCACATATTGCGCCCCCTAAGCAGAAATCATGCAAAGTCTACTCCGGGGCATGAGTATTAATCTAGGTATCTACAATGTATGTATTTAAGTATGTATAAATGTACGTATAAAACCTATACCTGGAAAAGGGCTTAATTAGTATGTATCCCAAGTGAATTACTAAGCACAATAGGCCCAAATAGCACACTATTGCTACAGGGGATCAGAGAATTGTAAGGAGAAAGGACACGTGTCCTTCTCCCATTCCCCAGCCAATCATGTAAGGGGAATATTAGGTCATTCCCACAAAAACCTAGTACTATAAATATTCCCACTTCCCTAGAAAAAGGGGTCACAATCAATACATTCTAGAGCAATTGCTGCTCTGCCTTCTCTCTACTTTCTCTCTCTATAAAAATACAATCTTGTTTAATCTTTAAAAGTTACCAAGAAACCTCCAAGGTATCTCACCGGAAAAACCCCACAACATTTGGCGCCGTCTGTGGGGAGGTACGGTAACATGGAAGATCAACGACAGGACAACGATGCTGGGCGGCCTACGCGCGTAGAGCGGCCACCCCTCGAAAGAGAAATGCCGACTGAACATCATACGCCGGCCACAAGAATCACTGAAGATGCCGCACGTACATTTGCGGCCGGGCACACCCCTCGTCACACTGCCGAGGTAGAGGTGCTCAGCGAGGAGGACGACCAGGCCAATCGCACCCCTCCTGGAGGACACCTGGATCCTCGGGTGGATACGGTAATAGAGGAGAACCCTGATATGCCTGTCTCTGTGGGTGCTCTTCGGGCTATTTTGGCTGAGTTCCAAGCTGATGTGGGGAAGACAGTTAATGCTAAGGTACAGAAGAGTATGCTGATTTACACCACTGCTGTGGCTGCAAATCATGAGAGGCCGGCAAGCAATAGACCAACACTTTCTTTGCGCCCCCCAAATGTCTGGACCAGGCTGACAGGCGAGGACCTAAGGAGACAGCCGCCAACAAGTCAGCCCAATCAGGCAATGTCTTACCTACCACGCCGAATGCCACGGCGGCTGATCGGAGAAACGTCCCGAGGACGTGAGCAGCCACGCGCAGAGCAGTTGCCCGACTCTGAGTCTGAACTTTCTGACACTGGGTCAACCCCCGTCATGCCGGATAGACCTCTCCCTCATCCAACTTATACGCATCTGAGCCAGGCACGTCCAGGGGCCACCCGTCCAACCCGTCAAACTCGCGGACGCGAGTCCTCCCTGCGGCTACCCTACTCCAGGCGTCAAGACCCTGTATATCACATTCAGGAGGGGGTGTCCAACATGGCCCTAGGGCACACCACCCCTTTTGCAGACTCCATCATGAGAGCCCCGAGGGAACCCAAAGTCAAGCCGCCCAACATTGATGCTTACGATGGTACCACAGATCCGGACATGCACCTCTTGGTTTACCGGCATCACATGTATGTCCAAGGAACAACTTGTTAGGTTATGATACATATGACATTACATAGATCATGCGGAAACAACCATTAACCCAGGACAACATATTATTTACACATAATCATATAGCATAATTTGGATGCATACTCTTTGTTGCGTGCCCTCCCTAGCTGCGCCCGAACCGAACAAGAACAAGTCTTTTAGGACTCCAAGTGTCGTCCCTCCGTAGATAGTCCACAGCACGTCCGGATCCGCCTTAAGATTGACCAACTAGAATCGCCCTTAAGGTACTAGAAAATTTCGGCACTTTTGAGCAAGATGTGTGTTTTAATTTTCTCTCAAAAACTCACTTTTGAATACTTTGAAACTTCTGTATAAATTATGACCCCTAGGCCTTTATTTATAGAGTTATGGAAAAGGAATCGTAATCCTAGTAGGATACGAATTAATTGAAATTAGAATCCTACATGAATTCTATTTAATTAATTTATCCAATTAGGAATAGTAATTTAATCATACACTGACTC
Source organism: Spinacia oleracea (assembly GCF_020520425.1). Lineage (NCBI taxonomy): Eukaryota > Viridiplantae > Streptophyta > Magnoliopsida > Caryophyllales > Amaranthaceae > Spinacia > Spinacia oleracea. Next base: position 3,578,585 of record NC_079492.1, on the reverse strand, counting down.
TTGCAGATTCAGGAATCACGCATGAGCACAAACTCACACACACACGGCAGCCACAAGGGCTGCCCATGCGCGTGCGAGCAGCAGCCCGCGCAGCACGGCCCACGCAGCCGTGGCCCTTGGCGCGCGCTGGGCCTGCCTTGCGGTAGGCCTGGGCGCTGCCTTGGCTGGGCTTGTGGCGCGCATGCTTGCTGGGCGATGGCCCCGGCTTCGTGCTGGGCCTTCGTCCGGCAAGCCTCGTCCGATGCTAATTCGTACGATATGCTTCCGATTAAATTTCCATTTCCGGAATCTATTTCCGATACGAACAATATTTAATATTTCCGATTCCGGAATTAATTTCCGTTTCGAACAAATATTTAATATTTCCGTTTCCGGAATTATTTTCCGATTCCGGCAATATTTCCGATTCTGACAATATTTCCGTTTCCGGTAATATTTCCGATTCTGGTAATATTTCCATTTCCAATAATATTTTCCGATACGTACCATGTTTCCGTTTCCGGCAACATCTACGACTTGGATAATATTCATATTTCCGATACGATCCATATTTCCGTTTCCGGCAATATCATCGTTTCCGGAGTATTCATTTCTTGCCCGTGACGATCTTAGCTCCCACTGAAACCAAGATCCGTCGGTTCCGAATATTCATAGATGGAGTATTTAATGCCATTAAATACTTGATCCGTTTACGTACTATTTGTGTGACCCTACGGGTTCAGTCAAGAGTAAGCTGTGGATTAATATCATTAATTCCACTTGAACTGAAGCGGCCTCTAGCTAGGCATTCAGCTCACTTGATCTCACTGAATTATTAACTTGTTAATTAATACTGAACCGCATTTATTAGACTTAACATAGAATGCATACTTGGACCAAGGGAATTATTTCCTTCAGTCTCCCACTTGTCCTTAGGGACAAGTGTGCATTTCCTAATTCCTTTGTCGCTCGATGCTTGCTCTTGAACATAAGGTAAGAGTTGTCATCCTTATTATGTCCAGAGGTGTTCCTCGGTTTCAGAGTTCAACTGATCAAATAAACAGATAATCATAGCCTATGATTCATCCGAGCACGGCCATGCATTTCACAGTTTCTAGCTCTCCGAGTGGCCTTGTACAACTTTTAAGCATCTCATCCCGATTTATGGGAGGACAATCCCAATCTTGCGATCTTGAGATTAGACTTCGTTTGATAGGTGATTACCTGAGCGTTGCCTTTATAGCCTCCTTTTACGGTGCGACGGTTGGTCAACGTCAAAGCAACCAGTTCTCAAACAAGTAATCTCAAATCACTCAGGTATTGAGGATTTAGTGTCTAATAATTTAATGAAATTTACTTATGACAGATTTTCATCTCTTACAGTAAAGTTTCATAGGTCTTGTCCGATACTAGTCTTCCCAAAGTAAGTATCTATGCAAATGATTATGACATTGCCATGTCCACATAGTTCAAGAAACAGAACTACTAGTCATCTTGCATTCTAATCGTCTAACGTTTTCTATGCGTCCAATTTTATAGAAAACTCCGACTAGGGACCATTTTCAACCTTTGACATTCAAGTTCACTTGATAGACATTTCTTAGTCACAGGACTGGTCCTGACAGTCTATCTTGAATATATCGTCAAATTTGAAGGGACTCATCATTTAATACTAAACCAAGATTAAATGGAATATGAAAATACATTTCATATATGATAAATGTTCAACCCCAATGTTTTACAACCATGGGCCTCAAACCCATTTTCTAAAACAATTCATGGAATTCAAAGTTATGCTTGATTTCCAGTGCGACAATGTGAGTGTTGCTTCTCACTTGTTGCATAGGTTTAGTTATCATGCTTTGCCAATCTTAACATCCTTTTCATCGAATGTTCTTTGAGATATGATGATAAGATCTTTTCGAGTTTGTTTATTATGTGATCTAGTCTTTCTTACTACATTAGTGGTTCTACGCATTTTGCAATGAAGAACCATTAAGTTAGCAGACGTTTTTCTTGCTTCAAGAGTGGTTCTACGCATTTTTCAATGAAGAACCATCGAGCCAGCAGACAGGTGATCTACCCAAGTTCAGTGAAGAACTTTAAACAACCCTGTTTTATTGCTTCTTAGGCAATAATTACTTTTACTTCAACTGTTTAGGTTGCTAGTGATGCTTTGTTTGGATTTACTTATCCAAGAGTTCACAGATATGTGGAAGACTTTCCAGCTGTATCTTAGAACATAGAAATTAATATTTTAATTTCCCACGCAACAACTCATGGTCTCCAACCCATGTTGCCATTTCAAAACACGATGCTCTATAGCTCGTCCTTATCAATGGTTAACTCCAAAGGGTCTTTGCTTGATCCTTTGCCAGTGTTTATGCGTGTAGCATCAATATTTAGCATATCTTTATTTCCTTGAATCAAGAACTATACCTATGTACCTTTTCAAGTACCATAAGTATTCTTGATCTCAATCTAGTTGATCTTCACTTAGATCAATAGAGACTGGTATATGTTCGTCATGCCTAAAGTCATACGATACGTTTTTGGCGATCCTCATATTATATCATACATGATAAATTCTTTTGGAGAATAATTCCCAATTGAATTCTATTCATGTAACTTTAGCTTATCTAGTTTCAGTAGATACTAAATCCAGCTAAATTCTTTGACATATAATATAGGTTAAGAATCTTATTTAGATCCTTTGATGTTTAGTAAATGCTTATACATAGTTCAAACATCCTTTACTTAGATTTATTCACATGGGTCGAATATCTCCAATGGAGACTTTCGTGTTTGATTTAGTAAATGCCATTTACTTAATCCAAAACAATATCATAAGATCTTTGTGAATAGATCTTAATACCCAGTATGTACTAAGTTTCGCCTTGGTCCGTCATTGATGAATAATCTCAAATCTAAGTATTTAGCATTTGAATGTTATTTCACAATAGAGAGATATGTGTGTGATACACATAGGACCAAATAAGTTTTTATGTACTCCCACTAAACTTCTTATATATCTATAAGAATCATGTACATTTTATGAAACTAAAATACTTATTAGCTTCACTAAAATACATTTCTAATTCCCAATTGCTTGCTTAAATCTGTACTTAGATTTTATAAGCTAGCTTTCCTTTTCAAGCATCTATTTGGATCCACAAATCCTATGACATGCCATGTACATAGTTTATTCCAACATTTGATTGAGAAATACTTTTGTCATCCAATTGCCATTTTTACCAATATGCAATCATTGCTTGAATTATAGACTTGAAGCATTACGATTTTGCATGAGGTTTCAACACAATCCACATCGTGAATTTGCTTGTAACTTTTAGCAACTAATCTAGCTTTGTGTGTGAACACAATTCATGTTTGATGGTTTTTATCCTTAAAACAAACTTGCAACCAATAGGTGTGAAACTATTCTTGCAAATCAACAAAATTTCAATTTTGTCATCAAAACATTGAGTATGTTTTATGGCCTCTAACCATTTAAAACATTTGAGTCTATATATGGCCTCTAACCATTTTAGGGAATCTGGGTTTCGTCATAGCTTTCTTACAAGTCACAAACTCATTAATCTACATGATAATAGTTTGACTGCAAGTTGTAGGTTTCTTCACTATCTAATGGAAGAATCGCATAGCTTCAATGACCTGAACTCCATGTTTCTTCACTATCTAATAGAAGAATCTCATAGTTCCAGTGACTTGAACTCTATGCCTACTAGGGTATAGAACATCAAACAATAGAATATCAAATAGCCACTTGAAAGTCCTTTGAATATTCTGTTCTCCTTGAAGCACTTGTAAAGTCTTCTAAGAGATGTCTATTCTTTAAAGCCACTTCTAAAGTCCTTAAAGAATAAGTTCGGATTTTCTGAAGCACTTCGAAAAGCCTCCGGAATGTCCGTTTATGTTTGTTGTTCGTCTCGAAGACTTTCGAGGTCTATTTTCTCCCACTTGTCATTTTGGAAACGAATCTCCAAAAGGACATTATTTCGAGCAAACAAACATTATGTTCTCAAAAAATTCGTGGTAGAAACAATACCCTTGTGTCTCATTTGAATAAATCACAATGAAACATATATCTATACTTGGGCCTTAGTTTGTTGAATAACAAACACTAAGCTCCCACTGAGTTTAGCAACTCTCTAGATATATATTATCGAAAAGATATTCTGAAATTATTTTTCAATAGCTTTGACGAATTTGGTTTAGTTTGGTGGTAGTTGAGCATTTTGTTTTAGAAATTATAGGAAAATTCTTTATGATTCATCATTGATCGAATCAAGTACTAATTGACTTCGATTATTCCAACTAAGATATACCATATCTTATGGACCTAGATTGTGAAATTACAACACACAATCATTGATGATCATATTTGGTCTCAAGTAATCATCAACATGATCTAACCTAGATCTTTATGATTTCTTGCCAAGTGGATTTTATACTTCTGAATCTTTGAACTAGCCAAACAGATTCAAACTTATATCACATTGAGTAAATAAACCTATATTCACTCAAATCTGTGTGAAATAATAAAGTTATAAAATCTTTCTTTAGCTTTGAACTCTATTGTCTAGGCGTTCTAACAATAGTTCATATCTTTTGTTACTTTCAACAAGTAAGACTAGTTGTCTTAAAATGATCTAGAAATCAATCAACTTTCAAAAGTCCATCAAAATAGAGCTTTTTGAATGTTAACTTGTTGATATGGTCTAAGCAACAATGCCAAAGATTAGTGGAACTCAAATCAAGGGGTTGATTTGAACCTAGTAAAGTTCTTTAAAGAGTTGTTTGTTTTAATCAAGCATATTGACTCAACCTGTAATTGACCATTTCATTCAAATAAACAAACAAACATTGTCTTTGTTTTTTCTTGAATGTGAGTCATTCTGTGTTTGAAAACAGAAATTTAGGTATGTTGATTATGGAACAAAATAGCCATTAAGTTCCAGCCTTTGAAAGGACTTAAAACAAACTAGATGACCCTACAACTAATGCAGCATTGCCATGCTTCATTTCCCACTTGTAGGTCATTAGTGTATCCTAGCTTCCATTGTTTGAGTTATTATCGAAGTAAGAACCTCAAGCGGTATATGATACCAAGGAAGTTTGATTGCTAGGTTACTTCTCTTTAAACATAAACTTATAGGTAGAAACGGAGTCGTAAATTCCTTTCATGTGTTCCTTTGTTTCCTATTTCTTGTACCCTTTCTTATAGTCTTAAGAATTGAATTCTTTAGTGTTGACTTTTATACTTTGTTAGACATGTCCAATGTCACCAACAAGGTTCTTTACCATTTTAATTTATGTTGAATATTTTGTTCAACTAGATGATCTTACCAGAAGCTTCTAAAGTTCTCTAAGCATCGATCTATTCGAATGTCTAGGGACTAGACTCATTCGAGAATTAAATGGACAAAGATATTAGGTTGTTAACCATTGGTAAAGCTGAGCGTTTAAGCTCAATGCTTTATGATCTCAAAACTACAGTGTATTTTGAATTCACAAGCACCAATTGGTTTGCCATTCGAATTTGATATTCGAAAACAACCATAAAAGTCGATATAAGAAACGTACATTTTAAATTGCTCACTTTCTCTCTTTTCCGTGAATCGTTCTTGGATTCACTACCAATCGAGGAAATTTACTGTTACCTTTCTAAAAGGATTTATTGCAGTGCAAGATATTTAATTATAAACAATAATTAAAACATACATTGAAGCATGCAAAGTCTAAACATTTATCATGAATAATAACTTGAAATTAAAGCAACCATGCAATTCAAACAAGTTATTAGCATTTTATTCGATTTTATTGTTCCGGCAGGTGTGAATAAAATGATTCCAAGATCCTAAAATCATTGAAGAACTAAGCACAGTTTGTCGACTTAATTCTAGAACATCTTAGGTAAGCAAAAGCCTTTTGCTAATAGTCTAGAAACTATTCTTGGTTGATAGGTACGTCTAAGAACTTATTAGGTAAACCTATCGAATTTGCCACGACATAAAAGGACTCCTTACTTATATCGTTGAGTTTCACCAAAACTAACATGTACTCACAATTATTTGTGTACCTTGCCCCTTTAGGACCAATAAGTAACACCTCGCTGAGCGAAAACTATTACTAGATTGATGTAAAGGATATCCAAGCAAGTGTATATTTTGGCATGGCACCTTTTAACTCAATTTTTAAGTTTGGAACTTAAGGCTCTTACTATGTTGGTTAGATTTTAAGTGAACTAAAATCCTTAATCATGCAACATAATCAAGCTTTTGATCTCATGCATTTTAAGACATATTTAAAGCAATAAATAACTTAAAACATGCATAAGATATTTGTGATCTAGTATGGCCCGACTTCATCTTGAAGCTTTGACTTCAAAGTCCGTCTTGAAAATCTCCGTGGGAGGCACCATTTTCTTCAAATAGGATAAGCTATAACTAATTACAACTATTTGATGGTACGCAGACCATATTTGAATTGAAAAATAACTTTGGTGCTTTAGACCAATTACATTCAAATTAATGGTACGCAGACCATATTTTCTATCCTATTTGGGCCATACTAGTCACTTCATAACCTGCAAAACAGTACATATACAATATATACCATTCACCCATTCATTATCATGAATGGCCCACATAGCTGGTTAGTAAAACACATTATGCATCACGTAAACATTTGCAGCAATTAATCAAGGGCACCAATAATCTACCAATTATTCAGTCCTTATTAATTCTAATCGAGTTGTTTTAACCTTAAGGATTTGTAGACCTAATCAAGAGTTTATGACTAAAAAGCGCTCCCACTCAAACCAATAAATTCATATGCTTTACTAATTTTAAACATAAAATTGTATTTCTAGTCTAACCGGAAACATACAAATTTAATTAAAATTTAAAGCTCATATAAATTTATAATTGAATCCAAAAATTTAATTTAATTTCAGTCGCATTTAAATTAATTCATGATTTTAATTTTAGTAAAATAATTAGAATAAATTCCATTTATTATAATTATAATATTCAAAATTAAAATCCAAGAAATTAATTCAAATTATTAATTTTAAAATTAATTAAAATTACTTGAACTGAAATTTTCAAATTAAACATTCAAAACGATCTAATCGTAACGCAAACACCCTACGCGTTGCACGCCCATGGGCCGTACGCACACAGCCATTGCTGGCCATGTGCGCGCAGCCCATGCGCTCGTCGCATAGCTGCTGCTGTCCTATCGCAAGCCTCCGCACAGCGCCCCATCGCACGCGAGCTATCGCTCGCAGTGCGCGCGCGCGAGATCGCTCGCTGGGCGCGCTGGCTCGCTCGCTGTGCGCGCGAGCCATCGCTCGCTGGGGCGCGACATCGCTCGCTGGGCGGGCGACATCGCGCGCTGCGCGCGCGAGCCATCGCTCGCTGGGGCGCGACATCGCTCGCTGGGCGCGCGAGCAGTGCTGGGCGCGGCGCTCGTGGCACGCGAGCTTGCGCTCGCTGCGCGCGAGGCTGCGCGCACTTGTGCGAGGCAGCGCGCGTTGTGGCGCAGCTCGCTTGCTGCCCACACGCGACTGCCTTGGCTCGCCCTTCGCCCACGCCCATTCGTTCATTGCTCGTGGCACACGACACAAGGCAGGGCTGCTGCCTTGTGCTCGTGCACTACGCCCTTGCTCATTGCATTCGTGCCGCACGGGCGACGAGCTCCCTTGCTCGTCGTCGCATGCCCGCATTATACAACACCCCTTAAGGGTAACACGAAGCGTCCATTGCTTCGTGCGTGCAAGTTATTTGAACGAATCGCATAAAAATTTAAAATTTATATTTAAAATTAATGACAAATTAATAAATATTATTAATTTCATAATTTTAGGGCGAAAAATCGAAAATTTATTATCCAATTGATTTCCGATTGATATGGATTCAAGTCTAGGTCATAAAAATTTAAAATTTATCGTAAATTTACAATTTTTATGGTGGTTTTTAATCATAGGTTTCTAATTAAATTACAATTAATTATGAAAATCAAATTAATTCTAAATTATTCTAATTTTCAACAAATTAATCATAATTACAAATTAGATTGCATAATTAACAAGACTAGGCATTCAAACTTGTTAAACATATGCAGTAGGTCAATCAAAAATTCAAGATTTATCAACAGGAATCGCAAATATTTAATTTAACATCTTAAATTTACGAAATTTTGCATTCGAAAAACTAAAACCTTCGAAAAGTCATAGTTAGGCAGAAAAATATTATTTTTGTCAAAATTTTAGAATGCCTTTTACATGCGGAATTGACACAAAAATCACTCAATTCGGATGAGTAATGAAGAAACTGCCGAAAAACTGCGTACATATAATTAAATAAACGCAATTTGCAATTAATTAACAATTACGAAAATTAATCACCCCTTTTAATTCTTGCAAATTTGTAATATTTAACCATGTTCATGCAATTTAGATTATGAAAATAATAAGGGGCTCGTGATACCACTGTTAGGTTATGATACATATGACATTACATAGATCATGCGGAAACAACCATTAACCCAGGACAACATATTATTTACACATAATCATATAGCATAATTTGGATGCATACTCTTTGTTGCGTGCCCTCCCTAGCTGCGCCCGAACCGAACAAGAACAAGTCTTTTAGGACTCCAAGTGTCGTCCCTCCGTAGATAGTCCACAGCACGTCCGGATCCGCCTTAAGATTGACCAACTAGAATCGCCCTTAAGGTACTAGAAAATTTCGGCACTTTTGAGCAAGATGTGTGTTTTAATTTTCTCTCAAAAACTCACTTTTGAATACTTTGAAACTTCTGTATAAATTATGACCCCTAGGCCTTTATTTATAGAGTTATGGAAAAGGAATCGTAATCCTAGTAGGATACGAATTAATTGAAATTAGAATCCTACATGAATTCTATTTAATTAATTTATCCAATTAGGAATAGTAATTTAATCATACACTGACTCTTGCAGATTCAGGAATCACGCATGAGCACAAACTCACACACACACGGCAGCCACAAGGGCTGCCCATGCGCGTGCGAGCAGCAGCCCGCGCAGCACGGCCCACGCAGCCGTGGCCCTTGGCGCGCGCTGGGCCTGCCTTGCGGTAGGCCTGGGCGCTGCCTTGGCTGGGCTTGTGGCGCGCATGCTTGCTGGGCGATGGCCCCGGCTTCGTGCTGGGCCTTCGTCCGGCAAGCCTCGTCCGATGCTAATTCGTACGATATGCTTCCGATTAAATTTCCATTTCCGGAATCTATTTCCGATACGAACAATATTTAATATTTCCGATTCCGGAATTAATTTCCGTTTCGAACAAATATTTAATATTTCCGTTTCCGGAATTATTTTCCGATTCCGGCAATATTTCCGATTCTGACAATATTTCCGTTTCCGGTAATATTTCCGATTCTGGTAATATTTCCATTTCCAATAATATTTTCCGATACGTACCATGTTTCCGTTTCCGGCAACATCTACGACTTGGATAATATTCATATTTCCGATACGATCCATATTTCCGTTTCCGGCAATATCATCGTTTCCGGAGTATTCATTTCTTGCCCGTGACGATCTTAGCTCCCACTGAAACCAAGATCCGTCGGTTCCGAATATTCATAGATGGAGTATTTAATGCCATTAAATACTTGATCCGTTTACGTACTATTTGTGTGACCCTACGGGTTCAGTCAAGAGTAAGCTGTGGATTAATATCATTAATTCCACTTGAACTGAAGCGGCCTCTAGCTAGGCATTCAGCTCACTTGATCTCACTGAATTATTAACTTGTTAATTAATACTGAACCGCATTTATTAGACTTAACATAGAATGCATACTTGGACCAAGGGCATTATTTCCTTCACAACTGACTCAACCTGGTGTAAGTATTTTCCGGGCACACTCAAAGGAGTAGCCTCTAAGTGGTTCGAGAGACTTCCAGCCGGAACTATTCGCTCTTTTTCGGAGCTCGAGCTATTGTTCTCTACTCGGTTCATGGCTCACAAGGAAGAGAAGAAGACGAGCATGCATCTGAGTAGGATTCAGCAAGGGAAGGACGAGTCCCTGAGGATTTATGTGAAGAGATTCAATCTAGAGGCAGGGCAAATTCCGGATTTGCCAGATGGTGTTGCATTCGATAACTTCATTCGAGGGCTTAAAAAGGGCTCTTTCAAGTTTGATCTGGTAAAGAAAAGCGCCCGAACAATGGCAGAAGTGCTGGATGAGGCGGAGGCCTTCATTCATGCAACAGAGATTTGCAGCGTCCCGAAAGACCCCAGAGGAAGTGATACCGCCGAGCTAGCGGCAAAAAAGGAGAAATTTGAAAAGAAGAACCGGCCTAACGGGACGTGGGCTATTGCAAAAGAATCAGACAGGGCCCCCGGAGCGGCAGGTCAGAAACGGCCCAGAACTTATGATCGGGAGCGATTCGAGTATAACACAGACATGTACACAATCCTGATGGACGTCGGGTCCAAATATGACATTGATCGTCCATTTCCCATGAAGTCACCACCAGAAAGTAGGGACCCCAAACTGTACTGTCACTTTCACAGTGACATTGGGCATGACACCAATGAATGTAAGAGCTTGAAAAGGGCATTGGACGGCCTAGCCACCAAGGGGTTCTTAAAAAGTTATATCAGCAGGAACACGGGAGGTTCTGGCAAACCCTTCTACAAGAAAAACAAATCCCCTCCCTCGGAGGAAGATGGGAATCGTACCGACCCAGAGTGCGTGGCAGTCATCTCAGGAGGATTGGCCGCCGGCGGGCCGACCATGAGGGGCCAGAAGGATTATGCCAAGCGATTGGGGCAAGTGATGCTGTCCGGCAAGGCCACAGTTGACCCGTTTCCAAAAGTTGAAATCGGCGAGGCCGACCGTGGGAAAATCTCCACCCCGCATGACGATCCTTTGGTAATTGAGTTAAAAGTTGCTAACCTAAGGGTTAGGCGTATTTTGGTTGATACAGGAAGTTCGTCGGACATAATTAGTCTAGAGTGCTTGAATCGGCTGCAACATGATCCCTCAAAAATTGAGAAAATCCACTATCCCATTATAGGCTTCGGAGGTAGTGTCATCCACCCAGTCGGCATAATTACCCTTCCTCTGAGGATGGGAAATAAAAAGGAATCTCGGAAAATGGATGTCCGTTTTCTCATAGTGAAAGATCTGACGGCATATAACATCATCTTGGGGCGTCCCACGTTGAACAGGGCAAAGGCTGTCATTGTGACTCATCTGATGCTTCTTAAGTTCATTTGTGACGATGGGAGCGTCAGCACTATACATGGTGACCAGCAACAAGCTAGAGATTGCTACCTAACCACCTTGAGTCCAGAAGCATTGGGGACGGGTGAAGAGAAAGGGACGTCGAGCAACAAACGAAAATGTGGCGACACGCAACCCAAGGTCGTCAAAGAAACATTAACTATCTCAGCAGGGCACATGGAAGAGAGACGCCCAGAGCCTGTTGGGGCCCATTTCAATGTGGTTTTAAACACAGACAAACCTGACAGAGTAGTGCCCATCGGGATTTCTCCTGACGACCCGCTGGCGGCAGAGTTGGTCCACCTTTTGAGAGAATTTGAAGATATCTTTGCTTTCACGGTGGACGAAATGCCGGGTATTGACCCTGCTGTGGCCGTCCATAAGCTGAATGTGGACCCAAACTTTAAACCGGTTCGTCAGAAGAAAAGGAACCATGGGGAAGATAGAAATCAGGCGGCAGCCGCGGAAATACAGAAGTTGATGGAGGCTGGGTTCGTCAGGCCTAGTCAGTACCCCGACTGGGTTGCTAACGTGGTCCTCGTCAAAAAACCTAATGGTACCTGGAGAATGTGTGTTGATTACACCAACCTCAATAAGGCATGTCCAAAGGACAGTTTCCCATTGCCCAAGATTGACCGGCTCGTCGACTCTACAGCGGGGCATGCCATGATGAGCTTTATGGATGCCTACTCAGGGTTTCACCAGATTCCGTTGTGGCCTGACGACCAGGAAAAAACGTCATTTGTTACTGAACAAGGCCTTTACTGCTACAAGGTGATGCCGTTTGGGTTAAAAAATGCACCGGCCACCTTTCAGCGTCTTATTAACACTGTGTTCATTAAGCAGCTCGGCAGGAATATTGAAGCTTACATTGACGATATGATCGTAAAAAGTAAGCTGAGGGCGGCGCACATAACTGATCTCAGGGAGACATTTGAGACTATTCGAGCTTACAACATGAGGTTGAATCCTAAGAAGTGTGTGTTCGGGGTGACGGCAGGCAAATTCTTAGGTTTCTTGATTGATGAAAGAGGAATTGAAGCCAACCCAGACAAAATCCAGGCAGTAATTGATATGAGCTCACCAAAGACAGTGAAGGAGGTCCAGCGGCTCACAGGTTGCTTGGCCGCCCTGGGCAGATTCCTTTCCAGGGCTGGAGACAAGTGCCACTACTTTTTTAGGTCTGTCAGAAAGAAGGCCAAGTTTGAATGGTCGGACGAGGCCGAGGCGGCATTGGTCAGATTAAAGGAGCACTTACACACCTTGCCTCGTCTTGTTAGTCCCTTGCTAGGAGAGACTTTGTACATGTATCTCGCCGTGTCCGAGCACTCGTTGAGTGCCGTTCTACTGACAGAGAGGGAGGGAATACAGATGCCGGTATACTTTGTCAGTCATGTTCTTCAAAATGCTGAAGTTAGATATCCTACAGTGGAAAAGTTTGGCTTAGCTCTGTTCATGGCCAGCAAAAAGCTCCGTCCTTATTTCTTAGCTCACAAAATAGTGATCTACACCGATCAGCCGCTCAAACTGCCCTTCACAAAGCTGGAGGCGTCAGGACGAATGCTGAATTGGGCAATAGAGCTGAACGCCTTTGATATCACCTATGAGCCGAGGAAAGCTGTCAAGGGGCAGGCATGTGCCGACTTCATTGTTGAAATGACGAGGCCAGACTTTGCCAAGAATACAAGCACAGTGTGGACAGTGTATGTAGACGGCTCATCCACACAGAATGGATGTGGAGCAGGGATAATCTGTCACTCCCCAGAAGGAGATACTTTTGAATATGCTATGCGATTTAACTTCCATGCGTCAAATAATGAAGCCGAATATGAAGCCCTGCTTTGTGGCATTAAAATGTGTAAGGCGGCAGGCGCCGAGGAGATTGTAGCACTATCTGACTCCCAACTGATTGTGAGCCAAGTTAATGGGACCTACGAAGCTAGGGATCCGACTATGGTCAAATACATGCAGGCCGTCCATCAGGAAGTAGAGCCACTGAAAAGTTTTGAAGTAAGGCAAGTCCCTCGCTCGGAAAATAACCAAGCTGATGCCCTGTCAAAGTTGGCAAGTTCCGCGTCTTGTGATACCCCTCGGCACATGTTTTGGGAGGTAAAAGAGCACAAAAGTGTTGAGCAAATGGAGGTGGAAACTCTTGACAGAACGTCCACATGGATGGATGACATAGTAAACTTCAAAATGAATGGAGTCTTGCCCGAAGACTCAAGGGAAGCGGCAAAACTTCAAAAGAAATGTTCTTGGTTTGAAATGTGGAACGGCACCCTCTACAAAAAGGCCTACTCCCGTCCTTTGTTAAGATGTGTAACACCTGAGAAGGGGCAGGAAATTCTAGAAGACCTTCATCAAGGGTTATGCAGCTCGCATATTGGTGGAAGGGCTTTGGCTGAAAAGGCACTTCGAACCGGCTATTACTGGCCGACCCTTAAGGAGGACGCAATCTCACTGGTCAAGAAGTGTGACAAATGTCAGCGCTTTTCTCACTTAATACATCAACCGGCACGAGTTCTGACGCCCATTACAAGCCCAATTCCATTTGCTAAATGGGGGATGGATCTCCTAGGCCCATTCACGACCGCACCAGGAGGAAGGCGTTATGTCATCGTTGCTGTAGATTACTTCACCAAATGGGTGGAGGCAGAAGCGCTCAAAAACATAAAAACTGCTGATGTGAGAGCATTCATTTGGAAGAACATCATGACTCGCTTTGGGATTCCACAGGCTATCGTCTTCGATAATGGGCCCCAGTTTGAGACGCCTAAGCTGAAAGAGTGGCTGGCAGATCACGGTATACACACCTGTTTTGCATCAGTCGGACGACCCCAAGCCAATGGTCAGGTTGAGGCGTTCAACAAAATTATCTCTGAAGGAATGAAAAAGAAGCTTGACGAAGCCAAAGGTCTATGGGCTGATGAGCTGCCAAATGTCTTATGGTCCATCCGCACCACGGCTAAGAATTCAACCGGTGAAACACCCTTCTTGCTAGCCTATGGCGCCGAGGCTGTCCTACCCATAGAAATGTGTGAGCCAACGTTGAGAGTCATGCTGTATGACGAAAATGCTAACTGGGAGACAATGAAAGCAGCCTTGGACTTTCTGCCCGAGGTTAGAGGAAATGCAGCGCTCAGACAACAGCTGTACAAGATAAGGATGGCAAGAGAATACAACAAGAGAGTCTCTAATAGAGTGCTCAAAGTGGGAGATTTTGTCCTTAGAAAAATGGAGTCCACAGGACGAGCAAATGAACAAGGTAAGCTGACGCCCACTTGGGAGGGACCTTACGAGATCTATGATGAAGTTAGAGATGGAACCTACCGCATTCAAGACATGCAAGGCCGCCCTATTTCGCGCACTTGGAATGCCGACAATCTCAAGAAATATTTCTTCTAGATATGTGCTAAGCCTTGTCTTACTTACCACGATCCATTGCCCAAGGGGCGGCCTCTAATGGTCATAGTAGGGTAGTAATTACTTTTGTAACCGGCTAAATTCGCCTTGCAAAGTTATAAATAATACTACTCTATTTGTCTCGTAATATTTATTGCTCGCACAATGAATATAAAAATATACACTCCAATGCATAACCAAAGCCTAATTGTATGACGGCCTGAGAAGTGGCCCAGATTAGCAAAAATCAGCAAGACTAATTGTTTGAAGCCTAAGAAGTGGCCCAGATTAGCACCAAGTTGTAGGCTGATCACCTATCCAACTCCCCTCCCAATATAAGCAAGCCGCTGGCCGACCAGTACAGCATAATAAGTGCCAGCGGCACAAATAAACTTAAATCGTAAGTTATTTGTTCAAAAGCCCAGCGGCATGAACAACTTTGAAACATAGGTTGTTAGCTCAAAAGCCCAGCGGCATGAACAACTTTGAAACATAGGTTGTTTGCTCAAAAGTGCGGCGGCACGAAAATATGGCCGTCCAGCCCATTTGACGAGCATGTCTAGCGGCAATCATACCTATTGATTGACTTGCGCCAATCAATATCGTTATAGACATGCTCGCCAAAGAAGGCGACGACCACAGTGGGGCCTAGCACATGCTCAGTTGCCAGCGGCACCAACCACTTGGAAACAAAGGTTGTCCGCTCAAAAGTTCAGCGGCACGATTGACTTCGAAACAAAGGTTGTTTGCTCAAAGTTAGGCGGCACGAACGTTTGGCCGTACAGTCCATTTGACGAGCATGTCTAGCGGCAATCATACCTATTGATTGACTTGCGTCAATCAATATCGTTATAGACACGCTCGCCAAAGAAAGTGACGACCAAAGTAGGGCCTAGCGCATACTCAGTTGCCTGCGGCATCAACGTGCTTAGTGTACACTCGGTTGCACCTTGGCAATCATACCTATTGATTAAGCCTATTGATTAAGGAATAATCAAATTATGAAGAGCAAGTAAATGCGAGATAAGAGAAGCATCAAAAAACCTATTTACTTATAAAACAACGCCCGTAGAAAGGCGTGTAAAAGTAGCTCAGAATTCTTGACCAGAAAAAAGAAAGAAAATTGTTGTGTGCTCAGCAGGCACAATGATACAGACGCCATCAGCGCCAAAACTTTACAACATAATTGTTTTTGCCCTTAGGCACGGGAACGCTTGAATAAAATTTTAAAAAAAGCAGGAAAGGAAGCAAATCAGGGAGCGGCCGCATCGTCCTCGTCATCAGATGATACAAACTCAGGGGGCGGCTGACCAAGACGTTCAGCAGCCAACACAGCGGCACTGTGCTCCATTCGCCGCTGGAACCACCCAAGATCATACTCTGACATGTGGCTCTCCCAGGCGTGCTTAACAGCGTCCTTGGTCGCTTGTTCCCCCTGATCATAGGATTCCAGAAGACGCTCACGCAAGGTGCAAACTTGCGATCTGGCCGTTTCCAGCTCCCCACGAAGATGCTCGGCTTCCTCAGCCGCCTCTTTGACCTGAGGGTACTCCCGTAACTGGTCCTGAAGCGCCCGTATTTCCGCCGCCGCTGTCTTGGCCTCCTCGACCATTGCCACCATGTCCTTGTCCTGCGCCAAGATCTTCTTAAGCAGCTCGGCCTTGTCAGATCTCAACGCAGCCACCTCCTTCGCTTGAAGGTCTATGGTCGTCTGCATATGCAGGCGGACCTCTTCAATGGACTTGAACGCATAGTCGCC
The DNA here is from genome assembly GCF_020520425.1 of Spinacia oleracea. Classification (NCBI taxonomy): domain Eukaryota; kingdom Viridiplantae; phylum Streptophyta; class Magnoliopsida; order Caryophyllales; family Amaranthaceae; genus Spinacia; species Spinacia oleracea. The sequence goes on along the minus strand of NC_079492.1, from coordinate 3,562,136 downwards.
ATGGTGGGTGGACTCAGCCACCTGAGCTTTGAGCTCCTCAGCAGTGCGGGTCTTCCAACTCTTGCAGAATTCCATGCGGCAGAACAACTGCAAAAGAAGCTACATATTAGTAAATGACTCTAAAAGAGAAGACAAGTACAAGCAAGTTGGAAATAGACCTACGTCGAGAAGAGTGGCCTGGATCGCACCAAACTGGGCGTCAGTCTTGCGGCCAGGAAGAGAAGCAACATACTCTGCGGGGACGGCCTTAAAAACCTTGCGGCATATAGCCACCTTATCCTTTGATGAATAGTGGGGAGTAGCAGGTACGTTCTCGTCCTCGGCAGCAGCTGCATCCTTCCCTTTGTCTTTGGCTATAGGTAAAACAACGGCCTTAGGATGACGCGGAGAGTAAGAAGAACTGCCAGAGGAGGCTCGATACGTCTGAACGACGTTCGAATAATACTTACCGCCCGAAGACCTAGCTCGGCGGGCCACCTCCGCCGGTATCTGAGAGCGGACGTCGGCCGGGATTCCCGAAAGAGGGTCCTCCAGCTCGTCCGGATGCCCACCGGACCTCGATTTGGACACCAAGTCCACCACCAGAGACGGCTTGTCCACGCCCATCTCTTCGTCATCAGGGCATCCCCCCTCAGCAACCTTCGACTCGTCTTTCTTCACGAGACGACGAGGTAGGGGTTTTGGCTTCTTGAAGGTACTCGGAGTCTCCGAGCCAGCCGGCACAGCTCTCTTCTTCAGCTGGGACAGAGTCGTCCCCTTCTTCTTCCCTGACGCCCTAGCCGCGTCCTTAGCTTGCTAAAAAAGAAAGGACAGTCAAATATTAGGCCTCGTCATCTATCGCAAGTCACTCACCATATAGTGGCTCGTCATTAAAAAGGACGCCCATCTTTAAAATGAGGGCGTACCTGATCAATCACAAGTCACTCACCATGTAGTGGCTCGTCATTAAAAAGGACGCCCATCTTAAAAATGACGGCGTACCTGATCAATCACAAGTCACTCACCATGTAGTGGCTCGTCATTAAAAAGGACGCCCGTCTCAAAAATGACGAGGCGTACCTCATCAATCACAAGTCACTCACCATGTAGTGGCTCGTCATTAAAAAGGACGCCCATCTCAAAAATGACGAGGCGTACCTCATCAATCACAAGTCACTCACAGAACAGTGGCTCGTCATCAAAAAGGACGCCCGTCTCAAAAATGACGAGGCGTACCTCATCAATCACAAGTCACTCACAGAACAGTGGCTCGTCATTAAAAAGGACGCCCGTCTCAAAAATGACGAGGCGTACCTTTTCAATCACAAGTCACTCACAGAACAGTGGCTCGTCATTGAAAAAGGACGCCCGTCTTAAAAATGACGGGGCGTACCTTATCAATCACAAGTTATTAAATAGTGGCTCGTCATTAAAAAAGGACGCCCGTCTTAAAAATGACGAGGCGTACCTTATCAAGTGCAACACTCATATAAAAATGGCTCGTCATAAAAAAGGACACCCGTCTCGAAAATGACGAGGCGTACCCTATCAACCACGAGTCACTTGTAAAAAAGGGGTGGGGGTGGCCCGTCTTAAAAGGTGACGAGGCGCACCTTGGCAACCACAGGAAAAACACTCACAAAGGGGCCCGTCATTAAAAAGTGACGAGGCCAACATTAGCAAACATGGGTCACATGTCAGGATATCGGCTCGTCACTAAATAGACGTCCACTATAGAAAATGGACGGAGGAAGCTTAACTTGCAAAAAACAACCTAAGAGAATACTCACCTTCTCCTCCAACTCGGCCTTGGCTTTCTGCATCTTGGCCTCATAGATGTCCGCCATCCAATCGGTCATATCGCCTTTCCCGGTATCCGCCGCCGACAACTTGCTCATTCCTTCCTCTGAGAACAAAAGAAATCCAAAGTTAGAAAAATGAATAAGACCAAGGCAGAGCTGAAGGAAATAATGCCCTTGGTCCAAGTATGCATTCTATGTTAAGTCTAATAAATGCGGTTCAGTATTAATTAACAAGTTAATAATTCAGTGAGATCAAGTGAGCTGAATGCCTAGCTAGAGGCCGCTTCAGTTCAAGTGGAATTAATGATATTAATCCACAGCTTACTCTTGACTGAACCCGTAGGGTCACACAAATAGTACGTAAACGGATCAAGTATTTAATGGCATTAAATACTCCATCTATGAATATTCGGAACCGACGGATCTTGGTTTCAGTGGGAGCTAAGATCCTCACAGGCAAGAAATGAATACTCCGGAAACGATGATATTGCCGGAAACGGAAATATGGATCGTATCGGAAATATAAATATTATCCAAGTCGTAGATGTTGCCGGAAACGGAAACATGGTACGTATCGGAAAATATTATCGGAAATGGAAATATTGCCAGAATCGGAAATATTGCCGGAAACGGAAATATTGTCAGAATCGGAAATATTACCGGAATCGGAAAATAATTCCGGAAACGGAAATATTAAATATTTGTTCGAAACGGAAATTAATTCCGGAATCGGAAATATTAAATATTGTTCGTATCGGAAATGAATTCCGGAATCGGAAAATTTAATCGGAAGCGCATCGTACGAATAAGCATCGGACGAGGCCTGCCGGACGAGGCCCAGCACGAAGCCAGGCCATCGCCCAGCAAGCCAAGCGCGCCGCACAAACAGCCACGCCAGGCCCAGCGCAAGGCCAGGCCCAGCAGGCTGCGCAGCGCGCACAGCGCGCACAGCACGCGCAGCGCGCACAGCACGCGCAGCGCGCAGCGCGCGCGGGCGCTGCGTGGGCTGCTGCTCGCGCGCACGCATGGGGCCCATCGTGGCTGCCGTGCGTGTGTGTGCAAGTGTTTGTGTTCGTGCACGTTTCCTAAAACATGCAGAGTTCGGTTAATTATTAAATTCCTAATTCTATTTGATAAATTAATTAAATTAGAGTTCTTGTAGGATTCTAGGTTTAATTAATTTGTATCTGAATAGGATTTCGATTCCCTTTCCATACCCCTATAAATATGAGGCTAGGGCTCACAATTTATAACAAGTTTCAAAGTATTCAAAAGTGAGTTTTTTGAGAGAAAATTAAAACACACATCTTGCTCATAAAAGTGCCGAAATTTTCTAGTACCTTAAGGGCGATTCTAGTTGGTCAATCTTAAGGCGGATCCGGACGTGCTGTGGACTATCTACGGAGGGACGACACTTGGATTCCTAAAGACTTGTTCTTGTTCGGTTCGGGCGCAGCTAGGGAGGGCACGCAACAAAGAGTATGCATCTAAATTATGCTATATGATTATGTGTAAATAATATGTTGTCCTGGGTTAATGGTTGTTTCCGCATGATCTATGTAATGTCATATGTATCATAACCTAACAGTGGTATCACGAGCCCCTTATTATTTTCATAATCTAAATTGCATGAACATGGTTAAATATTACAAATTTGCAAGAATTAAAAGGGGTGATTAATTTTCGTAATTGTTAATTAATTGCAAATTGCGTTTATTTAATTATACGTACGCAGTTTTTCGGCGGTTTCTTCGTTACTCATCCGAATTGAGTGATTTTTGTGTCAATTCCGCATGTAAAAGGCATTCTAAAATTTTGACAAAAAGAGTATTTTTCTGCCGAACCCAGAATTCTCAAATTCGAAGCCTAACTATGACTTTTCGAAGGTTTTAGTTTTTCGAATGCAAAATTTCGTAAATTTAAGATGTTAAATTAAATATTTGCGATTCTTGTTGATAAATCTTGAATTTTTGATTGACCTACTGCATATGTTTAACAAGTTTGAATGCCTAGTCTTGTTAATTATGCAATCTAATTTGTAATTATGATTAATTTGTTGAAAATTAGAATAATTTAGAATTAATTTGATTTTCATAATTAATTGTAATTTAATTAGAAACCTATGATTAAAAACCACCATAAAAATTGTAAATTTATGATAAATTTTAAATTTTTATGACCTAGACTTGAATCCATAACAATCGGAAATCAATTGGATAATAAATTTTCGATTTTTCGCCCTAAAATTATGAAATTAATATTATTTATTAATTTGTCATTAATTTTAAATATAAATTTTAAATTTTTATGCGATTCGTTCATAAAACTTGCACGCACGAAGCAATGGACGCTTCGTGTTACCCTAAAGGGGTGTTGTATAATGCGGGCATGCGACGACGAGCAAGGGAGCTCGTCGCCCGTGCGGCACGAATGCAATGAGCAAGGGCGTAGTGCACGAGCACAAGGCAGCAGCCCTGCCTTGTGTCGTATGCCACGAGCAATGGACGAATGGGCATGGGCGAAGGGCGAGCCAAGGCAGTCGCGTGTGGGCAGCAAGCGAGCTGCGCCACAACGCGCGCTGCCTCGCACAAGAGCGCGCAGCTTCGCGCGCAGCGAGCGCAAGCTCGCGTGCCACGAGCGCTGCGCCCAGCATTGCTCGCGCGCACAACGAGCGAGGACTCGCGCGCACATCCAGCATTGCTCGCGCGCACAGCGAGCGATGTCGCCCGCCCAGCGAGCGATGTCGCGCGCCCAGCGAGCGATGGCTCGCGCGCCCAGCGAGCGATGTCGCGCGCCCAGCGAGCGATGTCGCGCGCCAAGCGAGCGATGTCGCGCGCGCACTGCGAGGGATAGCTCGCGTGCGATGAGCGCTGGCGCGCGCAGCGAGCACCAATGCGTGCGGAGGCTTGCGATGGGGATGCAGCAGCTATGCGACGAGCGCATGGGCTGCGCGCACATGGCCAGCAATGGCTGTGTGCGTGCGGCCCATGGGCGTGCAACGCGTAGGGTGTTTGCGTTACGATTAAAGATCGTTTTGAATGTTTAATTTGAAAATTCCAGTTCACGTAATTTTAATTAATTTTAAAATTAATAATTTAAATTATTTTCTTGGATTTTAATTTTGAATATTGTAATTATAATAAATTTTATTTATTCTAATTATTTTACTAAAATTAAAATCATGAATTAATTTAAATACGACTGAAATTAAATTAAACTTTTTGGATTCAATTATAAATTTATATGAGCTTTAAATTTTAATTAAATTTGTATGTTTCCGGTTAGACTAGAAATACATTTTTATGTTTAAAATTAGTAAAGCATATGAATTTATTGGTTTAAGTGGGAGCGTATTTTAGTCATAAACTCTTGGTTAGGTCTACAAATCCTTAAGGTTAAAACAACTTGATTAGAATTAATAAGGACTGAATAATTGGTAGATTATTGGTGCCCTTGATTAATTGCTGCAAATGTTTACGTGATGCATAATGTGTTTTACTAACCAGCTATGTGGGCCATTCATGATAATGAATGGGTGAATGGTATATATTGTATATGTACTGTTTTGCAGGTTATGAAGTGACTAGTATGACCCAAATAGGATAGAAAATATGGTATGCGTACCATTAATTTGAATGTAATTGGTCTAAAGTACCAAAGTTGTTTTTCAATTCAAATATGGTCTGCGTACCATCAAATAGTTGTAATTAGTTTTAATTATAGCTTATCCTATTTGAAGAAAATGGTGCCTCCCACGGAGATTTTCAAGACGGACTTTGAAGTTAAAGCTTCAAGATGAAGTCGGGCCATACTAGATCACATTTATCTTATGCATGTTTTAAGTTATTTATTGCTTTAAATATGTCTTAATTATGCATAAGATTGTGGCTGTATTATGTTGCATGATTAAGGATTTTAGTTCACTTAAAATCTAACCAACATAGTAAGAGCCTTAAGTTCCAAACTTAAAAATTGAGTTAAAAGGTGCCATGCCAAAATATACACTTGCTTGGATATCCTTTACATCAATCTAGTAATAGTTTTCGCTCAGCGAGGTGTTACTTATTGGTCCTAAAGGGGCAAGGTACACAAATAATTGTGAGTACATGTTAGTTTTGGTGAAACTCAACGATATAAGTAAGGAGTCCTTTTATGTCGTGGCAAAATCGATAGGTTTACCTAATAAGTTCTTAGACGTACCTATCAACCAAGAGTAGTTTCTAGACTATTAGCAAAAGGCTTTTGCTTACCTAAGATGTTTTAGGATTAAGTCGACAAACTGTGCTTAGTTCTTCAATGATTTTAGGATCTTGGAATCATTTTATTCACACCTGCCGGAACAATAAAATCGAATAAAATGCTAATAACTTGTTTGAATTGCATGGTTGCTTTAATTTCAAGTTATTATTCATGATAAATGTTTAGACTTTGCATGCTTCAATGTATGTTTTAATTATTGTTTATAATTAAATATCTTGCACTGCAGTAAATCCTTTTAGAAAGGTAACAGTAAATTTCCTCGATTGGTAGTGAATCCAAGAACGATTCACGGAATAGAGAGAAAGTGAGCAATTTAAAATGTACGTTTCTTATATCGACTTTTATGGTTGTTTTCGAATATCAAAATCGAATGGCAAACCAATTGGTGCTTGTGAATTCAAAATACACTGTAGTTTTGAGATCATAAAGCATTGAGCTTAAACGCTCAGCTTTACCAATGGTTAACAACCTAATATCTTTGTCCATTTAATTCTCGAATGAGTCTAGTCCCTAGACATTCGAATAGATCGATGCTTAGAGAACTTTAGAAGCTTCTGGTAAGATCATCTAGTTGAAACTTAATATTTAACATAAATTAAATGTTAAGAACCTTGTTGGGGTGACATTGGACATGTCTAACAAAGTATAAAAGTCAACACTAAAGAATTCAATTCTTAAGACTATAAGAAAGGGTACAAGAAATAGGAAAACGAGGAACAAATGAAAGGAATTTACGATTCCGTTTCTACCTATAAGTTTATGTTTAAAGAGAAGTGACCTAGCAATAAAACTTCCTTGGTATCATATACCGCTTGAGGTTCTTACTTCGGTAATAACTCAAACAATGGAAGCTAGGATACACTAATGACCTACAAGTGGGAAATGAAGCATGGCAATGCTACATTAGTTGTAGGGTCATCTAGTTTGTTTTAAGTCCTTTCAAAGGCTGGAACTAAATGGCTATTTTGTTCCATAATCAGCATACCTAAATTTCTGCTTCAAACACAGAAAGACTCACATTCAGAAGAACAAAAACAATGATTGTTTGTTTGTTTATTTGAATGAAATGGTCATTTACGGAATGAGTCAATATGCTTGATTAAAACAAACAACTCTTCAAAGAACTTTACTAGGTTCAAATCAACCCCTTGATTTGAGTTCCACTAATCTTTGGCATTGTTGCTTAGACCATATCAACAAGTTAACATTCAAAAGCTCTATTTTAATGGACTTTTGAAAGTTGGTTGATTTCTAGATCAACTTAAGACAAGCTAGTCTTACTTGTTGAAAGTAACAAAAGAATATGAACTATTGTTAGAACGCCTAGACGATAGAGTTCAAAGCTAAAGAAAGGTTTTATGACTTTATTATTTCACATGGATTTGAGTGAATATAGGTTTATTTACTCAAATGTGATATAAGTTGAATCTGTTTGGCTAGTTCAAAGATTCAGAAGTATAAAATCCACTTGGCAAGAAATCATAAAGATCTAGGTTAGATCATGTTGATGATTACTTGAGACCAAATATGATCATCAATGATTGTGTGGTGTAATTTCACAATCTAGGTCCATAAGATATGGCATATCTTAGTTGGAATAATCGAAGTCAATTAGTACTTGATTCGATTAATGATGAATCATAAAGACTTTTCCTATAATTTCTAAAACAAAATGCTCAACTACCACCAAACTAAACCAAAATTCGTCAAAGCTATTGAAAAGTAAATTCAGAATAACTTTTCATAAAATATATCTAGAGAGTTGCAAAACTCAGTGGGAGCTTAGTATTTGTCATTCGACAAACTAAGGCCCAAGTATAGATATATGTTTCATTGTGATTTATTCAAATGAGACACAAGGGTATTGTTTCTACCACGAATTTTTGAGAACATAATGTTTGTTTGCTCGAAATGATGTCCTTTTGGAGATTCGTTTCCAAAATGACAAGTGGGAGAAAATAGACCTCGAAAGTTTTCGAGGCGAACAACAAACATAAACGGACATTCCGGAGGCTTTTCGAAGTGCTTCAGAAAATCCGAACTTATTCTTTAAGGACTTTAGAAGTGGTTTTAAAGAATAGACATCTCTTAGAAGACTTTACAAATGCTTCAAAGAGAACAGAATATTCAAAGGACTTTCAAGTGGCTATTGATATTCTATTTGTTTGATGTTCTATACCCAAGTAGGCATAGAATTCAAGTCACTGAAACTATGAGATTCTTCTATTAGATAGTGAAGAAACATAGAGATCAGGTCAATGAAACTATGAGATTCTTCTATTAAATAGTGAAGAAACCTACAACTTGCAGTCAAACTATTATCCTGTAGATTAATGAGTTTGTGACTTGTAAGAAAGCTATGACGAAACCTAGATTCCCTAAAATGGTTAGAGGCCATATATAGACTCAAATGTTTTAAATGGTTAGAGGCCATAAAACATACTCAATGTTTTGATGACAAAATTGAAATTTTGTTGATTTGCAAGAATAGGTTCACACCTATTGGTTGTAAGTTTGTTTTAAGGATAAAAACCATCTAACATGGAATTGTGTTCACACACAAAGCTAGATTAGTTGCTAAAGGTTACAAGCAAATTCATGGTGTGAATTGTGTTGAAACCTCATGCATAATCGTAATGCTCAAGTCTATAATTCAAGCAATGATTGCATATTGGTACATATAGCAATTGGATGACAAAACGTATTCCTCAATCAAATGTTGGAATAAACTATGTACATGGTATGTCATAGGATTTGTGGATCCAAATAAATGCTTGAAAAAGAAAGCTAGCTTATGAAATCTAAGTACAGATTTAAGCAAGCAATTGGGAATTAGAACTGTATTTTAGTGAAGCTAATAAGTATTTTTGTTTCATAAAATATACATGATTCTTATAGATATATAAGAGTTTAGTGGGAGTACTTAAAACTTAATTGGTCCTATGTGTATTACACACATATCTCTCTATTGTAAAATAACATTCAAATGCTAATGACTTAGATTTGAAATTATTCATCAATGATGGACCATGGCGAAACTTAGTACATACTGGGTATTAAGATCTATTTACAAAGATCTTATGATATTGTTTTGGATTAAGTAATGGCATTTACTAAATCAAACACGAAAGTCTCCATTGGAGATATTCGACCCATGTGAATAAATCTAAGTAAAGGATGTTTGAACTATGTATAAGCATTTACTAAGTTAAACATCAAAGAATCTAAGTAAGATTCTTAAACCTATATTATATGTCAAAGAATTTAGCTGGATTTAGTATCTACTGAAACTAGATGAGCTAAAGTTACATGAATAGAATTCAATTGGGAAATATTCTGCAAAAGAATTTATCATGTATGATATAATATGAGGATCGCCAAAAACGTATCGTATGACTTTAGGCATGACGAACATATACCAATCTCTATTGATCTAAGTAAAGATCAACTAGATTGAGATCAAAAATACTTATGGTACTTGAAAAGGTACATAGGAATAGTTCTTGATTCAAGGAAATAAGGATATGCTAAATATTGATGCTGCACGCATAAACACTGGCAAAGGATCAAGCAAGACCCTTTGGAGTTAACCATTGACAAGGACGAGCTATAGAGCATTGTGTTTTGAAAATGGCAACATGGATTGGAGACCATGAGTTGTTGCGTGGGAAATTAAAATAATAATTTCTATGTTCTAAGATATAGTTGGAGAATCTTCCACATATCTATGAACTGCCTGGATAGGTAAATCCAAACAAAGCATCACTAGCAACCTATACAGTTGAAGTAAAAGTAATTATTGCCTAAGAAGCAATAAAACAGGGTTGTTTAAAGTTCTTCACTGAACTTGGGTAGATCACCTATCTGCTGGCTTGATGGTTCTTCATTGAAAAATGCGTAGAACCACTCTTGAAGCAAGAAAAACGTATGCTAACTTGATGGTTCTTCATTGCAAAATGAGTAAAACCACCATCGAAGTAAGAAAGACTAGATCACATAATAAACAAACTCGAAAAGATCTTATCATCATATCTCGAAGAACATTCGATGAAAAGGATATTAAGATTGGCAAAGCATGATAACTAAACCTATGCAACAAGTGAGAAGCAACACTCACGTTGTAGCACTGGAAATCAAGCATAGCTTTGAATTCCATGAATTGTTTTAGAAGATGGGTTTGAGGCCCATGGTTGTAAAACATTGGGGTTGAACATTTATCATATATGAAATGTGTTTTCATATTCCATTTAATCTTGGTTTAGTATTAAATGATGAGTCCCTTCAATTTGACAATATATTCAAGATAGACTGTCAGGACCAGTCCTGTGACTAAGAAATGTCTATCAAGTGAACTTGAATGTCAAAGGTTGAAAATGGTCCCTAATCGGAGTTTTCTATAAAATTGGACGCATAGAAAACGTTAGACGATTAGAATGCAAGATGACTAGTAGTTCTGTTTCTTGAACTATGTGGACATGGCAATGTCATAATCATTTGCATAGATACTTACTTTGGGAAGACTAGTATCGGACAAGACCTATGAAACTTTACTGTAAGAGATGAAAATATGTCATAAGTAAATTTCATTAAATTATTAGACACTAAATCCTCAATACCTGAGTGATTTGAGATTACTTGTTTGAGAACTGGTTGCTTTGACGTTGACCAACCGTCGCACCGTAAAAGGAGGCTATAAAGGCAACGCTCAGGTAATCACCTATCAAACGAAGTCTAAATCTCAAGATCGCAAGATTGGGATTGTCCTCCCATAAATCGGGATGAGATGCTTAAAAGTTGTACAAGGCCACTCGGAGAGCTAGAAACTGTGAAATGCATGGCCGTGCTCGGATGAATCATAGGCTATGATTATCTGTTTATTTGATCAGTTGAACTCTGAAACCGAGGAACACCTCTGGACATAATAAGGATGACAACTCTTACCTTATGTTCAAAAGCAAGCATCGAGCGACAAAGGAATTAGGAAATGCACACTTGTCCCTAAGGACAAGTGGGAGACTGAAGGAAATAATGCCCTTGGTCCAAGTATGCATTCTATGTTAAGTCTAATAAATGCGGTTCAGTATTAATTAACAAGTTAATAATTCAGTGAGATCAAGTGAGCTGAATGCCTAGCTAGAGGCCGCTTCAGTTCAAGTGGAATTAATGATATTAATCCACAGCTTACTCTTGACTGAACCCGTAGGGTCACACAAATAGTACGTAAACGGATCAAGTATTTAATGGCATTAAATACTCCATCTATGAATATTCGGAACCGACGGATCTTGGTTTCAGTGGGAGCTAAGATCGTCACAGGCAAGAAATGAATACTCCGGAAACGATGATATTGCCGGAAACGGAAATATGGATCGTATCGGAAATATAAATATTATCCAAGTCGTAGATGTTGCCGGAAACGGAAACATGGTACGTATCGGAAAATATTATCGGAAATGGAAATATTGCCAGAATCGGAAATATTGCCGGAAACGGAAATATTGTCAGAATCGGAAATATTACCGGAATCGGAAAATAATTCCGGAAACGGAAATATTAAATATTTGTTCGAAACGGAAATTAATTCCGGAATCGGAAATATTAAATATTGTTCGTATCGGAAATGAATTCCGGAATCGGAAAATTTAATCGGAAGCGCATCGTACGAATAAGCATCGGACGAGGCCTGCCGGACGAGGCCCAGCACGAAGCCAGGCCATCGCCCAGCAAGCCAAGCGCGCCGCACAAACAGCCACGCCAGGCCCAGCGCAAGGCCAGGCCCAGCAGGCTGCGCAGCGCGCACAGCGCGCACAGCTCGCGCAGCGCGCAGCGCGCGCGGGCGCTGCGTGGGCTGCTGCTCGCGCGCACGCATGGGGCCCATCGTGGCTGCCGTGCGTGTGTGTGCAAGTGTTTGTGTTCGTGCACGTTTCCTAAAACATGCAGAGTTCGGTTAATGATTAAATTCCTAATTCTATTTGATAAATTAATTAAATTAGAGTTCTTGTAGGATTCTAGGTTTAATTAATTTGTATCTTAATAGGATTTCGATTCCCTTTCCATACCCCTATAAATATGAGGCTAGGGCTCACAATTTATAACAAGTTTCAAAGTATTCAAAAGTGAGTTTTTTGAGAGAAAATTAAAACACACATCTTGCTCATAAAAGTGCCGAAATTTTCTAGTACCTTAAGGGCGATTCTAGTTGGTCAATCTTAAGGCGGATCCGGACGTGCTGTGGACTATCTACGGAGGGACGACACTTGGAGTCCTAAAGACTTGTTCTTGTTCGGTTCGGGCGCAGCTAGGGAGGGCACGCAACAAAGAGTATGCATCTAAATTATGCTATATGATTATGTGTAAATAATATGTTGTCCTGGGTTAATGGTTGTTTCCGCATGATCTATGTAATGTCATATGTATCATAACCTAACAAGAGCGGCACATATATTGGCATACAACCTCGAGTCATGGAATATCCTAAGCCTACGGCCGCTAGAAAAGTGATGAGTTAAAAAGTGATACCGCAAGTGCACGGTGTCTGTTGTTAGCAGATACTTAGCAAATACGGGTCGATCCCACAGGGAGACAAGTTCTATTAGTTTTTGTCCAATTAAATAAACTATTTCAGTAAACGAAAGTTGATTTTGATTTATAAACTAAAGAAACTAAAGCAATAATGTAAATGAGAATTTATCGATGAATTAAAGGTCTGGGGCGTCTGTTCGGTTCACCATGCTTATACCAATCCAAGAACACAAATCAATTCGGAAATGAATAAACTAAGCCGAGTAATTAAAGTACATGCTAAACCTACGGTCGGGTCTTAACACTTTCAATTCAACATATGCAGTACGGTCGCTAACATAATCAGAATTGCCAATTGCACTAAGCCTCTAAAAACACGATCTTTCGATTCTAATTCCTATTAGCTAGATAATTAATCCATGAAATTGGCCGATAACATGAATCAACGATTAAGAACAAATCAATTGGAATTACTCAAGCAATAATCTATAGATTAGCAAACTTTATTGCATAACAATCATGGTATAAACATGGCTTCCCTAACTTAGCCCTAGAATATAACTACTCGCTCATAATTGAATTAACAAGCATGAAATTCATAATGAAAACGAGATTCATAATCAAAGGACGAATTAATCTAAGAAACGAAAATAATAAGAAAGAATAAAAGCAAAAGAAATTATTGAATTACCTCTAGATTGATGAATTGAAAATTGAAAGCTAGGGTTCAACAATGGAAAAGGGAAGAAAAACAAAACTCACGTGAAAAGCGTTCTCAGGGATTTGAAAACGTACAGGAAAATAAAAAGCATAAGGGAATACATTAATTCCCTTGAGGTATTTTAGTGTTTCCTAAATTCTCAACAAAAAAAAGGAAAAATAACAATTACATAAGCTATGATTTTATTGGACGATCACCAAGACGAAAGCATGAACCCGCGTGGAAGTAGCTGGGCGGAGAAACCAGCGGGCCCGCTGGTGGGTCGCTGGTTTTCGCGCCCAAGGGGAAGATTGGGCCATCGTTTTGGGCTTCGGGCGAATCGGATAGTCGAGCCATCTTGTTTATGTCATAACTCTTGTTCTACAATGCCTATAAGGACGTGTGACCTGTCGTTGGAAAGATCTTGAAGTCTACTTTCTAGGCCAATAAAAATCGCCTCATTCCGACATGTAGAACTTGAGATATCATCAAAAGAGTGAACGCCTGTCCGTTTTGATGCTTAGAAAAATAGCGTTTAGCTTCGTTATTGACTCAAAATTATCCCTAGAGATATGCAATGATCCTCGAGTCAACATTCCATCCGTTCATCATCCAAATCAACTCATAACACTCCGAAAGCATCCAAATGACCGTAAAATCACCTGAAACATTAAGAAAACACAAACGGGGCGTAATAGAGTACGACAACGATAACTTATGCAAATGTGATCCTAAATGCAACTAAAATGATATAAATGCCTAATAATGCAACCTAAATGCGCCTAAAATACCCTATACAAATATGACTCATCAAATTCCCCCAAGCTAGACTGTTGCTTGTCCCCAAGCAACACTAAACCAAAGATAGAGAAGCAAGACGCACTTGACTTTCATAAAACCATGGTAAGACCAACCTAACTCTCGAGCAAACAATCAAACAGAGTTATTGAGACGGAAATCTAGCTCAGATACAAATAGAACCACAAAGCATCGTGATCCACAATCGAAACAACCAAGCTTAGCCACAAACTATTCTCAATCAAGCTAGTCGTCGCCGCATACCTTGTAGAATATAAATATATGATGCAACATAGGGTAAGATGACAATAGCAAGAAACGATTTTCATTCAATCACAAAACAAACATGCCGATCAAGAGGTCTTTATAATAAGCTTGTAATGGGGCTAGGTGAAAAGGAAGGGTAGGGTATAATTTGGGAAAAAGTGAGAGTAAGGTCCAACTTGGGGAGCAAATGTGAACTATATGCGTCGGCGTGATAATGCCGCAAATCCAACTCCATCGAACCATGAAACCCTAACAATCAACCAAGTTACAACCAAGGGAAAACATAATATAATGTCAATGATCTTTCTTCATTCCCCTTTCCTTGCTTTCAAATTACATACAAGAACGAAAAACATATATTTTTTTTTTTTTTTTCTTTGATTTTTCTCTATTTTTTTTTTCTTCTTGGCTGAAAATGAAACTAGATAATGAAATCGAAAGTACATAAATAAATCTAATGCTAACTGTTACAAGCTTGGGTGCCAACAATAATATACACCATTTCCGAACCACAAATCCAAACATAGCCTCGAACCACGAACTATTGGCTTAGTGTGCCAATCAATCAACATCAATGAAACCATTACGAACACCGAAGCTCCCCCAAGCTAGACTCGGGACAAGTAACCAACGGGGCTAATAGGGCTCAATTTTGTGGAGTTAAAACAATAAACGGACAAGGCTACAACATGGGTATGAAAGGCAGGAACTGATGTTTCTAAGTTCGTCTGAAGGCTTCCTAAGAGAATGGCCTCTGTCATACGCGGCATGCGTGAGTTGCAACTAAACTACTAATGAATCTCAAGCCAAAATCATACGATAACAAGTCACATCAATCACACAAACACATAGTAAGGTGACCTACAAGATAATTGGCTAGCTATTCTTGACACGAGACCAACATCTTACCGCATACCATTCAATTGGTTCACACAATGCCAAGCAGTTATCAATGTATAGCATGACCGACTGAATTTCAGAATCATAACTAAGTTCAAAAGAAGCTCAAGAGAGTCAAATAAAGCCCGAACATAGTTTGAAAGTCAATTGCACAATGCAGGGTATAAAGACATATGAATGCAAGTAAGAATGCAACTAAATTGAACAATAACACTAGGAAAGCAGTACATTTTTTTCGTTGCACGTAAACTCCCACCCCTAACGGACGGTACAAAGCGTACAACACCTAAACAAAACAATAAAACTATACTAGAAAGCAACAAAGATAGATATCCCTCCCCCAAGCTAAACAAAACACAGTGCCCTCACTGTGAAAATAGCAACAATATAACTCAAACAAGGGAGAGAGATGGAAAGTGCTCACTCGTGATGAGCCTCGTCGGCCGAGTAAGACTCGGTAGGACTGGCGACAGTAGAAGCGGTGGGGCCAGAAGCTTCAAACTGACGACGCAAAGAGCCAATCTCCATGCCCATTGCTTCAACCTTCTTGTCAAGGCCATCAAAGTTAGCCTTGATATCCTTGGAGAACTGAGTAAAGCAATCTAGGAGCGTTCGGAACGCTTCCATGGTGACTGGGGCAGAGCTCGGGGTCGCAAGATCATGCACCTCAGGTGGATATGAGGGCTCATGCGCTGAAGTAGTGGTATCATGTTGTCGGAGATCGACGCTTGCTTGCATAGTGGCCGCTTTGTTGGTAATAGGGGTGAACAACAAAGCATTAGGCAAACTCAACCGTGTAGCAGGATTAGGGAGGAGTGAATAAGGGACCTTGCATGCGCCCTCCGTTACCCCTTTTGTATACCACATATATGTGCTAGTTCCACATGCCGATAACCAGTCAAATTTTTCCAACCTTTGATGAGTAAGGGGAGCCATGTTTGTCAAAGTTGCAAAAGAAGACAAGGGGACTCCGACATGCTCGGCAAAGAGAGTGACAAAACTCCCTATAGTGATGCTTTCCTTCTTCTTTTGGCGCTCTCGAATGAATGCATCAATGAGGAACTTCCCAAAGTCAAGTTGACCCATTTTGTCCTTGTCACCATGCACAAACCACCATAGCATCTTGAAATCTTTGGTTGTGAGATTACCCAGATCTTTCCTTGCATAAAGCACCTGTGTCATGATCCGATGCCAAAGACGAATAGCTGGATTCACAAAGGAGAAGGCCTTTGAAAGACCAACTCTCCAATCATCCCGACCCGTCACCTCCTTCCAAAAGGCCTTAGAAAAGAATTGATGCCCATTTTTGTCTCCGTCGAATGACTCGAACTCCGTAGGACCGATGGTCCCATCACATGGCCATCCAAAAAGCTCATTGACCTCCGTCGAAGTCATAGTTCTTTCCACCCCATCAAGGTAAAAAGATATGTCACCTGTCTCCGAAACAACCTCAATCGAAGAAAGAAATTCAATCACCAATTCCGGATAAACCTCGACTTTCAAATTGAGAACCTTGGACGATCCATATTTTCTTGCAAGACCTTGCAAGCAATCATCTATCCCAATGGCTTTAGCATGCTTGGCCGAATAACGAAGAGTGGGCATGATGCTCCGATTTTGCAAGGCTAAGCAAGTCTCTTGTTGAGTGTCACTCAACCATGGATATTTGGGACACGTAGAAGTTGATGGTGGGGTGGGGGGTTGTTTGTGTGTAGTGGATGGAGTGGCTTTAGATGGTGCTTTGGTGGATTTCTTTGGTGGTGGCTTGGCTCTTGCTTTGCGGGTAGGATTACGCTTCTTTGCAATGGAATTTGTAGGTGCAAGTGGGGGTGCAATGGATATTGGGTGAGAGCTAGTTGGTTTAGTTGTTCTCATGATGAAACAACCACAATTCAAAGTACTCCAAATCTCCAATCAACCAAATCGGCGCACAATTCAATATTCAACGATCAATCCCAACAAACAACTCAACAATCACAATAATCCTCCAATGCCAAGAATTCAAATTCAACAACCAGCTAACGCCAACCAATTTCAACCAATCAATTCAATCAATATTCACCAACAACGATAACCATTCGATTCGACAATCAACATTGACATCAAAATTCCAATTTCCTTTTCAAAATATGAACCAAGTGAATAAACTTTTAGAAAAATTGAAATTCTAATACTTTTGTGCACCACAAAGACTAGAATTTGGTTGCAAATTCACATGAAGTCCACAAAGAAGCACCAATGCTACACAATTTACCAATGCCTACAAAGAATCAAAAATCCCCAAATTGATTTTAAAAGTTAGGGTTTTAAAATTCATGAACAAGATAATGGTGGAGGTGAAGAGGAGGGAAGGTGATGGGCTGGAGTGGGGGTGGTGAGAGAGTAGCGGGGTGGTTGCTGGTGGTTCGAGGGTGGTTCGATGGTGCGCAGGGGTTCGAACGAGGGAGAGGGAGAAGTGCGAAGGGGATGGTGGTTCGATGGTGCGCAGGCTGGTCGTCGGTGGTTGCGGGGGTGACGAACGAGGGAGAGGGAGAGGCGGAGTGCGAAGGTGGGCGACGGTGGTTGGACTGGGCGAGAGAGGAGGTGGTGGACGGCGAAGGTGATGGAGTTGCGAAGGTGATGGAGTTGCGAAGGTGGCTGACTCAGTATTTTCATGCTTATTTTGAATCAGGTGGGGCGGAAATTCCAGCGAGAGCGCTGGACGGCTAGCGGGCAAGGCAGGAAGTGTAAAATTGAGGCATATTTGGCCAGCGAGGCCGTTGTATGGCCAGCGCGCAAGGCAGAATGTGTAGCAATTGAGGCATATTTGGCCAGCGAGGCCGCTGTATGGGCGCTGGTTTATGCGTGCACGAGGCAACGACCAAGCTGCTCGCTGGGCGAGCGCTGCTTTCACGTTTGATGCACCGGGATTTCCAAATTGACTTGAACTTGCACCTATACATCCTAGAAATTTTTTATCAAGTACCACTGAAATCAAAAGTTAGGATCGTTAGTAAAACTAAACACACAGAATACATAAATAAACAAATAAATACGATGAACGAAAACTAATCTAAAAATAAAATAAAATTATACGAATTCAATCGAAATCAAAATAAAATGTTTTTGTTCTTTTGTTGTTTCTAATTTATTTATTTTTTTATTTTTTTTTTATTTTTTTTTTTCCAATAAAATAACCAAATAAATAAAATAAATTAGATTAAAAATTGAAATAAATAGAAAAAAATTTGAAAAGAAAAAGAGTTAGAAATCGGGTTGCCTCCCGATAAGCGCTCGTTTTAAGTCATTAGCTTGACTCCAAACCTCAATAGTCAAGCGTCGGTGGGTGGATCGGAGAGATAGATCGTCTCCAATTTTCCAATAAACGTTCCTTCAGTGTATAGCTTCAAACGTTGACCGTTCACTTTGAACTTGGTGCCATTTTCACTAGCAACCTCAATTGCTCCATGTTCCTTGACTTCGGTGATAGTAAAAGGCCCGGACCATCTAGACTTAAGCTTTCCTGGAAAAAGCCGTAGTCGTGAATTATAAAGCAAGACCTTATCACCGATGTTGAACTCCCGCTTTTGAATCATCTTATCATGGAACTTCTTCGTTTGCTCCTTATAGAGCCTATGATTCTCGTAAGCTTCAAACCGAAGTTCATCTAGCTCATTCAATTGAAGAAGTCTCGCTTCACCGGCCGCTTCTAAATCCATATTGATCTCCTTGACGGCCCAATTAGAGAGATATTCCATTTCAACTGGTAAATGGCAAGCTTTGCCATACACCAACCTATACGGAGTTGTCCCCAACGGAGTCTTGTAGGCCGTGCGTAATGCCCACAATGTGTCATCCAACTTCAACGACCAATCTTTTCGAGACTTGTTGACTACTTTTTCGAGAATTCTCTTGATCTGTCGATTAGAAACTTCAACTTGGCCACTCGTTTGAGGATGATAAGCCATGCCAACCTTTTGAGTAACTCCGTGCTTCTTCAGAAGAGCCTTAAAAGTCCTTTGATGAAAATGGGAACCCCCATCACTAATCACGACCCTTGGGACTCCAAAGCGCGGAAATATGTTTTCTTGAAAAGCTTCTTTACGACGTTAGAGTCGTTGGTTGGAGATGCAATAGCTTCCACCCACTTTGTAACATAGTCAACGGCAACCAAGATGTACCGATTCCCACATGAAGAAGGGAATGGTCCCATAAAATCAATGCCCCATACATCGAATGGCTCAACCTCAAGAATTCCGGTTTGTGGTAGCTCTTGCCTTTTCGAAACGTTGCCCGTTCGTTGACATTCGTCACATGCATTGCAAAAGAAACGAGCATCCTTGAATATAGAAGGCCAATAGAAACCACTTTGAAGAGTTCGATGGGCGGTCGGAATAGCACCAAGATGACCACTAGAAGGTAAACTGTGGCAATGCTTAAGAACCCCGTGGGTATCCCAATCCGCTACACACCTACGAAACATACCATCGGCGCACTTCCGATACAAATGTGGATCGTCCCAAAAATACCGCTTAGCATCATGGTAGAATCTCTTACGTTGTTGATATGTCAACTCCGGAGGATGGGAGCCACCGACACAATAGTTTGCGAAGTCCGCATACCATGGGGATTGAGTAGACACAGAGAATAGATGATCGTCAGGAAACGAATCATTGATAGGCCCGTCTGTGCTAGATTGAAATTTCAACCGAGAGAGATGATCTGCAACAACATTCTCTGCACCCTTCTTATCCCGAATCTCCAAATCAAATTCCTGGAGAAGAAGAATCCATCGAATAAGTCTCGGTTTGGCCTCTTTCTTGGCCAACAAATACTTCAGGGCGGCATGATCAGTGTGTACAATGACTTTCGAACCAACAAGATACGTCCGAAATTTGTCAAGAGCATAAACAACCGCAAGGAGCTCTTTCTCAGTAGTAGCATAATTCATCTGAGCTCCATCCAAGGTTTTGCTTGCATAATAGATGGCATGCAACACCTTGTTCTTTCTTTGGCCAAGCACTGCTCCAACAGCATAATCACTCGCATCACACATAATTTCGAACGGAAAATCCCAATCCGGAGGCTGAATGATTGGAGCAGTTATCAATGCTTTCTTGATCCTGTCGAAAGACTCCAAACAAGCATCAGTGAACTCAAATGTGGCATCCTTGAGCAATAATTGAGTGAGGGGTTTCGCAATTTTAGAAAAATCTTTTATGAAACGGCGATAGAAACCCGCATGACCGAGAAAACTCCTCACTCCCTTGACATTCACAGGAGGGGGAAGTTTCTCAATCACCTCAATCTTTGCTCGGTCAACTTGGATGCCACGCTCAGAAATAAGATGACCAAGTACCACTCCTTCATTGACCATAAAGTGGCACTTTTCCCAGTTCAATACCAAATTCACCTCAGAACAACGTTTAAGCACTTTAGAAAGATTATGCAAACATACATCAAAGTCAGAACCATAAACACTAAAATCATCCATAAATACCTCCATGATATCCTCGATGAAGTCAGAAAAAATGGCCATCATACACCTTTGAAATGTAGCAGGGGCGTTGCACAAGCCAAACGGCATTCTGCGGTATGCAAAAGTTCCATATGGACAGGTGAACGTCGTCTTCTCCTGGTCATCCGGGTGAATGGGAATCTGAAAGAAACCTGAATATCCATCCAAATAACAGAAAAAGTTGTGTTTTGCTAATCTTTCTAGCATCTGGTCAATAAAGGGGAGGGGAAAGTGATCCTTCAGGGTGGCCGTATTCAACATTCTATAATCTATACACATACGCCAACCTGTGACAACACGAGTAGGGATAAGCTCATCCTTATCATTCTTAATGACCGTTGTGCCCCCTTTCTTAGGAACGACTTGCACCGGGCTCACCCATTTAGAATCTGAAATGGGATAGATGATGCCCGCATCAAGTAGTTTCACTACCTCTTTTCTCACCACATCTTGCATATTAAGATTCAAACGACGTTGTGGTTGGATGCGAGGGCGGTGATCTGCTTCCAAATTAATTCTATGCATACAAAAGTCAGGACTAATGCCCTTGAGATCGTCAATGCTATACCCGATTGCCTTTTTGTGCATACGGAGCACGGTCAGAAGCTTAGAAAGCTGGCTATCATCGAGTGCAGCATTAATGATCACAGGAAAATCCTCATTATCATCAAGAAATGCATATTTAAGGTGGGATGGTAACGGTTTTAGTTCTACTTTCGTTACCTGTGGCTCGGAAATAGAGCAAACAGTTTCTAATACCTCAAAACCATCGACCTTCTCAGCTTCACTTCCATCTAAATCCGAGATCAAGGAATCAATCTCACAATCTCCTTCTCCTTTTCGGGCCTCCAAGGTGAGAGTCGCCAGCAATAGATCATCATACAACATTCTAGGAATGTTGTCTAGAGAAATTTCTTCTGCAATATCAATCCTGCAACAAGTATTCTCAAGCATAGGAGACTTGACAGCATTGGTTAGATTAAAAGTAACAGTATCATCACCAACACTCAAAGTAAGAGACCCAGACTTGACATCAATGACAGCACCTGCAGTACATAAAAATGGCCTACCCAAAATTATGGGAATTTGACTATCCTCCTCCATATCTAGCACTACAAAATCAACAGGAATGTAGAATTTCCCCACCCGGACAGGGACATCCTCCAAAATACCCAAGGGATACTTTATAGAACGATCTGCCATTTGCAACGTGATTTGTGTGCATTTTAGTTTTCCCATATTCAACCTATTACAGACAGAAAGGGGCATGACAGACACACTTGCACCTAAATCACACAATGCTTTATCAATGAACAATGCACCTACATGACAGGGGATGGAAAAACTACCCGGATCCTTAAGTTTGGGTGGAGACTTATTTTGCAATATCGCACTACACTCTTCAGTTAGAGCGACTCTCTCCACACCACCATAATCCCTTTTCTTAGTGATCATCTCTTTCAAAAATTTTGCATAGACAGGAACTTGAGATATTAAATCAGTAAAAGGGACCGTTACCTCAAGATTCTTGACCATTGCCAAGAACTTACCAAGCTGTTGATCGACCTTAGTTTTCTGCATCCGGTGAGGGAAAGGTAACTTAGGCACAATAGGGAGAGAATCAGAAATCTTCTCTTTCCCCTTATTTGCACCAACATCATCAGCATTATCAACTTCCATGACTCGAGGTTCTGCATCAGTTGCTTTCCCTGGTCCATCTGTGTTCCCCTTAGCAAGAGTTGCATCATCAGTGGGCATCGGGGGTCCATTATATTTAGTGCCACTTCTAAGAGTGATAGCATTGGCACTTTCTCTGTTCTGGGGCGGAGTAGGTTGCCCTGGTAGTGTACCCGGTTGCCTTTGAGATAGAGTGTCAGCAAGTTGGGCAACTTGATTCTCCAACATTCTATTCTGATTCTTCAACTCTTTGATGCTTTCATCATGGTTCTTTTGAGCTATCTCTGCGGTCTTCTGCATATTTGCAATGAGCTTATACAGATCACCCATGTTAGGCTCTGGAGTAGCACTGCTCTGAGGGGTTTGTTGATATCCTTGATGCGGGGGCCTATTAAACCCCGGGGGAGCATTATGTGAGGCTCCTTGTTGAAATGGAGGCCTAGAAACATGTGGTTGAGGTGGATGGAACTGTGGTTGCGACCATTGTTGCTGGGGTTGAGGATTCTGAACATTGTTGCTCCGATATGAGAAATTTGGATGATTCCTCCAACCCGGATTAAATGAATTGGAGTATGGGTCATTGGGTTGTCTCTGTTGAAAAGCATTCACTTGCTCCAATTGCGTAGTATCCTGTAAACTATAAGAGCACTCATGACCAAAGTGACCTTGGATGCCACATACTTCGCAGTAAGAAGTTGTCACTGGAGCTACACTAGACATAGCATTGATACTCATTGGGGGTGTACTAGACTGAGGAGCCTTCAAAGAATCGATCTTCAGGTTCAAGGCTGCCACTTGTGAGGACAATAGAGCATAAGCATCGACATCCAATTTTCCCTTCTTAGATGTGGATCTGGTGGTGCTGTAATGGTTGGCAGCTAAATTGGCAAGAAAATCATAACCTGCATCCACTTCTTTGTCAAGAAAAACACCCCCAGCAGCAGAATCGACCGTGTTCTTTGTTTCATCTTGCAAACCATGGTAGAAAATTTGAACCAAGAACCATTTTTCAATGTTGTGATGCGGACACGACCGCTGCAAAGCCTTGAATCTATCCCAGGCTTCTCTAAATGACTCTCCATGTTCTTGAGTGAATGTAGTCAGCTTATGCCTTATTTCAGCAGTCTTGGTGGGTGGAAAGAATTCTTCCAGAAAGGCTTGTGAAATAGCACCCCACTCTGTCTCCTTGACATCATTCAACCATGTTTGAGCCTTATCACGAAGACTAAAACCAAACAACATGACTTTCAATTGGTCTTGAGTAACCCCTTGATGCTTGATAGTGCCACATAGTTGGTTGAACCTTTGCAGATGGTTGGTGGGTTCCTCAGATGGATGACCACCATATTGATTTTGTGAGACCATGGAGATTAGAGCTGGCTTGATCTCAAAGTTGACTGCTTCGATAGTTGGCATCGTAAGCCCAGTCGGAACACTGCTTGAGGAAGGAACCCCATATGATTTCAAGGATTTAAACATCGTGTGACTCGGTGGAGTTTGTGAGTCTTGAACCCCTGACTGCTTCTTGTTTTGTTGTTTCTTTTTGAGTTGTCGAAGAGTCTTACCAAGATCGGGATCGGGTGGAACTAAGGTGCCCGTTCTACCAGACCTGGGCATAAACAACAGACAAGAAAACGCAGTGAAATTTGCCTCAATTGGAACTAAAAGTTCCAATGAGACGATGGAAACAGTTCAAATAATCAAACTAAAACTAATAGAATCTAGCCGTCTCCCCGGCAACGGCGCCAAAAACTTGATGAGTTAAAAAGTGATACCGCAAGTGCACGGTGTCTGTTGTTAGCAGATACTTAGCAAATACGGGTCGATCCCACAGGGAGACAAGTTCTATTAGTTTTTGTCCAATTAAATAAACTATTTCAGTAAACGAAAGTTGATTTTGATTTATAAACTAAAGAAACTAAAGCAATAATGTAAATGAGAATTTATCGATGAATTAAAGGTCTGGGGCGTCTGTTCGGTTCACCATGCTTATACCAATCCAAGAACACAAATCAATTCGGAAATGAATAAACTAAGCCGAGTAATTAAAGTACATGCTAAACCTACGGTCGGGTCTTAACACTTTCAATTCAACATATGCAGTACGGTCGCTAACATAATCAGAATTGCCAATTGCACTAAGCCTCTAAAAACACGATCTTTCGATTCTAATTCCTATTAGCTAGATAATTAATCCATGAAATTGGCCGATAACATGAATCAACGATTAAGAACAAATCAATTGGAATTACTCAAGCAATAATCTATAGATTAGCAAACTTTATTGCATAACAATCATGGTATAAACATGGCTTCCCTAATAACCCTAGAATATAACTACTCGCTCATAATTGAATTAACAAGCATGAAATTCATAATGAAAACGAGATTCATAATCAAAGGACGAATTAATCTAAGAAACGAAAATAATAAGAAAGAATAAAAGCAAAAGAAATTATTGAATTACCTCTAGATTGATGAATTGAAAATTGAAAGCTAGGGTTCAACAATGGAAAAGGGAAGAAAAACAAAACTCACGTGAAAAGCGTTCTCAGGGATTTGAAAACGTACAGGAAAATAAAAAGCATAAGGGAATACATTAATTCCCTTGAGGTATTTTAGTGTTTCCTAAATTCTCAACAAAAAAAAGGAAAAATAACAATTACATAAGCTATGATTTTATTGGACGATCACCAAGACGAAAGCATGAACCCGCGTGGAAGTAGCTGGGCGGAGAAACCAGCGGGCCCGCTGGTGGGTCGCTGGTTTTCGCGCCCAAGGGGAAGATTGGGCCATCGTTTTGGGCTTCGGGCGAATCGGATAGTCGAGCCATCTTGTTTATGTCATAACTCTTGTTCTACAATGCCTATAAGGACGTGTGACCCGTCGTTGGAAAGCTCTTGAAGTCTACTTTCTAGGCCAATAAAAATCGCCTCATTCCGACATGTAGAACTTGAGATATCATCAAAAGAGTGAATGCCTGTCCGTTTTGATGCTTAGAAAAATAGCGTTTAGCTTCGTTATTGACTCAAAATTATCCCTAGAGATATGCAATGATCCTCGAGTCAACATTCCATCCGTTCATCATCCAAATCAACTCATAACACTCCGAAAGCATCCAAATGACCGTAAAATCACCTGAAACATTAAGAAAACACAAACGGGGCGTAATAGAGTACGACAACGATAACTTATGCAAATGTGATCCTAAATGCAACTAAAATGATATAAATGCCTAATAATGCAACCTAAATGCGCCTAAAATACCCTATACAAATATGACTCATCAAAAAGCCTCGTTCCGAAACTGGCTAATGTGCGGCAACCACTCGGCCGGCACATGGAAACTCTTATCCACTGTTAAGTGGTAAGTGTTGGCCCTGAACATGACCATTATCTGATCCCACTCTTCGGCAGTAAGGGGTGGAAGGGGCTCGTCACGATCCATGAAGTTGGCGTTGCAGTTCCAACGGCTCATTCGCTCATACATCTCCTGGTCGTCCGTGTAAAACACGACCCACCTCTTCCTCCACATATGCCACTTGCTGAGCTTGCCGACCACTGTCTGGTAGGTACCACGGCTGCTCAGATTAAACCACCCTTTGGCGGCACTGGGGGAACGAGAGAGGGAGACCAGATGCAGAAAGGCGTTGAAGGACGGCTCCACGTCGTTCAGCGCACATTTGGCAATGTAGCCAAAGATATCTGCCCATGAGTTGGGGGTCAGCTGGGCCACCCCAATATTAAAACCATCTAACACCTCCATAACGAAGGGGTGTGGAGGGAATCTCATGCCGAGTTTGATTGACGCGGCATACACAGGGAATTCTCCCTCGGCAAGCAGGCTGACGGTCGAGTCCAGACCGGCCGGCACGCGCATTTGGTACCCTTCCCCCACGCAGATGTCATCCCTCATCTTGGCTCCGTGCCTGTCTAGCCACCGCATCCAGCCCACGCCTGGGTGAATTTCTGATGGAAGCAATTGGGCCTCCTCCCGTCCTCTGGGCCTAATAAGCTGGGGAGCAGCTTCTTGCTCCTCGGCGGCCGATGACAATGGAGCGACGCTTGGCTCCCCCACTGCCTGGCTCGCTGTACCCTCCGACGAGCTTGCCGCCTGCTCCCCCGCCTCGACGTACTCGTCGATCTCTTGAAAGAGTTCGGCAAATTCTTCGTCGACTGCCGAGGCGGTGGAAGAATATCTCTCCCTTGGAGGTGTCGATGCTCCTTCCCGCAAGCGCAGGCGCGTAGGATCTGCCGTTTGCTTGGTTCTAGCCATGCCTTCTGCATAGTGAACGAAGCACGGCTTAGGGGTGACCAACAATGAAGAAAAAGACGCGATTGGACGTCCGCCCCGACAAAAGATGAACGGCGGAAAAATCTTAAATAAAACCTTTAAACCCTTACCTAGTACTAAGAGGTCGGCCGCTAACAAAGAGAAAAATGACGAGAGGATAACAAAAACAAGAAAGGCGAAAACTAACCTTGAAAGATCTGCGAAGTACTTGGTGAAGAACAGGATGAGTATCGCGAAGAACGGGATGAATTTCGCAAAGAACAGGATGAGTTTGACGAGGAAAAGGATGAGTCTCGTGGTGGCCGGAAATCGCCTGATGGTGGTAGGAACACGCCGGAAATCGCCTATGAGAGCTCTGTGAAAACGAAATGTAAAAAAATGAAATTTACCCCCCCCTCTATATATAGGGAGGGGCAAAATAGAGAAAGGTGACACGTGTCACCCCCTCAACACCTGACCCAAAGATGAAGATGCAAATCAAAGATCAAGAAGCGATACCCGGAAAGTGTTTCCAGAAATGCCCTTCTTGAGGGGCAAATGTTGTGGGCAAAATTACCATGCCTTCGTGCACCAATGAAGATGTGACACCTGGCACGTATTGCGCCCCCTAAGCAGAAATCATGCAAAGTCTACTCCGGGGCATGAGTATTAATCTAGGTATCTACAATGTATGTATTTAAGTATGTATAAATGTACGTATAAAACCTATACCTGGAAAAGGGCTTAATTAGTATGTATCCCAAGTGAATTACTAAGCACAATAGGCCCAAATAGCCCATTATTGCTACAGGGGATCAGAGAATTGTAAGGAGAAAGGACACGTGTCCTTCTCCCATTCCCCAGCCAATCATGTAAGGGGAATATTAGGTCATTCCCACAAAAACCTAGTACTATAAATATTCCCACTTCCCTAGAAAAAGGGGTCACAATCAATACATTCTAGAGCAATTGCTGCTCTGCCTTCTCTCTACTTTCTCTCTCTATAAAAATACAATCTTGTTTAATCTTTAAAAGTTACCAAGAAACCTCCAAGGTATCTCACCGGAAAAACCCCACAACAACTTTGCTCTTGTGCAGGTGAATTCGGACTCAACTCATTCAATAAAGCAAGATCTTCAACACACACGAAAGGACCTTCATTAGAAGCCCATTGTTTCCATCTTTACAACACCGGAACAATTTGGCGCCGTCTGTGGGGAAGAACACTTCAAAGCCTTTGAAAGACATTAACCACCTATTTCTGCAAAATGGTTAATGATGTTGTCAACAACAATGATGACGATATGATAGTGCGGTCAGATTCGGAATCTGACGAAGAGGAGCACCCTCAATCGGTGGCGAGGTCACAGCCAAGCAGAGCTACGACCGCCACAAACGCAGGACCTCCGATTCCAACTAGGGAAGAGCTCACTGCGGCCATGACCATCATGCAAAACTTCCTCTTCAATGAGAAGCAGCAAGGATTGGCAAAAGACCGCAGAGAGGAGAGGAGGACCAGGCGAAGGCTGAACGATCCGCCCAGTGTAGAGGTGTCCAGACCCGAACGAGAGCTCCCTCCCTTGACAGGAACACACCTGACGTCGAGATGGATGGAAAGCACGTGGGACACCCAAAAAAGGGCACAACAACAACCAGACTGGTTTGCAAGACCATCGCCTACTCCAACAGCTCTCCAAAGCGAATCGACTACTTATAACACTCGGATCCGAAGCTCGGTGCTCAGCAGGTTGAGGCCCTCGGTCCACTCAAGGTTAAGACCTTCGATCCATACGAGACTCGGGGTAGGCGAATCAAGCAGATCTGGCGAACGACCCGAGGCCAGTAGCCGAGAAAGAAGAAGAGACAAGAGGCATGATCGAACCCCTAGCCCCCATCGTACGCCCGAACGTTCTAATCACAGAACTTCGAAGAACGAAGGCATCAGGGCTAGACTCGGGGA
This sequence comes from Spinacia oleracea, assembly GCF_020520425.1. Lineage (NCBI taxonomy): Eukaryota > Viridiplantae > Streptophyta > Magnoliopsida > Caryophyllales > Amaranthaceae > Spinacia > Spinacia oleracea. The sequence goes on along the minus strand of NC_079492.1, from coordinate 3,533,501 downwards.
AAGAATCATGACTCCCACGTCATCCCCTTTCTCGGACGAGCTGATCATGGAAGAAATTCCGAAGGTGAGGCTGCCAGCACACCTGACATATAGCGGAATCACAGATCCGAGGGATCATGTCATCTCCTACGAACAGCAAATGTTCTTGAGCCCCTACTCCGAAGCATGTTGGTGTAAATATTTCCCAACCACGCTAACCGGAGTGGCGGGAGAGTGGTTTAGATCGCTGCCGAAGGGATCGATCAAAAGCTGGAAGAAGCTAAAAAAGAGATTCTGCACACAGTTCGTGAGCAACAATCGCCCCGAGCGAACCACAGCAGAACTGACCTCAATCCAACAAGAAAGAGACGAAAGTCTAAGAGAGTTCATGGCCAGATTCATGAAGGAATCAACAAACATACCAAACTTGCAGCCAGACGTGGCCATCTTCGCCTTGAAGCACGCGCTCCAGGAAGGGAAATTCCGTGACAAGCTCTCGATGAAAAACCCCTCCAAAATAGCCGACGTGCTCCAAATGGCTGATGCATTCATCAGAACCGAAGAGTTCAACAAAGCTGCTGCAAGGTTGAAAGGATCGTCGGATCCGAGAGACACGAAAAATGTCCAGAGCAAGCCCGAGGGCCGCTCAAGGAAAGGGAAGGAGAAAGTAGGAGTTAGAGAAATGAGCCCGAAGAAAGACGGGAGAAGGGGTGAACTTCAACCCAAGTACGCTAACTACACTCCACTAACTCTGCCCCGAAAGGAAATCTTTAGCCTCAAGAGAAATGATGAAAAGTGGAAACTACCTGGGAAGCTCAAGTCCAACCCAGCTCGGAGAAACAAGAAAAAATGGTGCGAGTTTCATGATGACTTCGGTCACCACACCGAAGAATGCAACTCGCTGAAAGACAACATTGAGGACCTCGTTCGCCGAGGTTATCTGAAGCAATACTTGTTAGACCGAAGGGTGGAAAAAGAAAAAGCCGCAAGTGGCAAACAACACGAGCAACCCCAGAAAAGGGTCTACGAAGCAACAGGGCACAAGAAGAATGACATCCTAGTGGTGTTCGGGGGACAGAAGTCTGGCCAGGCCAGCAAGAAACACCTAAGAGCTCTCACCCATCGAGTCAACTTCAGCGCAGTGGGAGACAACCAACCACGCCCCCCGAACATGACCTTCACTGCCGATGATTGCTTCGGAGTCCAGTACAAACATGACGATCCTTTAGTTATTTCCATGGACCTCAATAACCACAACGTACACCGAGTGTTGGTCGGCGGAGGAAGTGCCGTCAACATCATCTTCAGAAACTGCTTCGAGCAACTGATCCTCGAGGATTCAGAGGAAGCATTGACGAAAGTCAGTTACCCCCTGATCGGATTCAACGGATCCGCAGCCATCCCTCGAGGAAAGATCACCCTACCAGTCACACTGGGCGAAGGCCAAGCAGCAAAAACCCTTCGGGACGAATTTTTGGTGATGGACTGCGACTCCGTATACAACGTAATCATGGGAAGAACCATGATTCACAAGATGCAAGCAGTCCCCTCCACATACCATCAGCTGATGATATACGTCTCGGACGCAGGATTCGCCGAACGAATTAGAGGTGATCAAGAGGTTGCAAGAAGAACCTGCCACACCGCCGTCCGAAAGCCCAAATTAGGAGACGGTTCCGAGGCGGAGAAAGATGCTCCAGGAGAGGAGAACGAGGCAAAAAGGAGAAAGGCAGGCACGAGCAGCTTATCTCCCGCAGAGGTCGATGCCCCTCCCGAAACCCTATCTCCCGAACCAGATCAAGAAATGGAGGATACCTTCCTCGAGGAGGGTTCAGACAGGAGCGTCCGAATAGGCAAGAGCCTAAGCTCGGGGCTCCGAATCGATTTGATCCAACTGCTCAGGGATCACAAAGACATTTTCGCATGGTCAGTAGCAGATATGCCAGGGATAAATCCGAAGCTGATTTGTCACAAGCTGGACGTCAACGCTGAAGCTCGGCCAATCAAACAAAAGAAGAGGAATTACTCCTCGGAGAAAAACAGAGCCATCGCCGAAGTGGTGAAAAAGTTGCAGGAAGCCGGATTCATCGAGCCATGCATGTACCCAAAATGGTTGGCCAACGTGGTGATGGTCAAGAAAGCAAACGGCTCTTGGCGAATGTGCGTGGATTTCACAGATCTGAACCGAGCCTGCCCCAAAGACTGCTATCCCCTGCCGAGGATAGATCAATTGGTTGACTCCACCAGCGGCCATGCACTGCTCAGCTTCATGGATGCCTTTTCAGGTTACCATCAAGTGTTCATGCACCCCGACGACAGGGCGAAGACAGCATTCATCACGAGCGCAGGAGTGTTCAACTACAAAATGATGCCCTTCGGCTTGAAAAATGCCGACGCTACCTACCAGAGGCTAGTTGATCACGTCTTCACCGACCAGAAAGGGAGGAACGTCGAGGTCTATGTTGATGACTCCATCGTAAAAAGCATTAAGGAGGAAGACCATGTCAAAGACTTGGCAGAGACCTTCGGAAATCTGAGGAAATACAGCATGAAGCTGAACCCAAAAAAATGTGTCTTCGGGGTGAAGTCAGGGAAGTTCCTCGGATTCATGGTGAGTGAAAGAGGAATCGATGCGAACCCGGACAAAGTCCAAGCAGCGTTGGATCTACCCGAGCCGAGGACCAAGAGAGACGTGCAGAGGCTAACCGGCAGGTTAGCCGCACTAACAAGGTTCATATCAAAAGCCTCGGACAAGGGAGCCCCTTTCTTCAAAGCACTAAAACCAAAGAGCCTCCCCGAGGGAGAAGCAGAACCAGTCAAGAAAAAGGGGCTCCTGAGGAAGGTGGACCCCGAGCTGATATGGGAGCAAGAGAAAAAAGAGGCTTTTCAGCAACTCAGAGCCCACCTAGCTCAACTGCCGACACTGGCCAGACCAAAGGAGGGGGAAACCCTGTATCTATATGTCGCAGTCAGCCCTGGAACCGTCAGCGCAGTGCTTCTTCGGGAAGAAGAGAAGAAGCAACAGCCAATCTACTTCACCAGCCGAACACTCACAGGCGCCGAAACTCGGTACCCGCTCATTGAGAAAGTTGCATATGCAGTGGTGGTAGCTGCACGAAAACTGAGGCCATACCTCGACTCCCATCAGATCACAGTACTGACCGACCAACCACTCGAGAAAGTACTCGACAAAATAGAGAGGTCAGGAAGATTGGCTGCCTGGGCCTTCGAACTATCAGAGTTCGGCATCAAATATCAGCCGAGGACCGCCATCAAGGCACAAGCGTTAGCAGACTTCTTGGCCGAGTGCTCATACCAAGAAATGCTGGATGATACGAAAAGCACTTGGGAGGTCTTCACTGACGGATCTTCCACAATAAACGGCTCAGGAGCAGGAGTTGTATTAATCCCCCCAACGGGGAAAAGCATAGAGTATGCATGCATTGAAGTTCGGATTCAAAGCAACTAACAACGAGGCCGAATATGAGGCCGCAATCGCAGGGATAGAGCTTTGCTTATCCCTGGAGGCCGAGCATGTTTGCCTCAAAACTGATTCCCAGCTTGTAGCCAACCAGATCCGAGGGGAGTATGAGGCCAAGTGGCCCAGCATGACAGCTTACTTAGCGAAAATTAAATCCTTAACGTCAAAGTTAAGATCCTTTGAAATCATTCTCATCCCCCGAGGACAAAACACGCAAGCAGATGCACTGTCAAAGCTCGCAAGCTCAACACTCATCGACCTAAACACGTCGGTCCACGTGGAAGTTCACAAAGAGAGAAGCATTGACTTGCCACTCCCCACAGTATGCAGTTTACGTACCGAACCCAGCTGGATGGACTCTGTAATTGCATACAAAGAAAGGGGAGAACTTCCCGAAGATAAGCTACAGGCGAGAAAGCTGAAAAGATTCAACAAGTGGTTCATCATCGACGCCGAAGGAGAGCTCATGAGGAAATCATTCTCCGCTCCACTGCTGAAATGTGTGGGTCCAGCAGACGCTGACTATATTCTAAGAGAAATCCACCTCGGAATATGCGGAAACCACATCAGAGGCAGGACATTGGCACACAAAGCCCTTCGGGCCGGATACTGGTGGCCCACTATGGTTTCCGAGGCAAAGCAGATGGCAAGGAAATGGGAGAAATGCCAAAAGTTCGCACCAGCTATCCATCAACCAGCTCAAACCTTACAATCAACACTATACCCCTTACCATTCGCACAGTGGGGATTAGACATCATTGGTCCCTTCCCCTCAGCTACGAACCAGAAAAGGTGGTTGATTGTAGGAGTAGACTATTTTAGCAAATGGATCGAAGCCGAAGCTGTCTCCTCCATCACCGAACCTCAGGCCCGCAAGTTCATATGGCAGAACATCATCACAAGGTTCGGCATACCAAGACTGATGGTCTTCGACCACGGGAAACAGTTCGACAACACCCCGCTGCAAAAATGGTGCAAACAGTTCGGCATACACCTAGCTTACTCGGCAGTTTGCCACCCACAAAGCAACGGACAAGCTGAAGCTGCAAACAAACTCATCCTCAACGCACTCAAGAAAAGAGTCGAGGATGACAAAAACAAGTGGCTGGAAGAGCTACCCGGAACGTTATGGTCCCTTCGGACCACCGAGAAAGAAGCTACTGGGCAAACACCGTTCCACCTTGTATACGGATCCGAGGCTGTCATCCCTGTGGAAATCGGAACAGAAAGCTTGAGGATCCAGGCATACAACAGGTATGATGGACTCCAAGGAGAAAGCAACAACCAACTTCTGTCTGAAGCTCTCGACCTACTGGATGAAGCTCGGAACGATGCAAGGACACTCAACGCAGCTTATTTGCAGAGGGTCAACAAGCATTACAATCGAAGAGTCAACGCCAGACCCCTAAAAGTCGGCGATCTAGTACTCAGAAACGCCGCCTCGGTTCAGAAAGGACGGATCCATGGCAAACTCTCAGCCACCTGGGAAGGACCATACATCATCCATTCCGAAAAAAGACAAGGCACGTTGATGCTGAAACAGTTAGATGGAACAATCTTGAAGAACCATTGGAATACCGATGTTCTCAAGAAGTATTTTGTATGATCTTTGTCTGTAAACCAAGTAAGTTGTTTAATGAGAAGAGGAAAGCCGTTTGGCGCCATGTGTTTCATTAAACCTATCTCCATATTTCAAATTCATTGTCCTTTTATATATACATGCAGCCTCGGATTTGATCAATCCGAGACTAAAAGCAGGTTGACTTTGCCCATTCCTTGATAAAATGCAAGAAATGACCAAATCATACACTTCGGGGAATCGTCCAGAATCCTCGGATTCGCGATACCCAGATAAACCTTGTTCGCAACAAACAGTCGCTCGAATCAAGTTATAAAACTTCGGCTCAGATCCACGGATCGCCAAAGTCATAACTAAGAGGCACACTAGCGATCCCTTGCCCAGGTTTCCGAACCACAAGAGATCGGAAGAACAATTCAGACCTCTGAGCAGATCGACAGATTTGAAGAGTCCGGAAATTAAAGAGTCTCTTAGCAGATCTACGGATTTGAAGAGCTCGCAAGACTAAAGAGTCTCTTAGCAGATCTACGGATTTGAAGAACTCGCAAGATTAAAGAGTCTCTTAGCAGATTTACGGATTTGAAGAACTCGCAAAATTAAAGAGTCTCTTAGCAGATCTACGGATTTGAAGAACTCGCAAAACTGAAGAGTCTCTTAGCAGATCTACGGATTTGAAGAACTCGCAAAATTAAAGAGTCTCTTAGCAGATCTACGGATTTGAAGAACTCGCAAAATTAAAGAGTCTCTTAGCAGATCTACAGATTTGAAGAACTCGCAAAACTGAAGAGTCTCTTAGTAGATCTACAGGTCAAAGGATCCCTCAGCAAGTCCACAAAGAAAAGCTCGAGAGTTACAAGTTCAAAGGCAGACTTAAAACTTCGGAAAGCACAAAAAAAATTGAAAAGAGACAGCCAAGTAACGAACATTTTATTCAATATTCGGGGGAAGTACAAATACATCAAACCAACTCGGGACACACCCGAGGACCCTCAAAAATTGAAAAGAAAATGAAACAGTTAAAATCGGCAGCCATCAACAGATAATACCGGCCTACCGAAGTACTAAAAAGCAAAAAGAAACAAGTACAACGCAGTGCCGAGGCAAAAGAGGGAAAGGCAAGCACACATTCGGAAGTCCTCAACTGGAACCGACCGACTCTGAAGAAGACGACTGCCCGAATCCCTAACTCTTGGGAGTCTCAGGAGCAGCCCCTAGGGGAGCATCCTTCGAAGAACCCCCGGCAGTAGTGTCACCTTCGGAATCCGCCTTCTGGGCCAGAGCCACTGCAAGAGCAGCTTGGCGTTCGGCTTCAGCTTCGTCTCGGTCAGCCTGGCATTCCACCAAGTTATCCTGGGCCCGCATCCAGAGAGGAACTTTCTCATTCCAAGGGAAATGAGGCATGTGCTTCGCAAACATGCGCTGAGCACCCAGGATACCATTCCAATACTGCTCTCTTCACTGATTAGCAGTATAGAGGTCAGCTCGCTCTTGCTCCAACTTCCGAATGGTCTCATCCTTCTCTCGGATCGTCAGCTTAAGAACAGGCACCTTGTCAGCTTGGTTCTGAATCATCTCCCGATTCTTGACGAACTGCTGAAGCCTCACCTCCGCATCCTTACTCTCCTTATCAGCCGCCTCAAATTTAGACGTCATCTCCTTGAGAAGTCTGTCTTTTTCTTCAAGTTCGCTCGCAAACTTGGCGGCCATATCCTTCTTCTCCCTGTCGAAGGAAGCTATTTTTTCAGCATCCTCTTCGACTCGGAAGGTAAGCTTACCAACCTCGTCCCCGATCTGCTCAGCGGTAGCTCTAGCCTCGCGACTGTACTTAAGGTACAACTGCTTGACTTCCACAAGCTCGGAGAGGAGCTGCCCAGCCTTCTGGTCCAAGATAGGAATATCACGAGCATAAGCCTCCTGATATCTCCTCAATTGTCTCTCCTTAACCGAGCTACACTCGGAAGCGAACGAGGACCAGAAGACAGCCTGGGAGCGAAAGAAAGATGAGAAAGAGTAGGAAAAACATAAGACAAAGACACAAATGAAAGAGAAATCCAACACTTACCTCATTCAGGTAGTACTGGGCCATCATAGACGGATTCCTCTCTTCATCTCCAGGAACCCTCCACTGCGGATTGGCCCGAAGAAGATTCTCCCGAGCAGCTACGGGACCCACTAAAGATCCCACATGAGCCAGGGGATTCTCTCCCAAAACCGGAGCCCTAGCAAACCGAGCCATCGCCTCCCTTACTTCCTCGGGGATCCGTTTCAGCGGAACATCCGAGCAAGGGTCAGCATGGATCAACCTGTCCAGGGCCGAAGTCGAAGTAGACCCCAAAGTTGAATGACGCCTTTTTTTCGTCAGACCCTGTTCGGGCTGCTCCTCTTCAGCAGAGAGAACATCCTTCTCAGCCCCGGGAATCTCAACATCGGGGCCTGTGAGATCCACCATCTCCTTATCTGTACTTCTTTCTCTTTCGAGAGGAACGTCAGCAGATTCCTTCTTCTCCTCGGCCACGATAGGGACATCCGAGCCAGGAACAGAGTCGTTTTCAATCGCCTCCACCACCTTGGTGATATCCTGGACCTCGATCCCTAAAGCAGTAGACGACTTCAGCGGAGAAGGGATGGTATCTTCCTCGGCCAGCGGTTGATCCACGGGTGGTAGTTCCGCAACCACCACGCTCTTTAACTTCTGCCCTGGCAAGGGCATGAAGTGAAGAAGGTTCTTAGAAGGAGGCATATCTTCCGAAGCCGTTTCCTACCAAACAAGCGTTCAAAGATCAGCTTCGGAAAAGAAAAAAACGGACTACAAGAAAGGTCCTAAGTCAGAGAAAATACCTTCTCCGAGGACTGAGAAACCTTCGCCTTCTTCAGATGCGCAGAAGACTTCAGAAGAGTGCTACCCTTCCTTTTCCTTTGATCCTAAGAAAAGGAGACAAAGGATCAGTAAATTCAGAAGAAGATAAAGGAAAATAAAGGAAAAAGGCGAAGTACCCGGTTCCTAGATAAAGAGATATCTATCCGAGCCGGGGATGAAACCGAAGGAACGGCACGCGGCACAGCTTCAGTCCCAGGACCCTAGAAAGATGGTCCAGGACCAAGACGTTAGCCGACGGCCAACCAAAGAGAAAGAAAAGACAAACAAAAACCGAGCCGATAGAAACACTCACCGGATCCGAAGTTGTCCTCAAAACAGGAAGCACGACCTTCACTGGAACAGCTTCGGGAGAGGAGGCAGAATCCCACGGATCAGCTCGAACTTCGGATATCCGAGCAACACCCGAAGGAGACAACACGTAATCCTTCAGGCGAGGATTACGAGGATTCTCTTTCCCGAACTTGTAATCAGGAGCCGAGTCGTGAATAGTTTTCAGATCCAAAGAAATGCCCAAAATCTCAGGATCAAGGCAGCTAAAGCCGTACTCTGCAAAAACAAAGTACAAAACGAATCAGTAAAACGAAGGAAAAAAGAGGAGGACAAACTCACTGAAACACGGTCCCAGCCGAAAGACACCTACCCCTGTCAAAAATCCTGATGAGACCGGCGACAGCAAGAATGTCCTCCCGCAAGATGTAGTTAAGGTTCGGGAGCCAGCTAGACGACAGTTTATAATTATCCTCCCGAGCCAAGAACCACTAGAGGAGATCCACGTAGTGTTGATGGTTCCGATCCGGAGCAGCCACGCCCCCCATGTCAGGATCAGGAGTCACAAACCACTTTGGAGGGCGATAAAAATTGGGGTGCTTCGGATCCGTCGGCACGCGAACAAGCAACCACTCCGTCTTCCATTTATGGTCAGAGCTAAGGTAAGGGTATGCCGTAATATAGTTCGGCTCCCCTCTCCTTCGGGACTTTTTGTTGATGATGGTCCACCAACCATATCCATCACCCTTGGAAGCATGGTTGAAAGACACAGGGCCGTCTTAAACATTCCGGAGGCCCTGTTCTATTCTCGTACTAATCTTTAAAATGGGGCCCTAATACAAATAAATGTGCGATAATCAAACTACTCCGTATCACTTTACTAGCATTACCATTTTAATCCTACATATTGAAGCATAACAACTCAAACAACTTTATTTAAATTTCAAATAACATCCGAATATGTATAACATTATTAAATTTCAAATAACAACCCAAACAAAACTCAATCAATTTCGCCATTAGCCGATTGAATTAGAAAAAACTGTAATTAATTAATTTTAAAAAAAATTGCATAACAACAAAAACGAAATTCAGATATTACATTGGCTAATTGCATCAAGTCAAACCTCCTCTAATACTAATTTAGTAATTCCAACCAAATCCAAAAGCTTTGCTTCAAAATTACAACAATAAAAATCCAAAGTTACATCAATAATTAGATCTAAAAAACTAAAATAACAACAAAAGTTATAATCTCATGAATACAAAATTACCTCAGCAAGTTAGTTGATTGATTGTTCTTCAAAACATCCCCATATTCCATTCCTTCCCGATTAAAAAAAAAATTGCAATTTTGAATTGAAGAGAGAAAATCCCCAATCTGATTTTTGTTTCTTCTTGAAATTAATTTGATTAGTTAATAGAGAAGAAGGGTAGAAATATTAAAAGGGTAAATAATCTAGATACTTGATAGAAGACTAGGTAATTAATTACGAAAAAATCTGATAAAATTCTTCCATGGATAACAAAGAAATGGTGCTGTTAACCGATGAAGATTGAAGAGAAGGTTTTTGGAAAGTTTGTTAGATTAGGCAATGATGGTAGATTATTGGAATCTAGATAATTAATATTGTAAATAAGTATTAATTATTGAAGGGTGAAGAATACTAGGAGAAGACTTAGAATTTACTCCGAGAATCCATGTGTGAGCATTGAGCAGTTATGGGAGAGATGAAGCGTATCACGCTTGCCGAAAAACAGCAGTTTTTTTTTTTTTTTATATATACTAAAATTGGGCTCCAAAATACTTGGGCCCTCAAATTTTCGGAGGCCCTGTGCTATTGACCAGGATGCACAGGGCCTCCACCGGGCCTGGAAAGACAGATCGTGGAGATCCCGAAAAACGGAGACAGAGCAGGGAAAGTTAACGAAGTCGCACACCCACCTAAATCCGATGATGTGCCTCATAGACTTGGGTGTAAGTTGGGCCAAACTGATGTTGTACGACACCAGGAGCTCGGAAATGAACGGATCCAAGGGAAAGCGGAGACCGTTCTCCAAGTGATGAGTGTACATAGAGATGAACCCCCTCGGCGGATGAGTCACCCGAGGACGCTCCTGATCGGGAAGTTCACACCAGTACCCCAAGGCGTGCTGGATTCCGTATAGCTCCTCGGCCCTCCGATGGTAGTTCTCCAGCTTCGCCTCCACTAACCAGTCACCACTGACCGATATCTCCAACGGACCATCGATCTTGGTGGTCTCATGCAAGATCGGGGCATACTTGCCCTTCGGATCAGCTTCAGTCCAATGAACTGGAAACTCAGCGTAAGGACGGCGTACACCCGAAGAACCAGCTTTCTTACCAGAAGTAGCGCGTTCAGACACGCCAGACCCGCCAACAGCACCATCTTTGGAAGCGTCCCAACCAGTCGAACGTTTCTCCACCGGCCTCTCCGAAGGCCAACCCCTTGAAGTTTTCTGTACCCTTCCCGAAGGCACATCCTCCCTCTCACTAGAGGAGCCAACGACGAACTTACTTTTGCCCTTATTCTTTGCCATGGTCGCGAATTCTCGGTCTAGGGTTTAGATTGAGGAGTAGAAGAAAGAACGAAGAAGTAAGGAGAATTCAGAAACAAATTACCTTTTTCCGAAGCGGAATTCAACGACAAAACGAACGACACAAGTTCCCGAAGTCTAAAGCTGGCTGAATTTCGTAGATCTGAAGAAACTCGAAAGCCGCGATCGCCGGAAAAAGAGAGGAAGTTTGTCTAAAAGAGAGAGAAAGTAAAGTTTGAAGGAAGTTTAGCGCCCAGTATTTATAGAAAAGGGAAGCGTATCAACTTCTTTTCAATCCACGATCTCCACGACACAATGCAAATCCCAACACTTGTCATCAATGCAAATCATCCCTTTTCAAAAAAGAGAGGGAACTTTTGGACTTCTGACAACTGGAAACCCACCCATTTAATTCTAAATGGACCGGGTCTGGGGGGCATGTTGTTTGGGCTCCCAATTGATTCTCAATTGGGCCATTAAGTCCAAGCCCAATGGCTCTAAACAACAGCAGCAAACCTACCAATGGCTAGTCAGCCATCCATTAAGGCCCAAGGCCCAATAGCAATAAATGACCTATGGGCATTTATTATGCAAACACTATAAATAGGCCGCCAAGGCTCACACCTCAAGGTACGTCCAATTTATCGCCTTAAGACTACTCTTCTAGAGAACTTCTCTCTAGAATCCGAGCATCGTTCTCACTTAGGCATCGGAGGGGCTTTCCTCGGAAACACCCCCGAGGCTAGTGACTTTGCTCTTGTGCAGGTGAATTCGGACTCAACTCATTCAATCAAGCAAGATCTTCAACACACACGAAAGGGCCTTCATTAGAAGCCCATTGTTTCCATCTTTACAACACCGGAACAGTTCTTTTTTTAAAATATGTGCGAATGAGCATTAACGACAATACAAATTACAAATAAGAAGGGGATTTAATTTACGGCCTATCACGCAAATACCTTTGGTCTTAACGACTATTTCAAGGTCTCGTTGGTTATTTCAAGGTCTTAACGACTATTTCAAGGTCTTAACGACTATTTCAAGGTCTCGTTGGTTATTTTAAACAAATTTAATGTTAGATGATGAAGTGCCCTACTGAATCAGAACCATGTACGCATGGGTCAACTCTCGAGTTAGCGGGCTAGACACATTAAGAGCTTAGTTGTGAGATGGTAAGGCCCTAAGGGAACCCTCACTCAAAGTGTGGAGTTTGAATACGTTGCTTGGTTAGTGTCAGAACTCGATCATGGTTAAGAAGATACAGTCGAAAATAAAATAATTTGTATATAAATCCTAAAAAAATACGGAGGAATTATATATTTATAAATAATGATAATTTAGATTAGGACAATTAACAATTAAATATCGGTACTTGACTATATAGTTTACTTGGGAAGTTTCGGGGTTTCTTGAAACTTTGATTGGTCAGCTCAATACGTGCTCATCACTCCATCCCACACTCTATATATATACCTCCTCAAAAGAAAACCTCAGACATCAAATTACACCACTCAATAAAATATCCCTAGCTATCAAACACATTTTTAATTTCAAAAAATTCAAAAAATGGCTTCGTTTCTAAGAATGTTCAATTGCTTCTCAAATTCTAGTAATCAAGTTGATTGTGAAGAATCAAATCACACAAAAATGAAAAAACCCGAGCCAAAGAGCAAATCCGATGTCAAAAGATCTTCAGCCCCTATTCCTGTCTCGTATTTTCCTATTGGTGCTAGATTTTCGCGCTTGTGAACGAATAGAGAATAGAATTCTCTTATGATATATTCATGTAAAGTATATCGATCGAGATACTCTGTTACATGGTGTGACAATTGAAGAACCGGGGCGATGTTAGAATTTCGGGTCGGGGAGAGCCGGTTCGAGGCTAGCCCCGGGGAGTTATGGTAACTCTACCTAGTAGGCCTAGCTTGTCACCTTGTGTGAAAGTATTGCCGCAGTTTTGGGTATTGTTTGGCCAACCTTCTATAAGCAGCAACCTGAACAAAGGCTGGTGATGATGTCAAGAGATCACCGGCGCCGTCGGTTGTGGTGGTGCCATATTTTCCGGTTGAGCCAAGATTTTCTCGTTTGTGAACGATGAATTTTGATCATCTATGTGGAATCCATATCTTAGAGATATTTATTCGAACAATTTTGAGTTGATTGTTTTGTGTAATAAGAATTTTGAGTAGAAATGTTTTAGGGGTGAGTAATATATATTCGAATTATTATTTTGATCGAGTTTTCTTCTAAATATGCTAAAGCTAGCTACTTTGTACGGAGTTTTATTTCGAAATATGGTGTATACACCCGGGTGCACAATGCTTACTGTGCACCCTGTTTTACAAAGAACGTATAGTTCAAATACAAATAACATATTGTTCATACCCAAAAAACATATGGCCAATGAATATATAGTTCAAATATTTCACTAGTACATGTACATTGAAATCGTTCTCAATGTTCATTAGATTTTCAATAAATGTTCAATAGGGTGCACAATGAACACTGCGCACCCGGGTGTATAATCCAAATTGCAGTTTTATTTACTCTCGACTCCCTAAGTAATGTGCCAACAATTATTGCAAAACTTGAATGGAGAAAATCATCCATTTAGGCTATGTTCTGTTTGACTTATTTTGACTTATTTGAGACAAAATAAGTTTTTTCCAAATAAAATAAGTTCGTATAAAATAATTTTAATAGAACAGAGAGTAATAATAATAATAATAATAAAAATAATAATAATAATAATAATAATAATAATAATAATAATAATCACGTTTTCTCTCAAAAGGGGCGATTAGGGCTTAGGGCTCGCATTATGGGCAAGTGAGGTGTTTCACGTCCATACTCCGCCAGCTTTTCCGCCGGTGGTAGGTTGGCGAAGGGTACTCGGTGGTTGCTTTTCTGACGGCGGTGTATCAGGCAGTTGCAGGGGTCATTTTGGTGCATTTTTTGGTCCAGTTTCGGTGCGTTTTCAACCGGCTTGGTTTACGTTTTTGGGTCAATTCTCAGGAGAGGTGCAGGGTCTGTTTTGGGGTCTTTGGCATCGTAATTAGGAGTGGTTTTGTTCAGTTTCGAGGGAGGTTTCAGGCGGCAATCAGGGCAGTTTTTTGGGCAGTTTCCGGCGACAAATACGGGCTTGTTTCTAGTGGTTTTTCAGGCGGCATTTTCCGGTAAGGGTGCTTTTTCAGGCGGCATTTTCAGGTGTCTCTAGTGGTCCTGCAGTGCCGGCGGTCCGGTGGTCCTGTGGTTCATTACGGTTGCGAGTTTGTTCCAGAATTGGAATTGCGTTTGGTGCTTTTGGTTGCGGTGGTTGCGTTTGGTGTTCGTTGCTTCACTATTATTGCTGGTGCTTGTTCGTTGCTGGTGCTTGTTCATTGCTGCATAATCAGTTCAGTTTGGTTGTTCTTTGCTTTATCCTCACAGCTTGACAAACGATACGGAGTTTTTTGTCCTTGCTCGTGCACAAGTGTTGTGCGTTTGTTGTGTTGGCAGATTGGTTTGTGGCTAGTGTTGGTTTGTGGGGTGACTTTTGTTGCTTTGATTGGCGTGGTCGGAGCTGTTGGTGTACGGAGGAGCTGTTGGTGTACGGTGCTGTTGGTGTACGGAGTTGTTGTGTTGCACGTGCGTGTTTCTGGCAGTGTTTGTGACGTTGTTAGGGGCGTGGTGTTGGTGTGTTGGTATGTTGAGGTGTTGGTGGATGTGGCTGTGGTGTGTTGGCAATTCTGTGCTTTCTGTTGAAGTGCTTTGATATGGCGGCTTCCGTGGAGAAGTTTCATTGCCCTTTTGTGGGTCTTAGCGGGTGCCAGGATGGAGGTGGGCGTGGTTTGGTGAGGAGTTCTCTGATCACTCACTTACGGGATCGTCATTGTTGCTCTGGTGTGCGGGATGTAACCCGTCATTCCCTTACTACCAATTTGCAGGTTTTTTCTACGGCTGAGGTGACCTTTCGTCGTATGGGAATTTGGCTATGTGGAGATTGTTTTAAGACACATACTCATCGCACTAGGTGTCGACATGGCAGTGGTTCTAGTACTGTTTTTGTGGACCCACCTAATTTTGTTGATGGTATTATTCGTTTTGTTCTCTACGGCATTCAAAAACCACAAGCTCCTACTTCCGAGCTGTCTTCTTCTGATGCGCCTCGAGAACATCATTTTTCCTTTGGTGTTCCTCTTCTAGACACTTTATTGTCTAAGCGGTTGCGTTCTGTGAAATACATCCCTCCCAAATGTCGTTTGGGTTTTTCGCGAGTTCTAAAAGGGGCGCTTGATAAGGTGATTTGCAGACCAGATGACATCGCTTGTTGGGTTCAGTTGCTTGTGTTACCTCTTTGTGTCCTCACGACTTTTTCACCGCGAAGTAATCGTGAGTGTTCCTCTGGTGTTAGGCGGCGACGACAGGAAGAGAGTATGACCTCTGCTATTCGTTCTTGGGGTGAGCCTGGTGGTTCTGAGCAACTTGTCATAGACACATTGGCTAGCGTGTCTCCATTGGATGTTGACGAAGACCATGATTCGGCGGAGCGTAATATTAAGCAATGCAAGAGAAAGATTTCTGACGGTCACTACACTGCTGCTATTAGAGTTCTTTTGACCTCAGGTCTTGCCCCTTACAGTGATGCTACTCTTGCAGATTTGCAAGCAAAGCACCCTTCCTTTCCGGTCCCTACCTTGCCGGATACCACTGTTGATCATCACCTTACTGCTCCCTCCGCTGTTGTGTTGGAACAGATTAGGGGCTTTCCGCGTGGTACTTCGTGCGGTAGAGATGGCTTGCGTGCTCAACACCTTTTGGATTGCTTGGGTGGTGCTGCTGTAGCTGTTTCTGATGAGTTGGTGGATGCTATTACTCAGGTAGTTAATCTCTTTCTTGCTGGAAAGTGTCCTGGTGAGCTTGGAGGATATATTGCTAGTGCTCCTCTTACGCCACTTGTTAAGCCTGGTGGTGGTATTCGGCCCATTGCTGTGGGTACTATTTGGAGGCGCCTTGTTTCTAAGGTCGGGGCTGCTTTGATTGGTCCGCGTTTAGGACACTACTTAGGAGGGCTTCAGTTTGGAGTTGGGGTTCCAGCAGGTGGTGAGGCCATTCTCCATGCTGTCAATCGCTTGGTTGAGGCTCGTGGGGCTGATGTTGGCCTCTCTATGTTATTGGTGGATTTTCAGAATGCGTTCAATTTAGTTGATCGGTCGGCTTTGTTGCGTGAGGTTCGGCTACATTGTCCTGCTCTTTCGCGTTGGGTTGAATTCTGCTACTCTTCTCCAGCGCAGTTGTATTATGGGGAGCATACCTTGTGGTCTTGTCAAGGTGTGCAGCAAGGGGATCCTCTCGGCCCTTTGCTTTTTTCTCTGGTTCTACATCCATTGGTGTGTCGAATCAGAGACTCTTTTGATCTATCTCTTTATGATTGGTACTTGGACGATGGCACTATCGTTGGTGACACTTTGGTGGTTGGAAAGGTCTTGGAGTTGATTTTGGAAGAGGGTCCTCATTTAGGTCTCCATGTGAATGTTGAGAAGACAGAGGTTTTCTGGCCTTCAGAGGACTCACGCAGTCGTCTAGAGGGTGTCTTTCCTACGGATATTGCTCGTCCTGTGCTTGGTGTTAAGTTGCTTGGTGGTCCAGTCAGTACGGATTCCTCTTTTTATGAGTTGGTTTCGCAGCGTGTGTCGAATACTGTTGTGTTGATGGATGCTGTTGCTAAGCTTAATGATCCCCAGTGTGAGTTGTTGCTTCTTCGTGCGTGTACTGGAGTTTCTAAACTCTACTTTGCTATGCGCACTTGTCCGCCTCATCTTTTCGAAGCGGCCCAATTGTAACACCCCGACAATTCTCTCTTTTCTAAAATAACCTTTTAATACAAAACGTAGAGAATTATCAAGGCATTATCACCCGTGTGAAAACGTAACGGCTTATTCAGAATTTTGCAGCGGAAAACATAAAACTAACTTTAGGTTTATAAATGATCGATTACAGATTTACAGGTTTAGTCCCAAAAATCAACCAACGAAAATAAGGAAATATAAATAGTACGACAAGTTTAAAGTCCAATTAAACAAACCCAAGTCAACTTAGCAAATCAAAACTAAATACAAGCTCTCTATTCCCGATCCCAATGATGCAACATCTTCAAACCTGCAGATGGACAATGCTTATTGATCCTTAGAGACTGCTCACCAAAGATTGGGTCATCACAGGATCAATAAGGCATAGCCATGATCAACATGCACAAACAAAAGCACGTAATCAGCAAAGTTGAGTACTACATACTAAATCAATAATAATCCTAACATGATTCTATTAAACGAACAACCCTAACATGATACTAATGAACACAAACAAGGGCAGACAAACCATGATAGTTTGACGACCATACTTGACCAGACTAGACTAGCTAGACTTTTAGCAATAATATTATTTTAGTTGAAATAGACAATGGACCGAGTTGTCCATCCAGAAGTCTTCACTAAGGAAGACGAGGTACGGGCGCGACTCCGTAACCTCAGTGACCTGCGATATCGAGGAACGTTTTAATAAAAATAGAACACGGTGATCAATCCGGTCCCAGAAAAGGCCATGGGCTACCACCATGAACCCCAACTCCTGTTTGTCCGTCACTTTAGACGTGCACAGTCTAAAGCTATTGCTACTCAGTTTCACTTTACATGATTTACAAATTGAGACTCTGTTATGACTCAACAATCACATAAGGCATACAATCCACATTCGTTCACAACTGTTTTTATCTTGGAATTATGTAAGTGATCATAAAGGCATCAATCAAGACTCATTCCAATTTACCCAACCTTTCCTTTAACCATGATCAACCCTGTATATGGGTATAAAGTTTCAACTTACTAAACAAGGTCCACCGCCCTCATAAAGTAGTGAAAAGCTAAAAAGGAACAACGATCGATCGATCCAAACCAACATATATAGAATAATCTAGTGTTCCCAACCAACATGTTTGTATCAATCATCCATACTAACATGTTATAATTCTCATAATGCAATCTAGGTTCAATATGTCCATCCAATAGTATTAAACATGCAATTTCTGTTAGGTTATGATACATATGATATTACATAAATCATGCGGAAACAACCATTAACCCAGGATTACATATTATTTACACATAATCATATAGCATAATTTAGATGCATACTCTTTGTTGCGTGCCCTCCCTAGCTGCGCCCGAACCGAACAAGAACAAGTCTTTAGGACTCCAAGTGTCGTCCCTCCGTAGATAGTCCACAGCACGTCCGGATCCGCCTTAAGATTGACAAAATAGAATCGCCCTTAAGGTACTAGAATTTTCGGCACTTTTGAGCAAGATGTGTGATTGAATTTTTCTCTCAAAAACTCACTTTGAATACTTTTAAAACTCGTTATAAATTGTGAACCCAGGCCACATATTTATAGGGGTATGGAAAGGGAATTGGAATCCTATTCAGATACAAATTAATTAAACCTAGAATCCTATAAGAACTCTAATTAATTAATTTATCAAATAGAATTAGGAATTTAATCATTAACCGAACTCTGCATGCTTTAGGAATCGTGCATGAACACAAACACTTACGCACACACACACGGCAGCCACGATGGGCCGCCCATGCGCGTGCGTGCGAGCAGCAGCCCACGCAGCGAGGCCTACGCGAGCTACAAGCCCACGTAGCTCCTGCGAGCGCTGCGCGCGCTGTGCGCGCTGCCACGGCCTGCTGGGCCTGGCCTTGCGCTGGGCCTGGCGTGGCCTTGGCTGTTCGTGTGGCGCGCTTGGCTTGCTGGGCGATGGCCTGGCTTCGTGCTGGGCCCTCGTCCGGCAGGCCTCGTCCGATGCTTATTCGTACGATACGCTTCCGATTAAATTTCCGATTCCGGAATTCATTTCCGATACGAACAATATTTAATATTTCCGATTCCGGAATTAATTTCCGTTTCGAACAAATATTTATTTTCCGATTCCGATAATATTTCCGATTCTGACAATATTTCCGTTTCCGGCAATATTTCCGATTCTGGCAATATTTCCATTTCCGATAATATTTTCCGATACGTACCATGTTTCCGTTTCCGGCAACATCTACGACTTGGATAATATTTATATTTCCGATACGATCCATATTTCCGTTTCCGGTAATATCATCGTTTCCGGAGTATTCATTTCTTGCCTGTGACGATCTCAGCTCCCACTGAAACCAAGATCCGTCGATTCCGAATATTCATAGATGGAGTATTTAATGCCATTAAATACTTGATCCGTTTACGTACTATTTGTGTGACCCTACGGGTTCAGTCAAGAGTAAGCTGTGGATTAATATCATTAATTCCACTTGAACTGAAGCGGCCTCTAGCTAGGCATTCAGCTCACTTGATCTCACTGAATTATTAACTTGTTAATTAATACTGAACCGCATTTATTAGACTTATCATAGAATGCATACTTGGACCAAGGGCATTATTTCCTTCAGTCTCCCACTTGTCCTTAGGGACAAGTGTGCATTTCCTAATTCCTTTGTCGCTCGATGCTTGCTCTTGAACATAAGGTAAGAGTTGTCATCCTTATTATGTCCAGAGGTGTTCCTCGGTTTCAGAGTTCAACTGATCAAATAAACAGATAATCATAGCCTATGATTCATCCGAGCACGGCCATGCATTTCACAGTTTCTAGCTCTCCGAGTGGCCTTGTACAACTTTTAAGCATCTCATCCCGATTTATGGGAGGACAATCCCAATCTTGCGATCTTGAGATTAGACTTCGTTTGATAGGTGATTACCTGAGCGTTGCCTTTATAGCCTCCTTTTACGGTGCGACGGTTGGTCAACGTCAAAGCAACCAGTTCTCAAACAAGTAATCTCAAATCACTCAGGTATTGAGGATTTAGTGTCTAATAATTTTAATGAAATTTACTTATGACAGATTTTCATCTCTTACAGTAAAGTTTCATAGGTCTTGTCCGATACTAGTCTTCCCAAAGTAAGTATCTATGCAAATGATTATGACATTGCCATGTCCACATAGTTCAAGAAACAGGACTACTAGTCATCTTGCATTCTAGTCGTCTAACGTTTTCTATGCGTCCAATTTTATAGAAAACTCCGACTAGGGACCATTTTCAACCTTTGACATTCAAGTTCACTTGATAGACATTTCTTAGTCACAGGACTGGTCCTGACAGTCTATCTTGAATATTTCGTCAATTTTGAAGGGACTCATCATTTAATACTAAACCAAGATTAAATGGAATATGAAAAATACATTTCATATATGATAAATGTTCAACCCCAATGTTTTACAACCATGGGCCTCAAACCCATCTTCTAAAACAGTTCATGGAATTCAAAGCTATGCTTGATTTCCAGTGCTACAATGTGAGTGTTGTTTCTCACTTGTTGCATAGGTTTAGTTATCATGCTTTGCCAATCTTAATATCCTTTTCATCGAATGTTCTTCGAGATATGATGATAAGATCTTTTCGAGTTTGTTTATTATGTGATCTAGTCTTTCTTACTTCGATGGTGGTTTTACTCATTTTGCAATGAAGAACCATCAAGCTAGCAGACGCTTTTCTTGCTTCAAGAGTGGTTCTACGCATTTTTCAATGAAGAACCATCAAGCCAGCAGATAGGTGATCTACCCAAGTTCAGTGAAGAACTTTAAACAACCCTGTTTTATTGCTTCTTAGGCAATAATTACTTTTACTTCAACTGTTTAGGTTGCTAGTGATCCTTTGTTTGGATTTGCTTATCCAAGCAGTTCACAGATATGTGGAAGACTTTCCAGCTGTATCTTAGAACATAGAAATTAATATTTAATTTCCCACGCAACAACTCATGGTCTCCAATCCATGTTGCCATTTCAAAACACAATGCTCTATAGCTCGTCCTTGTCAATGGTTAACTTCAAAGGGTCTTGCTTGATCCTTTGCCAGTGTTTATGCGTGTAGCATCAATATTTAGCATATCTTTATTTCCTTGAATCAAGAACTATTCCTATGTACCTTTTCAAGTACCATAAGTGTTCTTGATCTCAATCTAGTTGATCTTCGCTTAGATCAATAGAGATTGGTATATGTTCGTCATGCCTAAAGTCATACGATACATTTTTGGCGATCCTCATATTATATCATACATGATAAATTCTTTTGCAGAATAATTCCCAATTGAATTCTATTATGTAACTTTAGCTCATTCAATTTCAGTAGATACTGAATCCAGCTAAATTCTTTGACATATAATATAGGTGAAGAATCTCATTAGATTCTTTGATGTTAACTTAGTAAATGCTTATACATAGTTCAAACATTCTTTTACTTAGATTTATTCACATGGGTCGATTATCTCCAATGGAGACTTTCGTGTTTGATTCAGTAAATGCCATTACTTAATCCAAAACAATATCATAAGATCTTTGTAAATAGATCTTAATACCCAGTATGTACTAAGTTTCGCCATGGTCCATCATTGATGAATAATTTCAAATCTAAGTCATTAGCATTTGAATGTTATTTCACAATAGAGAGATATGTGTGTAATACACATAGGACCAATTAAGTTTTAAGTACTCCCACTAAACTTCTTATATATTTATAAGAATTATGTATATTTTATGAAACTAAAATGCTTATTAGCTTCACTTAAAATACAGTTCCAATTCCCAATTGCTTGCTTAAATCTGTACTTAGATTTTATAAGCTAGCTTTCTTTTTCAAGCATTTATTTGGATCCACAAATTCTATGACATACCATGTACATATTATATTCCAACATTTGATTGAGGAATACGTTTTGTCATCTAATTGCCATATGTACCAATATGCAATCATTGCTTGAATTATAGACTTAAGCATTACGATTTTGCATGAGGTTTCAACACAATCCATGCCATGGATTTGCTTTTAACCTTTAGCAACTAATCTAGCTTTGTGTGTGAACACAATTCCATGTTTGATGGTTTTTATCCTTAAAACAAACTTGCAACCAATAGGTGTGAAACTATTCTTGCAAATCAACAAAATTTCAATTTTGTCATCAAAACATTGAGTATGTTTTATGGCCTTTAACCAATTAAAACATTTGAGTCTATTTATGGCCTCTAACCATTTTAGGGAATCTGGGTTTCGTCATAGCTTTCTTACAAATCATAAACTCATTAATCTATATGATAATAGTTTGACTGCAAGTTGTAGGTTTCTTCACTATCTAATAGAAGAATTGCATAGTTTCAGTGACCTGAACTCCATGTTTCTTCACTATCTAATAGAAGAATCTCATAGTTTCAGTGACTTGAATTCTATGCCTACTTGCGTATAGAACATCAAACAATAGAATATCAATAGCCACTTGAAAGTCCTTTGAATATTCTGTTCTCCTTGAAGCACTTGTAAAGTCTTCTAAGAGATGTCTATTCTTTAAAGCCATTTCTAAAGTCCTTAAAGAATAAGTTCGGCTTTTCTGAAGCACTTCGAAAAGCCTCCGGAATGTCCGTTTTATGTTTGTTGTTCGCCTTGAAGACTTTCGAGGTCTATTTTCTCCCACTTGTCATTTTGGAAACGAATCTCCAAAAGGACATTATTTCGAGCAAACAAACATTATGTTCTCAAAAATTCGTGGTAGAAACAATACCCTTGTGTCTCATTTGAATAAATCACAATGAAACATATATCTATACTTGGGCCTTAGTTTGTTGAATAACAAACACTAAGCTCCCACTGAGTTTAGCAACTCTCTAGATATATATTATCGAAAAGATATTCTGAAATTACTTTTCAATAGCTTTGACGAATTTGGTTTAGTTTGGTGGTAGTTGAGCATTTTGTTTTAGAAATTATAGGAAAAGTCTTTATGATCCATCATTGATCGAATCAAGTACTAACTGACTTCGATTATTCCAACTAAGATATGCCATATCTTATGGACCTAGATTGTGAAATTACAACACACAATCATTGATGATCATATTTGGTCTCAAGTAATCATCAACATGATCTAACCTAGATCTTTATGATTTCTTGCCAAGTGGATTTTATACTTCTGAATCTTGGAACTACCCAAACAGATTCAACTTATATCACATTTGAGTCAATAAACCTATATTCACTCAAATCCATGTGAAATAATAAAGTCATAAAATCTTTCTTTAGCTTTGAACTCTATCGTCTAGGCGTTCTAACAATAGTTCATATCTTTTGTTACTTTCAACAAGTAAGACTAGCTTGTCTTAAGTTGATCTAGAAATCAACCAACTTTCAAAAGTCCATTAAAATAGAGCTTTTGAATGTTAACTTGTTGATGTGGTCTAAGCAACAATGCCAAAGATTAGTGGAACTCAAATCAAGGGGTTGATTTGAACCTAGTAAAGTTCTTTAAAGAGTTATTTGTTTTAATCAAGCATATTGACTCATTCCGTAAATGACCATTTCATTCAAATAAACAAACAAACAAGCATTGTTTTTGTTCTTCTGAATGTGAGTCTTTCTGTGTTTGAAGCAGAAATTTAGGTATGCTGATTATGGAACAAAACAGCCATTTAGTTCCAGCCTTTGAAAGGACTTAAAACAAACTAGATGACCCTACAACTAATGTAGCATTGCCATGCTTCATTTCCCACTTGTAGGTCATTAGTGTATCCTAGCTTCCATTGTTTGAGTTATTACCGAAGTAAGAACCTCAAGCGGTATATGATACCAAGGAAGTTTGATTGCTAGGTCACTTCTCTTTAAACATAAATTTATAGGTAGAAACGGAATCGTAAATTCCTTTCATTTGTTCCTCGTTTTCCTATTTCTTGTACCCTATCTTATAGTCTTAAGAATTGAATTCTTTAGTGTTGACTTTTATACTTTGTTAGACATGTCCAATGTCACCAACAAGGTTCTTTACCATTTTAATTTATGTTGAATATTTTGTTTCAACTAGATGATCTTACCAGAAGCTTCTAAAGTTCTCTTAAGTATCGATCTATTCGAATGTCTAGGGACTAGACTCATTCGAGAATTAAATGGACAAATATATTAGGTTGTTAATCATTGGTAAAGCTGAGCGTTTAAACTCAATGCTTTATGATCTCAAAACTACATTGTATTTTGAATTCACAAGCACCAATCGGTTTGCCATTTGACTTTGATATTCGAAAACAACCATAAAAGTCGATATAAGAAACGTACATTTTAAATTGCTCACTTTCTCTCTTTTCCGTGAATCGTTCTTGGATTCACTACCAATCGAGGAAATTTACTGTTACCTTTCTAAAAGGATTTATTGCAGTGCAAGATATTTAATTATAAACAATAATTAAAACATACATTGAAGCATGCAAAGTCTAAACATTTATCATGAATAATAACTTGAAATTAAAGCAACCATGCAATTCAAACAAGTTATTAGCATTTTATTCGATTTTATTGTTCCGGCAGGTGTGAATAAAATGATTCCAAGATCCTAAAATCATTGAAGAACTAAGCACAGTTTGTCGACTTAATCCTAAAACATTTTAGGTAAGCAAAAGCCTTTTGCTAATAGTCTAGAAACTACTCTTGGTTGATAGGTACGTCTAAGAACTTATTAGGTAAACCTATCGATTTTGCCACGACATAAAAGGACTCCTTACTTATATCGTTGAGTTTCACCAAAACTAACATGTACTCACAATTGTTTGTGTACCTTGCCCCTTTAGGACCAATAAGTAACACCTCGCTGAGCGAAAACTATTACTAGATTGATGTAAAGGATATCCAAGCAAGTGTATATTTTGGCATGGCACCTTTTAACTCAATTTTTAAGTTTGGAACTTAAGGCTCTTACTATGTTGGTTAGATTTTAAGTGAACTAAAATCCTTAATCATGCAACATAATCAAGCTTTTGATTCCATGCATCTTAAGACATATTTAAAAGCAATAAATAACTTAAACATGCATAAGATAAATGTGATCTAGTATGGCCCGACTTCATCTTGAAGCTTTGACTTCAAAGTCCGTCTTGAAAATCTCCGTGGGAGGCACCATTTTCTTCAAATAGGATAAGCTATAACTAATTACAACTATTTGATGGTACGCAGACCATATTTGAATTGAAAAATAACTTTGGTACTTTAGACCAATTACATTCAAATTAATGGTACGCAGACCATATTTTCTATCCTATTTGGGCCATACTAGTCACTTCATAACCTGCAAAACAGTACATATACAATATATACCATTCACCCATTCATTATCATGAATGGCCCACCTAGCTGGTTAGTAAAACACATTATGCATCACATAAACATTTGCAGCAATTAATCAAGGGCACCAATAATCTACCAATTATTCAGTCCTTATTAATTCTAATCAAGTTGTTTTAACCTTAAGGATTTGTAGACCTAATCAAGAGTTTATGACTAAAAGGGCTCCCACTTAAACCAATAAATTCATATGCTTTACTAATTTTAAACATAAAAATGTATTTCAAGTCTAACCGGAAACATACAAATTTAATTAAAATTTAAAGCTCATATAAATTTATAATTGAATCCAAAAGTTTAATTTAATTTCAGTCGTATTTAAATTAATTCATGATTTTAATTTTAGTAAAATAATTAGAATAAATAAAATTTATTATAATTACAATATTCAAAATTAAAATCCAAGAAAATAATTTAAATTATTAACTTTAAAATTAATTAAAATTACGTAAACTGAAAATTTCAAATTAAACATTCAAAACGATCTAATCGCAACGCAAACACCCTACGCATCGCACGCCCATGGGCCGCACGCATACAGCCATTGCTGGCCATATGCGCGCAGCCCATGCGCTCGTCGCATAGCTGCTGCATCTCCATCGCAAGCCATCGCACGCTGTGGCGCTCGCTGCGCGCGCGCCAGCGCTCGTCGCACGCGAGCCATCGCTCGCAGTGCGCGCTCGCCAGCGCTCGCTGTGCGCGCTCCATAGCTCGCTGTGCGCGCGAGCCATTGCTCGCTGTGCGCGCGAGCCATTGCTCGCTGTGCGCGCGAGCCATCGCTCGCTGGGCGCGCGACATTGCTCGATGTGCGCGCGAGAAACGCTGGGCGCAGCGCTCGTGGCACGCGAGCTTGCGCTCGCTGCGCGCTCTTGCGCGAGGCAGTGCGCGTTGTGGCGCAGCTCGCTTGCTGCCCACACGCGACTGCCTTGGCTTGCCTTTCGCCCATGCCCATTTGTTCATAGCTCGTGGCCCACGACACAAGGCAGGGCTGCTGCCTTGTGCTCGTGCACTACGCCCTTGCTCATTGCATTCGTGCCGCACGGGCGACGAGCTCCCTTGCTCGTCGTCGCATGCCCGCACTATACAACACCCCTTAAGGGTAACACGAAGCGTCCATTGCTTTGTGCGTGCAAGTTTTATGAACGAATCGCATAAAAATTTAAAATTTATATTTAAAATTAATGACAAATTAATAAATAATATTAATTTCATAATTTTAGGGCGAAAAAATCGAAAATTTATTATATAATTGATTTCCGATTGTCATGGATTCAAGTCTAGGTCATAAAAATTTAAAATTTATCATAAATTTACAATTTTTATGGTGGTTTTTAATCATAGGTTTCTAATTAAATTATAATTAATTATGAAAATCAAATTAATTCTAAATTATTCTAATTTTCAACAAATTAATCATAATTACAAATTAGATTGCATAATTAACAAGGCTAGGCATTCAAACTTGTTAAACATATACAGTAGGTCAATCAAAAATTCAAGATTTATCAACAAGAATCGCAAATATTTAATTTAACATCTTAAATTTACGAAATTTTGCATTCGAAAAACTAAAACCTTCGAAAAGTCATAGTTAGGCTTCGAATTTGAGAATTCTGGGTTCGGCAGAAAAAACTTATTTTTGTCAAAATTTTAGAATGCCTTTTACATGCGAAATTGACACAAAAATCACTCGATTTGGATGAGTAACGAAGAAACTGCCGAAAAACTGCGTACGTATAATTAAATAAACGCAATTTGCAATTAATTAACAATTACGAAAATTAATCACCCCTTTTAATTCTTGCAAATTTGTAATATTTAACCATGTTTATGCAAATTAGATTATGAAAATAATAAGGGGCTCGTGAGACCACTGTTAGGTTATGATACATATGATATTACATAAATCATGCGGAAACAACCATTAACCCAGGATTACATATTATTTACACATAATCATATAGCATAATTTAGATGCATACTCTTTGTTGCGTGCCCTCCCTAGCTGCGCCCGAACCGAACAAGAACAAGTCTTTAGGACTCCAAGTGTCGTCCCTCCGTAGATAGTCCACAGCACGTCCGGATCCGCCTTAAGATTGACCAACTAGAATCGCCCTTAAGGTACTAGAATTTTCGGCACTTTTGAGCAAGATGTGTGATTGATTTTTTCTCTCAAAAACTCACTTTGAAAACTTTTAAAACTCGTTATAAATTGTGAACCCAGGCCACATATTTATAGGGGTATGGAAAGGGAATTGGAATCCTATTCAGATACAAATTAATTAAACCTAGAATCCTATAAGAACTCTAATTAATTAATTTATCAAATAGAATTAGGAATTTAATCATTAACCGAACTCTGCATGCTTTAGGAATCGTGCATGAACACAAACACTTACGCACACACACACGGCAGCCACGATGGGCCGCCCATGCGCGTGCGTGCGAGCAGCAGCCCACGCAGCGAGGCCTACGCGAGCTACAAGCCCACGTAGCTCCTGCGCGCGCTGCCACGGCCTGCTGGGCCTGGCCTTGCTCTGGGCCTGGCGTGGCCTTGGCTGTTCGTGTGGCGCGCTTGGCTTGCTGGGCGATGGCCTGGCTTCGTGCTGGGCCCTCGTCCGGCAGGCCTCGTCCGATGCTTATTCGTACGATACGCTTCCGATTAAATTTCCGATTCCGGAATTCATTTCCGATACGAACAATATTTAATATTTCCGATTCCGGAATTAATTTCCGTTTCGAACAAATATTTAATATTTCCGTTTCCGGAATTATTTTCCGATTCCGATAATATTTCCGATTTTGACAATATTTCCGTTTCCGGCAATATTTCCGATTCTGGCAATATTTCCATTTCCGATAATATTTTCCGATACGTACCATGTTTCCGTTTCCGGCAACATCTACGACTTGGATAATATTTATATTTCCGATAAGATCCATATTTCCGTTTCCGGTAATATCATCGTTTCCGGAGTATTCATTTCTTGCCTGTGACGATCTCAGCTCCCACTGAAACCAAGATCCGTCGATTCCGAATATTCATAGATGGAGTATTTAATGCCATTAAATACTTGATCCGTTTACGTACTATTTGTGTGACCCTACGGGTTCAGTCAAGAGTAAGCTGTGGATTAATATCATTAACTCCACTTGAACTGAAGCGGCCTCTAGCTAGGCATTCAGCTCACTTGATCTCACTGAATTATTAACTTGTTAATTAATACTGAACCGCATTTATTAGACTTATCATAGAATGCATACTTGGACCAAGGGCATTATTTCCTTCAATTTCAACCTGACCAAGTTCATCAATAATATCAACATAACCAAGTTCATCAACAATCTCAACATAACCAAGTTCATCAACAATTTCAACATGGTTTCAACAAATAGCACGCATTCTAAGCACACAGGTATGTACGTACCTTGTGTAAACAAACTGCAAGACCACTTTAATAATTCAAAAGTCGCCTACAGAGAATTCTCCACCTAACAACAACCAATATAGACTCATATCAATTCACATTGAATTTTCAGCAACATTAGGGTGCTTCAAACCTTTCCTAAACTTAATTAAAACATTCCCCAATGTCAATACTTAGCTATTAAACCTCCTAGCATAGTGGTTACTACACTAATGATCACCGATTATCATAAACTTCAATAAACATGCCCTTTATAAATTTCCAGCAATATAAGGTAATTTAAAACCTCCAAAACATAATTCACATGTTTGAAATCATAAAAACAATAACTTTAATAATTCATAAACATCCTACCATGATTTAAAATCATCAAAAACCTTAAAATTCATACTTTAAATAATTAAAAATCAATATTCCAATTCATTTATATAATCTGAAATTTAATAGTTTAATTATGCAAACATATGATTCTTGAAATTCATAATCAAATCATAAAACTTATAATTTAAATTCAAGAAACATAATTAAATTATTAAAACGTAATTAAATTCATTAATTAGTTTAGGGTTTAAGGAAATAACCAAAAGTGAGTGAGAGAAGGATGATGGCTGGCGGTTAGGGACAGCGGCAGCTGGGAAGACGGTCGGTTGGCAAGGTGGCCGACGGCTGGTGTCAACCACGTTGGTTGCAGTGGTGTGTGAAAGAACAACGAAGAAAGAGGAGGAAGAACGTTGCGCGGCAGCGACGGTTGAAGAGCGGTGTAGCAAGGCGGCGCGCACGGGGTAGACGCAGCAACAACAACCAGGTGGTGGTGGTGGTTGCGTGCACTGGTGGTGGTTGAGCAAAACAGAAACTGTGATTAAGGGAAGAAGAAAAAAAACGAAAGAAAGTAAAAACGAGAGGGAGGAGGAGGAATAAGGAGTTACCGGACGGAAGAGGAGGCCGACGGTGTCTGGCGGTTGTAGGTGGCTGGCGGCTGGCGGCTGGCGGCGTGAGTAGCCGCAGCAAGCCAACAACGTGAAGCAGAGGAGGGGAGCCTGGTTCACGTGAAAGTGAAGGACAAGGGGAGGGTTTTGATTTTTTTTATTTCACGTGAAGTAGGATTAGAAAAGGGAGTTTTGGGTTTTGGGTTTTTTTTTTTATTATTTGGGCTTTGCCAATTGGGCTAGAATTAGGATTTAGTTTTAGGATTTCAATCCAAAATCGATTAGGATCATTTCCTAAATTCAATCGTTTTCGTAATTCGATTTCTTTTCAACATAAAATTCTAAAATTATTTTAATTTCATAAATCGTTGAAATATTTAAAACTTATAAAAATAAATATTCGCTAATTACATTTTATTTCTAAAATTCGTAAATTCTATTTAAATATAATTAACTATACGTTAAAATATATTAAAAAGATTTATAAAATTACGGGGGATTACAATCTACCCCTCTTAAAAGAAGTTTCGTCCCGAAACTTGACACGAAAATTCACGCATTTTTCAAAAAATTTCAACTTATTCTTACTGGAGAAATACTTGTGCCACTCATGTGCACTCTTTTGCCAACTTAAATTTGCTTGTGTTACTTATGAACATCTTTTCTTATGCCGATAATCTATTTACTTTGCATCAATATGTATAATTTGCTAAAGATGAGCATAAAATGCATAAAATTGCTATAAAAATAGAAAAAAGCGCGAATTTCTATCGCATTCTACCCCCCTTAAAAGAAAACGAGTTACGCCCTCGTAACTCATCTCAGGGAATAACTTTGGATATTTCTACTTCAACGAATCATGTCCCCAATGCTATATTTCCACTAAAATCGTTGCAAGTTGGATTTCTACACTTCTTTCCACATAATGCCTCAACAGGTGCCATCTTAAAGCTCGCATAGTAACTATTATTGCAAGAAATTCAATCGACTCTAGGTGGTTTTCCCGATTACCCTTAAAGTCAATAAAACAGGTTTTCAACATATATTCCGTTAGTAATCTCAATCTGTCTATCGGTTGCAGGGTGGAAAGCAATACTCATTTTCAATGTCGTCCCCAAGATTCACTGGACCTTTTTGCCAAATTTTCTGACTTTTATGGTCGGTAAGGATCTAACATGTTTTCATATAAAGGTAATGTCTCCAAATCTTCAAAGCGAACACAATATCAGCTAGCTCTAGGTCATGGGTAGGGTAATTAGCCTCATAAGGTTTCAATTGACACGACAATAGGTGCAGAGGTCAAACGCTCCTTTAATATCTGGAAATCTTTCTCACATTTCTCACTCCACTCGAATTTCGATTCCTTTTTCATCAAAATGGTCATTGGTTTTTCTTTGTTCGAAAAGTCTTTCACAAACCCCCTATAATAGTCACCTAGGCCTAGGAAACTTCAGATATCAGACACGTTCCTTTGGAGTAGGTCACTCACTCACAGCTTGATTCTTAGTAGGATCTACAGAAACTCCTTATACTCAGCTTTCCCTTTCTAGTGAACCTCATTACGCCTTTCATGGATGTATAACTCTTGGGCTTAACTCTTAGCACTTTCACTAATTCATACATTCCTCTTTTCAAGACAACAACTTATTTCAAACGATCCTGGACCACTCAAATCTTCTCTTAAATTTATTCCCTTACGTAACGTAGTTTTCAATCAATTCAATCCTTCACTTTTCCGTCGGTGTCACTTATACACACATAACTTCAAGATTTCTATACTTCATTTAATAAAACAAAATTCTTTCTAAGCGTCTCCAAATAATCCTCAAGTGTTTGTCATGCTCTTTCTCATTCCTTGAATAAATCAGGATATCATCAATACATAATAACGAACTTAATTCGGAATTCGTAGAAAATCTCATTCATCAACTCCATAATTAATGCAGGTGCATTGGTTAACCCAAAAGACATTATTCTAACCCACAATGACAATACGAATCCTAATGAGGTCTTAGGCCCTTATCAGCTATTCTCAATTGGTGGTACTTCAAACACAAATCAGTTTTCGAGAACACACTCGCCCAATTCAATTAATCCAACATGTCATCTATCCTAGGCAAAGGGTACCTGTTCTTGATGG
This sequence comes from Spinacia oleracea, assembly GCF_020520425.1. Classification (NCBI taxonomy): domain Eukaryota; kingdom Viridiplantae; phylum Streptophyta; class Magnoliopsida; order Caryophyllales; family Amaranthaceae; genus Spinacia; species Spinacia oleracea. The sequence goes on along the minus strand of NC_079492.1, from coordinate 3,502,035 downwards.
TGTTTAGTTCCCTAAATTGGATGCATAATTCCATACTCTTATCTTTCTCCTTAATAAACAACACAGGAGCTCCTCACGGTGACGCACTAGGCCTAACATACTCCTTAACGAAACAACTCTTGCAATTGTGTCCTAATTAGATCATTTATAGGTGTCGTTTCAGGATTTAACTCTATAGTGAACTCAAATGCTCTAGCTGGTAACATACTTGCAATTTCTCTCGGAAACACATCAATGAATCCACTCACAATGGCAACATCCTCGATTTTAACTCCAACTTCTTCACTCACCTCTAACACACTACAGAAAAATCGTTCACACTCTCTATTCATCAATTTCCTCACTTGCATTACAGAAATAACTAAGGTTCTTGGACTTCTCAACCAAATCATAATCAAAATTCGATAACACAATAAGTTCGATGGAATCAAACAATCTCTCTAATGCACATTTAAATGCAACACTTAAACATTTAACACATGCACATAGCAAGTAACTTCTTATGCTAGCAATTAACTACTAATGCACATATAATTATATCCTATATGCCATTTCCTATATTACCCATCTCTCATAATAAATTATAATAGGTCAAACATTGAAGAATTTAAAGAATAAAACAAGAACGATTAATAAGAAATAATTTTATTAAACGAATTAATAATAAACGAATAAATAAAATAAAGATTTTTTTTAAACGAATACATAATAAGAAATTTTTGTTAAACGAATAAATAATAAACGAATAAATATTTATTAAACGAATAAATATTAAACGAATAAATATACTTAAGGAATAATATTTTTATTTTTTTTGAATATATTTAATTTAATTTCGAAAAGAAAGAAAAACGTATTTAATTCATAAAACGAAAAGTTTCGAATAAATATGGTAATTTCGAACTTAAATAAGAAATATTAATATACTTTCAAACAAAATAAAATGAATTTGGTCCACCAAAAAAAAAGTACGCATTTTTGAATGATGTAATAAGTAGAAGCTCAATTCTAGGAAATTCGTTTTAGGAAAATAGCTTGTTTAGGCGCCTAAAATTTTTTGAACTAAAACCATAAGCTTCTAGATACCACTTTGTAACACCCCGACAATTCTCTCTTTTCTAAAATAACCTTTTAATACAAAACGTAGAGAATTATCAAGGCATTATCGCCCGTGTGAAAACGTAACGGCTTATTCAGAATTTTGCAGCGGAAAACATAAAACTAACTTTAGGTTTATAAATGATCGATTACAGGTTTAGTCCCAAAAATCAACCAACGAAAATAAGGAAATATAAATAGTACGACAAGTTTAAAGTCCAATTAAACAAACCCAAGTCAACTTAGCAAATCAAAACTAAATACAAGCTCTCTATTCCCGATCCCAATGATGCAACATCTTCAAACCTGCAGATGGACAATGCTTATTGATCCTTAGAGACTGCTCACCAAAGATTGGGTCATCACAGGATCAATAAGGCATAGCCATGATCAACATGCACAAACAAAAGCACGTAATCAGCAAAGTTGAGTACTACATACTAAATCAATAATAATCCTAACATGATTCTATTAAACGAACAACCCTAACATGATACTAATGAACACAAACAAGGGCAGACAAACCATGATAGTTTGACGACCATACTTGACCAGACTAGACTAGCTAGACTTTTAGCAATAATATTATTTTAGTTGAAATAGACAATGGACCGAGTTGTCCATCCAGAAGTCTTCACTAAGGAAGACGAGGTACGGGCGCGACTCCGTAACCTCAGTGACCTGCGATATCGAGGAACGTTTTAATAAAAATAGAACACGGTGATCAATCCGGTCCCAGAAAAGGCCATGGGCTACCACCATGAACCCCAACTCCTGTTTGTCCGTCACTTTAGACGTGCACAGTCTAAAGCTATTGCTACTCAGTTTCACTTTACATGATTTACAAATTGAGACTCTGTTATGACTCAACAATCACATAAGGCATACAATCCACATTCGTTCACAACTGTTTTTATCTTGGAATTATGTAAGTGATCATAAAGGCATCAATCAAGACTCATTCCAATTTACCCAACCTTTCCTTTAACCATGATCAACCCTGTATATGGGTATAAAGTTTCAACTTACTAAACAAGGTCCACCGCCCTCATAAAGTAGTGAAAAGCTAAAAAGGAACAACGATCGATCGATCCAAACCAACATATATAGAATAATCTAGTGTTCCCAACCAACATGTTTGTATCAATCATCCATACTAACATGTTATAATTCTCATAATGCAATCTAGGTTCAATATGTCCATCCAACAGTATTAAACATGCAATTTCAACCTGACCAAGTTCATCAATAATATCAACATAACCAAGTTCATCAACAATCTCAACATAACCAAGTTCATCAACAGTTTCAACATGGTTTCAACAAATAGCACGCATTCCAAGCACACAGGTATGTACGTACCTTGTGTAAACAAACTGCAAGACCACTTTAATAATTCAAAAGTCGCCTACAGAGAATTCTCCACCTAACAACAACCAATATAGACTCATATCAATTCACATTGAATTTTCAGCAACATTAGGGTGCTTCAAACCTTTCCTAAACTTAATTAAAACATTCCCCAATGTCAATACTTAGCTATTAAACCTCCTAGCATAGTGGTTACTACACTAATGATCACCGATTATCATAAACTTCAATAAACATGCCCTTTATAAATTTCCAGCAATATAAGGTAATTTAAAACCTCCAAAACATAATTCACATGTTTGAAATCATAAAAACAATAACTTTAATAATTCATAAACATCCTACCATGATTTAAAATCATCAAAAACCTTAAAATTCATACTTTAAATAATTAAAAATCAATATTCCAATTCATTTATATAATCTGAAATTTAATAGTTTAATTATGCAAACATATGATTCTTGAAATTCATAATCAAATCATAAAACTTATAATTTAAATTCAAGAAACATAAATAAATTATTAAAACGTAATTAAATTCATTAATTAGTTTAGGTTTTAAGGAAATAACCAAAAGTGAGTGAGAGAAGGATGATGGCCGGCGGTCAGGGACAGCGGCAGCTGGGAAGACGGTCGACTGGCAAGGTGGCTGACGGCTGGTGTCAACCACGTTGGTTGCAGTGGTGTGTGAAAGAACAACGAAGAAAGAGGAGGAAGAACGTTGCGCGGCAGCGACGGTTGAAGAGCGGTGCAGCAAGGCGGCGCGCACGGGGTAGACGCAGCAACAACAACCAGGTGGTGGCGGTGGTTACGTGCACTGGTGGTGGTTGAGCAAAACAGAAACTGTGATTAAGGGAAGAAGAAAAAAAACGAAAGAAAGTAAAAACGAGAGGGAGGAGGAGGAATAAGGAGTTACCGGACGGAAGAGGAGGCCGACGGTGTCTGGCGGTTGTAGGTGGCTGGCGGCTGGCGGCGTGAGTAGCCCCAGCAAGCCAACAACGTGAAGCAGAGGAGGGGAGCCTGGTTCACGTGAAAGTGAAGGACAAGGGGAGGGTTTTGATTTTTTTGATTTCACGTGAAGTAGGATTAGAAAAGGGAGTTTTGGGTTTTGGTTTTTTTTTATTATTTGGGCTTTGCCAATTGGGCTAGAATTAGGATTTAGTTTTAGGATTTCAATCCAAAATCGATTAGGATCATTTCCTAAATTCAATCGTTTTCGTAATTCGATTTCTTTTCAACATAAAATTCTAAAATGGTTTTAATTTCATAAATCGTTGAAATATTTAAAACTTATAAAAATAAATATTCGCTAATTACATTTTTATTTCTAAAATTCGTAAATTTTATTTAGATATAATTAACTATACGTTAAAATATATTAAAAAGATTTATAAAATTACGGGGGACTACACCAATTATCTTTTGATGTGGCTCTTCGGGCTTCTTTAGAGCGTATCGTGACTGCTTCGGGACCTGGGTTCGGTGACTGGCAATGGCGTCTTTCCACCTTGCCTTATTCTTATGGAGGATTGGGTGTTTATTCAGTTGGTGATGTTCGGCATTATGCTTTTCCTGCATCCCTTTTGCAGTCTTCTGGTTTGCAGGATTCGCTTCTTCGGCTTTCGGGTGTTGATGGCCCGGGACCGGCCTTTGATGATGCTCTTGGTCTTTTCAATAGGACCGTGGAGACCGACCTTATGAGTAGCCCTAGTGAGATCGTTGCCCCCACACTCATGAAGAAATTGGCAGACATATATTTCACGAAGGTTACTGCTGATGCGGAATCCGCCTACTCCTTATCTTCACGTCTTGTTGCCCTATGGAAATCGCAGCAGGGGGATCACTCCTCAGCTTGGTTGCGGGCAGTCCCCATCTCGGGTTTAGGCCAGACTATGAACGGTAAGACTTATCGTTCGGTTCTTTGCTATCGTTTGGGCATTCGGTTGTTCTCTGATTCGACGTCGTGTTCTGCTTGCTCTCGGGTTTTCGATGGGGACATTTATGGGGATCATGCCGTGTCTTGTGCTGGGATTGTGGGTATCAAACATCGACATAATGTTGTTCGTGATACCCTTTTGGATATTTGCTATCGGTCGGGGATTTCTGCTCGCAAGGAGGTTGATGTTGGGCTGACTAGTGAGAGTGATGGAGCTCTTCGTCCTGCAGATATATTGCTTTACTCATGGGATGGTGGTCTAGATGTGTGTGTTGACTTGACTGGATCTTCCCCTATGACGCAATCTGGGTTGTCAGGTTTCGTTCCGGGTCGGGTTGTGGCGGTTGCAGCGCAGCGGAAGCAGGATAAGTATGCGGCGCGTTGTAGGGCTTTGGGTTACGGTTTCTTTCCTTTTTCCTTCTCTTCCTTTGGGGAATTAGATAAAGGGGTTGTTTCGTTGCTGAAGCGGGTCCAGACGTACTCCAGGGCTCAGGACATTGGGGCACGGGCAGCTGCCGACATTTTCAGCAGGATCGGGTTTTCCATAGCTAGAGGAGTGGGGGCCCATATTGTATCTCGGCTCCCCTCCAACTTCTTGAGTTCACTTGATCTTTGTAGCTTGTTACGCTTGTAACGTTTTGGTGTTTTCCCATAATAATAATAATAATAATAATAATGATAAATAATATTAATATTATTATTATTACTACTTCTTCCGTTTCGGAAATATCGAACCATGTTTGACTTTTATCATCTAATACATAACTTTGACTCTTAATATCTCAAATCATGTGTAATTAAAAATTATTAAAAAAATGATATTTAGAAAATATACATCAATAGTTAAATACCAATCTAATGTGACCTCACGTGACTACAATTTTCTTACGTATGAATCACAAAAGACCAAAGTCGTAGTATAAATAGTGTTAAAAACCAAATAGTACGTTATTTACGAAACATAGGAAGTATAATGAATTTGACAGTCAATTTTCTCATGTTAGTTACAGGCCCGGTCCTGAGGGCTGTTTCGAGGGGCGACCGCCCAGGGCCCCCGCGCGGGAGGGGCCCCGAAATACTGAAATAGTAGTTTAAGACACGGTTAAATTTTATTTGTTGCAAATACCTAAAGAAATAGTTGGCAGCGTAGTGGTCGAAGTGTTCAAGAAAGTGAAAGGTGCTCCGGGTTCGATTCCCATTGAGTAACAAATTTGCCTCATTTTTTGTTTTTTACCGAGTTGTTGTATCTCTTATTGTTTTTTCTTTTTAATTTTCTTTTTTAATCCACAGTCCACACTTTCTAAAACCTTTCAGTTTATTGTTTTTGGCTGAATCAACTCTTCAAATTTTTGATATGGTGAATTGGTTTTTCTTGTAAATTTTTACTTCGGTTTTGTTTGTTCCACTAGGACTCATTTTACCCACTTCTTTAGAAATATTTTATATCGTGGTTTCAATGAAACCTATAAAAGACATTTTATCTTATATTTTCCATTTTTTCTATATTGGAATGGAATAAAACACAACATTGATAATGAATAGTAGTTTATGTGCTACGTATACATTGTCGTGTTCTTTAGAACATATGAAAACAAAGGCCCCAATTTATCATCTCGCCCTAGGCCTTTAAAATGTCAGGATCGGGCCTGATAAGTTAATGACTCGACCTAAGTTGTGAACATCCATGATTAACGAGTTTTAGTTTAAAAACATAATTTTTTTTTTTTTGAAATCAATTAAAACATAATTTTGACTAATTAATGTTCTTTTTTCTTTTTAAAAAAAAAAACAAAACATATAATTAATTGCATCCGATTAAAAACAGAGACAGATACTCCGTGACTCGTGAGTATGTTGGTCCAAGTGGCGTTGGTCAAAGGAAGTTAGCTTTTGCTTGGACATCAAGTACTCATTTTATTTTTCCAAAATTACTTTCAATCTAAACCATTTAATTTTTATTTTGAACTAGCACTACAAGAATTTGTATCTTTAACGACAACCTAATTACGATGGGTCAAAAATTCCGTCGTAAAAGCCTTTTGCGACGGGGTAAACAACAAAATAATGACAGGAATAACCGTCGCAAATGTATTTTACGACGGGTTTACGACGGATTTACGACGGGATTTCTATTAACGATGGCCCCCTTTTATGACGGGTTCGCTACAGGAAATCCCGTCGTTAATCAACGATTATTGGCCTTTTGCGACGAGATTTCCCGTCGTTAGTAGTACAATTTCTTGTAGTGTAGTTTTATATGCCATGAGTTATTGTAAGAATAAGGTTTGTACTCTTATTTGAAAGTTTCATAATCAGGTCCATAACTTTGAATAAATATTATTTACCAGTGTATGCACGCGATTGCGTGCATGGTATATTATATGAATATTATAATTTTATAAAACAAAAGGTCATATGAAGTTCTAGTATCTAATTGCTTAGATAAATAAAAATATTCTATATTTTTTTGTTTGAAATGATTTTTTTTCTAGAAATATACTTTTCTTAATACGTGCGAATTGAATGAGCAATAACGACAATACAAATTACAAATAAAAAGGGTGATTTAAATTTGCGGCCTATCACGCATATAACCCCAATCTTAACCGCTATTTCAAGATCTCGTATTTTCTAGAAATAGATGAATTAGCCTCTTATTAATATTTAAACAAATTTAATGTTAGTAAGAATGTACTTTGTACTAGGGTTTTGTTTTTTTGTTTTTTGCAAAGGGACAACACAAAGTCAAAGACCTCATGCATGATGCATCCCGTTTAAGATAGAGATTTTTTTTTTTGGATGGATAACTTATAAAGTATCGAAGGCTCATAGCTTTTTTTTTTCTTTAATTCTTTAAGGTAAGATGAAGTGCTCTACTGAATCAGAATCATGCATGGGTTAATCCGACTCGAATTAGCGGGTTAGATACTTTGAGAATGGTGAGATGATTTGGTTGGAAAGTGAAATATTTTCTACTAGGTCAAGACATTGCTTGCATGATTAGTGTCAGAGCTCATAGTTAGAAAGATACAGTCGAAAATGATGTAATTCGTACTACCTCCGTTTCAGAAAGTTCTTTACGCTTTGGAAAATGTGTCCAAAATATAAAAACTTTAACTGTAAATTCTCACCAATATATACATCAAAACGTTACGTTACATGTAAGATCTTGTTAGATTGGTCTCGGGGTGTATTTTCAGAATATCAAATTTTATAATTTTTTCACGTACGAAATTGGATATATTAATAATTAAATATTGCATTGAACTCCGTGCAAATAGTAACTGTAAATATCTTTTTGAAAATAAAGGTAGTATAACTTCTAAAAAAATACGGATGGTTTATATATTTATAAATAATAATAATTTAGATTAGGACAGTTGACGATTAAATATCGGTACTTGACTATATAGTTTACTTAGGAAGTTTCGGGGTTTCTTGAAACTTTGAATGGTCAGCTCAATACGTGCTCATCACTCCATCCCACACTCTATATATATACCTCCTCAAAAGAAATCCTCGGACATCAAATTACACAACTCAATAAAATATCCCTAGCTATCAAACACCTTTTTAATTTCAAAAAATTCAAAAAATGGCTTCATTTCTAAGAATGTTCAATTGCTTCTCAAATTCTACTCTCTCCGTCTTTTTTTGTTTTTTACGTTTACCATTTTACACGTTTATTAACGACTAATTAATCTACATTAAGATTCCTCTATTTTTTTTTAATTTAAACAAGAAAAATTACATTTATTTATAATGTTTTCACTTTTATCAAAATTATGATATTGAGAATATGAGAAAAATTTAATGTCCTAATAGAAAGGTGTGAGAAATTAAATAACCAATGAATTTAATTGGTTAAAAAATCATTTGACACAAATTTTGATAGAATATTAAATCATTAATGTGATGATATAAAAGGAAATGTAAAGAACATTTTGAGACACCCAAAAAGGAAAACGTAAAAAACAAAAAGAGACGGAGGGAGTAGTAATCAAGTTGATTGTGAAGAATCAAGTCACACAAAAATGAAAAAACCCGAGACAAAGAGCAAATTCGATGTCAAAAGATCTTCAGCCCCTATTCCTGTCTCGTATTTCCCTATGGGTGCTAGATTTTCGCGCTTGTGAACTGATAGAGAATAGAATTCTCTTAAGATATTCATGTAAAGTATATCGATCGAGATACTCTGTTACATGGTGTGACAATTGAAGAACCGGGGCGATGCTAGATGTAGACACTAAAAATTTGTAGGATATTACAATTAAATAAATTAATTAATTTGGACCGATATCATAATATTAATCCATCTTTATTAATTTAGCCTACCCAAATTAAATATCCGAATTACTCAAATACAATTTGGATCAAAAGTGAATTGGGCTAGGTCATATTGTTAGCCCAAAATAAACAAACCGAGTGGACCAGGTTAAAGACTCTCAAGTCACAAAATGGGCCCGATCCTAAACCTATCAAGTCCAGCAAAGGAGTTTTCATCTCCTATAAATACTACTCGTCTACTTCAGGGGCGGGGATCAGAAATTCATTATTCTCAAGAGTCCATAAATTCTCTAGGAATTCTCTCTGAAAGTAGTCAAAAAACACATCAAATTTGTGTCGACTTCTTAGCCAAACTCAAACTCAGGTTGACATCATCAGACGACTGTCACCCTAAACTCAAACTCAGGTTGACATCATCAGACGACTGTCACCCTAAACCCAAACTCAGGTTGACGTCATCAGACGACTGTCACCCTAAACTCAAACTCAGGTTGACGTCATCAAACGACTGTCACCCTAAAACCAAATCCAGGTGTCACACACGTGTCATCGTCAGCTGCGGAACAGAATCAGAGGACTTAGTTTATTTTCTTGTAAACTGTCAATTACAGAGATTGTACTCAAACATTCAAATATCAATAAAATTACTTTGTTACATTATTTTCTATCTTATTTACCTAGACTAGAAAATTTGTGTAAACAAATTTTGGCACGCTCGGTGGGACGATCTCTGCCTCTCATCTCTGTTTCCATGGATCCAAAGAAAATTGACTCTCAACCCGCTGGTGTGACATCTGTCACAGTTCAGGAGCGAGCTGCAGCATTGGCTGCAATGTTCCAGAATACTGGTATCATTACGAGAGGAATGAGGAAGAAGAATACTGCCTCTGCTGTAGCAGATCTGCAAACTGCATGCGTTCCTACCAAGGCGCGCAAAGACCATGCTTTTCCCTCAGTTCCTAAGGTGTTTGTCACACCTTCCTCTCAAAGTTCACATGAAGCCCGTGTATTCGGTTCATCGTTTCCAGCTGAACTGGAACAACATCCTGTTGCTTCTCTTAAATTGAAGCAAAACTTTCTTGGAGCTTATGATAAGATGGTCATCCACAATAGCCCACTCTTCGAATTTTATGACGGAGAGAACAACTCTGAAACTGGTAGTGTTTTTCCAACTGCGACATTCGAAGAGGTACCTGGTTCCGAAGACCCCTTTGAGTTCTCACATGCAGACACTGCGTCTGTAATGGTGATTAACGCGAAAACTGTGGAGGAGCAACTTGCTAAGATGAGGGTTCTTCTCGAACGGCTAAAGGCGGATGGAGAAGAAAAAGATGCTAAAATCAAGCATCTAACTAAGAAGCTTAAAAAACGTCCTATAAACACCCCTTCAAGTCACGGGAGTTCTGAGAGTGATGGTGATAGCTCTGACTCTAGTAGTTACTCAGGTGGCTCTGTCAAAGTCAATGCCAAAAAAATACAAGACATGGTAGCCAAAGCTATCAAAAGTGAACTGGGAGGAGGCTCTCACGGCAATCAGCGTTACGTCAAACCTTATACGAAGAGAATTGACAAGCTGCGGATGCCAACAGGTTACCATCCACCAAAATTCAACCAATTTGATGGGAAGGGTAATCCCAAGCAGCATGTCGCACACTTCATAGAGACATGTAACAATAGCGGTACAACAGACGATTTGCTCATTAAGCAATTTGTCCGTTCTCTCAAAGGGACTGCCTTTGATTGGTACACTGGTCTGCCCGCGCAATCCATTGACAGTTGGGATCAAATGGAGACGGAGTTTTACAAAAGGTTCTTTAGCACTCAACGCGTAGTTAGCATGACAGAGCTAACGCAAACTGAACAATGGAAGCATGAGCCGGTCCTTGAGTACATCAACCGTTGGCGTGCGTTGAGTCTGGAATGCAAAGATCGTCTGACCGAAACTTTTGCTGTAGAAATGTGCATCAATGGAATGGATTGGGATCTCCTTTATATCTTACAGGGTATAAGGCCGAGGTCATTTCAAGAGCTTGCAACGAGGGCTCATGATATGGAGATTTCCCTCAAAAACAAGAAAAAGGGGACTTCTTCGGAAGCAAAGAAAGAGAAGAAGGAATACACTAAGGTTGAGAAACCTTTCAAGAGTCTGACTAAGGAGACTATGTCAGTAACTACTAGTTCAGCGCCTATCAAGATTTTCGGAAAGGCAAAGGAGGAATACAAAGCCTCATCTTCCAGATTTCTCAAGAGTGACAAGCCTACCTTGAAAGAGTTGCAGGCTAAGTACCCCTTCCTAGACTCCGACTTGCCTGGCGTGTTGGATGACTTGCTTAAAAATAAAGTCATAGAACTTCCCGAGTCTAAGCGACCTGAACAAATGGGAAGAACTTCTGATCCTAAATACTGCCCATATCATAGGTTGGTGAGTCATCCTATCGAAAAATGCATAACTCTTAAGGAGAAGATTATGCAACTTGCTAAAGATGGGAAGATTGTACTTGATCTAGATGAGGCGGTTACAACTAATCACGCTTCAGTAGTTTGTGAATCACTTCTGCAGGCTCAAACCCTACAATTTGGAAGTTTGGAGCCAGTAATTGTTTACGTGATCAGACCAGCAGTTCGACATGATGATGTGTTGCCAGTTGAACACGAGGAGGATGGCGAAGGGTGGACGGTCGTCACAAGGAAAAGGCCGAGAAAACAAGTACACAGGCCACAACCGCAACCCCCTCGTCACAAGAAGAAACCACAAAAGAAAAAGAGCGTCAAGCGCTCGAAAGGAAAAAAGAAGTTTAGGGGTGCTAACAAACAGACTGTGCTCCCTATCGATATGCTTGAACAGGAGCCTTTGGAACCTGTAACTTTGGAAGAATTTTTTCCAGAAGATTACTTTACTGCAGTGACTGTCAATACAGTCTCATTCATTGAGGGTGAGGAGGAACTAGTCGGTGAAGAGGCGACGTCCATAAAATTGACCTCACCACATTCTGAACCAGTGGTAGACTCAAAAGTTGCCGCTATCTTAGAAGAGTTGCCATCACGTATGGACTGGAAGCAAATTTTCCATTTGCCTAAGGAAATGTGTCAACAGGTGGCCCTTGCCCTCCAACACCCGGAATTGTATGTTGACAAGGTAAAGGATGCTGGGGAGCCTGCAGAAAATTCGGCCAAATGTTTGTCCTGTAATACAGCTTTAGCCTTTACAGATGATGATTTTCTCATGGGGTCAAAGCCCCACAATCGACCGTTGTTTGTGTCTGGCTATATTCGTGAACAAAAAGTTGGTCGTATCTTGGTCGACGGTGGATCCGCTGTCAACATCATGCCAAAATCTACAATGATTGATTTAGGGATAAAAACAAATGAATTGTCAACCAGTCGGATCGTCATTCAAGGATTTAACCTTGACAGCCAGAGGGCAATAGGCATAATACGCCTCGAACTCACCATGGGGGAGTTGACATCATCTACCCTTTTCCACGTGATTGACACAAAAACGTCTTACAAGATGTTACTTGGACGCCCTTGGCTTCATGAAAATGGTGTCGTCGCTTCGACCCTCCACCAATGTCTCAAATACTATCGTGGAGGTGAAAAGAAAATCAATGGGGATGTCAAACCTTTCGCCAAGGCCGATTCCTACTTCGCTGACGCCAAATTTTTTGAAGATGAAGGAGCGTCAAGTGAGATACTGCCATCTCAAATCCTCTCTACAGGCAAGAAGGATGATAAGAAGAAAGTTGATTCATCCTTAATCCCTAAGGAGCCGCCAATTAAGAGGAAAGAACTTCAGAAGGAAAAGGTGACTAAAGAGGTTGTCACTCAACCCATCCAAAAGGCAAAAGCGTCGTCGACCGCCCCTATCTTGCGGTACATCCCAAAGTCGCAACGCAAAGAAGGAGAATCACCATTTGCGGAATGTCAGGACTCTAAAATTGAGGGAAAGGTGGAGAAGAAAGTTGATGAAGTCGCTCTCCAAGACTTGAAGAGTAAAACAATCTTTCCCCTGGCTAAGGGTAAAAAGAATCGAATCATCAAGTCGCCTACAGTTGAAGAACCTTCAGGAGTCAAGGAGCTAAACAAAGAAAAGTTTGACCCGAATGCATATAAGCTCCTGGCGAAGTCGGGATATGATTTAGAAAACCCAACACCTATGGGTAAAGTCATTGATGCTAAACCTCATGGTCTCAATGACACACAAAAGAAACTTCTGGAGTACGGTGACGGGTTTCAAGAATCCAAGACAGGGGTAGGATTTAAACGCCCTACACCAGTCAAAATCTCGATATGGCGAAAAGTGAACACCTCATCTTCACAGTATATAACTGCAGAAGAGGTTGAAGAAAGTAAAGTTGAAAGTGATGGTCGGCCGGAAAAGACTTCTGTTTTTGATCGACTGTGTCCACCTGCAACTAGGAACCAGTCATCTGTATTTGACAGGCTTGGTGAACATGATAGTATGAGGAAGATATCATCAAGTCCTCAGACAAAGAGGAAAGGATCCGTCTTTAGTCGTGTCGGCGTGTCATCCATGCCTGACGACCAACCAAGACGTTCGGCACTTAGTCGCATCAGGAAGAGAAATGATGATGCAAGAAAAAATGACGACGCAAAGGAAAGTGATGACGCAAGAAGTGTGGTTCCCTCCCGCATGAAACGTACTCAAGACATAGACATCACCGAACAACAACCTCTTAAAGCAAGGGTTCGTACTGTGGTGTTTACAAATCAGGAGAAGTCATCTGATAATTTTGCGGAGGACGACCGAGAGTTTGTTTCCTCTAATCATGTGACAGCGCAAGAAGTCTCACATTCTGTGATGAAGAAATAGAGACCGAGGTGGCTCCCAAAATACTTGAAGATGGGGGGCAGACGACTGTGGACGAACTAAAAGAGTTAAACCTTAGAACTCTTGAAGAACCACGTCCTGTGTATGTTAGCTCTCTTCTCACTCAAGAGGAAGAACATGAGTATGCTGAATTACTCTCAGAGTTTAAAGACGTCTTTGCTTGGAGCTATAAAGAAATGCCTGGTCTCGACCCGAGAATTGTTGTCCATCGCTTGGCGATAAAAAAGGGTGTTAGTCCAAAGAAACAATCTCAAAGACGTTTTAGACCGGAGTTGATCCCTGAAATTGAATATGAGGTAAACAAACTTATAGGTGCAGACTTTATTCGTGAAGTCAAATACCCCACATGGATAGCAAATGTAGTCCCTGTGAGAAAGAAAAATGGACAATTACGGGTTTGTGTGGACTTTCGTGACTTGAACGAAGCATGCCCGAAAGACGATTTCCCGCTACCAGTCACGGAAATAATGATAGATGCTACGACTGGTCATGAAGCATTGTCTTTCATGGACTGTACAGCCGGATACAATCAAATCCGCATGGCTCCCGAAGATCAAGAAGCGACAGCGTTCCGCACACTGAAAGGGATATTTTGCTATAAAGTCATGCCCTTTGGATTGAAGAACGCAGGAGCCACATATCAACGTGCAATGCAGAAAATTTTTGAAGACATGATGCACAAGATAGTGGAATGCTACGTTGATGACTTAGTAGTCAAGTCCAAAAAGAGGGAGAGTCATTTGTCTGATCTCCACAAAGTCTTCGAAAGATTACGAAAATGTCAACTAAAAATGAATCCCCTTAAATGAGCATTCGGTGTCACATCTGGAAAATTTATAGGTTTCATTGTCAGGCATAGGGGTATCGAAATTGATCAGACAAAGATTAAGGCAATCCAAGAGATGCCCGAACCTCGAAACCTTAAAGAACTTCGTGGCCTTCAAGGGCGTTTGGCATACATTCGAAGGTTCATCTCCAACCTCGCTGGAAGATGTCACCCATTCAGCCATCTCATGAAAAAAGATACTCCGTTTAATTGGGATGACTCGTGTCGAAAGGCATTCGAAAGCATAAAAAGGTATTTGTCTTCTCCACCAGCGTTGGGGGCACCAGTCAAAGGAAAACCTCTTATCCTTTACATTGCTGCACAAGAGCGGTCGTTGGGGGCAATGTGCGCTCAAGAAATAGAGGATCGCAAAGAGACGACTCTTTACTACCTGAGTCGGGCGTTGGTGGGTGCTGAATTGAACTACTCACCCATTGAAAAATTTTGTCTTGCTTTGGTTTTTGCCATCCAAAAGTTAAAGTATTACATGCAGGCTCATACAGTCCATGTCATCTCAAAAGCTGACCTAATCAAGTATATCCTTTCAAGACCAGTTCTCTCAGGACGACTTGCTAAATGGGTTGTACTCATCAAACAGTATGACATTGTGTTCGTGCCGCAAAAATCTGTGAAAGGTCAAGCAATAGCATATTTCTTTGCAGATCATCCAGTGCCACCTGAATGGGAGCTTTCTGTTGATTTTCCTGGGGAGGATGTGTTCTATATTGACGTACTCCCACCTTGGGAAATGTATTTTGACGGGGCTGCTCGTCAAGATGGCGCTGGAGCTGGGGTTGTCTTTTTGTCTCCAGAAAAGCATGTTCTGACTTACTCGTTTGTGTTAACTCAGTTATGCTCAAATAATATGGCCGAATACCAAGCCCTCATTCTAGGCCTCCAAATGGCTGTGGGACTAGGATTAAAGGACTTGGATATTTACGGAGACTCACAACTAGTGATAAGCCAACTCTTAGGAGAATATGAAGTCAAGAAAGAGGATTTAATTCCTCATCACAGACATGCAAAAAAATTGCTTGAGAAGCTTGACACTGTTAAGTTAAATCATGTTCCAAGGAGTGCCAACAAAATGGCTGACGCACTTGCAGGGCTTGCAGCCACTTTGGCACTGGGGGCAGAAGAAACCATGTCAGTACCGGTTTGTAACCGTTGGGTCGTTGCACCAGACATAGACAAAATTGAAGATGAGGAATATGAGGAAGTCGACATGATCACTGTTCATCAAATTGACCAAGAAGATTGGCGTCAACCAATTATCGACTATCTAAGTCATCAAAAATTGCCTAGTGACCCAAGGCATAGAATGGAGATTCGTCGTCGAGCCCCTCGATTTATACATTTTTTAATGGAACTTTGTTTCGACGATCTTTCAACGACTCATGGTCGAGATGCATCGGAGACGAAGAAACAATGAAAGCCATGGAAGAGGCTCACGCTGGAATTTGTGGTGCACATCAATCAGGTCCTAAGTTGTATGATTGCCTTAAAACAATGGGCTATTATTGGCCAACAATGGTGCAAGATAGCATGGACTATGCGAAGAAATGTGAAGCTTGTCAGTTTCATGCTAATTTCATCCACCAACCTCCAGAACCATTGCACCCTACGGTCTCATCTTGGCCTTTTGAAGCATGGGGACTTGACGTGGTTGGTCCAATTACACCAAAGTCGTCTACGGGTCAAGCATATATCTTAGCAGCAACTGATTATTTCTCTAAGTGGGCGGAGGCCGTCCCTCTCCGCGAGGTCAAGAAAGAAAATGTCGTCGACTTCATTCGTACCCACATCATTTACAGGTACGGTATACCTCGACGGATCATCACTGACAATGGGAAGCCATTCTTCAACACATTGATGACAAGTCTTTGTGAGAAGTTTAAATTCACGCAGCATAAATCGTCCATGTACAACGCTCCTGCAAATGGCCTAGCGGAAGCCTTCAATAAAACACTTTGTAAATTGTTGAGCAAAGTTGTTTCAAAATCGAAACGCGACTGGCATGAAAGGATAGGGGAAGCTCTTTGGGCTTACAGGACGTCATACAAAACAACAACACAGTCAACCCCATATGCTTTGGTGTATGGTGTCGAATCTATTTTGCCTTTGGAACTTCAAATTCCATCATTGCGAGTAGCTATTCAAGAAGGGTTGACTAATGATGATAATGACAAACTTCGTCTAGCAGAGTTAGAGGCACTTGACGAGAAAAGACTGCAGGCACAACAGAAATCGGAATGCTATCAGGCTCGTCTGTCACGCGCCTTCAACAAGAAATTTCGACCTCGCTCTTTTCAAGTGGGGGACATAGTTCTAGCAGTGAGACGACCTATCATTACTTCACGTAAGACTGGAAGTAAATTCACTTCAAAATGGGATGGTCCATATGTTGTGCAAGAGGTATACACTAATGGGGCTTACAAAATCGTTGACGCGGAAGGACTACGCGTGGGGCCTATCAACGGCAAGTTTCTAAAGCGGTACTACTCGTGAAAAGTGAAATCTTTGTAAACTCCTAAGTAAGAGGATAAACTGCTCGCCCAAAAAAAAAAAAGAAAAAAAAAAGATGGATGTTGAACTACGTTGGCTTGATCTTGTAAAGTAAATCATCAATTATTTTGCAAGTACGTAGGCAGCTTGAGTAACAAAAAAAACTATTCAAGTGCAGCCACACCAAAAAAAAAAATCACAAACATTGCAACACTCCTGGCCCGCAAGAGTCTAAACTCTGAACGGAAAAATAATAAACAAAACATGTTCATGTGATAAGTATGAGTAGTGACAAGTATTTAGACAGTACATCAGACAAAAAAGAAAGGGAAGCAAATAAAAAAAAGGTACGCCTTCACTCCATCCACTCATAGGGCTTAATCATGGATTCAAGCTCTTTTAGGTGCGTCTTCTGTTCTTCAAGTTGAGCGATCTCTTCGGCACTCACAAAAGGCGTTGATTCCAATTCGTCAAGACTTTGCTTCGCAACCTTTACTTGATCCTCAAGAGATGCCAAAGATGTACCACTAGTCGCCAAGTCACCTAACAAGTGACTCTTGATCTCACGAGCTTCCTTCAATTCAACTTCAAGACTGTTTATCTTCTTCGTGATCGCGATATCCTGTTCCTCCAGCTGTTTCTGCCTTTTCTGCGCCTCGGCAAAGTCAGACTCGACTTGTCTAATCACCTCAGCTTGGGCGTGTATCTCACGCTCCACCTGGTCAAATCTCTGTCGCTTCGCTGCAGCCTCTTCCAACGCAAGATAAGACTTGACAGACCAAACATAGGAGTCTACCTTGCGTTTCAACAAACTCGGATCACCTCTAAGTTGTTGGATTCCCTTATACACCATGGAAGCTTCTTCATATCTTTGGGTAACCTCGGGAAAGGGCGTGCTCTGCAATAGGCGTAAATATTCTGCACCTATCAGTTTTACTGCATTATTGAAGATAGTAGAAGAATTTGGACCCGGACGAAAAGAACTAACATACATGGCATGGGTATGAACATTCTTCGATACATGATTAGAGGCATTCACGGGAGAAGGTCGAACGCCCAAAGCCTTAGAAGCAACTTCAAGAGAGTTAGGGCCGTCGACTGATTGTTGACTTTTGGGGGAGGATGATAAGTTGACATTCGAATTCATCTGCGCCGAGCCTATGGGAGCCAAGTCCTTTATGACAGTCAACTCTTTCCCTTTTCCAGGAGTTGATTTAGGGAGAAACGGGTCGTCACCCTGTGCAAACAGATAGTCAGTCGCAGTATTCCCTATATCAACTTCCAAGTCGAGATCACCGTCCTGCAAGTTAAGAATAAATAAATTGAGGGGCGATTATTTTGTTTGGTTGATAGGGTGTTACTTTCTTTACAAGATATGCTAGACAGAAATGTTAAGGAATCTGACAGTAAGTAAATAAGAAGTACTTACTGTTTGAAGGTTGGATGGTACAACGGATGATTCGGGAACGTCCAAGAAAAACCCATCAGCGCCCAAGTCGTCGACGTCCATACTTAAGTCATCAGAGTTTTGTCTTACCCTTCGTCTGTGTTTGAAGTCGACATCAGACTCGGCATCGCTAGTAGTCTTATCATTGTTGTCAACTCCAATCAACGGGCGTTGAGCACTGTCTGTCTTGGAAGAACGTCGTTTATGAGTGTCGTCAGTCCCCTCCGGACGCATGACATCACTTCTTTGACGAAGTACCCCTTTCTCGTTACCTTGACATTGTTTAGGCTTGGACGTGTCAGACACTGCACCCGAACAAAGAACATCAACACCTTTTCTCAAATCGCCTATACTTATTGTAGGCCACACCTTTTTGAACTCAGGTGTCACCAATTCCTTCCAATTGAGAGACTGACTTGGGGTGAATACTCGAGACCGGCTGTCTTTGAAGAGTATAATTGACCAATACCTCAATGCCTCATAGTAAGGTACACTTCGCTCGTCCACACCACGACGAAGTACACCTGTGATCTCTTGACAAAAACCGAATTGTCTACCAAATCGATGAGGGGAATATGGTTCAACATAAAAATGACCATCATGAGATTCACGGCGCAAAACAAGATAACTTGAGCGAAGAGCCACCATGTAACTAAACTTCACTTTATCTAAGTTACCATCGTCAAACAAGTGCTCATTCCTATTTTTATTCAACATCATGCAACCCACATTCATTTTCGCCCCACCATGTATAAGAGTGCGTGCATCACCGTCATTGAAATATTTTGACCCCTGCGCCCCTGAATATATGACCATTAAAGGCCCGAATGGAACAGGATCAGCATCGTGATGAGTGTTGAAATAATATGCAAGCCAAGCATAGACATAATGAGTTGGGAAGAAAGTCTTGGAATAGGAGGGCTTCGAATTGCTTGAAATGCTATTTAAACCACGGTAAATGCTGGTAAGCACAGGCACCGCAAGACTAAACGTCTCACCTCGCGCCATCAGAGTAGCAGTCTCAAAGGTTCCCGGTCTAATCAGCCTGTCCTCAGACTGGGGAAGCACAAATGTACACAACCAACACGATAAAAAGGCTCCAACATAAGTGATTGCTCTCCTGTTAGCGCCAACAACTCCAAGAGAGTCAAACAAGTCATTTTCTTCTTGTGACCAAGATATTGGTTGAGCTTCAATGTTCACATCAGGGTTGTTAGTAACCTTCGGGCGACTCTCGGTATACCTTCGTCTTTTAAGAGGGACTTTGTGAATCCTTTCCCTTTTGCACCAAAAGTCAATCCATAACTGAGCGGTAACCCCTTTCTTCGACTTAGGATCCTTTGCAAGTCGATGATAGACCGTAAAGAGAATTACGCAAGCTTGAGATATTTGTCGATTACCATTCTCATCTCGCGCTCCAAGCATATGATAATCAGGGATCGTCTCATCATAAATTCCTCCAAGAATGGGCAACCCCCTAAGCTTATAAATATCCCATAGAGAAACAGACCATTCCCCAGTCATGGTATGGAGTGTGTTTGTAGTGGGGCTCCAACTCTCACAAAAGGCACGGATAATGTTGGGGTCTTTATCGTATAAACAAAGAGAAGCCTGAACTGTCGTGTACACTGAGCAAACACGAAGAATGTCTCCAAAGCGGGATAATACATCTTCCGTCCACTCCCACCAGCCAGGAAGAAAAGATGCCTCGCCAGAGACCCTTAAATTTTTGGACTTCCAGCCCACTGAACCCGAAAGAATACGACGACCAAGCATTGGAGACAAGGCATCTAGTTGATACCTATCAGGGAGAGTGCTTTTGAGAACATAAAAAGGGGGATCACTAGAAGTTCCTGGAGTCACTTGGATCGCCATCTCACTGCGAAAGATTTCCTGATCGATAGTTGCCCTCATACTGCCAGTAGGACGCCGAAGCGACCTCTGAATAACAAAATGGGTTCTAGTTTTTAGATCATCTTTCTCGCTGTCTCTAATCGAAAGATGGATGTCGTCACCTTTCTTGAACTCTGAAAGGTATACCATTCCTGCAATGAAAACAAGAAAGGATGAGAAAGAATCAAACAGGATTTAAAAAAAAAAGAACTTGATTGCTAATGATATTAGGCGGTCTTCAAACGGATCATCTGAGGATGACAGGTTCACTGTGAAAACACGATGACCTGACACCCTTGTTGGGTTCACTGTGCAAAAAAACGCATATACAAAAAAAGGTGCAAGTAAAAAAAATATAGTCTAAAAAGGTGTACAACAATCACCTTACTTAGCCTATTTCCCTGACGTACTGTATCTCGAGTACGAGGCAGCGAAACAATAAGTCTGTCAAAATTGAAGACCTACACATACAAAAGTCAAACGTGTCAAGGATACACCCCTTCCCATCTCAATAAAAAAAAATACAAAGGTACGTAATCCCAAATTTGAGTTAATATGTCGAACTACAAAAACTAAGTCATTGGAAGTTCCCTCTACAAGCAAACAACAGACTAATATCTCAAGTCACATATCGGCAAATAAACAAGAACAACTTACACATAAGACGGGCTTCATAATGTCAATAATTTTCTTGAGTAAATTTACTGGATGATGATATTTGGTATGCAGAAAAGTCGAAAAAATTCTATTGTAAAATAGAGACATACAAGTGCGACTTAGTACGCTACAAAAAAATAATGACCCGAATTTATGGTTAATCTTGCGGATACTTTAAAAGAAAAGGGGGCAGCAGAATTATTAATCAGGTGCATGCAAGTTGAATGAAGAAGTAAAACACTTTGATTTGCTAATTAGTCTCTACAGTGAGACACAATTGAGCAGTTTATAGTCACAATATGCAAAAAAAAAAATATCATTAATTAACTAGTTGGTGTTCTAATGATCTTATATGACTAAAGCAAGGAATCCCAGTATAAGTTGCATTCGTGAAGAAAATATATATATATATATATATATATATATATATATATATATATATATATATATATATATATATATATATATATATATATATATATATATATATATATTATTTATTTGTTTTATTTTAGATTATTTGGATGAATTTTATTTTAGATTTATTTTTTAATTTTTAGAGTGTTTGATTTTAGATGGAGTTGTATATATTAACAATTAATTAATTAAAATATCTATGTGGCACCTAATTATCTACGTGGCAATCGATTTTTTTAATTCAAAAATAAATTAGAAATCTTATTTTTTATTGGCCGAAACCATTAGTAATCCTAGGTGGCGCTCTAATATTTCAGCAAATATGCCTCCTTTATATATGTATATTAGATTTATTTGGGTGTCATCTTAAAATTTTCACGATGTATTGGCTATCTGACTAATTCTAATACGTTATAAATTGTTTTTTTGTGGTCAAAATCATTCTTTTGAGTTGCTATTTCAGTATTTTGCTATAGTCTTTGTTTGAAACTTAACCAACATTTTGAGGCTAAGCAAAGTTTGGATTTTTATTTTATTTTATTTAAATTTTGGTTTTTATTTTTAACATTTATCCAATCGTACACTACAACATATAAGATCAAAGAGGGCGAAAAAAGTCGCCTTCTTAGATCAAATTATCGCCCTGCTAAGCTATAAGGGCGACCATAGAATCGCCCTCAAGGTCGCCCTGTTATTGTCGTTGTATTAGCTTTTTAGGGCAAACATTAAAAGTCGCCCTCTTTGGTTGAGATCTAACAGGGCAACTTTCTTCGCCCTCTTTGGTTTATTCAAAAAAGGCATCCATAATCGCCCTCTTTGGTAAGAATCAAGGACGGCAGAGTACATTTGGTCGCCCTATTAAATCATATCAAGAAGGGCAAGTGTTTTGCCCTCTTTGATCAATATCAAATACAACAACTAAAGTCGCCCTCTTTGATAATCAGTTTATTTTTAAAAAAATAATCTGATAGGTAGGCAGGAACCTGATATAGGACAATGACATAATTCATACCACAAACAATAACAAATCTTTGCACATTCGAAAGTTCTTTTACAACCTCCAAAAAATCATCTATATATATTTCCTGAGTGCAGCAAGCCAACAACTTAACAAAATAGTTCGTACAACTTCATAAAGCTCCTAAGCATAACTAACAAAAGATATATCGATCAGCAGACTCGTCAAGGCCAAAAAAACATATTTCCTGTAAACAAATATAGAACAATTAGTTTCATGTATTTTCTCTCAGGTAAACACAAAAAAGAAAGCATACTTAGAACAACTATTAGTCCACTAGTAGACAATGTTTGCTCTTCCAAGACACAAATGAATCAGATGCATCCATTATGTTATAGAGACAGAAAATACGGAGATGAGCAATTCCTACGTTGACTTGCTTTGAATATGCAGCACCATGTCATTCGTGTTGGGGATTAATGGTAACAAAAATTTGTAGAATAGCAGCCTGATGGGAAGCACTAAACCAGTTAAACCAAACCAAAAAAGCAAGAACACCACTTGCTAGACCAAAATAAGAACAGTAGCTAGCCATAAAAAATCCTAATAGCAGCATGTCTTCAGCACAATCTAACAACCTTAAAAACTAAGGCCAGTAGACATGGTCCCAAACTATCACACCAGAGCTCACTATCTCACAAACTAAGGCCAGTCAACATGGTTCCCAGGACAACCACATCCTAAAAATCATAGGAGATGTCAAACAGAAAACCGAAGAGCAATGCAATACAGAAAATCGCATAAAAACCTTAATCACAAATCTTGACACGACCTGATGCATATTCATAGATCTATATCAGGAGAGTCATATCAGAACATCAGAGACGAAGTAAATCAGAAACTCCCCCATACAGCAGACCACTTAGTCTCCCTATTGTGCATGTTTAAATAGTATTTTGCATCAGCAGAAGCTACTGTCACAGCTGTCAAAGTAACAATTAACTGTGACAAAAAGAAAAATATATAACTTGAAGAATACATAGCCCAAAACCAAATGCCCATTAAAAACTCCAACTAATGGCATAATCTAGGCGTACAAGCTGTGTAAACATGTGACAGATTGCAACTCTTCTCTCTTTCAAAAGCAATAAATCTCCATACCACCACTCTCATAGTCTCATATCAACATCCACAAGACATAACCCACATCAATTTTTCTCTGTATCCCATAACATAAAACACAGAAGAAAGCCCAAATACCAATTACCACTGTCCCAAAACCATGTGTATCTACCACATCTTACACCAGAACCAAAAGATAACATATCTGCATTGAAAACATGGAATCATTAAAGCCCCAAAAACAATAGAACATCTCCCTAAAA
Source organism: Spinacia oleracea (assembly GCF_020520425.1). Classification (NCBI taxonomy): domain Eukaryota; kingdom Viridiplantae; phylum Streptophyta; class Magnoliopsida; order Caryophyllales; family Amaranthaceae; genus Spinacia; species Spinacia oleracea. The sequence goes on along the minus strand of NC_079492.1, from coordinate 3,478,402 downwards.
TCCCACTGGAATAAGCAGAAATATTACAAGCAACACACCAATTCCCAATAAAAAAATCGCCCGAGTAGAGAAAATCAACAGCAAATGCTACCAAAGCAACAACAAAAATGCGAACAAAATATGATCTGAAGAAATTTGTTCTCTTAGATAATAAACTGATCGGGGTGTTACAATTACAATTAAATAAATTAATTAATTTGGACCGATATCATAATATTAATCCATCTTTATTAATTTAGCCTACCCAAATTAAATATCCGAATTACTCAAATACAATTTGGATCAAAAGTGAATTGGGCTAGGTCATATTTTTAGCCCAAAATAAACAAATCGAGTGGACCAGGTAAAGACTCTCAAGTCACAAAATGGGCTCGATCCTAAACCTATCAAGTCCAGCAAAGGAGTTTTCATCTCCTATAAATACTACTCGTCTATTTCAGGGGCGGGGATCAGAAATTCATTATTCTCAAAAGTCCATAAATTCTCTAGGAATTCTCTCTGAAAGTAGTCAAAAAATACATCAAATTTGTGTCGACTTCTTAGCCAAACTCAAACTCAGGTTGACATCATCAGACGACTGTCACCCTAAACTCAAACTCAGGTTGACATCATCAGATGACTGTCACCCTAAACCCAAACTCAGGTTGACGTCATCAGACGACTGTCACCCTAAACTCAAACTCAGGTTGACGTCATCAAACGACTGTCACCCTAAAACCAAATCCAGGTGTCACACACGTGTCATCGTCAGCTGCGGAACAGAATCAGAGGACTTAGTTTATTTTCTTGTAAACTGTCAATTACAGAGATTGTACTCAAACATTCAAATATCAATAAAATTACTTTGTTACATTATTTTCTATCTTATTTACCTAGACTAGAAAATTTGTGTAAACACTAGAATTTTGGGTCGGGGAGAGCTGGTTCGAGGCTCGCCCCGGGGAGTTATGGTAACTCTACCTCATAGATGCACAAAATCATCCAACATTAAAGGTTTAGTAGGCCTTGTCACCTTGTGTGAAAGTATTGCCGTAGTTTTGGGTATTGTTTGGCCAACCTTCTATAAAAATAACTTTTGTTTCCCGCGCGTGTACTTAACTTTTGTCAGTTGAAGGTGATCGACGCTAGAATCCCGGGGAGAGCCGGTTTGAGGCTCGCCCCCGGAGGTTATGATAACTCTATGTGTTTGCCTCGATGTCAAAGGGTTTCTTTTTGAAATAATGTTTGTTTGTGTTAAAGTATTTTTGTAACTTACCTATGTTTTTTTTGTGTTAGCACCCGATTCACCCTTAGGGCTAATCTGGATTCGGGACAAGTTTTGGGTGGTTAGGTTTCAGTCCCCTCCCAATTGTTGCTGTGGAGGATCGAACACGGATTCTTACCTATATAGAGTGTGTACTTTAACGTTTTGTTTTCGGAGAATAAGAAAGCATCACTTAAGATTATGAGGATTGTGAATGTCCATTTAATGAACTTATTGTACTACATATCCATCATTACTGCTTATAGTTTTCCTTTATTGTTCTTACAAAAAATAAACATTATAAAAAATCACAATAATAGACGTTCTGCTTTAAAAAGTTTTAATTTTTATTAATATGGGTGGTATCATTTACTTTTCGGGTATCATCTTCTTAAGAAACAATTTAAAAAATCACACTAGAAAGCTCTACTCTTGTGCAAGGGGATTACATTGTCGTCATCGTTGCCATTTAAAATACACTATTTTGGACGATTTTATACATCATTGCAATTCGAATTATGCACAGTTTTTGTTGTGATCTTTCATTCGATAATTAATTACGGTAAATGTTTTGACATACGAGAGGAAGGTAAAACGTTTGATGGAACCTTTGATAAAAACGGTTAAACTATTAATCTAGAAAAATATAGAAATATATTATTGGTAAATTATAATCTAGAACAACTTTAGAAAACATCTAGGAGCTAGCCTAGAAAATTTAGATATACGATAGAAGTAGAAGAATCAAGAGATGTACTCCAATATATATACCTCTTGTATGCATTGTAATATACTCTGTATATAGTAATGAGAAATGAAATTAAACATATTGCTCTCTCCATATTAAAACAATAGCACCAAATATTATAGCTTGGCGAAGGAAATCCCTTATCTTTTCGACTAGCTAGCTAGGGTTACAAGAAATCGACATTTCCTTCTCATTTCTCCAACATATGTACTACCTCCATTCCATAATGATGTTTCAATTTAGAATTTTGACACTATTTACATTTGAAAAAAATCTTCTAAATTATTTTCAATACATAACATAAAAGATATTCATGTGGGTCTTGTTTATTCGTCCCAATGAGTATTTTAATAAATATCAAATTTTTATAATTTTTGATAATGTACAATTAAAGATATCAATGATACAAAATGTGCATTGACAAACGTAAAAAACACAAATTGGAACATTATTATGGAATAGAGGGGTAATAATTTTATAAATAATGTGAACACATTGCACGATGACACATTGCACGATGACACCATGCCCATGTCCCTGATAAGCAAATTTTTACAAATTTGTATGGTAATTGTGGAAGAAAATTAGACAAATATGACACGAAACTCCTATATAAATGGAAATTTCTTGAAAATGCATTGTCATTTTATTTATTTAGATGAACACCCTCGTATAAATTTTTAAAAAATCAAATTTAACATCCCTTATAAAACTACCACGTATAAATTAGAAAATGTGATAGTGAAATGGAAACTGAGTAAAGAATTGGCATAGAGAAGTCTCAATCAACACTTTGTTCCTGAGATTTTAGACGGTATTGTGAATTTTTAGAAGGAGCAAAAGCGGTGGCATTGGACTTTTCAAGGAGTACCTTCAACATTGTTAAAAGATTGCCTGAAAAAGGCAGTTGGTTATCTGTATCATGGTGAAGTGTACAATGGTATGTGCAATTCTGATGTGTTCACTTACTCTCTTTTTAGAAACTAGAGTGTAGTTACTCAATTAGTCCAGAACCTCAGACAATATTTACTTAATCTCAAAAAAAGGAACTCTTAATATATTTTTTCTTACAGTATTTAGTTTAGTACTCCATATTTACATGTACTCGTTTTTCCTTGCTCGCCTAATTGACACATCCTTTATCATTTATCCACACACGAGTCCACGACATATACTGAATAGCCCATTTGACCAATAACAAGGAAATTCAATTTTGATTTGACCAACTATTAACCCGCACTAATTTGATCCGGCCCGTCAAATTGATTTGACCAACTATTAACCCGCATTAATTTGATCCGATCCGTCAAATAACCATGTCTATTTTATATGGTTAAATAACTTTAATAGTAATGAACTAATGATAATTTGGTGAGTGCGTCACTAAACGTTTGAATCGGCCTTGCAGAATGCTGGGCACAATAAAAAAAAATGTACTGGACTGGGCTAAGAGATGACTATGATGATGTTTTTTAATGCAGCTAGGGATGTCAATAGGGCGGGGCGGATGCGGATGTTGTGGATGCGGATGTTGGTGCCTCCAACCCATCCCCACTAAAAAATGTCATCCCCACATCCCTGCCCCATCACCCATAGCGGGTACAAATCCATCTCCATCCCTGCCCCACCGGGTACAACCTAAAATCAAACCCCGCCCCACCACCCGCCTGGGTATCCATCCCCGCCCCATCCCCGCGCCATACCCTCCTAGTTTTTTTTATTTAGCAGACACCTAACAACATATATAATGAAAAAGAACTTAAAAGAAATATTTGATAACTAAATATAACATATATAATGGAAAAAAAGGTACTCGCACACAAACAAATCCAAACATAAAAAAATGTCTTATAATACATCATAATTGTCTTTAATTAAGCTTGAATTAATCGATCTCAATCCACGCAAGTCACCTCGGTTAGTTCACGAGGGCGGGGATGGGGCGGGGCGGGGCGGGTGGGGATGGGGCGAGTCCAACATAAAATCCACACCCGCCCCATCACCCATGGCGGGTAAGACTTTTATTGTAATCCCCCGTAAATTTATAAATTTTATTAATATATTTTAACGTATATTATTTATATTTAAATAGAATTTATGAATTTTAAGTAATGAATATATAATTAACGTATTTTTATTTTACTTTAAGTACGTTCTAAATATTTAACGATTTTTGAACTTTATTTTATTTATAAATTTAATGTATATTTACTTTCATTTAAATATATTCTAAATATTTTAACATTTTGCGCAATCAATAATAATTTTAGAATTTTATATTGAAAAGAATTTGAATTAGGAAAACTCGTTGAATTCGGAAAAACAGTCCTATTCGATTTGACTCAAACACTAAAACCCAAATCCTAATTCTAGGCCCAATTGGGTAAAGCCCAAATCAATAAACCCAAAATAATCCTCCTTCCTCTTTTCTAATTCACGTGAAAACCAAAAAAGAAAAACTATTTCCAAACCCTCCATTCACGTAACTGCTCCTCAACCTCTCTGCCTTTCTCTCCACGCTGCTGTCCCAGCCGCCGTCGTGACTCAGCCACCTGCGACCACCATCACCCATCGCGCCGGTAAGGCCTCCCACCCCTTCTTCTTCGTCCTTTCCTCCTCCTTCATTGTGGTTTCAATTGTTTTTCTCTCCTTTTAATCGTTGTTGTTTGCCCAGCCACACAACCACCGCGAGTTTCCTCTCGTCGCCGCCGCAACGCAGCTGCAACACCGCCTCCGTCACTGCAACCCTGACCGCCGGTAGTCTCTCTTTCCTTCTCTTTCGTTCATTCGTTGCTTCCCTCTTTCTCACTCTGTTTTCTTTGGTTGTTGCCCACGCAAAGCACCACCGAGCCGTCGTTGTTTCCTCTGCCGCCCAGCTTCCTCCGCCGCCCAACTTCCTCGCTGCCGCCGCCCCTGCCGCCGGCCAACTCTCTCTCTCTCCCTCACTTTTGGTTATTTCTCAAACCCTAAGTTATTTAAATCTTTTAATTAAGTTTATTAATTTGAAATTATATTTCTTGAAATTAAATTAATAATTTTTATAGTTAAATTATAATTTTCAGATTTGTGTTGATGTTATTAATTAATTATTTTCGGTTTTGGTTGATTAATATATAAGTTAGGATTTTAATTAGTTTAGTGATTTAATTCATGATTATTGAATGTAAATTATAAGTAATTATGATTAAATTATATTTTCAGATTATATTTTATGTTTAAATAATCAATTTAATTTTCAGATTATGTAATTGAATTGAAATAAGGAATCTATACTAATATATTAAAAGGCGTTGTGGAAAATGTATATGTGTCACGTAGTACTCTCCTCATGCCACATCATCCACTCACAAAGTATTATGTAATGGACAACCAAAAATCAATACAATGAGGTTCGAACACCAGACCTCAAGTGTGGATGATAATTCTCATTACCATCTTAACCAACCACCAATTGTGGTTTATCTCTTCACATTAATTTATAAATAAATGTTCAAATGAAGTCTAAAACAAATAAATTTTTATGTGACTTTTTTCATTTCTATGGACTATTTTGAAAAGAAAAGAAAAAATAAAGCATTATGACAACCATGGAGAATCCTGATGTCATAAGTCTCATAAGATTCAACTATAGGATTGCCTTACATGGCTGCATATATATCTAATTTGGTGTTTATTAATTTGACGCACTTAGTTCCACGAGAAAACAAATTATACAAATTGTAAGATGATATGATTGAAAACTTACTTGCCATGATAAATGACTTAGCGTGTCTGTGTAATTGACTAACTTAACGGATATTTTCTATTCTATAGAATACAAGTATTTTGGTCAAATATTGAGCTGAAGAAAAATCTAAACTTTAGTTATTCAATGTAGCAACTGGGGCATCGCCCGTGCCACACACTAGTTTAATTATTAAAGCATGGATTTTTAAGGTTTTAATATTCTAAAATCATAATCGAATGACTATATATTATTAAAGCTATTATTTTTATGATTTTAAGAACGTTGATTATGTTTTGTGGACGTTTGAAATTATTCTATATTGCTGGAAATTTTAAAAGGGATGTTTTATTGGAGTTTAGAACGTTTTGGGATCATTAGTTTAATAGTTATTATGCTTGGAGGTTATTTAGTTAAGTTTCGATATTTGGGATGGTTCAAAATATGTTTAGGATGTATTTAGAGTACTTTAGTATTGATGTAAATTGTTGGATATTGATTGAGAATTTTATTGGTTGTTTTTAGGCGGGAATTCTCTTTAGGCGACTTTTGAAAGTGTTAAAGTGGCCTATCAGTTTGTTTACACAAGGTACGTACATACCTGTGTGCTTGAAATGTGTGTGATATGTTGAAACCATGTTGAAATTGTTGATGAACTTGGTTATGTTGAAAGTGCATGTTTAATATTGTTGGATGGACATGTTGAGCATATATATTTCGTTATGAGAATTATAACATGTTAGTATGGATTATTGATGCAAACATGTCAGTTGGGAACTTTATTTTATATACATTAATTCAGATCGATTGATCGTTGTTCCCTTTTAGTTTTTCACTACTTTATGAGGGTCGAGAACCTTGTTTAGTAAGTTGAAACCTTATACCCATATGGAGGGTTGAACAGTATTAAAGGAAAGGTTGAATTAATTGGAATATGTCTTGATTGACATCTCTGTGATCACTTACTTAATTCCAAGATAAAAACAGTCGTGAATAAATGTTGTTTGTATGCCTTATGTGATTGTTGAGTCACAACATAGTTTAATTTATAAATCATGTAAAGTGAAACTGAGTAGCAATAGCTTTAGACTGTGCACGTCTAAAGTGACGGACAATCAGGAGTTGGGGTCATGGGTAGCCTATTCCTTTTTTTGGGGCCGGATTGATCACCGGTTCTATTTTATTCAAAAGTCCCTCGATATCGCAGGTCATTGGGGTTTACGGAGTCGCGCCCGTACCTCGTCTTCCTTAGTGAAGAAGAAGTTTCTAGTAGCAACTCGGTCCATTGACTATTTCAATTAAAATAATGTTATTGTTATAAAAGTCTGGTCCAGTCTAGCCTAGTCTAGTCAAGTGTGGTCGTCAAACTAACATGTTTTGTCTGCCCTTACGCGTGTTTTATTAGAATCATGTTAGGGTTGTTCGTTTATTAGTATCATGTTAGGATTGTTTTTGTTTTAGTATGTAGTACTCAGCTTTGCTGATTACGTGCTTTGTTTGTGTGTGTTGATCATGGCTATGCCATATTGATCCTGTGATGACCCATTTTGGTGAGCAGTCTCTAAGGATCAATAAGCGTTGCCATCTACAGGTTTGAAGATGATGCATCATGGGGATCGGGATTAGAGAGCTTGTATTTAGTTTCGTTTTGCTAAGTAACTTGGTTTGTTAATTTAGACTTTAAACTTATCGTACTATTTATATTCCCTTATTTTCGTTGGTTGGTTTTTGGGATTAAACCTGTAATCGATTATTTATAAACCTAAAGTTAGTTTTATGTTTTCCGCTGTAAAATTCTGAATAAGCCGTTACGTTTTCACACGGGCGATAATGCTTTGATAATTCTCTACGTTTTATATTAAAAGATTATTTTAGAAAAGAGAGAATTGTCGGGGTGTTACATTTATACCCATCCCCGCCCCATCACCCATCAAACCTCCCCCCCATCCCCGCCTACTTGGGGAGGATGTGGGGCGGGTCTCCCATAAAACCCGCCCCACTGACATCTCTAAATGCAGCCTTTAAGCCCAAAGAGATATTTCATATTTGGAGTAAACCCAAAGTTAGGAAATTATGATCGTTAAAAATTGACTCGATATGGTTGACATCCAACAAAATCCTAATTGCTCTGGAAAAAATACATCATATATTCAATCCGCATGAGTGCAACGATCCCGCACAAAATATTATCTGATTATAGACGATACGTATCCGACTGGTGACTCAATTTGACAGCATTATCCAAAATCAGTAAAAACTTAAACCTTTCAAAGAAGATCGTATGTAGTTAGATTTTTCCGGAGAAATGATGAGTTAGATAAAACATACTTTGTATGAATTACATATAAATATCAGTGAGATATTCATTGCATGCATTTATATTCAGTAAAATATTACTTCGTATATGGTTTGTATTAAGATTCGAACCTGCGATCTCCAGTTTCAAATACATGGTACAAGAGCATTATTCCATTAAGCTATATTTTTTTTTTCATGTTATCTTTGCAAAAAGATTATTAATATAATATTAAATAATTATACACATAATAATCCGGGACATTGCCGGGCCCGAATACTAGTTATTTGGCCGAAATCCGCTGCGGATGTAAATATCTTAATTTGTACCCAAATAATCTTGTGACTTGTGTTTCATCTTGACCCATTTTTTCATCTTTCAATTCATGACTTGGTCATCAACTCATCACTAATCTTTACCAAGTGGGATAACATGATTGGCCATTTAGCATCATCCTCGTGTTACTATTTGATGCAAACTTTTCCGCAATTGCATTTTCCTAGAAAAGAACTACTGTAGAACAAATTCGAGACTTTGAATGTTTCTAAATGCATATGTTATGCCACATTTTTTGTACGTAGTGACCAATTTATTTTTTATTTTTTTACTTTTTCCGGTAGAAATTTCCTCAACTTTCTATGTATATAAATTGGTAATAAACAATATATGTACGTCGTAACGTAAAAAATAATATGCCTTCTTTTTTGAGCTTGTTATTTAGTTGCATTCAACCTTCAGGCCACCTATAAGATTGCTTTTGCTTGTGAAAAAGCGGCCGCAGCAAGCGACGCAAAAGTTGGTGAGGCGTCGGAAAAGAGGAACTCTGAGATTAAAAGATCTTCGACGCCGATTGCAGTGTCTTATTTTTCCGGCAATGGAGCAAGATTTTCTCACTTACGGTGATTTCATTTGTGGAATTTGTTAAATTTTTACCTCGTTTACCATAGTAATCTAGTAGATCGATGAACTATTTTCATATGCAAATGTTTACAAATGTGTTATTCTTTATTATTTCTTCTGCTTTATTTTTTACTACACATTACAATGCAACATATATTTTAAATTAAATTTGTAAAGGCTTTAATAATAATACGGAGTAATATATTTTATCTTTGATATATCGTGCTCGAAGCTTTAATTATATTAATTATACACTTAAAATTAACGGATTTTTCATAAAATACCCATGTGTTTTGGCGTAATTCACCAAATGCCCCCAACATTTAATTATACGTAAAATGCCCTTCACAAACTGTACAATATCATTAAATCCCCTCAGAGTTAACAAACATTAATTTGTCGTCAGTGTAAGATTAAAATGTTGAAGGTACTTTTTGTAAAGTTTGATCCAGTTGCTTTTTCTGCTATTGAACAGACTTCACATTACTGTCCAAAATCTCCTTAGAAACGGTCCAAAATCTCCTTAGAAACAAACCTTTCTTTAATGTTCCGTTGAACGATTTCCTTTATGTGACAATCACATCTTCTAATTTATAATTTTACAAGGGGATGTTTAATTTAATTTTTTTAAAATCTAACATGAGGATGTCCGTCTGAATAAAATGACAATGCATTTTCAAGAAACCTCCATTTGTGCTGGAGTTTGGCGTCATATTTCTCTAACTTTCTTCCACAATTACCATAGAAATTTGTTACAATTTGTTTATTAGGGATATGAGCATGGTGTCATTGTGCAATGCGTTCACGTTATTTATAAAATTATTACACACGTTGGAGAAACGAGAAGGAAATGTCAATTTCTCATAACTCTAGCTAGATAGTCGGAATTTTTAATGTAAATAATATTTTTAGCTATGTTTGTTATAATTACGTTCTTAGGCTTTCTACCTAACGTTTCCCCTAAAAATAAAAATGTTCTTTGACTTAATAATCTCATTTTTTTTAACTTAAGAAATGTAGCATACTAGATCGATGCCCGTATAAGTTAACCAAGCCTAATGAATAGTTATTCCTATAAAAGTTGGAAAAGATAAGGGATTTCCGTCCCCAAGCTACTCTGATTATGGTATTTGGTGCTTATATTGGTGCTTATATTGGTGCTTATGTTATATATATAGGAGTATATCTCTAGATTCTTCTACTCCTATCATATATCTAGATTTTCTTGGCTAGCTCCTAGATATTTCCTAATTTTATTCTAAATTAAAATTTACAATAATATATTTCTAGATTTTTCTAGATTAATATTCTAATAGTTTTGACCAAAGTTTCCATCAAACGTTTTACGTACCTTCATCTCTTACGTCAAAACAATTACTTGTAATTAATTATCGAATTAAAGATCACAAAAAAACTGTGCATAATTTGAATTGCAATGACGTATAAAATCGTCCAAGAAAATGTATTTCAAATGGCAACGATGACGAAAATGTAAACCCCTTGCACAAGAGTATGAGCTTTCCAATGCAACATTTTAAAATGTTTCTTAAGAAGATGATACCTAAAAAGTCAATTATACCACCCCATAATAATAGAAACTAAAACTTTTTAAAGCAGAGTGTCTATAATTGTGATTTTTGATAATGTTTATTTTTTGTAAAACAATAAGGGGAAACTATAAGCAGTATTGATGGTTATGTAGTACAATAAGTTCCTCAAATGGACATTCACAATCCTCATCCTCTTAAGTAATGCTCTCTTATTGCCCTGAAAACAAAACGTAAAGTACAAATTCTACATAGGTAAGATTATAAAAATACTTTCACACAAATATACATTATTTTGAAAAGAAACCCTTTGACATTGAGGCAGACACGTGGAGCACGTTAGAATAACGCCGCCCCGGGACAATTCCTCCGGGTACGTGCGAGCCTCAAAAATCACGGCCCGACCCGAGCACGAAAAAAGCACGGCCCGACATGGGGCATAAAGTCATGGGCCGGCCCAGGAACTAAATTTTTTGGAAAAAGCACGACAAGATACGACACAGCACGACAAACCACACTAAATTTAGCGAAATTAGCATTAGGCACGACGGGTCGACCCACCCGGTACGAAAGCCCGTGGGGTTGGGCCGGATCTAGGGCCTTGTTTTGAACTTTTCGCCTCGACCCGACCCGATGCAAAGCGGGCCTGACGACCCATGGCCTCGGCCCGTCCCACGATCTATGGGCTCGGCCCAGCCCACGACCATCTTTACTCGAACCGGCTCTCTCCAGGATTCTAGCATCACCCTGGCCTGAACTTCAACTGACACCCCATATTACAGAGTATCACGATCGATATACTTTACATAAATTTTCTAAGAGAATTCTATTCTCTATCAAGTTCACAACCGCGAAAATCTAGCACTAACAGGGAAATACGAGACAGGAATAGGGGCTGAAGATCTTTTGACATCGGATTTGCTCTTTGTTTCGGGTTTTTTCATTCTTTTGTGGCTTGATTCTTCACAATCAACTTGATTATTGGAACTTGAGAAGCAATTGAACATGCTTAGAAATGAAGCCATTTTTTTGAAGTTAAAAATGTTTGATAACTAGGGATATTGTATTGAGTTGTGGTTGATGTCCAAGGATTTCTTTTCGAAGAGGTGTATATATAGAGTGTTGGATGGAGTGATGAGCACGTATTGAGCTGACCATTCAAAGTTTCAAAACCCCCGAAACTTCCTAAGCACACTATCCCAAACCTTTAAAATGTGTGGGATGGAAACACTATGCTTAAGCATAGTGTTTTGAGTCTTATATCCTTGATTTTCACTATTCATAAGGAATTTTTCCTACATCCCTTCCCTTTGTTTGCTCTATCCTATTTGGTAAGCCACCCAAGGTTCAAACCTTGATTCAAGCATTTTCCCAAATTCCTTTTCCTTTCTTTATTTTTCCTTCTTTATTTCCTGCTTTTTTAATTTACTGGCGGTTCTCTTTTCTTTCTGTTTCTTCCTTCCATTTTTCTCTCCTCTGTTTCCCCTTTTGCCTCACCTTCTCCGCCTGTTTCTCCTTCTTCCCCTTGCTCCCTTTGATCCAGCTTTTTGCTTCTTCGCAGTTCGTCTTATCTTGTGCGGCGGTGCTATTCTTCTACGACGATCGGAACTCTTCCAGCCTGTGGGAAGCATTGAATTCATTACCTGACGCAATTGAATTGGTTTAATTAGGCAAACCTTCATTCCTAGATGATCATTCGATTGGTAAATAGTTCATTGCTTCCCACATGCTTGAAATCTTTCCGCCTTTGGTTACTGGTTAGGATGGTGGCTTGATTAATAACTTGATAGGTTGTTAACAGGTATGTTCTATATTTATCATCTACTAATTTTGATTTTTTTTTGCGATTTAGGGTTTTTTCGATTAAATCTTGAATCTGGAAATTGTTGATTGTGTTGCACTAATTTTGGGGGTTTTCTTTTGCAATTTACCTCTTTTTCGATTGCATCTGTAAATTGTTGATTCTGGTGCATTAATCATCTTCAGCCTTATGTTATTTTTTGTTGCTTCCATTAATTCTCTTGATTACATGTTCATTCATAGGTTGGAGTGTTAACTGTGGTGTTTTCTCCCCTTAACTGTGGTGCATTAATCCTTTTTCTCTTGATTTTGGGTTCTGGAATTAATCCTCTTCATTACATGTTAATTCATACTCTACAGTATTACTTATGGTGTTTTAGCTTCACACTTAGATTTCTAAGACAACCCTGTTTTTTGGGTTCAACTTGTGCACATCCCTCTTTTTCCTGGGATAGTACAACCTTCCCCTTACTCTTGGGTTCGGCTTGTGCACATCCCTCTTTTCCTGGGATAGTACAACCTTCCCTTTACTCAAAATCACACCATGCTGCCTTTTTTTATTATCCCTTTTTTTGTGGCTGTGTTTTTGTGGCTGTGTGTGTTAGAGGGCTTTATCAGTTGTCCTTTTTCCAATTTCTAGAACTGCTGGTTTCCAAAATTAGACACCTATATATAAAGGGAGGGGGGTTATCTTTCCTTTTTAGGGTTTTGCTTCACCAGTTGTTTTTCTTTGTTTGGAAAGGTAGTGCAATCAACTTTGCTCCCTTACCAGTTGTTTTCCTTTGTTTGGAAAGGTGGTGCAATCAGCTTTGCTCCCTTTTATTACTCATACTAATAACAAGGTTAAGATTAGATATGTGTTCATGTTAACTCACATAATTAGAGTGGTTGTAATGTTGCTTCTTGATGCTCGTTTGTTGTCAATCTAATGTAATCTTCCTATTTAAAATCCCAAGCCATATGATCTACCAGAAATTTTGTCTACCCTTGACGGAAATCCTCCTACGATCTATGGACATGTATTGGTGAATACTGAATGTGCACTCCTTGGTCCTTTGCTGGTGTTTTTAAAAAAGAACATCCGTTTTTTTCCCATTTGTTTAGTGTTCTTTTGTATACTCTGTGCACATACTTGTAGATTTATTGTCCGTTCTTCTAGGGTGTCATTCTTTCAGTTAACACAAGTTTCTATATAATACAAGATGAGGATCATTATTCACTAAGGTAGTTATGTAGTCATATCCCTAAGCTGTGATGAAATATTGAGATGTTTATGCATTGAGATCCCTAATTCAGTTTGCCGTCTTTATTGGTAACGTCCCTGAATTTCGAGGTTCAATGCTGTAACAAGTTGCCTTGTTGCTTGGTCTTTGTGTTGGCTAGGTCGTCGTGTTTCCTTTTACTGCACTTTTGCCCTGTCACTTGTGTGTGTGTGTGCGCACATACACAATATAGAACTATTTTGTCTATGCATAACTGCCCTTTGATGCTAATTTTTATCCGTGTAGTTTGGAGCGAACACGTGCCTCTGTTTCCAATTTTTGTAATTAGGCATGTTTTATCCAGTTGTTGTTTGACATATATTTGCTAGAGTAGTTAGCTACCTATTTTACGTAAAATGATGTGTAACTGCCGTTTGTTACTGTCTAAGTTTTGCATTTTGGATCCGTGTTTTGATCTGGGGACAACTAATTTAGTAATTTGTTCTTGTCTGTTGTTGCATAGGCAGGACAGGTGTTGCAAGCATCATTGCTCGGTTTGGTTCTGAGTGTTTCCGGCTATCCTTGCTTTGCCTCTTGAGTGCGTTAGGTTAGTGCCCGAACTATTCTGCCTGCTGTTCATTGTGCCGGTTATTATAGTTTTTCCGTCCTGGCCTGCAATACAGGCAGCGTTGGTTTGAATAGATTGTGTTCTTGTTGCTTAGTTGTATGCATATACATGTTTTGCCATTGCCTGCTGGTTTATTAACTCTCTTGGGGGTTACCAAAGCATTCATTTCCGTCCGAGTTTCCTCTTTTTCCCTGTAATATTTGGGTCACAACATTAGAGGTAGTCAACCCTTCAACCGCCCTCTAGCCTTACCCTTTTATGCTTATAGTGTAAGCCCTAGGTGTGCATCCATGTGTGTGGTGATGTTTTGTTCATTGACCTTATTATATATTTTTCTTTGGCTTGTTGTGATAGCATACTGAAATGGGACAATTGGGTAGCAGTTAACATAGCATTGCAATTTTCAGCAGTCACGCACTAATTACTACGGGGTGATTCGGGGTATCAATCTGTTACTATTGGTATGTTTAGTCGTAATATAGATGGAGTATCGTGTATTGTGTGTTTGTTGGTAGTGTTTAAGGTTTACACACTGAAGAGAGTTCAACTGTCCCTGGATATACAGTGCCACTAAAATCCCAAACATATAGGATGGCTCAATATCAATCGAATCCTAATACTATAACTAAGTATGGCTGACGGAGTCACTGTCTCCATGTAGTCTGCCTGACTGAATAGCTACCTATAGTGTGCTTACTTGAATCAGACTGTGACCTATAGTGTGGTTGGCTACAAGAGTTAACGAGAACCTAAGTCTTTTGGAACCGACCCACCTTTTTCAATTGGTCCTAACTGACAACACGTACACACAGCTAATAGTGGTGAGCCTAGCAAGGTTTCCCCCCATTATGTTTACCATACACTTACATCCCAATATTTTAAAAAATCCAGTGTTAGGTCTAGGTTTGTGGTGGGGTGGTTAGCCAACATTTGAGTGTTTTAGTTTTTGTTGCTGCCTGTAGAGCAGTTATACAGTGGGCTAACAAGCTAATTGCCTTGTTCATTTTGCATGGTCATCTGCAATCCTGATTTTAAGTCCAACAGCGATTTCTTGTACTTCTTGCTTTGCTCGGTATGCCTAACCATATACGTGCCCAGACTCAAACTGTTTGCTTGCTTATGTGCCTAAAATCCCCTTAATTTAGCTTTTTCCCATCACAGGTTATGGCAGTGCCACCCGCACAAATCCGTATTCCTTTTCAGCCTCTTTTGAGGCAGGTTGTAGAGTGCTTGCACTTTCCAAAGCCAATGTACGATATGTTAGATATAGATAAAAATAATGTTTGCGTGGCGGTGAGGCCGGGAACGAGTGCAATTGCTTATATGTACATTGGCGGAGAAGCTCCTACACTGGAGGAGTCTTGCGAGAGAGCTGCTGAGAAGGCTGTCCGTAGCCTTATAAAAAAATATGATGTTGTTGTTGAGGATTTTACTTCTGCTAGGAATAGGGCCTTTGAAAGATGTGCGAGGTTGTATCGTCTCAAGAGAGTTGAGTTAGAGGGTATTGAAAGCGGACATCCACAGGTCCTGCCTCCAGAACATCATTGTATGGACATTCGAGTTTCTGTGAAACACGTGCGTCTGGATTATATAGGAGTATTGCGCACCGTGGTTGCCCAGACTCAAGTCTTGCTTGCTCCTATTGAGCATCTCCAGTTTGGGCCTCACACTTGGGTTTGTTGGTTGACATTCACAAGTCCGCACAAGAGTAATTCTATGGAGTCTGTTGTTGGGGATTATACAGAGACTCTTGAGGATGCTAAGCAAAGTGTAGAAAAGAAGGCCATCTATTGCTTGATGCGCCTCTATGCTTTTGAACTTGTAGACGCGAACTATGGGTCTGGGAAATACGCTGCTGTTGTGTATTCTCTTGAACAAGAAAGTTGCTCGACTGTGAGGGAGCGCATGTCCGGGGTTAAAGAAACTATTCAGCCTAGCGCCCTTGTGATTGAGCAAGACTGCTTGACTCCCCGTGGTTGTCCATTTCAGATACCCTCTATGATTACTGCTCCTCTCCCCCCCAAAAAGCGCATGTCCAGACCCTCTTTTGTCAGGCCATCTGTTCCTGGTTCTACTTCTGCAGCCCCGGTCTTCTTTGTTCCACCTGAACTTGACACTGTGTTCAAACGCCGGAAGACTGTTTAACCTACCGAAATAGTTCAACCTTTGGGGTGTGAGCACACCGTGCTCTGTTTCGTGAAACTGCCTCCTCTTTTGATGGGACAAGCCTAGATGTATTCCTAGAATTTAGGTGGCTTGTATATGTAATGTTAGGGGTGATAGTTCTCTTTTGGTTCCCTCTTGCTGTATCGCCATACAGTTTCTCTTTTGTTAGCTGTCAAGCTTGTTAGGTAGTTCAAGTTGTAATGGTGCTATGTTTAGAAATTCTGGTTCGTCGTATATGGCGATCATATGTATGCTTTTAATAGCAGTCAACTTTGTATTGAATCCTTATATCCTTATATTTAAATGAAATTCAGTTTGTTTTGGAACACTCTTCTTTGTATCCTGCTTTACAGTGCTTTTCCCTTTCCTTGATGTATCGTGTCTCACTTCCCTGATGCTGCCTCCTGCTCATGTTTCTTATTGTTAATTGCATTCTAAATTTACCTAGGGTTGTTTGATATGTAAATGTAAGTTGGTGGACACACCAGACTGACATGTATGTCTATTCAGGTCTGTAGGTTGTGTTCTCAGTTATTGAATGTTGGGTTCTGGTTGAGGAGAGGCTCTCACTTGTGTTGTTCGTTTTGTACACAGCGTGTTCTTTGTGCCTTTGTTTGTCGACTTAGCTTATTTTGTGTTTGCAGATTAAACAGCTGATGGTTTGTGCAGGGAACTGGACATTTGGAAATAGGTAGCGTGCCAACTTATGTGATGAGTAAGTTCCTCCGCCTTTTCATGCATGTGGTTTTTTTTATTAAGTGTCTTACACATAGCCTGCTATGAATTCTGTTAAACATAGATCAATTCTTGAGTAGTTCGTATGTAAGCCGTCCAAGATGCAGCAAGCGCATGAGGAGTGTGCAGGCCATGGCTGAGCCTGCAGGTTCATGCAGGTAATGGTATATAACAAAGCCTTGTTCCATAGTTACTTTGCATGTTTATAAACAGGCTTATTCGTTGTTTTACAGTGAGTCGCCTGAGGTTAGAACACAACCACCCAAGAAACCGAGGCCAAAGAATACTAGGCCAAAACCACCAAGTACTTTTAAACATGTCCTTAAATCATCTTAATTATTAACACCTGGTTAAATATCCATCGCTAATATGTATACTCTATGAACCAGAGGTGCCTGCTGCAGTTATTGGACATCCATTACCAGCTGCACCTCTTGCACTACCTCCACCTAAATATTGCCCAAAATGTTCTGCAAAGAAGTTCCAATTTGAGTCGCTGCACTTTTGTTGCGGCAATGGAGAAATTAAACTAGCTTCCAATGCATACCCAGATGAGCTTGTAAAGCTATTTGATTCCCGAGACAGTGATGCTGTGCATTTCAGAACATATGCACGGCTTTACAATAATCTATTTGCTTTTAGCTCCCTTGGGGGGGACTTAAGTTCGAAGACCGAAAAAGGCATATATGTATTTAATCTACATGGGCAAATATATCACTATCTCCCTAATTTGCTTCCCACTAATGACAACCCTAAATATTTGCAACTATACTTTTATGATGGCCAACACGAGGCTGAAAATCGGGTTCGATCTGTTTGAGATGTTTCCATCGGTGTTGCCTCTGCAAATACATCTTCTTAACTTGCAGACAATCCAGGTAATGCCTCATGAGAATTTAGACGAGATCATTTTAAATGATAAAAGATCTCGAACTCAACTTACAGAATTCTTTAGGATGAATGCTGCCACACCTAATGGAACGGGCTATACATATGCAGAATTTCCAGAGCACTATAAGTGGGAGGGTAAAGAATGGAAAAAAAGAAGCAACAAGACCGTTGTTGTTGGCAGGCTCACTTTTGTAGCACCTGCTGAAGGGGAACGTTACTTCCTCAGATTATTACTGATGCATGTGGATAGCCCGCGATCCTTTGATCATCTCCGAACTGTTGATGGATATAAGTGTGCCACTTTTCAGGAGACGGCTCTGCGGCTGAAATTGCTAGAGGAAGACAACGCTGTCGACTTGTGCTTAGCTGAAGCGTGTGAAGTGCAAATGCCGACTGCATTCCGACAGCTCTTTTCAACAGTGCTGATCTTCTGCCAGCCAAGTGACCCCAATGCCCTCTGGTTAAAATACTACGACGCTCTCTCTGAAGATTATAGGCACCAGTTTCCGAGTTCTGACAGCAGGTCAAGGGAGCTCACTGTTAGATCTGTTGAGCAATCTCTTGAAGCAATGGGGAAATCATTTAGAGACTTTGGCCTACAACATTTAAATGATTTTCAAGATGAAGAGTTCAGGCGAACAAAAGACATTATCGATGCACTTGATGCACCGATACCTCGGGACTGTATTGATGCCCGTAACACATTAAACCAAGCACAGCAGGAGGCATTTGACAGCATTATTGACCACGTTCTTAAAGGGAAACCTGGTGCATTATTCATAGACGGGCCCGGAGGAACAGGTAAAACCTTCCTATACAATGCTCTCTATGCAGAGGTTCGTTTGATGAACAAGATTGTCCTACCAACTGCGACATCTGGAATTGCAGCATCAAATATACCTTCTGGGAGGATTGCTCACTCTCGGTTTAAAATCCCGATAGATTCTGATGCTTCCCTTGCTTGCGATGTTCCTAAACAGGGCAGTCTTGCATGTTCAAGAGCAAGCATCGAGCGACAAAGGAATTAGGAAATGCACACTTGTCCCTAAGGACAAGTGGGAGACTGAAGGAAATAATGCCCTTGGTCCAAGTATGCATTCTATGTTAAGTCTAATAAATGCGGTTCAGTATTAATTAACAAGTTAATAATTCAGTGAGATCAAGTGAGCTGAATGCCTAGCTAGAGGCCGCTTCAGTTCAAGTGGAATTAATGATATTAATCCACAGCTTACTCTTGACTGAACCCGTAGGGTCACACAAATAGTACGTAAACGGATCAAGTATTTAATGGCATTAAATACTCCATCTATGGATATTCGGAATCGACGGATCTTGGTTTCAGTGGGAGCTGAGATCGTCACAGGCAAGAAATGAATACTCCGGAAACGATGATATTGCCGGAAACGGAAATATGGATCGTATCGGAAATATAAATATTATCCAAGTCGTAGATGTTGCCGGAAACGGAAACATGGTACGTATCGGAAAATATTATCGGAAATGGAAATATTGCCGGAATCGGAAATATTGCCGGAAACGGAAATATTGTCTGAATCGGAAATATTATCGGAATCGGAAAATAATTCCGGAAACGGAAATATTAAATATTTGTTCGAAACGGAAATTAATTCCGGAATCGGAAATGTTAAATATTGTTCGTATCGGAAATGAATTCCGGAATCGGAAAATTAATCGGAAGCGCGTCGTACGAATTAGCATCGGACGAGCTTGCTAGACGAAGGCCCAGCACGAAGCCAGGCCCACGTCCAGCAAGGGAAACGCGCGCCACAACACGCCAGCCCAAGGCTGCGCCAGGCCCACCGCAAGGCAGGCCCAGCGCGCGCCCAAGGCTGCGGCAGTCGTGGGCTGCGTTGCTAGGGCTGTGCGCGCGCGCGCATGGCGCCCCTCGTGGGCTGCTGTGCGTGCGTGTGTGTTTGTGTTCACATACGAAACCTAAAACGTACAGGATTCGTTTAATGATTAAATTCCTAATCCTAAAAGATAAATTAATTAAATAAGAGTTTCACTAGGATTCTAATTTAATTAATTCGTATCCTAGTAGGATTCCAATTCTCTTTCCATACCCCTATAAATATGTGGCCTGGGTTCACAATTTATAACGAGTTTTCAAGTATTCAAAGTGAATTTTTGAGAGAAAAATTCAGTCACATATCTTGCCTAAAAGTGCCGAAAATTATTAGTACCTTAAGGGCGATTCTAGTTGGTCAATCTTGAGGCGGATCCGGACGTGCTGTGGACTATCTACGGAGGGACGACACTTGGAGTCCTAAAGACTTGTTCTTGTTCGGTTCGGGCGCAGCTAGGGAAGGCACGCAACAAAGAGTATGCATCTAAACTATGCTATATGATTATGTGTAAATAATATGTATTCCTGGCTAAATGGTTTTTCCGCATGATTTATGAATTGTCATATGTATCATAACCTAACAGTGGTATCACGAGCCTCTTATTATTTTCATAATCTAAATTGCATGAAAATGGTTAAATATTACAAATTTGCAAGAATTAAAAGGGTTGATTAATTTTCGTAATTGTTAATTAATTGCAAATTGCGTTTATTTAATTATACGTACGCAGTTTTTCGGCAGTTTCTTCGTTACTCATCCAAATCGAGTGATTTTTGTGTCAATTCCGCATGTAAAAGGCATTCTAAAATTTTGACAAAAATAATCTTTTTCTGCCGAACCCAGAATTCTCAAATTCGAAGCCTAACTATGACTTTTCGAAGGTTTTAGTTTTTCGAATGCAAAATTTCGTAAATTTAAGATGTTAAATTAAATATTTGCGATTCTTGTTGATAAATCTTGAATTTTTGATTGACCTACTGTATATGTTTAACAAGTTTGAATGCCTAGCCTTGTTAATTATGCAATCTAATTTGTAGTTATGATTAATTTGTTGAAAATTAGAATAATTTAGAATTAATTTGATTTTCATAATTAATTATAATTTAGTTAGAAACCTATGATTAAAAACCACCATAAAAATTGTAAATTTATGATAAATTTTAAATTTTTATGACCTAGGCTTGAATCCATGATAATCGGAAATCAATTGAATAATAAATTTTCGATTTTTCGCCCTAAAATTATGAAATTAATATTAACTTATTAATTTGTCATTAATTTTAAATATAAATTTTAAATTTTTATGCGATTCGTTCATATAACTTGCACGCACAAAGCAATGGACGCTTTGTGTTACCCTTAAGGGGTGTTGTATAGTGCGGGCATGCGACGACGAGCAAGGGAGCTCGTCGCCCGTGCGGCACGAATGCAATGAGCAGGGGCATGGTGCACGAGCACAAGGCAGCAGCCCTGCCTTGTGTCGTGGGCCACGAGCTATGGATGAATGGGCATGGGCGAAGGCAAGGCATGGCAGTCGCGTGTGGGCAGCAAGCGAGCTGCGCCACAACGCGCACTGCCTCGCGCAAGCGCGCGGAGCGAGCGCAAGCTCGCGTGCCACGAGCGATGCGCCCAGCGTTGATCGCGCGCAATTGCTCGCGCACAGCGAGCGATGGCTCGCGTGCATCAAGCGCTGGAGCGCGCGCAGCAAGCGCTGGCGAGCGCGCACAGCGAGCGATGGCTCGCGTGCGTCGAGCGCTGGCGCGCACGCAGCGAGCACCACTTGTTCGATGGCTGTGTGCGTGTGGCCCATGGGCGTGCGATGCGTAGGGTGTTTGCGTTGCGATTAGATCGTTTTGAATGTTTAATTTGAAATTTTCAGTTTACGTAATTTTAATTAATTTTAAAAAATTAATAATTTCAATTATTTTCTTGGATTTTAATTTTGAATATTGTAATTATAATAAATTTTATTTATTCTAATTATTTTACTAAAATTAAAATCATGAATTAATTTAAATACGACTGAAATTAAGTTAAACTTTTTGGATTCAATTATAAATTCATATGAGCTTTAAATTTTAATTAAATTTGTATATTTCCGGTTAGACTAGAAATACATTTTTATGTTTAAAATTAGTAAAGCATATGAATTTATTGGTTTAAGTGGGAGCCCTTTTAGTCATAAACTCTTGATTAGGTCTACAAATCCTTAAGGTTAAAACAACTTGATTAGAATTAATAAGGACTGAATAATTGGTAGATTATTGGTGCCCTTGATTAATTGCTGCAAATGTTTACGTGATGCATAATGTGTTTTACTAACCAGCTATGTGGGCCATTCATGATAATGAATGGGTGAATGGTATATATTGTATATGTACTGTTTTGCAGGTTATGAAGTGACTAGTATGGCCCAAATAGGATAGAAAATATGGTATGCGCACCATTAATTTGAATGTAATTGGTCTAAAGCACCATTATGCATAAGATTGTGGCTTGATTATGTTGCATGATTAAGGATTTTAGTTCACTTAAAATCTAACCAACATAGTAAGAGCCTTAAGTTCCAAACTTAAAAAATTGAGTTAAAAGGTGCCATGCCAAAATATACACTTGCTTGGATATCCTTTACATCAATCTAGTAATAGTTTTCGCTCAGCGAGGTGTTACTTATTGGTCCTAAAGGGGCAAGGTACACAAATAATTGTGAGTACATGTTAGTTTTGGTGAAACTCAACGATATAAGTAAGGAGTCCTTTTATGTCGTGGCAAAATCGATAGGTTTACCTAATAAGTTCTTAGACGTACCTATCAACCAAGAATAGTTTCTAGACTATTAGCAAAAGGCTTTTGCTTACCTAAGATGTTTTAGGATTAAGTCGACAAACTGTGCTTAGTTCTTCAATGATTTTAGGATCTTGGAATCATTTTATTCACACCTGCCGGAACAATAAATTCGAATAAAATGCTAATAACTTGTTGAAATTGCATGATTGCTTTGATTTTCAAGTTATTATTCATGATAAATGTTTAGACTTTGCATGCTTCAATGTATGTTTTAATTATTGTTTATAATTAAATATCTTGCACTGCAATAAATCCTTTTAGAAAGGTAACAGTAAATTTCCTCGATTGGTAGTGAATTCAAGAACGATTCACGGAAATGAGAGAAAGTGAGCAATTTAAAATGTACGTTTCTTTTAGCGACTTTTATGGTTGTTTTCGAATATCAAAATCGAATGGCAAACCAATTGGTGCTTGTGAATTCAAAATACAATGTAGTTTTGAGATCATAAAGCATTGAGTTTAATACGCTCAGCTTTACCAATGGTTAACAACCTAATATCTTTGTCCATTTAATTCTCGAATGAGTCTAGTCCCTAGACATTCGAATAGATCGATGCTTAGAGAACTTTAGAAGCTTCTGGTAAGATCATCTAGTTGAAACAAAATATTCAACATAAATTAAAATGGTAAAGAACCTTGTTGGTGACATTGGACATGTCTAACAAAGTATAAAAGTCAACACTAAAGAATTCAATTCTTAAGACTATAAGAAAGGGTACAAGAAATAGGAAAACGAGGAACAAATGAAAGGAATTTACGATTCCGTTTCTACCTATAAATTTATGTTTAAAGAGAAGTGACCTAGCAATCAAACTTCCTTGGTATCATATACCGCTTGAGGTTCTTACTTCGGTAATAACTCAAACAATGGAAGCTAGGATACACTAATGACCTACAAGTGGGAAATGAAGCATGGCAATGCTACATTAGTTGTAGGGTCATCTAGTTTGTTTTAAGTCCTTTCAAAGGCTGGAACTAAATGGCTATTTTGTTCCATAATCAGCATACCTAAATTTCTGCTTCAAACACAGAAAGACTCACATTCAGAAGAACAAAAACAATGCTTGTTTGTTTGTTTATTTGAATGAAATGGTCATTTACGGAATGAGTCAATATGCTTGATTAAAACAAACAACTCTTTAAAGAACTTTACTAGGTTCAAATCAACCCCTTGATTTGAGTTCCACAAATCTTTGGCATTGTTGCTTAGACCATATCAACAAGTTAACATTCAAAAGCTCTATTTTAATGGACTTTTGAAAGTTGGTTGATTTCTAGATCAACTTAAGACAAGCTAGTCTTACTTGTTGAAAGTAACAAAAGATATGAACTATTGTTAGAACGCCTAGACGATAGAGTTCAAAGCTAAAGAAAGGTTTTATGACTTTATTATTTCACATGGATTTGAGTGAATATAGGTTTATTTACTCAAATGTGATATAAGTTGAATCTGTTTGGCTAGTTCAAAGATTCAGAAGTATAAAATCCACTTGGCAAGAAATCATAAAGATCTAGGTTAGATCATGTTCAGGATTACTTGAGACCAAATATGATCATCAATGATTGTATGTTGTAATTTCACAATCTAGGTCCATAAGATATGGCATATCTTAGTTGGAATAATCGAAGTCAATTAGTACTTGATTTGATTAATGATGAATCATAAAGACTTTTCCTATAATTTCTAAAACAAAATGCTCAACTACCACCAAACTAAACCAAATTCGTCAAAGCTATTGAAAAGTAATTTCAGAATAACTTTTCATAAAATATATCTAGAGAGTTGCAAAACTCAGTGGGAGCTTAGTGTTTGTCATTCGACAAACTAAGGCCCAAGTATAGATATATGTTTCATTGTGATTTATTCAAATGAGACACAAGGGTATTGTTTCTACCACGAAATTTTGAGAACATAATGTTTGTTTGCTCGAAATAATGTCCTTTTGGAGATTCGTTTCCAAAATGAAAAGTGGGAGAAAAAGACCTCGAAAGTCTTCGAGGCGAACAACAAACATAAACGGACATTCCGGAGGCTTTTCGAAGTGCTTCAGAAAATCCGAACTTATTCTGTAAGGACTTTACAAGTGGCTTTAAAGAATAGACATCTCTTAGAAGACTTTACAAGTGCTTCAAGGAGAACAGAATATTCAAAGGACTTTTAAGTGGCTATTGATATTCTATTGTTTGATGTTCTATACCCAAGTAGGCATAGAATTCAAGTCACTGAAACTATGAGATTCTTCTACTAAATAGTGAAGAAACATAGAGATCAGGTCAATGAAACTATGAGATTCTTCTATTAAATAGTGAAGAAACCTACAACTTGCAGTCAAACTATTATCATGTAGATTAATGAGTTTGTGACCTGTAAGAAAGCTATGACGAAAACCCAGATTCCCTAAAATGGTTAGAGGCCATATATAGACTATATGTTTAATTGGTTAAAGGCCATAAAACATACTCAATGTTTTGATGACAAAATTGAAATTTTGTTGATTTGCAAGAATAGTTTCACACCTAATGGTTGCAAGTTTGTTTTAAGGATAAAAACCATCAAACATGGAATTGTGTTCACACACAAAGCTAGATTAGTTGCTAAAGGTTAAAAGCAAATTCATGGCATGGATTGTGTTGAAACCTCATGCAAAATCGTAATGCTTAAGTCTATAATTCAAGCAATGATTGCATATTGGTACATATGGCAATTGGATGACAAAACGTATTCCTCAATCAAATGTTGGAATATAATATGTACATAGTATGTCATAGAATTTGTGGATCCAAATAAATGCTTGAAAAGGAAAGCTAGCTTATAAAATCTAAGTATAGATTTAAGCAAGCAATTGGGAATTGGAACTGTATTTTAAGTGAAGCTAATAAGCATTTTAGTTTCATAAAATATACATGATTCTTATAGATATATAAGAAGTTTAGTGGGAGTACTTAAAACTTAATTGGTCCTATGTGTATTACACACATATCTCTCTATTGTGAAACAACATTCAAATGCTAATGACTTAGATTTGAAATTATTCATCAATGATGGACCATGGCGAAACTTAGAACATACTGGGTACTAAGATCTATTTACAAAGATCTTATAATATTGTTTTGGATTAAGTAATGGCATTTACTAAATCAAACACGAAATACTCCATTGGAGATATTCGACCCATGTGAATAAATCTAAGTAAAAGAATGTTTGAACTATGTATAAGCATTTACTAAGTTAAAACATCAAAGGATCTAAGTGAGATTCTTAACCTATATTATATGTCAAAGAATGTAGCTGGATTCAGTATCTACTGAAATTGAATGAGCTAAAGTTACATGAATAGAATTCAATTGAGAATTATTCTGCAAAAGAATTTATCATGTATGATATAATATGAGGATCGCCAAAAACGTATCGTATGACTTTAGGCATGACGAACATATACCAATCTCTATTAATCTAAGTGAAGATCAACTAGATTGAGATCAAGAATACTTATGGTACTTGAAAAGAGTACATAGGAATAGTTCTTGATTCAAGGAAATAAAGATATGCTAAATATTGATGCTACACACATAAACACTGGCAAAGGATCAAGCAAGACCCTTTGGAGTTAACCATTGACAAGGACGAGCTAAAGAGCATCGTGTTTCGAAATGGCAACATGGATTGGAGACCATGCGTTGTTGCGTGGGAAATTAAAATATTAATTTCTATGTTCTAAGATACAGCTGGAAAGTCTTCCACATATATGTGAACTGCTTGGATAAGCAAATCCAAACAAAGCATCACTAGCAACCTAAACAGTTGAAGTAAAAGTACTTATTGCCTAAGAAGTAATAAAACAGGGTTGTTTATGTTAAAGAGTTCTTCACTAAACTTGGGAAGATCACCTATCTGCTGGCTTGATGGTTCTTCATTGAAAAATGCGTAGAACCACTCTTGAAGCAAGAAAAAGGTCTGCTAACTTGATGGTTCTTCATTGAGAAATGCGTAGAACCACCATTGTAGCGAGAAAGACTAGATCACAAAATAAACATACTCAAAAGATCTTATCATCTATCTCGAAGAACATTCGATGAAAAGGATATTAAGATTGGCAAAGCATGATAACTAAACCTATGCAACAAGTGAGAAGCAACACTTACATTGTAGCACTGGAAATCAAGCATAGCTTTGAAATTCCATGAACTGTTTTAGAAGATGGGTTTGAGGCCCATGGTTGTAAAACATTGGGGTTGAACATTTATCATATATGAAATGCATTTTCATATTCCATTTAATCTTGGTTTAGTATTAAATGATGAGTCCCTTCAATTTGATGATATATTCAAGATAGACTGTCAGGACCAGTCCTGTGACTAAGAAATTTCTATCAAGTGAACTTGAATGTCAAAGGTTGAAAATGGTCCCTAGTCGGAGTTTTCTATAAAATTGGACGCATAGAAAACGTTAGACGATTAGAATGCAAGATGACTAGTAGTTTTGTTTCTTGAACTATGTGGACATGGCAATGTCATAATCATTTGCATAGATACTTACTTTGGGAAGACTAGTATCGGACAAGACCTATGAAACTTTACTGTAAGAGATGAAAATCTGTCATAAGTAAATTTCATTAAAATTATTAGACACTAAATCCTCAATACCTGAGTGATTTGAGATTACTTGTTTGAGAACTGGTTACTTTGACGTTGACCAACCGTCGCACCGTAAAAGGAGGCTATAAAGGCAACGCTCAGGTAATCACCTATCAAACGAAGTCTAGTCTCAAGATCACAAGACTGGGATTGTCCTCCCATAAATCGGGATGAGATGCTTAAAAGTTGTACAAGGCCACTCGGAGAGCTAGAAACTGTGAAATGCATGGCCGTGCTCGGATGAATCATAGGCTATGATTATCTGTTTATTTGATCAGTTGAACTCTGAAACCGAGGAACACCTCTGGACATAATAAGGATGACAACTCTTACTTTATGTTCAAGAGCAAGCATCGAGCGACAAAGGAATTAGGAAATGCACACTTGTCCCTAAGGACAAGTGGGAGACTGAAGGAAATAATGCCCTTGGTCCAAGTATGCATTCTATGTTAAGTCTAATAAATGCGGTTCAGTATTAATTAACAAGTTAATAATTCAGTGAGATCAAGTGAGCTGAATGCCTAGCTAGAGGCCGCTTCAGTTCAAGTGGAATTAATGATATTAATCCACAGCTTACTCTTGACTGAACCCGTAGGGTCACACAAATAGTACGTAAACGGATCAAGTATTTAATGGCATTAAATACTCCATCTATGGATATTCGGAATCGACGGATCTTGGTTTCAGTGGGAGCTGAGATCGTCACAGGCAAGAAATGAATACTCCGGAAACGATGATATTGCCGGAAACGGAAATATGGATCGTATCGGAAATATAAATATTATCCAAGTCGTAGATGTTGCCGGAAACGGAAACATGGTACGTATCGGAAAATATTATCGGAAATGGAAATATTGCCGGAATCGGAAATATTGCCGGAAACGGAAATATTGTCTGAATCGGAAATATTATCGGAATCGGAAAATAATTCCGGAAACGGAAATATTAAATATTTGTTCGAAACGGAAATTAATTCCGGAATCGGAAATGTTAAATATTGTTCGTATCGGAAATGAATTCCGGAATCGGAAAATTAATCGGAAGCGCGTGGTACGAATTAGCATCGGACGAGCTTGCTAGACGAAGGCCCAGCACGAAGCCAGGCCCACGTCCAGCAAGGGAAACGCGCGCCACAACACGCCAGCCCAAGGCTGCGCCAGGCCCACCGCAAGGCAGGCCCAGCGCGCGCCCAAGGCTGCGGCAGTCGTGGGCTGCATTGCTAGGGCTGTGCGCGCGCGCGCATGGCGCCCCTCGTGGGCTGCTGTGCGTGCGTGTGTGTTTGTGTTCACATACGAAACCTAAAACGTACAGGATTCGTTTAATGATTAAATTCCTAATCCTAAAAGATAAATTAATTAAATAAGAGTTTCACTAGGATTCTAATTTAATTAATTCGTATCCTAGTAGGATTCCAATTCTCTTTCCATACCCCTATAAATATGTGGCCTGGGTTCACAATTTATAACGAGTTTTCAAGTATTCAAAGTGAGTTTTTGAGAGAAAAATTCAGTCACATATCTTGCCTAAAAGTGCCGAAAATTATTAGTACCTTAAGGGCGATTCTAGTTGGTCAATCTTGAGGCGGATCCGGACGTGCTGTGGACTATCTACGGAGGGACGACACTTGGAGTCCTAAAGACTTGTTCTTGTTCGGTTCGGGCGCAGCTAGGGAAGGCACGCAACAAAGAGTATGCATCTATACTATGCTATATGATTATGTGTAAATAATATGTATTCCTGGCTAAATGGTTTTTCCGCATGATTTATGAATTGTCATATGTATCATAACCTAACATGAGGTCGCTTCTGATCCTATTGCCGAACTTACTGCAATTGCATTCCCCGAGGTAGATGTTTGCAGGTCCACCCCAGGCAATTTCACAACAACGGCTATACTGACCCCCCTGAATGAAGATGTTGATGATATCAATGCTACCCTGATAGACAAATTCCCTGGAGAATCTGTTATGTACAGGAGTTTTGATACAGTTCTTGATGATAATAGCGCGATCTATCCTCCTGAATTTATACACACCCTCTGCCCAGGTGGAATGAGCCCATACAAGCTCGTCTTGAAGAAAAATTGTCCAGTTCTTCTGCTTCGCAATATCCTTCCTTCGTCTGGCCTGTGCAATGGGACACGTATGATATGCAAGAATTTCTACCCGAATCTGATTGAATGCATGATCACGACTGGGCAGCACAGCGGAAGCCATGTTTTTATACCCCGAATTAGGCTTCGGCCGTCTGCATCTTCCAATTATCCTTTCCAATTTCAGAGGAAACAATTCCCTATAAAACTAAGCTTTGCAATGACGATAAACAAGTCACAAGGGCAAACATACACTAAGCCAAGTCTCCATCTATCTTCCCCAGCCGTGTTTCTCCCATGGTCAGCTTTATGTGGCATTGTCTCGTGCTAGAAAAGCATGTAACGTCAAAGTTGTTTCAAAACAATCTCCGGAACACCAACCTGAGCACCATGTTAGAAATTTCATCTCTTATGATGTGCTCAGATTAGCCGGTATCATATGATATACAGGTAATCTATCACAAACCTTTTTATCTGCTTCCTGATTGTGCATTTACAGCTTGCTTTGTTATTATTCTTGTACGGCTTACTGTAACCAAACATGTTCATGCCATGCAGTTGTTGCTCCTTTTTGTGCCTTTTGGTTTATGCTGCAAATATGCCCGTGGAAAACAGCCCACCTGTGTAGAAAATCATGCAAGCACATGCATTCTAATGTCATCTGCAAGTTCCTGTTGCAGAGGAAATGATAAATAAGGTATATACCCTCTTCAGTTTTGTATGCCCTTATTTGCTGCCTTTGATTCTGATTTATTTTAATTGAATACATCTTTGGTGAACATTCGTTGTTTTAGTGCGACTAAGTAATCTAGCATCACCCCTTATTTTCACCAGTCAATAAGGCTAGCTTATGTATAGAGACAGAAAACTTTTAGCTACAAGAAATTGAACAAGTTTGGCATAGGATCTTTCAAACGTATTCACCCCGCATTTCAATGTTGCTATCGTCAAGTATATATATACATGCTCTTATTTGTTCTTCCATTCAACTGCTAGCAGTTAATACACACTGTTTTGCTGTGCGCATCATATATAGGAGTTGAAATTATAATTCTCGGTTGCCTTCTGATTCCTAATAGACTTAACTGTTTGGTTTATTTTATTCAAATTCTGACTAGCTCTTCTCTCAAAAACTGGCAAAAACTCATAGACACATTGGAAACCTGATGTGTCCCTTTATTCCGGATTTTGTACCTATGATCCAATGGTGTCATGCCAAATAATGTGCCAGGTAGCTGTCCATCCTCTAATACTAAGCTTCAAGCTTTGTTTTGATGCAGATCAAGAAATTTCTGGTGTTCATATATGCCAAGTGACGGCTCTGATAGCTCATACAACCTCATATTATTCTTTCTGTAAGTTCATTACACCCATCTGCTTAAATATCAACTTGCACATTGGAAGTAGGTAACTGATAAACACGTTTGCATATGTGCTATTTTGGTAGTATTTTGTAAGTCCCTTTGTGTTCTACTCTCATTATTAAAGCACTTGATCTCAAGCGATTGGGTGACACTAAAACCAGTGTTATTAGGTCGTTTAAATGCAAGTCCTTGAACTTTAACATGGAGTTATTATAATAGCCAAAGAGATTCTATATTTTTCTGTGTTGCTCCCTCTTCGTTAATCCTTCTCCTTTTTGGTTTTCCAAAATAGAAATGCATATCCTGACAGAGTACTTTCAATTAGTATCTTCCTGCTATGCTTAACTGAATTATAGCTTGTACACCAGAGATAACCTCCTTTTTTTGTGCACAGACCCCGGGTTCCAGTAACTGTTGTCAAAGGTTCTTTCTGTAGGATATTAGTATTTATAACCAGGCCGTTTAGATTTATGTGGGCTCTTTTGCTTGCCTGTTTGGTCATTGTAGTTCAGATTCAGAACAACCAAATTGCACACATTTGCTGATTAAACCGGTATTATGAAATACATTCATATTGTAGCTTACTTAACACATCCATTGTAGGTGAGACATATTAATCACCACTTCCAGGTGAAAGAAAATAAAGTGCACACTTGTCTAATTCAAGCAGTACAATGCATTACAGAGAATCAAAAATCTACAACGAAATAATACGGACTGTCATTGGATTCTTGTTTCAAAGTAATATGAACTACATGTGAACATAAAAAAACCTCATCTTTCTTTATTTTGAGAGTGAACCAAATGTAAACTGAAAGATAGACTGTCGTTGCTTGCAGGTATGAGCGAGGTTCATGACGTATCCCCTCATTTTGCCCACAGTTCCAATGGTGTATGCATAATTTAGTGCGATCAATTTGTAAGAATAGACTGCTAAATTTGGTTTTGAGATTTGTGTTCTAAACTGTTATAATGTCGTGAACATGCATTTGTTTCTGTATAGTAAGCATCCTATTAAATGTAGCCGTTCTCTTGGTCAATCTTCAAAAGGTTAGCCACCAATTTTAGCAAGTTTCCTAATCGAGCCGGTTTTGTATCACCACTTTTACCCACTTCCCTACTCGAGTATTCCTAATTAAGGCGTTTTTTCCCCTGTCAACTTAGCTTGAGAATATCACTTTAAACGCTTGCAACTTATCTATTACTAACTTCTTTTGAAATATACACTCGGACACTGGTTATACGAATGTAACCATCATGGTTCTACAGATGTTGCTCCCCGTAATATAGGCTGTTCCGTAACCCTTTAAATAGCAAATCTCGCAGAAATCTATGAAGCACTAAACTTGCATCATGATATTAATACTTCACACTAATTTTTCCAGCCTAATCTTATATAATGTTATTAATACTTCAGCCTCTTCCAAAGGTGTTTGTTTTTTTCTCAGGAAATAAAAAACCAGCAGACCACAGTACATGGTCATACCCATTAGAGAGGTATGCATCCTTTTATATTGTAGTCCTTAAAATCAGCTGTACCTGGTAAAGATTTCCTTCTTAAAGTTTAAGGCAACACGTTTTTACATAGCAAAGTATGGTTTAAATAGTGTTAGGACATGGTAATACAAGACTTCACCTGCTACAAGGACAATAAAACACTATTCTGAATAGTTGATTTGTTGTTTTGCCCATGCCTCTTTGCTTACTGCTGTGCCTTTCTTTTGGACCACAGGTTTTCCTTCCCTCTATATATGAAGATGTAGCACCCTCTATTCAGTCCCAATCTTTTACAACCTAAGCAGAATATTACAGCTTCCTCTCCACAATCAGAATCTGCAGTTTGTCAGGTATGACCAAATCAAATGGAATTTATTGCTTTGATGTATAAGATCATAAATGTTTGCATTATTGTTTTTCAAATGCCTGCCAATTGAATATAGATTTGTTTTACTAGGTTTGTATTCTCTGCATAACTGATAATTCAAAGTTACACAGTTACAAAATAAGATGATGTTGTTATGTTAGCTAAAACAGAATTCATGATTATTTCTGTGGGATTAATCATATTTCTTTTTCTTACCATGTGTACAAACTCTAAGAAATGAAGCCTGAACGCGTGTATCTGGATCAGCTAACCGAAAAAAGCAAGGGCTACAAGGTTAAGGTCAAGGTCGTAGAGAAAGGACCGGAAAGGAACTCTCCTTCAAAGGGAATCCTATTCCAAGGACTTGTGATGGAAGATGACAAGGTATAATTGTTTCATTTCGTTTCCCTTTTTTTCATGCTTGCTTACATGTTCTCTGCCAAGTTTATTTCCATCTGTTTTTTCCCCATGCCTTTACTAAGCTGCTGACTTTTAGTTGCCTACTGAGTGTTCTATCTTTTAGAGTTAGTTCTAAGATGTTGCTTATTTCTCAAGCAGCAGTTGGTGTTGATTTTTCCTCTGAATCTGTCAACACATAATAATTTTTGAAAAAGGAAATTCCTAATATCTCCTTTACACACTCAGTACTAGAATGCTAATAATCTGTCAACACATAATATATTGGGAAAAAGGAAATCCCTGCTAATCTGTCAACCTGAAAATGTTGAACACATAGTAGTATAACAAATATGAGTATCACAGACACTTCAGATCTGAAAAAGAGTTTACATTATGAATATCGTCCAGGAGTTTTTTTTCCTGTAAACAATAATGATTTCCCTAATATGACTGCATGTTTAGTCACACGTGTTCACCACTGAAATTAGGTATATGGGGTTCCATGTTACTCTGTAATCATACATATTTTATGTCGAATTGTATGCATGCAACTTCTATGTTTACATTTTTTTTCCCTGGTGTACTCTCATTTCCTTGCCCTGTTTGTGGTTTATGCATATGGTTTCCTATTCACGCTGCCATTCTGTTAACTTATTTAGCATTGATAGATACGTTAGATACGTTAACATAGTAGCATCGTCATGAGAAATAAAACGATAATATAGAAGCATTAATAGACAAATACATACAACACTTTTAAATTTAGGAAACATGCATAACATAGCTTCATTAATAGTTCGAACATTAGGATACATTGGATTGAAGGCAACTCTCTATACATTATGGGGGCAAGACATGGCCGATAGTCTGATCAAGCCTGTGCCCGGGGAAGGCCAGCCACAGAGCAACCAATGCAACCAGAACATGCTTATAATAGAGATGTCCAACGGTTACCTCTTGCTGCTCATATAGTGCTGGTCCTTAGGTGGTTTGTGATTCTGAAGGCGCATAGCCTGAGGAGACAGCCAATCGAACCGGGAATTAATGGTGTCAACCCTCAGTTTCATAAACCTTCATGTCATCAAACCTACACATGGCCTGGTACTTTAAATGTACGTCGTATTAGTATCGACAATACATCAGACCACGGTACTTAGTATCGACAGTACATCAGAACATTCATATTAATTGTGATATTTCAGTAAGTATCCAAGTATTCATACACCATCTAAGCATGATGAATACGATCTGTTGTGTACCAAAGGGCACAACAGAAGACCCAAACTTGACATCACTTGCCATTTGAGGAGCGTTTAGTTTTGAGGCTTTTAGGTAAACGGGAGCTTATTTCCCTTAAGAAAATGATATACCTGAAGAGCCTTTGTTTAAGGGGTGGGTTTAGTTTGAGGCTGAATAGAGGATAGGTGAGAGAGTGAGTTGAGGGAGGGTTGCTTTTTATAGGGGAGTATGGGCATACAGTTGTTTGTTTATATTATATTATGATGCAAAGGCTTTGGTGAGTTTTATCTGTTCACACAGTGGAGGGCAGGGAGGTCCAACCATGAATAGGCTTAGATGCCATGTGTATCAATCTGATTTACACAGTCAAGTCAGCAGTTTGAGGGCACCAAAATTAGTGATTTAAATGAAATGTTGACCAGGCTAGGTTATTCCCAAAGCATGTTTTATTTGTGAGTGGTGGACATCAGTGTTCCCCCCATAAATGTTAGTCTTCCTTCTGCTGCTTCATTCCCAATGCATACCTGCCATATGGAAAAGATTCAGCTCTGCACTGTGTGAATAGATAAAACAAACTGTGTCAATATTAGATTTATTTGTCTGTGATGAATTTCTGTGATAAAACCCATGTTTTATGTTTTGTTTACCAAATATGCACGCATATATGGGAGCACATCCTCTCCTTACTTAGGCTAACTATAATATAGTGACACAGGTCTTCCTAATACTAAGGAGCAACCGCACCCTTTATTAATACGAGAATATGAGAAACCCGTTGCCTTAGGAAAACAGAACTTTCGACTATACTCCCATATTGCTGAACATATATGATTACGGTTTTGTTTACCAAGTATGCACGCATATATGGGAGCACAATTTTTTTAGGGTTTGTTCTGACATTCTGCTTATTTCTCGAGCAACAGTTGGTGTGGATTTTTTCCCTTTATCTGTCAATACCATTTTTTGGGGGGATAAGGGGATCCCTGATATCCCCTTTACCCACTCACTATTAAAAAACAAACACTTACTGATCAACCTATTCATATATTTTGATTATCCCTAACTGTGAAGCATGTATTACAAAGCAATTATTTCCCAGTAGTGTTACCTGATCTTACTTTGCTGTTTACATCAATTAATAATAAACATTCTTAAAAGAACTAGAGTAACTGTTGTCACCAATACATAATTAATAAATAAGCTTTTCAGTATATATATATGATATACACAATATGAATAGCACAGCCATTCCAAATTAAAAAATGTTAAAATACATAGTAGTAAAAAAAATGTTAGAATATCACAAATACTAGGGATCTGAAAATGAGTTCCCATTATAAATACCGTCCAGTGATTAGAATTTTTCGTTCCGTAATCAATTATTAGAATATCTACCTATTCTATTTACCTCGTTCCATAATAAACGATTAGAATTTTTGGAACTCCTTTCACTTAGTTATCCATTCAGAAGAATAACTCGTAAAGTTGTACCTCCTCGCTCTTTAAAAAACATATGAACTCCTTACACTTAGTTGAAAAACATAAACATCCTACCTTCTTACTCTTCAAAAAATATAAGAACTGTTGGCCAGCGTACGTCATCTATCAAATTATTGGATTTCCTGGATACGACTGCATATTTAGTCGCACGTGGTCACCACTGGAATTAGGTTTCTGGTAATAACTCTTTAATCATCAATGTTTTATATCGAATTGTATGCATGCAACAGCTGTTTTTTTAAAAAAATCTGGTATAGTCTTATTTCCTTGGCCTGTTTGTGGTTTTTGCATATGGCTTGCTATTGAAGATGTTATTCCGTTAACTTAATTAGCATTAATAGATACATTAAATAAGTTAACGGAATAGCACCGTCATAAGGCATAAAACTGTAATGTAAAAGCAAATAGATAAATACATACAACACTTGCAAATTTAGGGGACATGAATAACACTGCTTCATTAATAGGTCTAACATTAGGATACATTGGATCGAAGGTAGCTCTCTATACATTATGGGGGCAAGACATGACGGACGGTCTGATCAAGCCTGTGCCCGGGGAGGGCCAGCCACAGGGCAACCAATGCAACCAGGACAGGCTCATAATAGAGCTGTCCAGCGGTTACCTCTTGCTGCTCATATAGTGCTGGTCCTTAGGTGGTTTGTGATTCTGAAGGCGCATACCCTGGGGGGACAACCAATCGAACCAGACATTCGTGGTGTCAACCCTCAATTTCATAAACCTTCATCTCATCAAACCTACACATGGCCTGGTAATTTAACTGTATGTCGTGTTAGTATCGACAATACATCAGACCATGGTACTTAGTATCGACAATACATCAGAACATTCATGTTAATTGTGATATTTCTGTAAGTATCCAGGTATTCATACACCATTTAAGCATGCTGAACATAATCTGTTGTGTACCAAAGGGTACAACAGACGACTCGATCTTCACATCACTTGCCATTTGAGGAGCGTTTAGTTTTGAGGCTTCTAGGTGAATAGGGATTTATTTCCCTTCAGAAAACAGTATACCTGAATAGAGGATAGGTGAGAGAGTGAGTTAGAGAAGGTTTCTTTTTATAGGGGAGTATGCCCATACAGTTGTTAGTTTATATTAAATTATGATGCAAAGTCATTGGTGAGCTTTATCTATTCACACAGTGGAGGGCAGGGAGGCCCAACCATGAATAAGGTTGGATGCCATGTGTATCAGTCTGATTTATGCAGTAAAATCAGCAGTTTTAGGCCACCCAGATTAGTGATTTAAATGTAATATTGACCAGAATCAGCTATTCCCAAAATGCATGTTTTCTGTGTAAGTCCTATACATCAGTGTTCCCCCACAGGTGTTAGGATTCCTTCTGTTGCTTCATTCCCAATGCATAGCTGCTATCTAGAAAGGATTCAGTTCTGCCTAAACCCGTTGCCTTAGGAAAATAGGCCTTTCGACTATGCTCCCATATTGTTGACCATGTATGGTTACGGTTTTATTTATCAAATATGCACACATGTACTAGTGGTAGTTACTTATTTAAGCTGTTGTATGCTATTGCTTTATGCAGGGAAATCGAATGCGTGCTGCACTTTTTGGAAATCAAATTGATGTCTACAAGGAAGCTATTGAACACTTAGGGAGTTATGAGATAGCTAATGCTACGTTTAAAGCCAGCGATGAATATTGGAAAGCCAAATACGCGAAATACGGTCTGCTTGGATACCAGATGAGCTTTGGCTCACAGGCGGTAATCCAACGAATGAATGCTGAGTCAGGGCCAGTATTACCAGAATACCAATGCCTAGCCACCATCCCAAGAGTGTATGATCCAACTGACAGATTTGGTAAAGAACCTACCCTCTTCCCTACTATGTTGTGATACTATACACATGCGCCAATACTTATTTCTATGCTCCTTTTATTTGCAGATATTGTTGCTGTTGTTCTATACCTCGAAGAAGAAGCACGGAAAGTCACTGGATTTGAACAACGCGAATACTTAGTTCGTGAAATTGTGGTGACAGACCATAGGTACGACTCATACTCTATTTAAAAATCTAAACATCTTGCGCTTTAATCATAAGTGCCAAACCTTCGCCACTTTTGCAGCAATGAGCAGCCAATCACAATGACTGTTTGGAACGAGCTGACTGGAGAACATTGCAAACCGCTCTCCTCATGGGTAGAACAGTTCACTGTTTTTGGATTCACGGCTTTGAGAGGCAGCTTTCATGAAGGTTTTGATTACCTTAATCCTCCATTAGTGTCTGAATACACAGTTTCAATTATCTTACCAAAGACGCTGCGTAATGTACAGGATTTTCCCTTGGTTCCACCATGTCTACTAGAATCATTACTGATCCAAAAGCAGAAAGAGCAGACGCATTGAGGGAATGGTAAGACAGCACATGTCATTCCTGACCCTTTAAAAACACAACATAGAATACCTGGCAACTAACCTCGATATGTTTTGTAGGGTCAAAAATCGCACCGACTGGCTGAGTGTATTGGATGTCAGGAACCCTACGAAAGAGAAGGTGATCATCACACTGGACTCCCTGAAGCTGAAAAGGGTATAAACCTTTGCTTTTGTCCTATGTACCTTGATTATCGTCTACAATTATTAAAACTCCAGTCAATGACACAATAATCTCAGATGATTTCATATTCCCAACAACAAAAAACTAATATTTCTAGGCTGCCATATCAGTGTTGGACTATGTTTGCATTACATAACTGCTAAGCTAAGCTAAGCTAAGTAAGGAAAAAATGTCAGCAAAAAGAAAAAAAAAACGGATAATGGAAGGAACATCAAAGATATTACATAGCCTAAACTAAATTGCGTTGCATAGCTACTAAAAATAGATAGGGAATTTAAGGACTGCTACAACATCATCATTGTGTTTGCATTGCATTGCATAACCTAAACTAAATTGCATTGCATAACTGCTAAACTAAGTAACAACAAAATACCATCCAACCAACTACGCTAACTTTACATTCAGTGAGAACAGAAATACATGTAACATAAGTAATACACAGGTAGTTTTTGTCTGATTAGAGCTGTTATAATGTTGCTTCATAATAAAGCGATCATATGCGAAAAAGTGACGGCCTCAAGAAAGTGGCCCGGGGTAACTGAGCTTAAACCTGTTGGAAACCCACACTCATATGCGAAAAAGTGATACACAAATAATGTACGTCTTATTGTTCCGGTAATGTAGATGCACTTCAGAATATAAAGAAGTGTGCCTGACTTGTGAACCTGTCGGATTTTTTCCCTAGCCATACAACACCTTGCAAGAGCAACGCCATTGGCTAAGGGTTACAATACCCAACCCTCAAATGAGCACGATCAATGCATACCTGGGGTGCTCTGCTTGTGGACGGCGTGGAGACATTCCAGCAGGGACATCCTACACTTGCACCAGATGTAAGGCAGATACCGTGTCTACTCCCAAGTAAGCTGCAAACTTTAGAATGTTTTGTTACAGACGAATACATGTAATGCTGTGTCACACTTTTGCAAATGATCATTGTAGGATTACCTACAATTTCGTGGCATCTGATGGGACTGGCACAATGGAATGCACCTCGTTCACTGAAGATTCTGAAAAGTTGTTCAGGATGACGGCTGCAGACACGTTCAGGATGAAGCACAGCGTAAGCCTATCTCCCTTAGACTAACAAGTCAAACATGGAAGAATGTTGCAAAACCCATTAGAATGTACACATATACAAATTTAGAAAGAAAAGAACGCAACGCTACACATTGTTATAAAATTAGGCGACCACTGTAAAAAATCAACTTTAAATTTATCAGGTTAAAACTGCAAATTACATAAGAAATGAAAGACAAACAGAGACCACACAAAGGGCATACGAACTTGTTATACACACTTCCCTGATGACATTTTAATTCTTACAGTGGACTATCAAAAACTTAGTAGGTAGATAACTGATTAAACAATCAGCCATATACTTGCAGATGAAATTAGGAGCTTATTGCAGTTTGTGTTGCCTTTATTAATCCTTCGGTGTCAATTGTTTCTTCTAGCATACATAGGCTGGAACACGTTTCCTAAGTTTAACAAACACCTGTATTTCCAGAATGATGCAGCGACCTTTGAACAGCTCCAGGAAATGCTCAAGTCCAACCACTTTCTGCTGGAAATCGGTCCAACAATGGGCCTTTCAAAGAACGGCGTGCTTGAATGGTGCTTAAAATCGATTGATTTGGAATCAGGGGAGGCCCAAGCAGAAAATGTTGAGCATCACTTTGCTGATCAGCAGGCTGAACAGGGTCCGAGTGCCAGCCAGGTGCTTGCACAAGCAACGGTTGCTAGGCAGCAGCTTGAACAACCAACGCTTCGTAGGAAGAACCCTGAGCAAGCAATGGTTACTGGGAAGCATCCAGAGCAAGGAGCCATTCCTCAAAAGAAACTGAAGCAGGAATTCATAGCTGAGCTCCATGCTGCACAGGGGAGTATTGCAAGACAATCTGACGAAGAAGAGGATGACTCCTCTGGTAAGTAATTCAAGTGCATCATTAGTTGTCCCTTTTGCTTAGGATGAAGAAGCCAGATCCTCTGGTATGTAATTCAAGTCAATCAGTCATCCACCCTTTTGCTTAGCTAAGATTAATGTCTTGTAAAATAATTAGTATTGTAGTTGATCTACCTTGGAAACTTGTAAGATATAGGTAGTCTCTACTTAGCCTAGAATCAAACCCTTTAGAATTTGCGCTTACTATGTTTACGAGTCCTACACTTCATGCCAACAGAAATAGCTTTTGTTGCGATCGTATAGAAGGTGGGAATGAAGCCTCACTATCTAGAGGTTTTTAAAGGGGACAAGCCCGTAGTGCGGTGTTCTCAACAAAGACCCCTTACATATTTTGTAATATAAACATAAGAACTCTTGTTCTATTATAACTCGGGCACTATGCCGAGTACCTTATGTTCTAATTTGCACGAGTGCTTTGTATCTATCTTCCATTATAACTCGGGCACTATGCCGAGTACCTTATGTTCTAATTTGCACGAGTACTTTGTATCTATCTTCCATAGATAAAAATATGATGGTCGCCAATTCGTACGGTTCCATAACTTCGTGATTGTTTGTGTCATCTTTTACCATTTGCAATTGTTTTGAGCTTAATGGTTAGCTCGGTGTTTGAAGCTACAAATTTTTCTTACACGCTAATTAAATATACCGAACCGATTCTAATATCTTGGGGGACCGCACGCGGTAGCGCGCGGTCCAACAACTAGTATAGTTAAGTGCCTATGTTTTAAAAATTATTTGTCGTAGTCAAAATTCATAAATTAGATTCCGTACACGCACGGAGTAATAACTAGATTAGATTCCGTGTACGCACGAATTTTGATAATTTTTTTCACAAAATCTATCTATCTAGGAAAAGGCTAGGGATACACATGGTGTGCAAAGGTATCTTGCACACCACCTATTAAATTATGCCACCTCACAAATCCCACTAAAAAAAGAGAGGGAAAAGCTTTGTGAAAAAAAAAATTTGGGCGGCAATTAGTTTCAGTGAATTGCGCCATTCTGTTCTCTTGAGCGGGAGGTATTTGCGCCAAATTACACATTTTCATTTTTGCGCCAAAACACTTCTTCACCTCAACTTTCATCTTTCACCTCAACTTTCATTTTTCACCTCTGGTTTTCATTTGAAGAGGAACTTGGCGATGTTTCATTTGAAGAGGAACTGCAAAGCAAAGAAAATATTTCTGGTTTTTATTTCTAAAGTGAATGCAAATTATGTGATTATTCTTCCCACTATGAATTTCTATTTATCTTTATATTTTCCGCCATTTTCGAAGCTTGTAACTATGTCAATGAGGTGAAACTTCCATGTGTTTAATAATGCATATAACATGTTTGATGAAATTACCAAGAGAGTTTCATTTTGTTTTATTAAGATTTAATTAGTTTCAATTGTGATATACTGGGTGTAAGAAGGTGTAGAAGAGAACTAGATATGTAATGTGTTATTATTCGACTTTTCGAAACTGGAAATGATGAATTGTTAGTGACAATGGCTGCTTTGTTTAGTTAAGTGACAATGGGATGTTGAAGCTACATGAAATCGTATGAGTTATGTTTATGATTCTATAAATTGAATAAAAGATACTCACAAATGTATTTTGATTTTAGAGTTTGAATAAAATATACTCTCTCACATAAAACCAGAAGTAAAAAAACCAGATAGAAAAAAAGAGGAATTTTTTTTTTAACCATTCAGTAGGATCGAACACGGGTTTACCGTAGTGAAGAGATGATTAAGTAACCAATTTAGCAGGGGGTATCAGCACAACATAGTAAGCTATGAAAATTTTTATATGACGGATTAACAAATGAAGTTAATAAGAAGTTTGTGTATAAACTTGTAATGCTCCCACAAATTCAAACATGAACTCCTCAAATATAAATTTTATTATTAACAAAATAAATCAAAATAAAAATAAAACTATTTTCTCCCAGTTCCCCTTTTTGTGCATTACGAATCGAACTTGGGTTCATAATTCAACATATCTATAACATGTGGTAAATACTCAAGTGGCGAAGTTAATTCATTTGCCAAGCCTTCACGACTTATTTTATTATTGTATTGTATTATAGGAAAAGGTGTGGTCATAATAATCCTATTGTATAAAAACGCTTATAAAATTTTCTAAAGTACTAATGCCATCGTAACAGATGATTTTGCAATGATACTTCCATAAAATACGATAACAACTTAAACCATCTACTTTAACATGAATTATGATGTCGTGGAATCACCTCCAATTTTAAGTACATCAAAAAACAAATAAAATCATAATGTTAAATAGATGAAAAGAATTTATGTTTAAACTATAGACGTGTTGAAAAGAATTTCATACTCCGTATCTATTTCCGTATCTATTTTAAAAAATTTTTATTTTTAAAATCAGTACACTAGTTTATGGGATCATCCTTTTTAAAAGAATCCGTATTTGAATGGTCAAATTAATTTGTATTGCAAACTAGACGTGCTGATACCCCTTTGTCATATTGGTTACTTGAACACTTCCTAAACTTCATAGAACACCAAGGTTCGAATCCTAACAAGACCTTAGGATTTTGTTTTTTTTAATATCACATGTTTTATGGGATCAATATTTACATAAAGAAATCAAATACATTTTTTACGTTTTTTTCCCTATCTAAATATTGTTTGATCCTTTTAAAACAAAATAGATTTTACGTAGAATATACCCCTCCAAAAAATTAGTGCAACTTTGATCAAAATGAAAATAGTTTCAAACGTGCATATAATTTATTCTCACTGCCCCCCACTTATAAATAAAATTCATAATAAAATTTCAAATTAGGAATTTTTTTCATATAATTTTTTTTTATATCACATATTTATGGGATCAATATTTACATGACGAAATCAAAATCGATAAAACCACAATCATTATGGCTTTTATTTATCCTATGTACTACAAACCCTTTCAAAGAAACTAAAATCATGTTGTATTTTGTTAACCGATTTTTTAAAAAAGTTATAAGATAAAAACTTTTAAACATCTTTTTTAAATAAAATATTTTGACTAATTCGCACTTAACCCTTTTTTTTTAAAAAAAAAGTTCATGAAGATTGAACGCTTGGAATGATACCACCTTCACGAACTATATTCTCCAACTTAATGAAATACATCGAACATGAAACCCTTCGTGTTTAATATGATATTCAATAAACTTAAAGCTACTATTCGCGTCAAGAATTAAAAAAACGCTTACTATTCAGGTTTAATATGATATTCAATAAACTTAAAGCTACTATTCGCCTCAAGAATAAAAAAAAAAAAACGTATAGCTTTACTGTTCTTGTGCTTGTTATGTGGAACATTTATATTTTTACACTATTCTGTGTGATTGGTAATTTATTGTATGATACCATATTAACAAATATGATCTTATAACATCATATAATACCTTCAACAAAAAAAAGCTACCTTAGGGAAGCTTGGAACAC
Organism: Spinacia oleracea; assembly: GCF_020520425.1. Lineage (NCBI taxonomy): Eukaryota > Viridiplantae > Streptophyta > Magnoliopsida > Caryophyllales > Amaranthaceae > Spinacia > Spinacia oleracea. The sequence goes on along the minus strand of NC_079492.1, from coordinate 3,434,681 downwards.
ATGGAAATAAACTGAAAAATTAGGTAGCATTGTGGTGCCCATTGTGACAAGACTACAAGACGTATTAGTTGCAACATTTGATCACTTCTTAATAAAAGTGATCCTATTAAAACAACAATCATGATAATATAGCTAGATGATGGTGATTCCAAAACACAGTAGTCAACAAAAATATTCAGTACATCAAAACATGATAATGTAAATTATAAAAACTAACACAACAACACTTGTAAAATCAAAAGAAGGAAAATGGTATAGCTAGATAATGGTGATTCCAAAACGCAGTTGTCAACTAAAATATCCAGTACATCAAAACATGATAATGTAAATATTGTCAAAAGCCTGGACGCATAGCTGAATATTGGTTTGATCCTTGCGACATGTATGACTGTGAAAGCTGTTGCGGATTCCTCACGCTGAAGTTGGGATAACCTCTTCCAAGTGGTTGCTGGTTCAGATATATATTCGGACGATAATTACTGCTGCTGGGTGCGAAAAAGTTAGGATTGTATCCCGGATTGATAAAATTTCCGCCGTAATATTGATATCCACCGTAGTAAGAATCAGTTACACCAGCACTTCTACCAGCATCAACATGGCCTTGTTCTCCATTTGGCAATGCCTCATCATTCTCCTTTGCAAAATCGAACACAAAAGAGAAAATTCAATCAAAAAAACAGAATAATATGTTATGCAATATTATGATTTCTATACTTTGTATTAGTATTTGTACCACAATATTCTCGTCGTACTTGTATAAAATATAAAATAAACCCTATATATACATATAATAACAGAAAAAGATTCTATATATACAATAATTAATCTTTAAAAACAAGAATGAAGAACATAAACCCTTTTATATGAAAAAATTAGCTAGCATAAATAGATTATGTATATAATATTGTAACATCGCAAAAACTAGAATGATTTATTTTGATGGACTACAATTTATTTTCTTTATTTGAGGTGTAGTCTAACGAATGGAATTAAAAGATCATACCTCGTCCATATCCTCGTCTGTGTCGTGCACAACATTTTTTCGCCTTTTCCTTGTTTTTTTCTCAGCTGGGTGCTTTTTCCTTTTCTCTTGAGCCCTACCTTTGCCTCTTTGGTCTATCGGATCTTTACTGGCCCCTTCAACTGGCACTGCGGAGCGTTCGAGGTGTTGTTTATTGTTTTCCTTTGGCCTTATCCTACGGCGGCCAAACACCCTCTTACTCGAAGGGTCCCACCAGTCCATAAAATCATCACCATCAGTCCTCTTAATACCAATTGTATCTTCGAGACTCTCACGCATTTTTTCAGTGGCTTCCATAAAAATCGAGAGTGTCTCACTATTGTGCAGTGCCAACGTAGAAATGTAGTTGTTCCGTTTTGCTACCTCCCTACTGTTTTTCACTTGGGTTGAGTCATTTGGGTCATAATACTCAACCTTGATACTCTCGTAATCCCTAACTACGTTTTTCCTCCATCTAGTCAAAATGTACTTATCAGGTATAGAGTTGACATCCTCACAATGAATCGCACGAATGATGTGCCTGCACAAAATTCCCCGAAACTCAAAAAGCATACATGAGCAAGTAAACTCACCCATTTCTTTGTCAATGGTAACCTGAAAAGTCTTCTGCTTTGCTTTATGTACGGGGATTGGGATCTTCTCCACCGCATCATATAAGATTTTTGTGCCGTCACGGCCAGTACTCACAATATTTGTGTGCGTCAGACCCATCACCTCACCCCTCACCTCTTTAAACTTTGTATTGGTGTATGCCTTGCAGAACACTACCTCCGCAATTAGGGTGTTGTTATAAGTATATGGTTTATTTTGTGAGTCGAGATGTAACTTCTTTTCCTCTTCCACTTTTCCTCTAAGAGCTGCCTCAAATTGCTTCATGAATTGTATCAAACACGTGTTTAAGCCTACATATGTTTTGAAAAAGCGGTTCATTCCTTCACTCCTTTGTGACGATGACATTCCAGCCCAAAATGAGCTCCGCCAATAACCAGGGGCCCAACTGGCCCGAATACGATAAGTTTCATTTATCCATTTGTCGTTCTGTAACCCAAATTTCGTAACCATGGATTTCCATGCATCATCAAATTCTTCGATGGTCAGTGTGTCGTGCACGACTACTTGAAAATCTTTATCTATTTCTTTCCAGCTCGAATATTTGCCCAAGTTTCTGCTTGCATTCTGCATAATATGCCAAACACATAACCTATGCGGCACACCAGGAAATGCAGTCTGGACTGCCTTTCCAATAGCCTTACACTGATCGGTGATGATGCCCATTGGGGGTTTTCCCATACACTGCAGCCATTGTTCGAATACCCAAACAAATGATTCTGCATCCTCGTAGGTTATTAGGGCAGCACCAAGGACGATTGATGAGCCGTGATGATTGCAACCAATAAAAGGAGCAAAAGGCATTTTGTACCTGATAAATAAAGTTAAAAGATATATTATTCGCATCATTGTTGTTACTTATCCAATCAACAACGTCAATGTTTAGTAAATATAAAATGATCCGTTAAATTAACATATGATGTGTTTTAAATGACAAATAAGTTTATGAAACATAAATGATACTAACACGATTCTATAAATTGTAACTTAATCCATTTTCATTAATAAACATATCCTATAAATGATAATCTAATGTATTTTAAATACAGATGCTACGTTCAATATTTATTAAATACAAATGATCCTCTAACATAAAATATGATGTGTTTTAAATGAAAAAGAAGTTTATGAAACATAAATGATACTAATACGATCCTATAAATTATAACTTAATCCATTTTCAATAATAAACATAAATCATCCTATAAATGATAATCATTCGTATTTAAATACAGAAGCTATGTTCAATATTTAATAAATACAAATGATCCTCTAAAATAAAATATGATGTGTTTTAAATGAAAAAGAAGTTTATGAAACATAAATGATACTAATAAGATCCTATAAATTGAAACTTAATCCATTTTAATTAATAAACATAAATCATCCTATAAATGATAATCTAATGTATTTTTAAATACAGATGCTATGTTCAACTTTTTTTCAAAAAAATAAAAATTATAACTGTTTATAAAACATTAATGATCCCGTAAATGTTAAAATGGTGTTTTTTCAAAAAATATATATCATGTAGGATACATGTATCATACCTGTTGCATAGGAAAGTTGTATCAAATGTGATAATATCTCCAAAATCTTTGTATTGTGCCCTGCACCTTGCATCAGCCCAGAAAACGTTCAAGAGCTTCCCTTCTTTATCCGTTTGGATTGCACTGTAGAAGTCTTTATTGAATTCATGCATTTTCTTAAAGTGTGCTTCAACAGCAGCTGCATCACCTCCAAAAATGGTACGCCTACGTTCCAAGTTCACTGCATTTCTCAGGTCGCGGTGATTGTATGATACATTTGCATGTCCTCCACTCCCAATCACAAGCGAGTTAAAGCTCTTATTCAAAGATATCCCAGCTGCATCATTCAGAACCATCTTTTGAAAAGATTGTTCATCAATACATCGATAGTTCGCCATTAGCCGGGTGTGATCCGGATAAAGATCATGATTGTGAGACAAATCACAATGCTTGATTACCATCATGTCATTCTCTAGCCGCGCATCTACAAACACCTTACACCCCGTAACTTTAGTTCTTTCCCCCCTTTTCGGGGCTCCTTTGTTACAAATAAATCGAATCCTTCTCATCATATGATACATGGGCTCTTTATCCCCTACCCCCTTTTTGTTAACTCCTTCTTCACGGTACTCATGTATTAATGAACTTGATCTCACAGAGAACTCAAAACCTTTATTATACGCATACTTATGGCAGTAATCAGCAAATTCATTGCCCGAAGTAAAGGACATCCCCACAGTTGGGATTTTATCAACATGGTTTACGGATGGCTCCTCATCCTCCTGAGCCTCCTCATCCTCCTGAGCTACCTCATCCTCCTGAGCCTCCTCGCCCTGTTCCACCACATCATTTGAAGACAACTCAATGGCCTCCTCGTCCACCTCAGCCTCCTCCACAACATCATATGTACGAAGCTCCTCGCCCTTTTCCACCACATCACTTGAAGACAACTCAATGGTCTCCTCCACACATTCATTTAGGTCTATATTGAAATTTGTAGTTACATTGTCATCATTAAACTGATTCTCCAGTGCGTTATCATGCACGGCTTGGTTTGATGTCTCTCCACGCAAACGAAGCTCTGCCATATCATCTAACACTTCATTTAGGTCTATATTCACATCTTTGCGTGAAATGTGGGAATCAGTCTTCATTTCACTGTGGTGATTGTAAGATAAGGTGTAAGATAGTCATGAATTGACAATATAATCTTATGGCTTACAAAAAAGTACATAAAATAATAGGCACCATAATATTACTTTACGAAAATATCGATTCATCACCTTAATGAACAATTTTCACATCATTCAAATTACGTCTATTAAATCAAAATCGCAATATAAAAAATGATAATAATATCTAATTAACATTAATAAGTTATTAAAATGTTACAGTTCTCACCCGGCAATGGAAGCCGGAAGTATACGCCAGAAAAAGTTGTCGTCGGTTCTATCGTTGTGGGCCTTGTGGCAGCTAGTACTTCACGGCAAGGAGAGAAAATTTTACAGTACTCTAAAACCCCAAGATGAAGTTTGAAATTTTATCATGAATTATATTTATATAGGGACAATGTGACGTTTAAACTACTTCTTGGGAAATAGTGTTAATAAATTATATATACGTTTGAACTATTTGAATTTTGATCGTTCATGTACGAATTTTTTGGAGGGGTATATTTTAACTAAAATCTATTATGTTTTAAAGGGATCAAAAAATATTTAGTTATGAAAATATATTGATCCCATAACATGTGATAACATGACAAAAAAAATTCTAAGGTCAAATTTTAACATTTTGATCCCATAATTATGAATTTTATTTATAAGTGGGGGGCAGTGTTTAATGTGACGTTTAAACTTCATATGGGAAATAGTGGTAATAAATAAATTATATGCACGTTTGAAACTATTTTAATTTTGATCAAAGTTGCACGAATTTTACGTAAAATTCGTAAAATCTTTTTTGTTTTAAAAGGATCAAACAATAATTAGATAGGAAAAAAACATTAAAAAAACAAAATCCTAAGGTCTTATAGGATTCGAAACCCAGTGTTTCATGAAGTTTAGGAAGCGTTCAACTGTTCAAGTAACCAATATGATAAAGGGGTATCAGCACGTCTAATTTGCAATACAAATTTATTTGACTTAATAACGGATTCTTTTAAAAAGAATGATCCCATAAACTAATGTACTGATCGATTTAAAAAAATACAACATGATTTTAGTTTCTTGGAAAGGGTTTGTAGTACATAGGATAAATAAAAGCCATAATGATTGTGGTTTTATCGATTTTGATTTCTTGATGTAAATATTGATCCCAAAAATATGTGATATAAAAAAAAAAAAAAAATTATATGCACGTTTGAAACTATTTTTATTTTGATCAAAGTTGCACGAATTTTTTGGAGGGGAATATTTTACGTAAAATCCTTTTTGTTTTCAAAAGGATCAAACAATATTTAGATAGGGAAAAAAACATAGAAAATGTATTTGATTTCTTTATGTAAATATTGATCTCATAAAACATGTGATATTAAAAAAAAAAAAAATCCTAAGTTCTTGTTAGGATTCGAAACTTGGTGTTTTATGAACTTTAGGAAGCGTTCAACTAACCAATATGACAAAGGGGTATCAGCACGTCTAATTTGCAATACAAATTAATTTGGCACTTCAAATACGGATTTTTTAAAAAAGAATGATCCCATAAACTAATGTACTGATCGATTTAAAAGTAGGCGGATTTTTTTATGCAGTGACTGTAGTTAAATTATTGTGTTTTTTATATTATCTTTTAATTTTTTTTCTTTAATACAATATTTGTCTCTTTTACAAAACTACAAAATACGTGTACTATACTTCATTACAAACTTTTTTTTTTTGAAGGTATTATATGATGTTATAAGATCATATTTTGTTAATATGGTATCATACAACAAATTAAACTACCAATCACACAGAATAGTGTAAAAATATATCAGTTCAACATAACAAGCACGAGAACAGTAAAGCTATAAGTTTTGTTTTTGATTCTTGAGGCGAATAGTAGCTTTAAGTTTATTGAATATCATATTAAATATGAATAGTAAGCGTTTTTTATTCTTGACGCGAATAGTAGCTTTAAGTTTATTGAATATCATATTAAACATGAATATTAAACGTGAATAGTAATCGGTCTGATTTGGTGTTCAGCCCAGCAAATTTAAACTAAGAAAAGGCGTTGTTAACGGAAATGAACTATAAACAGAAACGATTATATTATCTCGTTAATTGAAGAGATTATATTCTCTTATAAATTGAAAAGATATTGCAACTAATGAAACCAAAATGGAAAATGATTCATAAAAACAAAAACTAGTTAAAATAAGAACATGTCAATTCATATTAAATTTATGTCCCTCCGGCAAACAAACCCTCCAGGACCAAGATTGACCATCTCGATTTTGATCACCATAGCCGACACCGTCGTTGTAGATATTCCTACTCAATTGCCCAGCCCACCAACAACGTGCACACGTTCCCGCTTCTTCTATGGTGTCGTGGATTATGTCACAACGAGCTCTAGGCCGAATGAGCGCCATCCTACTCCAGTCCACCGAACCTCTGCTGAAATGAATTTTATCCCTCACGTAACACATATTTTTCTTATTAAGCATCTCAATTATCATGAGTTCATATATTCCGTTGGCCTTCGGAATAATCTCATCCTCAAAAATTTCTCCCAATGTTCTAGATTGGGAAGGAGGTAAAACGAAGGGTTTCATGTTCGATGTATTTCACTAAGTTGGAGAATATTTTATTTTTTATCAGAGATGGTAATCTATATATATGGGACCATCAGAAGCCCAAAGTAATTTTATCTGGTCGTTCCAAATTCTTAACCCTAAGGTAGTATCATTTTCATCTGGTCGTTCAAAATTCTACATTAATAACAAAGGATACTCTGATTATCAAAAAAATATTTTAAATACAATTATTAAACTTGAATATACTATATCAAATACTATTTGAATATTAAATTAATGTTAATAGGATAATCTATAAATACACATTGGATACTACGTAGACGTTGTCATTGAAACTATAACAGAATTAATGTAGACGATTGTATCTTAAAAACAAAGGATTCTATTTTATTGTTAATAAGATACTATAAAATAAATTATCATAATTAATATAATTAATTTGTATCTACTTTGAACCTTACTGATAATATGATACTATGTAAATTATTGTGATACTTAAATAATTTTCTTCATTGTCTATTCTGAACGTTAAAATAAATTTGTTGGAGTTTTAATCGATAGAAATATTGACGTTGTCATAATTATAGACCGCTCTTGAAAATCATTTTGTCGTCCTATAAATGTCGATTAAGCTTCAAAATTAAACCTATTCAAATTTACAAACAAAAGTGTAACCTTTTCTTCCCTTTGAGCAAAAAGAAAAACAAAACATAATCCATAACACATACAATGGCGAATTCTGAACCCATTGATAAAATTGTCAATATAGAAAAGGAACCTTATTTTCCAAACCACGATGAGTTTGGAGCGTGGGATTGCATTTTTTATGAACACATATTTCCTAAAATAACGAGGATTTTTGATCTTCTGAAATGTCTCCAGTTGGAGAAGAGATGTTGCGATCTTGCTGGTGACAAAATCCATGCAAATGAAGGAGTTGACTGGAGCGACTTAGAATCGTTCTGTTGTAAGAACACCCTCCCGTGTGGTGAACGCCATGAAAACCTAGATGCCATGTCGGAGTGCGAGATCTGCACTTGGTCTGTTCCCTTAAGGTTCGATGCAATGAAGAAGGGGCGTGATTTCCTTGTCAACACTCATGGAGGCATGAAAAAAAGAATGATCTACAACTCATGGCCTGAGAGGCATTACTTTACAAAACTGAGGAACTGATTACTTCTTCGAAATGGTTTGTTGATGTTACTTTTCCAGAATATATCTATCTATGCATCCTACTTCGTTCATTTTGCCATTTTGAACTTTCCAGAATCCATTTCTGTCGGCCTTTTTTCAATTATATGGATTATTTTGGATCACTAGCCTTGGATTGTAAGAGACAGTTGTGTTTTTATCTATTAATTATGTTCATCTCGTTTTATCTCTTTAAATTTATGTATTTTTATGATATTTAACTCTTCCGCATCTTATCTGCTACTGCACATCTCATACCGTAAGACAATTTGATTCATATAAAAAAAATAAGAAACTAATGAATAATTATACAAGGCTTTTTAAATGTACTCCGTACTAATTATAAAGCCAAAAAAAAAATGGCTTCAAAATGAAACATAATTTCGGATGATCCTTTTTAATGAATAAATACCCTTTGATAAGGTTATGATACTAAAAAGATTCAAAAGTGTTACAGAAGTATATCTTATGATTTACTTAAATCCCACGCAAACACTAATACTTAGTGTTTGTATCATACTCCAATACTACTTGATATATACTTCTGTAACAAAAAGTCATTAACAAAAACGACGAAAACGAAAATTAAGACATGCATGACACTTAGGTATAAATCCAACCACTACATGAACGAGAATCCATTCGGGTTTTTGATCTGGTTAGTCTTCCTCAACATCTGCTCGAAACGCAAAGCGTCCCTCCATGGCCATGTTTCATCCGACTCACGGACCTGACCTCCATGTGTATGGACAAAATACTCAACGCCTAAATTGAAGGTGTTTCTACGGTCGTGTATACGCCACCCACAAAACTCACACCCTTCAAACTCTTGGAAACTTTGGTGGAGTACCATGCAGATATCTGTAGGCCTAGAACAAACCTTCTCCAGCTGACTCCAGTTCACATCTTTATTCTTGTGAACTCTCTCACCTACAATACCAAGCCATCTCTTGTTCAATGACTGTAAGTTTAATATGTCACATATACCTTCAATCTTTGGAAAAATTTCTTGTTCAAAAATCTGGTCCCAAGCTCCAAACTCATCATGGTTTGGATAATAAGGTTCCACTTCATTTTCATCAATCTTTGGAACAAAATTTTGCTCAAAAATCTGGCCCTTAGCTCCAAACTCATCATGGTTTGGATAATAAGGCTCAAAAATCTCATCCCAATCTCCATACTCATCATTGTATGGATTATAAGGTTCCATTTCGTTTCCATCAATCTGTGGAAAATTTTCGTGGTCAAAAACCTGATCCCAAGCTTCAAACTCATGACCTTCATGAGAGGGTTTCAACTTTTTTTGTGGCCTCTCCTCCATGTTTTGTGAACGATATCAAGTGTTTGATAGTATACAATGTTTGATTCCTAATAGAGCTAGTTATGATGAGCTTAGAGCATTGAGCTAACATTCCATACATATATATGTCCTATAAAAATGGCGGGAAATATGATAATATAACCTCCATTCCCGCCACACATATAATTATTAGAGCAAAAAATCATTAATAGATAATTTTAGGTATCATTTTCCTATATATAATATCAATATGAATAATATATGTTCTTTTTTTTCCCGCCACTACTTCATGTTATGTCCCGCCGTAATATTTATGGGGACTAACACAATAGTTATTATCCCCAGTCATTAGTAACAACGAATTATTATTTTATATTATTAAATAAATATTAAATTATTTTGTATCGTTATAATCTCATCCTTTTTAAAGATAAGCCGATAAGACATGTTTCTCATAAACCCAATTTGATATTGACAAATGACAAATAATACATGGAAAATGTCCTAAAGAAACTAAAGTGTGTCCCAATTTATAATAACCGTATATTTTATTTACTTTAACCTAAATGAGTAACGATACGCTACGCAAAAAAATAATACAATGGAAAATAAAAAAAGTGTTGTGAAATTATATCAATCTAAGTAGATACAAAATATATGTTGCGAATGTTAACAAATCTTTCATGGAATCATTTTAGTTAATAAAGAGTCATAAAAATTGATGTATTTTATCAAATAAACATGAATATATTTTTTCAAGTAAACATGATTGATTGTTGGGAACTCGTTAAATTTATGGGAATTATTAGATAATTTATTGGTCCCCTTAATCAAAAAGTTACATTGGAAATATAAAATTGGTTGTGTGGTATAAATACGTTGTAAGCCCGTACTACATTTTTTTATGATTGCAAATGATTATAGAAAAAACATAACGATATCATAAAGTATCTACCGATCACCAAAGGATATTTTTTTTTCTCTCCGTATGGTAGGATATATGCAGTGACCCCGTATATTGTAAGTTAATTAATTCGTAATTTTAAATTGTTCGATGAAATGTTGATCTTGTTTCATAAACTTTGCTACGATTACTCGAAATTCAAGTAAAATATGTGCGTAAATTAAAAGTAAAGTATTTTGAATGAAAATCAAGTAAAATATATGGGAAAAAAATATGCGTAAATTGTAACATTTTTAAGATAATCTAAGTTGTCTTAGGGGTCATTTTAGACGAATCATTTAAGTGGTAAAGATTTACTATCTAAGGATCACTTGCCACCACGATTATTTAAAAGGAAAAAATAAAACATTTACTATTCTATAAAGTGTTAACAACTCTTTTACGGGATCATTTAAGTGATAAAGAAAGCGGGAAATTGAATCTACTTTACTCCTAGCGTCATAGTATAAATACTCCAAAGGAGATTTTTGGTAACTTGTTACTTTTATCGGGACTACGAGAATATTTAATGTCCCTACTATCAAATATATAATATATTGGAAATATAACATTGATTTTCTCTAGAATAATCGTCTACATAGGAAATTTGTATTAGTAGTTTAAAAGATTATTTGAATCGTATACACTAATTGTGTATTCATATTTGCTCTACAATAATGGTCTACAATAAGTAATACGTTGTGCATATGGTTATGTTGATCCTACGTAGCGTGTAATTCTGCAAGCGAGATTTGTAATATGTGTGTTAATAATAAAAATTGTTTACATATTTTATAGCACAAAAATTTAATATCCATCACCAATTAAGATAGAAAAATACTGCTAGCAGGGAGTCATTTTTTATCTATTAAGTCTGAGTATGCTTATAAAGGATCATTTAACCTTTAACGAGATCATAAATAAAATAAACATATTGAACGAAAGAATAAAGTTAAAACGTAGTTTTATATCAAATTTTTCTTCGGGAACGGAGTAAGATTTAGTGGACTCGTAAGTCTATCAATACAAAAGTTAGGATTTGGAAATCATATTTCATTCATCCGTCAAATCCACGAAATCAATTTTCTTGATCCTTTTGCAGCCCATATTCTCTTCAGTAAAATCCACAGGTTCCACCTTGACAATTCGGTCATCAACTTCTGCTAGACTAATTAGACGTTCCCCTTTGTCATTAACAGGAATGTTCCCAATATCACCATTTTGAACCATGTAGTTGAACCTCTCCTCCTGGAACATATTTTCAACGTTCGGTGCATGTCCGGCAAGAGTCACCAACTTACCAGCTTGAAAAGGACCAAGACAGTGCAAAACCTGCCGCATAAACATTCTAAAGTTGTGGCTATCCTTCAAGTGTTGTAGGTCTTGTAGTTCCTTCGGAGAAGGTGCTGGACATAAGAGCACAAAAAAGAAGTAATAAAATCAGAATGCATTTAAAAATATTAAATTATATTGTGTGTATGTTACTATAGGAATCAAGTAGGTAAACTAAAATTTACCGCAACATCTCTTTCGCTTAGCCATTCAGATTTGATATACTGGAGTAAGGAAGAAATCGTGTAGGACTAAGTAAAATGTATGTTTGGGATTATATAAAATTACGAAGACGTTATACCCTTCAAACAGTTGTAGTTTGTTTATATAGAGATTAAGTTTCCCGCCAAACTTATTATGTGACATTTTATAATCATTAATATATACTTTTAAGTATCACTTAACTATATAGAGTATCATATGCAGATTATTGATGTGCTTATTTCCCGCCAATACTTCTTGCTAATGGCTAATTTATGGGGACTATGACAACAGTTATTGTCCCTAATATCAATATAATCATTAGCAGTAAAGAAAATGGATAAGGTGTGTTAAATATATTTTGATTACGTTCATTGAGGACACTATATATACTTTGAGTCTTTGATTAACACAAATAGATAATGATCTCCAGAAAATATTTATTTATGAATACAAATATTTATTTCAAGGAATCATATAGATTATATAAAGATCTAAAAGTAAATTAAAATTATTTAAACGGTGATGTCATTCTAATGTGAATGTGATTAAATGGTGGGCAAGTTGTTTTCAATTCATATAGCCGTTGTAGACATTGCCTACATATAAGTGTAGTATACAAGGGTTGTACCATACCTTCACTTATATCTTCGCTCATATATCTACTTTATTCCATGGAAAATCAAGATAGTAATGTTGTAGATGTCGTTGATGTCATCGTTGAACCATACTATCCAAATCACGATGAGTTCGGGCAATGGGATATTATCTTTGAAGAACACATATATCCAAAGGTCACAGGGATCTTTGATCTACTCAAAATTCAGGCTTTGAATAGGGATTGGAAAGAGACGGTCGGTAACCGAATCAACAAGAAGCAGAACATCGATTGGAGCCAATTTGAAAGATATTGTTGCAAGCCGTTGTTATCCTGTAAAATACATCACGACTCTCTGGATGCCATGAAGCAATGTGAGAAGTGTTCATGGACAGTTCGTTGGAGGGGTCGAGCATTATGTAGAGGAATTGATTTTCTGGTAAATACTCACGGTGGCACGTTAAAAAACGCCATGTATGGTTCATGGTTAGACCGCGATGACTTTAGTTGGAAATGTTAATTAACTTATAGTGGTGGAAACTTCTAATTTGATTTGTGCTTATAGTTCTATCATTTTTTTTAATGCATTTTGGATTAGAGAACAATCATCTAACATGTTTTATTCAATGCATCTTATATTCCAAATATAAGTAATCCGTATAATTGATACCATTTTAAACGTTTTCATTCTTTGTACATTTAGATGATCCCAATAAAATATAAATCTCATTCGAAAGGAAGGAAAAACATTCAACTACAAGATGTCATTGAATCTTTTAATAATTATTTAAAGGGAAAATTTTAATTTATTAATTTATAAATTAAAAGAAAACAAGTTTGACAATTCTTAAATTGCTGATAAACACCAAACACAAAACATAACTTCAATATGAACTACAATCATCCTCAACTCTCAAGTTCTCTTCATTACATGGCCCACCGGCAAGCATTCCCTCCACGACCATGATACACCATCCTCTTCGGTAATTGATGTGTTATATTTCACAGCACGGTTGTGCGCCCTACGCAGCGTATGTCCAGCCCACCAACACATGAAACATTGTCCTGCTTCTTCGATGTTTTCATGTTTAATGCCGCAATGTATGACTGGATGACCAAGCCCCATATCACTCCATTTCACATTTAGTAAATAGGCAGGTATTTCGTTGGAGTCGGCAAGATCCATAACGAAGTATTCCATCTTTAAAAAACTTTATTTGCGAATTTTGACGCAGAAGAAAATGGAAAAGAAGATGACACTTTGAAGAAGAGGGAGAAGAGAATGGAGTATTTATTTGGGAATATGGATGGAGTAACTGATGATATTAGAATTTAAAAAGTTTGACAATAAATCTTTGTATAATTGAAATGAATATATTAATTAACTTTTTTTGAAATCTTTCATTAATTACCATTTCGTAGAAAATGCCCCTTGATGTAATCAAGAAGAGTTCATTGAATTGATCACTTTATAAGTATTATGTTAATATTTAACGATTGGTCATTTTATAGGGTAAATGATCCTTTACAACTAAAAGGGTAATGGATGTAATAGTTTAATGTATAACAACATATTTTATAGGATCATTACTAGAAATAATGAAAATACTTTGAATCCACCCTCTTTTTTTTGCCACAAGTTTTTCCGTATCCAGGCTTTATTGATCATTCATTATGAGTCCTTTCGTATCCCCACGTACTGAAAAATTCTTTGACTGATAAAAGGCTATTCGTTTCATGTGTACATCCAATCCATCTTTGTCCATTATAAATACCAACAACCATTCTAATTCTGTTTACCCTCTCCATCTTAATCAAAATCATTTCTAACAAATCAGGAACAAATCAAGCCAATTGACAATGTCTGATGTTGTACCAAATGCTGATGTTGCACCCAATGCTGATGTTGCACCCAATGCTAACAAATCAAGCCAATTGCCGATGTCTGATGTTGCACCCAATGCTGATTCCACCACTGACCAAGCCTACTACCCGGATCATGAAGAGTTCGGTCAATGGGATATGATTTTTGAAGAACTTATTTTTCCAAAGATCACAGATATCTTCACTCTCCTTGCATGTCTATCAATGAACAAAACTATGTGCAACGAGGCCGGTAAAAAGATAAACGCCAATACACACGTGGATTGGAGCAAACTTGAAGAATTCTGCTGTAGGAAACATTCCACATGTGGTGCACGCCACACTGCTCTTGATGAAATGATGCTTTGCGGCAATTGCAACTATTCTGTACCAGCTAGGTTCGATGCATTGATGAGAGGGATGAATTTTCTGGTGAGAACCCATGGTGGTATGAAGAAAGAAGTGATTTACGATTCTTGGGGAGAGAAACGTTACTTTATGTAACTAAAACTGGTTCATCAATTGTTATAGTTGTTTCAACTGGGTGGCGCATTTTAATTTTATGTACTTTCATTTCGTTCTTTTAATTTAAGTTTGAACTACTATAAGTAGTTTAATTTTACTGGTTTCGGTAGTTTCACCCAAATATCTGTTTCCTAGTTTGAACTACTATATGTAGTTATAAGTTTGAGCTATTATATATAGTTTCATTTTAATGGTTTCATTTGTTTCACCCAATTTGATCTTACTTTATCTGTTTTGTATTGCTTTTCTAAATACGTCACATATTGAAATTTCTATATAATTTATTTTAATGTTTGATCATATTGATGAACAATCTAATGACAACGGTAAATAAATCCGTATGCTGTAAATAAATTTTTTATAACATAACTACAAGCTAGGAAGGATTACACGGTGTAATTCTTATTAGAGGATCATTGTGGGTATCAACATATCAAAATATTGGATAATTTACATAACTTTGTAGAATTAGCTGACTTAGTGGCTAAAATTACAAGAGATCATTGTGTCAAAAAAAATGTTAAAGAGTGTATAAGATTACAAGAAATCATTGTGTCAAAAGAATGTTAGAGGATCATTGTAGGTATGGAAGTATCAAAATATTAGATATTACAAAAATAATCTTCATTATCAATGAGATAACTTCGATCCACTAATTTGGTTATATTTTGTAACTATAATGTATTTGATTATTTTCTAATACCTATTTTATTATTATAAACTAGTATTTCGACCCGTGCATGCACGGGAGCATCCTATTCATAAAGTGTGAAAAACTTATATCGTTTGAGATACAATTTTTAGGTATCATAAAACATAATTTTTGTGGTACATTCACAAATATTTGATTAGTGTGAAAAACTTTTAAAAAGAGTGATCCCATAAACTAATGTACTGATCGATTTAAAAGTAGGCGGATTTTTTATGCAGTGATTGTAGTTAAATTATTGTCTTTTTTATAGTATCTTTTAATTTTTTGTCTTTAATACAATATTTGTCTCTTTTACAAAACTACAAAATACGTGTACTATACTTCATTACAAACTTTTTATTTTGAAGGTATTATATGATATTATAAGATCATAGTTTGTTAATATGGTATCATACAACAAACTACCAATCACACAGAATAGTGTAAAAATATATCTGTTCCACATAACAAGCAAGAGAACAGTAAAGCTATAAGTTTTGTTTTTTATTCTTGAGGCGAATAGTAGCTTTAAGTTTAATGAATATCATATTAAACCTGAATAGTAAGCGTTTTTTTATTCTTGACGCGAATAGTAGCTTTAAGTTAATTGAATATCATATTAAACACGAAGGGTTTCATGTTCGATGTATTTCAATAAGTTGGAGAATATAGTTCGTGAAGGTGGTATCATTCCAAGCGTTCAATCTTCATGGTCACCATTGATGCTCTTTGAAGCTCTTTAAATTTATTTATTTATTAACTTTTTTTTTAAAAAAAAGGGTTAAGTGTGAATTAGTCAAAATATTTTATTTAAAAAAGATGTTTAAAAGTTTTTATCTTATAACTTTTTTAAAAAATCGGTTAACAAAATACCACATGATTTTAGTTTATTTGAAAGGGTTTGTAGTACATAGGATAAATAAAAGCCATAATGATTGTGGTTTTATCGATTTTGATTTCGTCATGTAAATATTGATCCCATAAATATGTGATATAAAAAAAATTCCAATATATGGAATTTTATTATGAATTTTATTTATAAGTGGGGGGCAGTGAGAATAAATTATATGCACGTTTGAAACATAATTTTTAGGTATCATAAAACATAATTTTTGTGGTACATTCACAAATATTTGATTAGTGTAAGATATATGAAAATAGAAATATTTTATGTTTAGTATTGTACTCTCTTTCTACTTTAAGGTTTAAAATCAAACTACACAAAATTCAGGAGTAACAATCAACGATCCGTGATAATGTGATATAGCAAAGAGTGAGAAATGATTATATATTGATTAAACCAATATAAATAAATGGAAACAAAATTAAGACGTAGTCATGGAAAAAGTAAAAATACATATCTTTGAAAATGTTTGTTATAGTTGATTGTGTGAATGATATAGCGAAAGTAAAAAATGCTTAGTTTTCTTGTACTCTTACTTTTTAACGTTAAGCATTTAAAAAGATCAATAAGTTATAAGTATTAATGACCCTTTATGTTTTAAAAAAATGGATAGATTGGATCGTAACTTTTATAAGTTAGCATTGTTTTCTTTTTTTCTTAACTGATCTTACAGATGAATTAACGGGATCATTTAACTTTTAAAGAAATTGTTATGCTTAAACTCCATGGCATTGTTTACAACAATTCTATGATTTCAACCCTTCCCAAGTTTACATCATGCATAATATCTAAAGCTTAATCTACATCTAAGAGTTTATCACACGCCAATGATTGTTCGTTGCATGCATTGTACATTAAAGTCCACATCACATATCGTCGAAGCAACATCTCATTACTGTCATATAACTGCACGAAAAGAAAATAAAAGTGGATTTAGTTTAACTATGAAAATAAAAGTTTAGGGTTTAGATCATAAGATAATATTTACATACCCTCATCCATGAACATTTTTCTTGTGCCTGACTAAACAAGTAAAGGACACAAAGCATGCCAGTGTCCGCGTCTGTTTTTGCTACCGGGACACGGCCCACCTTAAGTATTTCAAAATCAATTATGGACGACAATGAGTCAGGCGCAGTAATAGTTCGACGCAGAGTTCTCACACAACATTTAAGCTGGAACACAAAATGTAAAAACGTTAATATTTTGATTTTTAAAAAGATATTTTAAATACAATTATTATACTTGAATATAATATATCTATTTAAACACACAATGTAAAATTAAAGTTGTCATTGGAACTACTTCAAAATTAATGTAAAAAACAAGGGATTTTTTTTTTTTTGATAATAGGATACTATAAAAGAAACTATCATACTGCAGGAACAATTAAATTGTATCTACTTTGAACCTTATTGATGATATGATATCATTTAAATTTCTTTGATTCTTATTAAGTAGTTGTATTATTTTTTAAATGTTATAAAAAAAAACATACCACTATGTCTATCAATTCTCTATGAGTCTTGCATGAGACGACCTTCTTGAAATCGAGAATGAACACCTTCTGTTTTTTCAAATGGATAATATACATAATCCATCCTCCCTTGTGGAACAAAGGCATACATAACTACAGAAAAGGAAAGCGAAGTTTTTCAGAACATCCACTAATTTAATAGGACAATATAAATAATCATGTACTGAAAAAAACATGGACAAGGGAAATTGGAAATAACCTTGCGCACACCGCGTAAATTAATTAGGGCAGTTTCGAAGAAATTATCTAACCATTCAACTTCGTTTGATATGATGTCATGAGTGTCCCCATCTTCATAGTGCTTTTCAACGACCTTGCACTATTACGTGTCATCATCAAAACACGATATGTAAAATTGGTCGTAATAGATTATGATAGAAAGACACACACTTACAATGAATGATGGTTGGAACACAAAAGAACTACCCGGAGAGGTACCATGGCTGGCAAGGCTCTTATAGTTGCTGAAAATAGCAATTGCATTCATAATCTGTTACAAAAGGGCGATGAAGTTAACTATTTTTACAAAATATAGGATCAAAATACAAAATGTAATTCCATTTACCTCAACAGCGATGTCACCCCTTATCTTCAAACAATCATGAAACATTAATCGGTTCAAAGAACAATCACCAAATTTGAACAAAACTTGACCAGCGAGTCTACACGCAAAAGACCAATAAATATCACATATTGCACACCACCACTCAATATGCCTTGTTCACATAACTGTTCAACTTACCTATTTGACGATTTCGGGTTACATATAGCAGACATTTTCTTTGTTGCTGTCTCGGAAAGATAGGGTAGACAACTACCGTCAATCTCAACATCAGATGAAATCCCTTCATTAAGTTCATTATCACCCTCCTTTCCTTTTGCTCTCTAACGAACAACGAAAAAATAAAGGTTGGTGGTTATTTTAATCAGCCAAAAATTAAAGAAACATAAGGGCTTCATATTTGATGATAAGAACTTAAACCTGATTCACATCCTCGACAATAATCTTCCGTTTCCGAGCTGCCAATTTCTTAGAACTGGAGCTGGCCGCATAATCCCGTAACACAGTGACCTTTGGTTGTGGTGCCTTAGTAAGTTGTTTTGGATTATTCTTTGCAATTACACCATCATTGTTACCTGCTGGTCTAGGAGGTGCTGGTCTAGGAGGTGGCGGCTTCGACCATGGGGGAATCTTGATAACAGGAGTATTTGGGTATGGTTCTCCATACACTACACCACGAATAACCTATAAAATATGTTAGTACAAAGGTAAGTTAGTATCACTCAATTATTTGTAGCACCATTTGAATAACTTTGAAGATATTTACTGCAATACCTCGGCTACACCATAAGAACCATCGTCTCCCGTATCTTTGGCAATTGCGTAGTCTAAATCACATTGTTGCCACATTACTAGTCTTGGAGAATAAGTATCCCACCTTTGGACTTTATCACCTAAGTTTATTCGATCCAGGTATGCAAGCTGTGATAAACTCTTTCGTAAGTAAAAGATTACCATGAAGTCATAGAAAAGTCAAAACACATATCTAGACTAATTTTTTTTAAAACATTAACTCTTAATAGGAACCACATACCATGAGCACCACAGCACAACCTCTAACTCCATCCTTTCCGTCTTTGGATTCCTGATGTTGCTTGACCATCCAATCTAGCACAAACTTTGACCAGTTCCAATTCAATGGCTTTGATATATGACGCTTCTTCAACAACCAGCATAATGTCGGGCTGATTTTGTTAGTCAATGTCGTGCAAAATAAATTGCCAAATACAAATAAAACGAATGACCTCAAAAACTTCATTTTGTCAGACTTATCATTTTCAAGGGCCTCCGAGACAATTCTATGTTTTATCCCCTCGTTGTCATGGTAGGATCCCTTTATCATTTCGAACTCAATGTCATCTACATTTGGCTCTTCAATTTCAATCTTATCCTCGCCATATGGCAAACCTAATATACGACCGACCATTTCATCGTCAACCTTGATATGGTAGTCCTCCCGGATGCGCAGTAAATGTGTCTGATGATCCCACCTACTACTCAGCCATGAAAGAAAAAACCTGTCAACTTGTACAAACTTCACCTCCAATATTGACTGAAAACCTGCTAATCTAACCCATTCCTTCTCTTCCTTTAATTCATTTGCCAAATCCGTCACCCGCTTCGGAAATACCCACATAGTTGGGTACCTCCCAGTAGTTGAACTCTTTCGCCCCCTCTTACTTTTCTTAGGGGGATGAGCATCCTTAAAAATTAATATCAAGAAAAAAAAAATCAGTAAATATGTAAGATTCTTATAATTAAGTGTTGATTAAACAATATATGGGATCAATTTTTCGTTTAACGAGATCAAAAAGTAGGGTTACAAATTGTTCATTTAGCTTACATTCGTTGAGCTGTTGTGCGTATTGGGTGGCACAGGTATACCATCAGGCGTGTGATCAGATAAAATGTTTGTCGTAACATCCGTAGTAATTATTTCTTCTTCTACATCTACACTGATCGCCTCTCGTGCCAGGTTCGATATATGATCCCAATTTGTAATTGCTGGATCTCCTATTTCACTGATAAATAAAGCACAAAATTGATCCACATTCAAACTGAAGATTTTAGCCCACCCCAACAACGAATTCACAAAATTGCAATAACCTTGTCCTATAATTACAAAAACTATACTTCGCACATCATAATCTTGCAAAATTTCAATAGCAATTCAACACGACATTTCTAATCCTTGATAAAAAGCTCAAAATGAACCATAAAATCCATGATTCTCAAGATGTTCTAAACAATTTAACAACAATTCATCGAATTGCATGTTAATTTCAGAAAAATATCCAAACAACCCAATTAAATCAAACTACAAGTAAAACAATTTAACAACCCAATTTATCGAATTTCATTTTAATTTCAGAAAAATATATAAACAACCCAATAAATCAAACTACGAGTAAAACAATTTAACAACAATTTATCGAAGTGCATTTTAATTTCAGAAACATATAATAGTCTCAACAACCCAATAAATAAAACAACAAGTAAAAAAAAAATTGCAATTTAAACATGTACCTGTGTTGATTTATGGAATCCATGAAGTTGATGCATGCAACTAATAGTGGACGAACTCTGAAATTTGATGGAGAAACTTTAAAATGCCGGGACGAAAATCAGAAATTAAGGGACATGTTTGGGGTTTTTTTTGAGTAGTGAGAATGAAAAGGAAAGTGAAGAGTGAAGAGTGCAGAGTGGAACGAAGAAAGACAATTCTGGACTTTTGTTTGATTTTTTTTTTTTATAGGCGCAAATGAAGGGTAGAGAATATGGGAAGTTGTACGGTTACTATAGTCAAATCAAACTCAAAAAAAGTATCGAAAAGATCCTTTAAAAACATACTCCGTAATATACATTGTATATTGCCAAATTTGTTTCGTATAAAACGATCCTGTAAAAATATAATATTTATTCTAATACTAGGAAATAATCCTTTAAAACTTTGACAAATTGGTTGCATTGGTGAATGGTATTTATTAGGTATTCAAATACGTGATGTCATAAATACGGATTATAAATACGTCAATTTGATTTGACAAGTCATTGTTTTAAAAAAATATTAAAATATTAAAGAACAATATAGGATCAACTGCTCATATCCATTCCCTCTAACCTCTAAACTGTTCATATTCTTTCCCTCTAAACTGCTCATATTCATTCCCTATAACCCTTCTAAACTGTTCAAAATAAATAAATTATGGTAATGTGGGTAATCAAAAAGGGTAATGTGGGAAGTTACTTCAATATTATTCACTTAAAAAAAATATGAGGGACCCGATAATATTTCAAATAAAAAAATGTGTTATACCACTTATACCGTTCTAATAAATAAAACTATTAATTATTTGATACCGTTCTAATAAATAAAACTATTTATTATTTGATACCGTTATAATAAATAAAATTTTATTATTTTATACCACTTATACCGTTATAATAAATAAAACTATTTATTATTTTATACCACTCATCCGTTATAAAATCGGTTTACGGGTCAGAATATCTTTTTCAGGACATAATATTTTCGGGTCGTGTTCCGGTCGGTTTTTGGGTCTGGTCGATTTTTGACAGGTCTAATACTTAGCCATCAATCGGAGAATCAATTAAGTATTTTAATTATGAAACGATCCGAGATATAACAAACATGATATATTGTTGTATGTCATGATCACTAAATATATTTTCATTCGGATTGAAAATTGTAAAACAGATGCAACAATTGGTATATTTGTCAAGTACTCAAGTGTATTTGATAAGATCATTTTTCTATGTGTTTGTATTGGGAATTGGTTTCAAAGTCTTTTAAAAAGTACTCATGAATACATATGCCTAATTGATTTGACAAGTCCTTTTTATTTTATTTTTATTTGATATGCCCTTAGAATTAAAAATCAGAAATTGTTACCTCATCTAAATAAAATAAATTAGTGATCTATAATATAATATAAAATGATGCTATGAATCCATATTTTATCAAGAATTAAAAATTATCAAGAATAAAAAAAAATATTACTTATTATAAAGAAAACTCTGTGTAGTACCATAAAATCCTCTAAAAACATGAAGTAATATATGTATATTATAAAACTCAAAAAAAGTATCGAAAAGATCCTCTAAAACCATACTCCGTAATATACATTGTATATTGCCAAATTTGTTTCGTATAAAAGATCCTGTAAACATATAATATATATTATAATAATAGGAAATGATCCTTTAAAACTTTGCCAGATTGGTTGCGTTGGTGAATGGTACGGAGTATTTAATAGGTATCACTTCCCCATGTTTATCGTATTCAAATACGTGATGTCATAAATACGGATTATAAATACGTCAATTTGATTTGACAAGTCATTGTTTAAAAAAAATATTAAAATATTAAAAACCAATATAGGATCAACTGCTCATATTCATTCCCTCTAACCCTCTAAACTGTTCATATTCTTTCCCTCTACTTCGTCTCCTCCCTCACCCCTGTTCTACTTTCAAAACCACTTCAATTCTCACTCAAAATTTCTTCCTTAATTAGTTCCATCAGTCACTGCAGTTCATGGATTCGGCTCTAGAAAGGTAATTTTCGAACACAAGGCTCCTTTGAATTTGGCAATTATGTGTAGTTGAAAATAAATTAAAAACTTCCTCACCGTTAACTCTCACAATTACTCTTAAAAAGAAATTCGAGTTTTTTTGAGGTTCAATTATGGGGTTATAACTCGCATTTTTGGGATTTTGAAGTTTGAATTAGGATTTAATTTAGTAACTCGCATATTTGTATGGAATTTATATGATTTTGGGCCTTTACAAATTACAATTACACTGATGTTGTACCTAAAAGAAGTGATCGATTTGTTGTGAAACCCTAGTTTGGAAATATCTGTACATATATTTTTTGTTTACAGGCTTGTAAATTAATTTGTATGCAACATGCAACTGGAGGATTCACTAATTTAAATAGAATTTTGGTAAATGTTTTTTTTGACAAGCTTGGAAATTAATTTTTGGTGTTCTGTGTAGTAGGAAAAAAACAGAAGATATTACAGAAATGGATTTGGACCGGCCTTCTGGACAGGAAACTGAAAACATCACAGTGCAGGAGGTACCCCCAAATTATTGTTTGATTTTATTTTGGGATGAAATCCATACTTTATATTTTACTGAGCATAAGTAGGAATGTTTAGATAATGGTGTGTGATTTATGGCAAGTTATTAGGTGGATTAGGGTCATTAGGAACGAAATTGGGTAGTTGTATCAATCTAGAATATGTGGTACTGGAATCCCTTGAACAAACCCAAAGGGGTTGCATTGTGTTTGGAATATTTACTTGTTTATATTTACGATTGCAGAATTCGAATGATGTCGATGTAATTGTACCCAACTCGGAATCATTGGTCAATACGCATGACATGGGGACGAAAACCGATCAAGCATCGACAGTTCTTATGTCGAGTCAATTATCTCCCAAGGATGCTAGTGTTCATTCCGAAGAGAATAAGGTAAACACTTAAACTATACCATTCAAAATTCCAGTTTGCACTTTGAATTTAAAACAGATCTTAAGTATGAATTTGTAGATAATGGTGTGTGAATGTTTGCCCAAACAGGAAGTGAATCCTAATGAAACAGAGCCTTGTAAAAAGAACAAGACAGTTAGTAGTGATGCAGGAAGGTCGGCTGATGAAATGGAAGTGACTAATGACATAGAGGTGAGGCGGGCTGATGTGGAGATTTCAAATAAGGATGCTAATGTTAACACAACAAGTGTGGATAATGTGGCAGATGGGTTGGTTGATCAACCAGTAACAATTCAGCTAGATAAAAATCAGTCTCGTGATGAGACTGCAGCAGAGGATATTAATAATCCGGTGAGTAAATACGATACAAATCCATACTTTATAAAAAGAATTACTACACCATGCATTTAACATATTGTGCTTTTATATTTTCATAATTGTGTACAATCTTATAAAGATGTTAGGGTAATGTTGATGTTGTTTTGGAATCCCTTGACAGGAAGACGGTGCTGCCACACAGGGATGTGGGTCTGAGGAGCCACAGGGTAGCCATGGGAAAAAGAAGAGAAAAAGGAACCCCAATGTGAAGCTTGGAAGGCCAACACTCGAAGAGTGGAAGAAAAAACTAACTGTAAGCATATATCAACTTCTGCCCTCTTATTTTCCTTACGTGCATTACATAGGCTTTATGATGATGAGAATTGGGGTGTGTTAGTATAGTAGTCATCAATCCCAATTTTCGTATATGCTATTATGGGGATTTGGTCATATTCTAAACGGAATGCTGGCAAAATTTCTGCAGACATGCTTTGCATCGAGATATTTATATTTTAAAACGTCATGCATACAAAAGTTGTTCAAACTTTTCACATGACTCTTTATTTTTCTTCAATGATGCAGTACCCAACCATGAGGATTTATCCAGATAGGGTGGTAGAAGTTATCAATAACTTAGATAAACAGAAACAATGGGTGAGGGAAGCGGGGTTCAAAGCACTATTGGATTTGAAGTTTGTTAGAGTGGATAGGTTTTTCCTATCATGGTTGTGTGGCAGGTGGGATCCTGATACACAATTACTTCGCATCCGAGATGACTATGAGATCAAGATTGACGAAGAAATGGTTGGGTGGATATTAGGTTTGGGATTCCACAGGGATTTATTCACGATTGAAGATCCTGTTGCACAGGACAGTGAGTTTAAGAAGTTAAAGTCCAAGTACAAGAACCAAGGGGGGATAGGACATGCAATTGCTTTGCAGAAACTAGAGAAGCACATGTCTAATAGAGAGAAGTTTATGAGGTCTTTCATACTATACGTGTTTGGGAACTTGTTTTGCGCAATATTGAACAACTATATCAGCGCATCATTGTGTTGGGTTTTGAAGAATCGATATCTGCAGGGGAATAATCCATTGACATATAAATGGGCAAAGTATGTACTTGAGTGGATGATAGATGATTTTAAGAGAGCAGGCAATAAGGAACACGTTAGTGGTGTTAGAGGTGGTGCTTTGATACTCATGGTAAGTTGGTTCTCACTTGAATATGGTTTACCTTATTAATTATATAAGATCTATATTTATTAACTAGTATCATAATATGTTAAAATATGGTTCTCACTTGAATATGGTTTACCTTATTAATTATATAGGATCTATATTTATTAACTAGTATCATAATATGTTAAAATACGATAAATATGATTTACTGTAATACGAATTCTTATTTGGGTCATTGTTATATTTATAGTATCATTATGATTTATGTTAATAGTATCATTATTATATTAATAGTCATTATGGTTTACCTTATTAATTACATTATTACAGATAGCATATCTAGATAGAATACACCTAGGTGACCATGGCCCAAGATGGAACGTATGTGCTCCAAGGTTGGGAATGTGGCAGCAGAATGAACTAGACAACGCAATCTCTCTGGATACTGGAGCAAATGGGTATGGCGTAGCAGAGGTAAGAATAACGCTAAACCTTTACCAGTTATATTGGTGCTACAAGGAGTTCATACTGATTTTTTTTATTCATTTCTTACTTTTAGGTTGTTCGAGGTGTGGTATACGGCCAGCCATACCCAAATTCCGTCGAAAGTGTTCCATCATGGGTGAGGCTGCCTTCTCAAGAACAAGATGCGGAAACTGATGTTAATACCGGCTTGAAGCAAAAATACACGAGGAAGAAAATAGGAACCAAAGTGAGGAAGCTTAAAAATTTCATCGGGAGAGATGTTGTCCCATGTAGCAGCAGCGATGAAGACTGTGAACAGGTTTTTTAGATATTTGGTTTAAAAAGGATATTAGTTATTAGTGTCCTCCTTTTAACAGAAGTGAATTGTTTTAGGAAATCACGGAGTAGAAAATTCAAAATTCCTTGCTGATTATTGCAAATTGATCGAACTATTTTCTTTCCATATTGTTAGGTTAACCTTGAAGGCAGGGGGGGAACCTCAAATTCAGTATCCAGAAGGATTACGAGGTCGAAAGCTGTGGATGCTGGACTAGAGAAGGCTGGTGGTGACAAAGGCGTGGATGCTGGAACAGAGAAGGCTGGTGGTGACAAAGGCGTGGATGATGGACCGGAGAAGGCTGGTGGTGACAAAGGTGTGGATGATGGAATTGAGGCACAGGAGGATCAAGAGACTGATAATCTAAGTGATTATAATGATGATTCATTTGACAATACTTGGGAATTATCTGATACTGAAGAAGAAAATATAGTACTCCCCAAGATACCTGACAATATCAACAAAAGGCTGGATTCCCTTCTTCATAGGAGATCGTTGACCATGTAAGTTAATTTGTTACGTGTCCTCCGTTCTTGTGTCAATTGAAAACCCTATTGATATGTATTTGTGTAATGGTGCAGGTTGAAGGAACAAGTATTGTACAAGTATAGTGATTTCACTATCAACCGACAAGTGTTTTCTTGGGCAATAAAGAAAAGGGGTCTAATCCATATGAAGGTATTTTGTTACACAATGTCATTTCATACCCTTCTCTAAATGATATGAGTTGTAAAAAACCTAAAATATCACGGTGGTGGGTAACAGGTCATGTCTGCTATGGCTATTTACATCAACGATGTGGAAGAAAGTTTAACGAAAGGTCCGGGTGGAGTATTCGTGTTTCGACCAGAGTTTGTAGTAAGTCCTAACAAAAGTTACTTTACAACCTGTAGTAAGTCTGCAAGATTTTGACAAATATATTAATTAAAATGGACAGTGGGAAGTAATTAAAGCAGGCTCAAAAGAGGATTGCATTTCTGATATAGTGAGCAGTGAAGTGGATTACATTGACAGGTTCTGCGTTCATTATGGTGTGAAACTACGAGAGAAACGCAAGGTTTTTTTCTTATCATTATTTTATATGATATATGAGGTTTTATAGTGTCTTTGTGAACTAATGGCTAATTCTAAACTATATCTTCTGCCTATTCCATTAGTTAATATTGCCGGTCTTCTACAACAAAAGATGGTTCATTTACATTCTCCATATTCGAGAAGATAGAGTGCTCATTTTGGATTTTGAAAAGAAGCAGGAGAACAAATACGAGATGCATGAAAAATTTACCAAAACTTTGGTATATTTTATGCTTCCTTTATCTCTAAATTGATCCTATTAATGAGAATTGTACATTTTATAAAAATGGTTAAATGTAAATGATTGTACATTTTTTTTTGAAGGTTAAATGTGTTAAGGATATTCTCAGTGATGTTGTTGATGGCGATTCTAGTACGACTCCAAAATGGAACAATGTCATTCGGGTGGTGGGTCTACCGATAGCAACATCATTGCCCGATACAGGCATGCTTTGTATGCTTTACCTGAATAGCCAGATTCGTGGCGAGAAAGATCATTCATTTGGTTGGATGAAGGTATGAAACGTTTTATTGACTATAATATGGTAATAAGTTGAAATGGATAGCTAACAATGACTAAACATGTAATATGCAGGAGTTTATAGAGAATGATGAATTGCTGAGAAGGCATCTTATCTACAAAATATTGTCCGATTCGACCAACGAAGAAATGGGGAAATTTAACAAGAACCTGCGAATCATATCTGAGTAGTCTGATCAGAATTTTGTAAGCTATAAAGATACTATAAGCATGGCTATAAGCTACTATATAGCCTTTTGGATATTTTGTGGGACATCAAACAGTAGTTAAACTTGCGTGAATGTTTATTTTTATCAGTGTGTATTTTGTGGGACATCAAACAGTAGTTAAAATCGCCTTATGGATATTTTGTGAGAAGCTCAACTAAACCTTATCGGTTTTTTATTCCTGTAAAACTAAATTCATTTTCCGTATCTATTTCCTTAAACTAAAAAAAATCGCCTAATTATTTTCTTAAATTGAAATAAATGAAAAACAATTGACCTTATTCTATTTGTTTTTAATAAGTTAATGAAGTTAGGCAATTTTTTATCTGGAATCATTTATATTTTTATAGGATCTCTTATGTTTGTGTTTTTATAGACATAAATAAACATATATGTTTAGGGTCTAGGGTCTAGGGTTTTTCTTTATATGTTTAAGATTCTCTAGATGGTTCATTTTTTCTTTATATAATTATAAATGATTCCCTGAAATGAACCATCTAGAGATATAAACATAAATGAACATATATGTTTAAGATTCTGTTGGTTCGTAAAAATGATTATTTTTATGTTTGGGGTTTAGGTTTTTCTTTGATTATCTAATTAGAAAATGATAATGGACATGCATGTAGGAAGGAAAATATACTTGTTTTAATCTATTCAGTGTAGAAGTGAAAATTGATAAGCATCTCGGGTCGGCCGGGTCTTCTCCGTGTCGAATACTTACCAAATGTGTTTGTGGCTTACGGAATCTAAATGGTACTTGGCCTTACAGTGATTTTAACAAGTTACTTCAGTTCCCCTTTTGATTTTCTCGTAGATCTATATCTATTTCCTTAAACTAAAAAAAACCGCCTTATGATTTTCTTAAAATTTAAATGATCCCGAAAAATTAAAGTCATAACATTGAAAAAAAAAATTGGACTTACTGGGATTCGAACGCAGGTACTCATAATCGAAACTAGGGAACTTTATTCATTGTAGTGACCATTATAGCAAGGGGTATCAGCACATCAATAACACATCATATTCGTACTTAATGTCTTTTTTAACAAGTTACTTCAGTTACCCTTTTCATTTTCTCGTATATACTATGATCCCATATAAATGTTTTTTGATCCCATAAACACTGAATTTCATACTCCGTATCTAATTCCTTAAACTAAAAATAAATAAAAAAGATGATTCTCTTAAAATTTAAATGATCCCGTAAAATTAAAGTCATAATATTGAAAAAAAACTGGACTTTATTCATTGTACTCATAATCGAAACTAGGGAACTTTATTCATTGTAGCGACCATTATAGCAAGGGGTATCAGCACATCAATAACACATCATATTCGTACTTAATGTCTTTTTTAACAAGTTACTTCAGTTACCCTTTTCATTTTCTCGTATATACTATGATCCCATATAAATGTTTTTTGATCCCATAAACACTGAATTTCATACTCCGTATCTAATTCCTTAAACTAAAAATAAATAAAAAAGATGATTCTCTTAAAATTTAAATGATCCCGTAAAATTAAAGTCATAATATTGAAAAAAAACTGGACTTACTGGGATTCGAACGCAGGTACTCATAATCGAAACTAGGGAACTCTAAGCGTTCAAGTAACCATTATAGCAAGGGGTATCAGCACATCAACAATTACATCATATTTGTACTTAATCTATGTCTTTTTAATTAGTAATTTCAGTTACCCTTTTGATTATATCGTAGATACAATGATCCCATATAAAGGTTTTTTATATCTGTAAAACTGAATTTCATACTCCGTATCTATTTCCTTAAACATAAAAAAATCGCCTTAAAATTGCCTAGATCCTACATATATTAAAATCATAGAAATAATACATATATTAAAATCATAGAAATCATACATATATTAAAATCATAGAAATAATACATATTAAGCATATTGCGATCACAAACCTTAAATTACCTACTACCAATTGTAACCCCGCGTGATGAACTAAAAAGGGGTGATTAATTTTACCGGGAAAACACCCAAAATAGACACAACGCAATAAAGAAAAAGCAACATAAAATCAGCTTCATAGTTGATTCTTCGTTCTTGGACAGCTTGTGTAGTAATATGTCATTACTTGTCTTCATCTCGACAACGTACCTTTTCATTTAGCAACCTATTTTTAACCTTTAGTTTCTCAGCCTCGAAGTTCAAAACCAAGCATTGTTCCCTTAGTTGTGCGACTTCATCCTTTAACATATGAGCTTCGAGTTGGTTAACATCATCTGCCCAACAGAAAAATCCACAATTTTCGTCCTAATCCAAGAATATTTTAGTATATGACTATAGTTGAGTAAGTTAAATAAAACTCTATAACTTATTTTGTTTAGGAGTTACCTTCCAATTTGAACAACAATAGAATTTGCGTCCGGCATTGTTTGTTTTTTTGCACACTTGAAGCTTGGCTGGCAGGTTGTGATCGCATAGGATGAACCCAGCAATTCGTTTGGCACTGAGGTTAGAGGTATTTGTTGAAGATGAATCTTCCATTTGTGACAACTCTTTGATTACAGTCATGTGGACAGTGAAATCTGAAAAAAGGGAAGTGATACTTTTGAAGTCGAAAGTGTCCTGTGAAAGATTTGTATTTAAAGGATTACAAAGTTTACCGTTGGAGTGAGCTTTCAAATGGGAATTAATAAAGGATTAGTTTACCGTTGGAGATTTAATGAATGTTAAAGAAATGATCCTGTGAAATCTTACATGACATTTTTAATTACTAAACAACTGTTTTCTTTTTATAAAAATGATTTTGTTAAATTCCACAGGACCTTTTATAGGACCAAACAAATGTTTTCATTTGATAAAATGATACTTTGAAATCGTAAATAATTCTTTCACTTATATAATGAGTCTATTATTAAACAAAATTCAGATTTAATCTTATAACAACATTCAATCAAAGAAACAAAAATATTTTATAATAACATAAGTTATAGTAATTTATAAACGTACTACAACATCATTTTTATAGCTACAACTACAATTTAACACATCCAATACACGTAGCACACTTTGAAACTATTAACTCTACTACATATCCAATACACATAACACACTTGAAATTTTTTACAATTTATTCTACTACATATTACATAAACAAGTGTATTCACTACTACTATCTTCTCATGCAGCTGGGTAAGGGCTCCCATAAACTACACCTTCAACAGCCTGTACAAGGAAATGAGTAAGATGAAGGTTAACACATGGGAAATATTTCATGTTTTTATACAAATTCTGAGTATATAAGAATATACCTTTGCTTTTCCATAATGACCCTTAGATTGAAGGTCTGACTTTATTGCCATATCAACATCATCCTGTTTCCAGCAGCAAATTCTGCATCCATTCGGGTTCCATTCTACTTTCCTAGCATGTGTGATCCTGTCTAAGTATATGAGCTGTAAACATAAAGATGTACATTATCTACTGTTCTAACATGTAACATACAATAATGAGTTGTATAGATACTCACCGCCAATAGCAATGTGCAAAACATCCGCCCCTCTATCTTTTTGTGAATTTTAGATAAGTCTTTGATAAGCCACTCTATTACGTACTTACCCCAATTGTAGTCGTAAGCTTTTCTAGCTTTGTCCAGTACGTAAATATGCACTGAACTTATTAGACCGCTCTTCCGTATTGGACATAACAACACACCCAGTGTGTAGAGTAGAAAGTGTTGCTTAAACATGGTCTTGTTAGATTTCTCCGAACATACTTTATCGAAAAGTCTTGATTCGTCGATGGAACCATTTACTGTTTCCTCCATATATTGCAATTTCCAATCCTTGTAGTCTTGACGGGAGGCCTTCGACACGTCAAAGAAATAATTGCCACCCGGAACGCCTAATACCCATCCAACCATTTCACCATCTATACAAACTGACAGGTTCTCCCTTATTTTAAGCATAGAGGTCACAGGATCAAACCTCGATGCAATCCAATTTGCAAAGCTCGGATCAATATTAGTAATAGACAAGTTGAGCAAATTGTTAAACCCCATTTCTTCAACCCATGTTCGCTGTGTTGGAATCAAATTTCCAATGAGTTCAACAAACCGACGTATACCATTTTCTTTAATAGCACACTGTTGCAATTATCAATTCAATTTTACAAAAAAGTCAAAACATGTATTCCATATTAAATGTAAGGGACACATATGCTAATCATAAATATCAGTACTTTATTTTGTACCTTAGGTTATTAATAAAAACCAATATTTATTGTATCATATGATATTAATAAATATCAAAATCTTATTTTGAAGAATCAATATTAAGATATAGAGCGATAAACCGTACCTGGTTTGAGACCTGCACACCAGGTGGTCGTTGTGGTTTCGTCTCTTGTTCATCACACACTAAGGGTTGCGTTACAGCCGCGTTCATAACATTCTTGACCACGATTATGTTAATATAACCTATTGAGAATGCCACTTCCTTCAATTTCTTGAAATCGTCCATATCCACTACATCAACTAATTCGGTGGGCAAACAACCCATTGAAGGGACATATCTGATTTTGAAATCATCATAACCCATCCCACGAATCATGGCTACCACACTGTCAACTGCGAACTGAGTTTCATACATTTTCACATTTATGGATTCCCCATCTTTGTATTGTAATTTTGGCCAAAATATAACCTTACCACCATGCCAAAATGTAAAATTTGCTACATTCACCTTAGCCATTTTGCAATTGCGAATCTGCAATGCATTTGGGGTTACATGAATCAACGAACACTAACCCCATAAAATTGAAAAAACTATCAAAAATAATTTAAATTACTTAGATTTACCTGATTGAGAATAGTAGTATCCGGTTGATGCTTGATTGAATTTGCAATTCTTGGGTAATATCGCCTCACTATTGTTCTGTTTGTGGAAGTGGATGTCTTGCTTTAAAAAGATTATGTTGATTTATGGAAATTACTATTATAACCTTCGAAAATATTATTAGTTTTATTTTATACCTGGAATAATTTATATTTTTATAGGATCTCTTATGTTTGTGTTTTTATAGACATAAATAAACATATATGTTTAGGGTCTAGGGTTTTTCTTTATATGTTTAAGATTCTCTAGATGGTTCATTTTTTCTTTATATAGATATAAATGATTCCCTGAAATGAAAAAAATGAACCATCTAGAGATATAAACATAAATGAACATATATGTTTAAGATTCTGTTGGTTCGTAAAAATGATTATTTTTATGTTTGGGGTTTAGGTTTTTCTTTGATTATCTAATTAGAAAATGATAATGGACATGCATGTAGGAAGGAAAATATACTTGTTTTAATCTATTCAGTGTAGAAGTGAAAATTGATAAGCATCTCGGGTCGGCCGGGTCTTCTTCGTGTCGAATACTTACCAAATGTGTGCGTGGCTTGACAGATTTTTATTAAAAAAAACGATGAAATTGTTATTTGCTCTTTCAAGATTTTGAACACGGGAGACAACACATCTTGTTGTAACCTAATACAGCAAGGGGTATCAGCACATCTAAATGGGTACTTGGCCTTACAGTGATTTTAACAAGTTACTTCAGTTCCCCTTTTGATTTTCTCGTAGATCCGTATCTATTTCCTTAAACTAAAAAAAATTGCCTTATGATTTTCTTAAAATTTAAATGATCTTGTAAAATTAAAGTCATAATATTGAAAAAAAATTGGACTTACTGGGATTCGAACGCAGGTTCTCATAATTGCGAAGAAACGTAACTATTGCATTAACCATTATAGCAAGGGGGTATCAGCACATCAACTTTTTCATCATAAATATACTTAAAATTAATTTAACATTTTCCCATATGTAAAATAAATTTCTTCGGTCCCATCTACATTTTCTCATATGTAAAATGATCCCATATAAAGGTTTTTGATTTTGTGAATACTGAATTTCATACTACGTATCTATTTCCTTAAACTAAAAATAAATCGCCTTATGATTCTCTTAAAATTGAAATGATCTCGTAAAATTAGAGTCATAATATTGAAAAAAAATTGGACTTACTGGGATTCGAACGCAGGTACTCATAATCGAAACTAGGGAACTTTATTCATTGTAGTGACCCTTATAGCAAGGGGTATCAGCACATCAATAAGTACATCATATTAGTACTTAACCTATGTCTTTTTGAACAATTGTCTTTTTGAACAAGTTTTTGAACAATTGATCCCATATAAAGGTATTTTAATCCCATAAACACTGAATTCATACTCCGTATTTAATTCCTTAAACTAAAAATAAATAAAAAAGATGATTCACTTAAAATTTAAATAATCCCGTAAAATTATAGTCATAATAATGAAAAAAAATTGGCTTTACAGGGATTCGAACACAGGTACGCGTAATCAGACTAGGGAACTTTATTCTTTGTAGTGACCATTGTAGCAAGGGGTATCAGCACATCAACAATTATATCATATTTGTACTTAATCTATGTCTTTTTAATAAGTAATATCAGTTACCCTTTTGATTATATCTTAGATACAATGATCCCATATAAAGATTTTTTATTGTGTAAAAATGAATTTCGTAAAATTAAAGTCAATATATTGAAAAAAAAAGTTGGCCTTACTGGGAATCGAACCCAGCTACACTCATAATTACTAAGAAACTTATTCATTGCAATGACCAATATAGCAAGGGGTATCAGCACATCAACAATTACATCATAAATATTTTTAACAAGTAACTTCAGTTCCTCTTTTCCTTTTCTCATAGAGAAAATGATCCTATATAAAGGTTTTTGATTTCCATAACCCTGAATTAATACTTCGTATCTATTTCTTTATGATTTTCTGAAAATTTGAAATGATCCCGTAAAAATTATAGTCATCCCCTTGAATTTTTTTGGCTTTACAGGTATTCGATAACCCTAGAAGTCGCCATCGCTAAAAGCCATCGTTTCCGCCGCCGACAGAGGCCACCATACATCCGGCCAAATTAATGAACAAGAACAGCAAGAGGAACAACAAGAACAGCCTAAAGTCGGAAAAACTCCTAAATCCCAATTTAACTAGAATCCCACAGTAAGTGAAATCCCAAAATAACTAAAATCAGAATAACATATTAAATTATTTCAATGAATCAAATTGAAAAGACAGAAAACCCAAAAATCCCAAATTAACTACGAAGAACACGAACAACCACAAGGAAAAGCAAGATAAACCACCACCGCCGCCGCTTTTCCGCCGCCGGTAAAAGTCATCCGCCAATTAATTGAAACCAAGAACATGCATAACAACAAGAACAATTCATCTACGGTGGTGCTGCCCCTCTTCACGAGCCCGGGAAAAAACCCATTGTAAAAAATACCGTATAACATCCATAAGAACAAGACCAAATGTAAAAAATAATAAACCAGAAAAAATCTTGAATCCATTGAAAAAAAAAACGAAGAACAACAAGAAGGAAGAACAAGAGACATTCCAGAGAAACGTGAAAGGGAGATTGAAAAAAATGTTTTCTCTCTCCTCTTTTTTTTTTTTTTTTGGTAATTAATTATTATTTGTTGGAAATGTAAAAGATATTTGAATTTCAAAATTAGAATTTTAAAACTGAGTTTGAAATTCAAATTGAAAATTTCATTTGAAGGGAATCTTAGAAAAATGAGTTGGCATGATTTTATTGGTGGTGTGTAAGATGCTAGTGTACACCATGTGTATCCCTAGCATCATCCATCTATCTATCTTCTATATATTATACTAAAAGAGAGGAAATCAATGTGGTGATGACAAATGTCATCCATTGATTGGCCTCTCTTTTAATATATAAATTAATTATAAATATTTTTTTATCATATTTAACTTATTGTATTTATGGTAACAATAACGAATTACATACACATATATACATATTTATATATAATTATACGCTTATGAATTTATCTTTTAACATTTATGATTCGTTATTTTGAGAAATATATACATATGTATATAATTATACGCTTAATAATATATCTTAACATTTATGATTCGTTATTTTGATAAGTGATATACATTCTCTTCTTTATAGTTAGTTGTCTTAACGGATTTGTCTTAACTTATAGATTTGTTATTTGGATATGATTAGGCCATTTTTTTGGAGACTTTTTAAAGTATAATACAAAACCGCTAACACTACTTATCATAAGAAAATTATACTACACGGGTAAGTTCATGATATAGTAACATTATAGTTTAAATCGCTAAGTCCAGATCATGTATTTTGTAAAGTATTCCTTTAAATATCAGGAACTTGATGATGAAAGTTAAGACAAAATTATAGCCGATTCGTAAGGTTTTAGGCCAAACGTATAATCATATACTACTAGCGTTATTTGACTAATTATGTTAAAAAAGATCTAGCTAAGAGATACACCGTGCATGAATTTGTTTGGAGATGCATGACCATAGACTGGCTAATACGAGCTCGAATCGAGTGGATTACGGTGATGGTTGTAGATTTTCTTTTACAATAAGGGGATGAGTGGTGATGGTCTTGATGGATAGGGTTAGGAATTAAAAAAAAATTATATTAGCTATGGTAAAGAGGGTGGTACAACATTTGAGGAGTAAGAATAAACCTCTATATATTATACTAAAAGAGAGGAAATCAATGTGGTGATAACAAATATCACTCATTGATTGGCCTCTCTTTTAATATAAATAATTAAA
Organism: Spinacia oleracea; assembly: GCF_020520425.1. Lineage (NCBI taxonomy): Eukaryota > Viridiplantae > Streptophyta > Magnoliopsida > Caryophyllales > Amaranthaceae > Spinacia > Spinacia oleracea. Next base: position 3,397,793 of record NC_079492.1, on the reverse strand, counting down.
TTTTAAAAAAATAAAATAACAACATCACATGTTATAATATCTTTATCGAATTTGTCATTACCTAAAATAACTTCACTGGATTTCCATTAGGCATATAATGTACGCAATTGTGGAAATATTTTAGAAAGTTAACTTTCTATTTCTAAGTTTCTCAAAAATCAAAAAATATTTACAATGCACTATTTACATATTTTGACCGTGATTTACATACGTACAATAAATATAGATGTGCAGATTATGGAACTATAAACTTTATATTTTTATCAAAATTATGTTTAATATACATATCACCTTAGAATGTAACAATCAAACCATAAAAGTTTGAAAATTATTAGGTACACCCAGGTGCACCGTGTACCCAAGGGTATTTTTACACTTATTGGTGGTCCTCGTCACATTTTCTCCTCACATGTAAAGAGAAAATGTGAGAGGGTGCACTGTATACCCGGGTACATGTAATATGTTCAATAATAAGTTGGCGGTGGAGTAAATTTTTTTTTTTCTTACGTACCATGGTAAGGAGGTTATGGGTTGGGGTCACACGCACCATGTCCCGCATACCCACTAGCCTGTCCTAAATCCTTGAATATGTTATTGTACATGTTCAGTGTTTCTTGATTCTAAAAAAACAATATACAAAATTTTATGTCAACATGATCAAAAGTTGATTTGGTATGTAGTCCTTAATAAGTGTCGCTTTATTTTCCGGTGCATTATGCTACATATTTTTTCGTGATTTAAAATTTTACATATGTTACAATGAGAATTATATGCATATAACATTATTTCTTTTAAAAAGAGAAGTTTTGAAAAAATTACTCCGTAACTAAAATGTGTTAAAAAAATTTAAAACCGATTAAAAATTACTCTGGTGTATAATGAATTTATTATGCAACGGGTGCGTGTAAGCTATAACTTTTGTTAGAGTCGTCTTAAACTTTTTCGAGGACTTGTGTAGATTCAAAATTTCTCCCCAAAATATGATTATATGATTCACAATAAATATATACTCTAAATTCGGTCACCAAAGAAACAAACTCTGATACTTATATGAAGTGGGCTTTCTTGGTTTTTGGCCCCATAAAAATATGAGGTCATGTGTTGTAGTGTTGTTTGCACTCCCTCAAAGACGGGTCTGCTTTTTGTACAATCATAAGTTTCTATAGTAAAGTTAAGTATGTCTCGATTGATAGCTAAATGTCTAATGTCGTTTATGTGGCGAAAGAAGTAATTTGTATCTTAGTTTTAAGATTTAAACTCGGACGTTTAAATTAAGATATAGGTAATTGCCTAATAGACTTGGACATATTTGGACTACCGGTATGTAGTGACAAAAAATTAAAATAATAACTTTGAATGTATTAGTAAATATACGAAGTGCATACTATTAAAATGTAGTAAAAAAATATTGTATCAATAATTTCCATATTAAAATATTACATACGTTCTAACAATAATGTAGAACATTACTTAATTGGAAAATCAAAGGTCCTTTGACTATAAATATAGATATACAAATTATTGAACTAGAAACTTTATATTTTTATGAAAATTATGTTTAAATATATACGTAGCCATGAATGTAAGTATGTAACAATCACACACCAGGTGGTGGAGTTTAAAATTTTAAGTTCATGTAGTCTAATAATTTGTACTTACATAATAAAATACAAAATGGTTGCTAAATCAATCAAGTAAGATAGTGTATAAAAAATATACAATAACTCTCTGTCATTTTAACAGCTAAATTCGATAATTATAACCGTTATTGTACTATTTTATACGTAGTATAATTAGCAATTGAATGCGATAATTGTCACCGCCATTGATAGTAATATTTTACCTTTTATCTATAATCTATCTATCTATATTAATCTTCTATCGATATACTATACTAAAAGAGAGGGTACCTCAATGTGGTCCTAACACGTAACAATTTTTTTTACTCTTTATTTTTTATGTCTAAATGTATATCATTTATATTACTTGCTAAATATACACAATCTGTAATATTGAATATACGGTATAACATAATCTCTATTTACTAAATTAAAGAAACTATTTATTTTAAAGATACTATTGACTTCTATTGTTATCACAAAGATATTATAGAAAATATTGTTGACATAATATACGTAAAGTACCAGAATAATATACTCATTTGGCATATTTTATTCGGTAACTAACAAGATATAACAAAAACTTATGACTAAATTAATTTATGAACTACATATGCTCTATACTAGAATGTATGTTTATTTGATCGCTCAAACTTTATATTCTTAATTTTTCTTACCTTAAAGTTATGACCAAAATAAATATACTAGAGTGTATGTTTATTCCAAATGGGTATGCATGCATACTACGGGGTATATACAATGCGTAGTAAATTTATCTCTTTTTCCTAATATATAATTAGAGATATATAAGATACAAAATGTGCATTGGCAACATAAAAACTAAAATTGAAAAATCATTATGGAATGGATAATATACGAATTTCTACTATTATTTACAAAAATGTATGAAATAGAAATTTATCCGTTTCATTTAATTTGCAACAGTTCCCTGAAACGGAAAAATCACAATACTTATAAATAGAAAACTATTTTGTATGATTTGACATTTCACCCTCATTTTACTTTTCTTTATTATCTACTAACTTCTCATACACCAAATAAAATAAAAGAACCGTTTTCCATTTTTACTCTTGTATACTCCCTCCCTATTTAAATAGGAGATACACTTGGACGGACATGTGTATTAAGGAAAAATAGTTGAATGAAATAAAATAATAAAGCAAGTGGGACTGAGGTAAATATTTTAATGAAGTAAAATAAGTGGGACAATTAAATTTTGGATGGGTGTGGGGTGGGGGGTTTATGAAATTAATTGTTAAATGTGGTAGTGAGTCATAGGGTAAATAAGATATATTATTTAATTAGATGGTGGGGTTGAAAAATTACTAAAAATGGCAAGTGTATCTCCTATTTAAATACGGCAGGAAATGGTAAGTATATCTCCTATTTAGATACGGAAGGAGTATATTAAAGAAGATTGATTCATTTTTCTTAAAGTGTGAAAAAAAAGTATGTTCCAACTATATAGAAACTAAGGAAGTATATCTCAAAAAATTCACTTCCCTACTATTTCAAAGTCTTTGATTCAATACTCAATCAGTTCCTTTATTTGCCTCATATTTATCTTTGGAGTATCCCTTGAAGTTACTTCATACCTTAAACGATTTTTTTTCCATTTTCTCTCTCTTCATGTGACAGCTTTATTAACTCATGTGCACATTTTAAACTCAATTTTTAATAAAAGTGAATTTTGGATATGGATCAATCAAAAGGGTCGGGGAGGAGTATATTCGAAAGTTAACTGAAGGTAACCTTAATTACTTACCACATATAGAAATTTAAGTTTATTAGTGGGCGGGTTTTCGGGAGACCCCCTACTCAACCTCCGCAGGGGGGGGAGATTGTGGAGGAATGTATAATTAGGTGGGTGATGCGGAAATGAATTTTGTTTTGTACAGATGCGCCTCAGTTGACAAGGCAAATATAGATCTTAGATTGAACCCTCTCGCCTCGCATATCCTTCATCTAATTGATTATGAATATCAACTAACCTACATATTATAAAATTTTGTTTATTGATTTAGTTACACCAATAAGCCTACCACATTGTCAAATATTTAAAATAAAGTTTAAAAATTATAAACTCTCCAACCTAAAAAAAGAAAATCTCGGGTATAGGATGAATATGAGGCGGGTTTGGATAAACGGGTAAATGTTAAAGCAGAAATGAATTTTGTTTTGTAGATGCGCCTCACATGTCCTTCATTGAATTGATTATACATATTATAACATTTTGTTAATTTATTCAATTACTCCAATAAGACAAATTGTCGGATATATAAAAAAGGAGTTTAAAAATTAAAAACCCTCAAAAAAAAATCCCGGATATAAGGGGTGTTTGAACTTTGAGGAGGGTTAGGATAAACGGGTGGGTGTTGGAGCAAAAATGAACTTTGTTTTGTAGATGGGTAACGTACATATCGTGGTGGCGAGGATGAGGATGAGGTTTGCATGTGGTTACCGGTGTGGAGGGACAATATCGATCATGATTTTCTACTCCTAATGGGGAAAAGTCTTTCCCTTTGGGGTAGGTTGTGGGCAAGGAGGGATTCGAACCTCAGGCAACGTGGTTCGTATTCACATTCTCTAATCCTTTGAGCTACATGCCCCACTCCGTCCCCACTAGATCTATTATCGGGAGTATCCTAAAAAAAAAGAACATTTCCTCTCCCCCGACCATTTCGGGTTAAGAAGCTGTGAAAGTGCGTAAAAGTCATTTATAGCTGAATAAAGTACATGATGTGTGTAAGTGTTAAACGATGGAGTAACGTGGTAAATGGTGGGGCAAGTACTAGGTGAGTATGACTATCAAAATAAAGGGTATACGAGAATAACTTTATGTTTGACACATGTGATGAACGAAAATAAAAAAATTCATCTACGTACTCTTATTTGATTTATTTTTAACTTTTCAATGACGTAAGATACGTAATGGGTCAATAACATATATCCATTATTAATTTTAATTAGAAGAATATGTACAAGCTCTTTTTTGGTTAATTGTCTATAAATATAGTTTAGATTTCATGAAAATTATATATAGATTTATATTGTAAATCGTGCATCGCACGGGTACTATACTAGTTCTCTAACTACAAGCTGCTACCGGTGATTTAAAAATTAGGTTACAATAAAAATAATCAATGGTATTCTAAAAAAAATACATTATCAAGATGCTATATTGTGATTTTCATTTAATTAGCATACCAAACTATATGGTGAGAGATGATAAAATATGAATAAAAGGCTGACATAAAAGAAGCAAGTAAAAGTGAATAGAACTTGGAAAAACACATCAAAACGAAATGTGAGTATAACTTTAAAAAACACAAAGGGAGTAACGAATAATGATTAAGCTATTATCCTAAGAGTGCCTATTATTTTTAATTAAGTTAAAATAATTTTTAACTTTTTATAAAATTAATATTTAGATAACTAAACCGTGCATGATGGGCCAAAACCTAATTATCATCTAAATATAATAGAACATAAATATAAATTTATAATTGTATTGGTGCAAGTAAAAAAACCTTGCGAAAATTCTTATTTAAAAGTGGTGTACATAAATATTGTACATCAGAGTAAAAGTTAACTCCAAGTGTATAAAAATAACCCCAATATATGTTTTTTTTTTTTTTTGACATAAGCTTAATTTTCATAAAATTAAAAAGATTACAAACTAAAAGTACAAACAAAAACTAAACTAAGGCCATGGAAGACCCTTACATAGATTACAATGTATGTAAAAGTTGCGCCAATATATGTAAAAGTGATCTATTACGTAGTATACGGAGTACTTTACTAAATTTTGTCATTTTAATAAAAATTATTGTTTCAAAATCACTAATAAATTTTGGTAACTATTAACCCCTCAAAATGTTTAAGCATCAATATTTTTTTCATGATATAAAAGTTAACCAAAACTTATTAAAGTTACAAAAACTAGCCAAAACTTATCCCGATGTACAATAAATTTAGGCAAATTTGTCAAAAACTACCTTATAAAATATGATTTTTGCGAAAAACTACCTTATAAAAAAAATGTTGTAATAAACTACCTTATAAAATTTTTATGTTGTAAGATACTACCTTTGGCCATATTATGAGCATTAATTTAAAATTACGACGTTGACTTTACTAGGTGCATATTACGCGACATCTAACGGGAAAGACGTAATTAAATGGCACGTGACATATATATGGTAAAGTCAATCCCGAAATTTCGATCAAACGTTCATAATTCGGGAAAAGGTAGTATCTTACAACATAAATTTTTTATAAGGTAGTTTATTACAACATTTTTTTTATAAGGTAGTTTTTCGCAAAAATCATATTTTATAAGGTAGTTTTTGACAAATTTGCCATAAATTTATTGTATACCTTGTACGTGTCCAGACTATTTGAAAACCTTGATGTTAATAAATGTATCATTATCATGAATAGTTATAACTGCGCAAATGATATTTCCTTATTTGTCATATTATCAAATACACGACATATATGTACCATTTGGAAGATATTATCATGTCGTGTATTTTGAAGATATTTGTTTATTAACATGACATAAGAACAATCTATGTATTATACTCAATCAATTTGATTTGTAAGGATAGAAAGAAAGAAGAAGGAAGCGATGCAATATGGACATTGCTGTGGTGATCTAAATCATTTAATAATTTTTGTTTTTTTAGTTGATGATTATTACTGTACATTTCTTAGTATCTTAATGCACTTACTCTAATCAATTTGATTTACGGGATCGAAATAAAGATGAAGGAAGTGCTGGAATATACACATTGTTACAAAATATTGGTGTCTTGCAGCCAACAAAAATATGCAACTCACTTGATGTGATGGATTCACAATATGCTTTGGATTTTTTTTTGATGGAACAATATGCTTTGGATGATGACTAATGAGTCTACAATTAAGCTTAGAAGGTTTAATACTTTGTAATATAACTTTTTCTACGATGTTTACGTATTGAAGAAACCTGAATAAGAGCTTCTTGGTACACATTATTAGTGATTTAAAGATGGTAAATTTGTCAAAAACTACCTTATAAAATATGATTTTTGCGAAAAACTACCTTATAAAAAAAATGTTGTAATAAACTACCTTATAAAAAATTTATGTTGTAAGATACTACCTTTTCCCAAATTACGAACGTTTGATTGAAATTTCGGGATTGACTTTACCATATATATGTCACGTGCCATTTAATTACGTCTTTCCCGTTAGATGTCGCGTAATATGCACCTAGTAAAGTCAACGTCGTAATTTTGAATTAATGCTCATAATATGGCCAAAGGTAACGGACGAGACACTGGAACGGAGGCGGGAGCCGTCACCATGGTGGATGTCGTCATGTCGACCTGAGGTGAGGTAGTTTATTACAACATTTTTTTTATAAGGTAGTTTTTCGCAAAAATCATATTTTATAAGGTAGTTTTTGACAAATTTGCCTTTAAAGATAGATGATCTTAGATGTTAATAAATGTGTTAAGGTATTCATCTGTTTAGTGTATGAGATCATATCATTAGAAGAATTGCTAATACGTTGTATGATGGAAGCTAAAGTAACTTTTTATAATCTGATGTTCATGACCTTTCATTTTTAATAGATGATACGTATAATACATTTGCTTCATCTGAAGTCAAAGTAGAGTGTCTGGATTGCTCTGTTTCATACTATAGATCTTGGTATGTATTGTACGTATGTAAAACGATATGCCACTCTATATATGTCTGTGGTTCAATCATATAATGGATTGTACAATCAAATGGGGTGAATTTAGAATCTAAGAAGGGAGGTGGTATGAGACTTTAGAGGATTGAAATAGATTTAGAAACCCCTTAGCATGATATCCCATAACTAAAATCCCAACTAAACATTAGACTTGAATGAACTTTATTCCAACATGTCCAACCAAATAATAATGTTATCTTTCTCGCCACGAGTGATGGGAAGTAATATGCCTACTGAAAATCTAAGAGGGAAGGTGGTATGAGATTTTAGATGGTTGAAATGGATTTAGAAACCCCTTGGCATGATATTCCATACATAAAAGGCCCAACTAAATATTAGACTTGAATGAACTTTATTCCAACATGTTCAACCGAATAACAATATTATTTTTCTCGCCACGAGTGATGGGAAATAATATGCCTACTTCTCTTATACTATAAACTTGCATATAGATACGTTGTAGTCGTGATAGATATGATTTTCGTCTGATTCGTCTGATTGTAATCGAAAGATTGACCTCCTTTTTGACCCCACACAAATATTTACCAAAATACAACCTAGACTAAACTAAACACACAAAACTGAATTAGAATCAAACTCACCATTGTGGTACGACTTATTACATTGAAAATATGTAGTTTTATAAAGAGCAAACGCCAAAAACAAGACAAGATTGCAGAGAAGGGGTAAAAAAAATTAGCCAAAATTTTGAAGAAATTTGGCTATTTTCGCCTAAGAAATCCTAATTTATGCAACCCTAAAATGAGAAGGAAAAGAGAAGAGAGAGAGAAAATGGCTGGTGAAGAACGAGCACTTTACGACACATCAATACATAAAGGCTTTTGCCGACTTTTTATATTTTGAATAATAAATTTATCATTTTTCTTTTAACTTTGCTCCACCCTACAATTCAAAATATCACTATACTACAAATTGGGAGTATAATGCTACTCCTCCCGTATTTATTTAAGAGATACACTTGGTCGGGCACGCGTATTAAGAAAAAAATTGAATGAAATAAAGTAATAAAACAAGTGGGTTTGAGTAGGTATTTTAATAAGAAAAACAAGTGAGGACCATGTCATTTTAGGGAGTGGGGGGTGGAGGTTGGGGCGGGGTGTAGATATATTATTTAATTAGATGGTGGGGTTGATAAGTTACTAAAAATGGCAAGTGTGCCTCTTAAATAAATACGGCCTGAAAAGACAAGTGTATCCCTTAAATAAATACAAAGGGAGTAAATACTAAATAAAGATTGAATTCATACGCAATAACATTCTTCTAATGGTGTACAATATGTCACGAAAACAAATACGTTTTAATAATGAATTTCGTAGTTTATATTATACGGAACAGTAAAGTAAATTTATGATGTGAAATTTTGTATTGTGGCGACTGACGAGTAGGTCAATACTAAATCATTAAATTTTAATCAATCAGCTCTATTTCATTTTTTTTTTTAAACTATAGATTGAGAAGTTAATATCATCACTCTTAATATTTAGATTAGTATAAGATTAATATGTGAGCTTTATAAACCGTGCATCGCACGGGTATTATACTGTATTTAACTAAATAATTCCCAACTACTGCATAGTTATAACATTTTTAACATACTCGTTTAAATTTATTCATCTAATATGCATATTTAAAATGCTAATATGATAATTTGACCAAAATATTGAGTGATGCATTTTCCATTATTAATATATCTATTTGACTAAAATATTACCAATTTAGAATAATTGTTATTATGTCGTATCTATTATTTCCATAATTTATAAACTAAATTTTGTTTCTATACATAAATATTCCCTCCGTTTCTTTTTGTTTGTTACGTATTCATTTTAGGTGTTTCACAATGTTTGTTACGTGGGAGAATCGATCTTTCCTTTTATAAACTTATTATACTGTCATTTTTTGTGCTAGGTTTTAATTTTAATTGGTCCAATTTTTTCAACTCATTAAATTTCTTTACAATTTTCCAAGTATGTTAAGTTAGCCATCTATGTGTTTTTCCATTATTGGTTCATTTTGATAAATAAAACAATCTTATTGGTTGTTGTAATGATTAATATTGATATTTTACTTGGGTTTATTATTTTAATAAAAAAGAAAAAAAAATCTTTATTATACGTTAATAAATGTGCAAAAGTCCAAATGTAATAAACAAAAAAAAACGGAGGGAGTAGTTTATAAAAAAAGGTAGAGAATAAAAATAAAATAAAACATATACACTTTTTTTTGAAAAGTGATTTTTGACGGGAAAAAATCGCACCAGGAATTGACACGTATCATTCCTAATCTCTCTTTTAATGTATAGTAATATATTGTTCTGACTATGTGATTCATGAGTTTAAGACGTAATTTTGACTAATGTTCTTTTTTCTTTATAAAAAAAACAAAAACAAAAATTTAATCGCATCCGATTAGAAACAGAGACAGATACTTCGTGAGTATGTTGGTCCAAGTGGTGTTGGTCAAAGCAAGTTAGCTTTTGCTTGGACACCAAGTACTTCTTTTTTCTAAAATCACTCTATCTCAATCATTTAATGTTTGAAAAAATTGAATCTAAAAATACAACCCTTAAGCGATCTGCTTAAAAACGGTCGACTTTATGTTTATGTAAGAATAACACAACTTTTTGAACCTATCTTCTTTTAAAAGCCCCCTCTAAAATAACTTGCTAAAATAGGTAATATGCTATAATATTTTTTAATCTTCTTGTTATTATATAAAGAAAAAATATTTAATTTGTAAGGTCGGTTTTTATATTATCTATTGGGATCCCTTTAAAAGAAGACATGTCTAAAAGGTTGTGTTATTCTTAGTTAAATGGAAAGTCATCTCTTTTTAAGCAGAACGTTTAAAGTTTGTATTTTTAGAATTAATTTTTGCTTTCATATTTAATATGAAGTGTTTAATACGAAGTATATAATATTTGAACTACGTAGTAGTTTCTTAAGCCACGAGTTATTGTGTGAAAAAGATATACGGGGTACGAAGTACTCCGTATATTTTTGTTTGAAAATTTCATAATCAGCTCTCTAGCTTTTAATTACACACTCTTTCCTATACGTTCTTGAACAATTGACACAATCAACCTTTGTACACATGTAAATGCATGCATTTGTTTGACCATTAACAAAACAAAATAAATATTACTCCGTAATAAACATCACAAAAATAAAAATTTGTTTGACCATTAACAAAACAAAATAAATATTACTCTGTAATAAACATCATAAAAATGTTGATATTATGAAAGTCCATATAATCAATACCTAAATATTTAATAACATTTTACACCATAACTTTTGTTTTTAATATGTTAGCAAAAGATAGGCCTTAGTCAAAGTTGATATATGAATAATGAAAAAAAAGTCAAACATGCAAGTTATTATGAATTAATGAAATGCAAGTATTTATTTGTATTTTATTTTAAAAGGGTAACATATAACGTGACACAATTCCTTTTTCGTTTGGTTTAAAGTAAAAAACACACAATATAAGTACAACCAGTGTTCACCGTCTTGATGTCTATATATTGACCATACTTAAAATATGTCAACTAGGTAGGACTTGAGGGTCAATAAAATTACGCATAATAGTATGACAATTAGCAAAGTGACAAACGATCTTTTACTAGAGTACTAATTATATTGATTAGGACAAATAACTTTTGAAATATAGGCACTTAACTACATATTGTAGTTTGCTTAGGAAGTTTCGGTGGTTTTTGAAACTTTGAATGGTCAGCTCAATACGTGCTCATCACTCCATCCCACACTCTATATATACCCCCTTGAAAGAAATCCTCGGACATCAACCACCACTCAACACAATATCAAACATTTTAAATTTCAAAAATTTCAAAAAATGACTTCATTTCTAAGCATGTTCAATTGCTTCTCAAATTCCAATAATCAAGTTGATTGTGAAGAATCAAGCCCCAAAAAGATGAAAAAATCCGAGCCCAAGAGCAAATCCGATGTCAAAAGATCTTTAGCCCCTATTCCTGTCTCGTACTTCCCCGTTGGTGCTAGATTTTCACGGTTGTGAACTGATAGAGAAAAGAATTCTCTTAAGATATACGGAGTATTCATGTAAAGTATATCGATCGTGATACTCTGTAATATGGGGTATCAGTTGAAGTTCAGATCGGGGTGACGTTAGAACCCCGGGGAGAGTCGGTTCGAGGCTCGCCCCGGGAGTTATGGTAACTCTACCTCTTAGATGCACAAATTCATCCAACATTAAAGGTTTAGTAGGCCTTGTCACCTTGTGTGAAAGTATTGGTGTAATCTTAGGCATTGCTTAGTCAATCTTCTGTAAAAATAACTTTTGTTCCCCGTGTATTTACCTTTTGTCAGTTGAAGGTCCAGGGCAATGTTATAATCCCGGGTAGAGTCGGTTTGAGGCTCGCCCCCTGAGGAATTGTCCCGGGGTAGCTGGCGGCGCTATGATAACGTAAATACGCGTCTGCCTCAATGTCAAAGGGTTTCTTTTCAAAATAATATTTTTTTGTGTGAAAGTATTTTTGTAGTTTTACCTATGAAGAGTAAGTGTGTACTTTAACATTTTATTTTCGGGGAATAAGAGACCGTTACTTAAGATTTTGAGGATTGTGAATGTCCATTTAAGGAACTTATTGTACAGTTGTACCGCAAATTTTTGGCTGTACCCTATCCAAAACGATGTCGTTTTGTGTTGTTTAAAATGAACATTAATATACTGGTACAAAAATGAACATTTAATATTTCGAAAATGAACATTTATTTATTTATTTGGAATGAACATTTACTATTTTGGAAATGAACATTTATTTATTTATTTGGAAATAAACTACAAAAATGAACATTTACTATTTCAGAAATGAACATTTATTTATTTATTTGGAATGAACATTTACTATTTTGGAAATGAACATTTATTTATTTATTTATTGGGAAATAAACAATATAGACGCTTGTAAAAACATAAAAGACCAATGAAGTGAACAATTTCATTATGAACATTAACCATATATTTATTATGAACAAACAAATAAACAAGAAAGGACAAATAATTCAACAAAAAAGAACAAACAATATAAAAAAGAACATAAAATTCCAGACAAAAGAACAGCCAATACTAAAATTATGAACAATTTTATGATGAATTTTAAAGTCAACATGAAAGAACAAACAATACAACAAGAAAGAAAAAATACTGGTACAAAAATGAACATTTACTATTTCGGAAATGAACATTTATTTATTTATTTGGAATGAAAATTTACTATTTTGGAAATGAACATTTATTTATTTATTTGGAAATAAACTACAAAAATGAACATTTACTATTTCGGAAATGAACATTTACTATTTCGGAATTGAACATTTATTTATTTATTTGGAATGAACATTTACTATTTTGAAAATGAACATTTATTTATTTATTTGGAAATAAACAATATAGGCGCTTGTAAAAACATAAAAGACCAATGAAGTGAAAAATTTCATTATGAACATTAACCATATATTTATTGTGAACAAACAAATAAACAAGAAAAAATAAATAATTCAACAAAAAAGAACAAACAATATAAAAAAGAACATAAAATTCCAGAAAAAAGAACAAACAATACAACAATTATGAACAATTTTATGATGAATTTTAAAGCCAACATGAAAGAACAAACAATACAACAATAAGTTTGATGAATGAATTTAAAAAACAACAAGAAAGAACAAACAGTACAACAAGAAAGAACAAACAATACAAGAAGAAAGAGTAAAAGATTAATGAAGAGTTTAATTATGAACATTAACGTACCATATGATTATTATAAACAAACAAATAAACAAGAAAGAACAAACAATATAAAAAAGAACATAAAATTCAAAGAACAAACAATACAAAAAGAAAGAATAAAAGATTACTGAAGAGTTTAATTATGAACATTAACCATATGATTATTATAAACAAACAAATAAACAAGAAAGAACAAACAATATAAAAAAGAACATAAAATTCCAGAAGAAAGAACAAAAAATACGACAATTATGAAAATTTGATGATGAATTTAAAAAACAACATGAAAGAACAAACAGTACAACAAGAAAGAACAAACAGTACAATAAGAATGAACAAACAGTACAATAAAAAAGAACAAACAGTCGACAAGAATGAACAAACAATATGAGCGTGTCGTTTTTGGAGGGTACAGCCAGAGCTGGCTGTACCCGGGTACAGCAGTTAGCGATTGCAGTTGTACTACGTATCCATCATTACTGTTTATAGTTTCCCCTAATTGTTTTTACATAAAATAAACATTATAAATAATCACAACTATAGACGCTCTGCTTTAAAAACTTTTAATTTTTATAAATATGGGGTGGTATCATTTATTTTTCAGGTATCGTCTTCCTAAGAAACATTTTAAAAAATCACACTATAAAGAAAGCTCTACTCTTGTGCAAGGGGATTACATTTGTTGTCATCTTTGCCATTTGAAATGCATTATCTTGGATGATTTTGTAGTCATTGCAATTCAAATTATGCACAATTTGTTTGTGATCTTTCATTCGATTATAATTTACGATTAAATGTTTTGACGTACGAGAGGAAGATAAAACATTTGATGGAAACTTTGGTCAAAACTGTTAAAATATTAATTTAGAAAAATCTAGAAATATATTATTGTAAATTATAATCTAGAACAACCTTAGGAAACATCTAGAAGCTAGCCTAAAAAAATCTAGATATAGGATAGGAGTAGAAGAATGTAGAGATGTAATCCTATATATATACCTCTTGTATGCATTGTGATATAGTAATGAGAAATGAAATAAAACATTTTATCTCTGGTTCACCCTTGATCTCCATGTTAACATATAAGCACCAAATATCCATCAAGTCTTCCACACCCAAATTTCTAACAAAAACAAGAACTAATAATCAGGGTAGATTGGGGACATAAATCCTTATCTTTTCCCACTTTTATAGAAATAACTATTTTTTTTTGAGGGAATATAGAAATAACTATTAATTAGGAATGGGTTAACTTATACGGGTTTCGATCTGGTATGCTACTTTTCTTAAGTTAAAAAAAATGAGATTATTAAGCCAAAGAATATTTTTTATTTTAGGAGAAACGTTAGGTAGAAAGCCCAAGAACATAATTACAATAAACATAGCTAAAAATATTATTTACATTAAAATTTCCGACTAGCTAGCTAAGGTTATAAGAAATCGACATTTCCTTTTCGTTTTCCCTACGTGTGTAATAATTTTATAAATAACGTGAACACATTCCACGATAACGCCAAACCCATGTCCCTAATAAACAAATTGTAACAAATTTGTATGGTAATTGTGGAAGAAAATTAGAGAAATATGACACGAAACTCCAACACAAATGAGTGTTTCTTGGATGCATGGCTGCATGTTGATTAAAAAACTTTAAATTAACCGCCTCTTGTAAAATATTATTTTAAATTATAAATTAGAAAATGTAATGTTGAAAGGGGTTCTCGTGAAGGAAATCGCTCGAAGGAGTCTTAAACAACACTTTGTTCCTGATATTTTTGGACGGTAATATAATTTATAAACGGAGCCAAAGCGATGGCATAGGACTTTTCAAGAATTAAATGTTGGATGCTCGCCTAAGATAGGCATATCCTGGGGACGTGGTAGGCTATCTGGCTGTGGGTAAAGTGTGCAATGATATATGCAATTCTGATGTTTTCACTTACTCTTTTTTTTAAAACTAGAACGTAGTTACTTACTAGTCCAGAACCTCGTCTTAGACTTTAATTACTCAATGTGACTCTCGAGAAGAAGGGAGTCCTAATATATTCTTACTTACCTTTCAAAAGAAAAAATTATATATTTATAATAATAAAAAATTAGATATGGTAATAATAAAAATAATTATACTATATGCTCCAGTGTTTATAATTAGTTTAGTACTCCATATTTACATGTACTCGCTTTTGTTTATTTCTTTCATTCTTTTTCCTTATCCGTCTAATTGACACGTCCTATCCACTCACGAGTCCACGACATATATTGAATAGCCCATTTTACCCAATAACAAGGAAATTCAATTTTGATTCGACCAACTATTAACCCGCAAAAATTTGACTCGACCCACCAAATAACCATGTCTATTTTATATGGCTAAATAACTTTAATCGTAATGAACTAATCATAACTGGGTGAGTGGATGACATATGACTAAACGTTTGAATCGGTTTTGCAGAATGCTGGGCCCAATAACAAAACAATGTACTGGACTGGGCTAAGAGATGAGTCAGATGACTCTGATGAATTTTTTTAATGCAACCTTTAAGCCCAGAGAGATATTTCATATTTGGAGTACATCCAAAGTTAGGAAATTATGACCGTTAAAAATTGATCCTATTTGACTGACATCCAAAAAAATCCTAAGTACTCTGGAAAAAATATTTCATATATTCAATCCGCATGAGCGTAATGATCCCGCACTATACATTATCCGATTATAGCTGATCCATTACGGAATGATGACTCGATTTGACAGCATTATCCAAAAGTAGTCAAAAGTTAAACCTCTCAAAGAAGATCGTATGTAGTTAGATCGGTGAGTTAAATTTTTCCGGAGAAATGATGATCGCATCTCATCATCTAAATCAGGAAGGTTATTTCACCGGAGTCATTCGAGGCCAGACCCCTAAAAACATAAAAACATACTTTGTATGAATTACATATAAATATCAAAGAGATATTGATTGAATCCATTTATGTTGTGGGAACTTTTACGGTGCTGACGTGGCACGCGCTCCTCGGAGGTATCAAGTATGACCTGGCACGAACTTCTGGCAACCTGCAAAACAAGAATATTCCCGTAGGAATATTCCCTCCGATGCTTAAGTAAGTATAAGCTAGAGAGATAAGTAATTTGTAGAGAGAAGGCGGAGCAAAGATAGGTTTGCTGTTGTAGAGCAAGAATTGATTGCCCTTTTACCTTGGGATCTGAGCTATTTATAGTGTTAGGGTTCCTTGGGGACTGCACCCTCAACCCTAGCTATGGGACACGTGCCCCTTGAGGATTTAGGATACGTGGCCTTCGGCCTGCAATGATGGACCGTCCATATTAAGACCGGCTTTTAAAGAGAATGGGCTTTGCCAAATGGGGCTCTGTCTTTTGGGCTTTGATAGTGCAGTCAGGTGGCATTCTTTTAGGCCACATCATTTGCCCCTCAAGGAGGATGCCCCTTGTCACTGTGGGGTAGGCTGCTTGATCGGAAGGAACGCCACGTGTGAGGGCTTTTCAGAGCTTAGATTTTCCTTTAAAAGCTTCAATTCCTCTTTCATTTTTCTTTTGTTACTTCAGAGCGATTTTTTCTTTTAGAGAGAGAAAGTAAATTTCGTCCTGCCAAAGTTCTGCTGGTGCGTGCGCTTGAGTGTTCTTGGATTTGTTGTCCAGTGTTCTTGAGGGTTTAGAGGATTTGTCAAGACTTCTCATCAGTTTGATAATTTTCTGGTAAGTTTTCTATCAACACCTTGTTGTTTGTATGCTTGTGGGACCTCTCTCGTTTATTGTTTATAGTATTCTGTGGAGGCGTCTTGGGGGTTATGACACCTATCCCTTTCATTCTTTGCTAAAGTCAGACATCTTGTCCCTTATGCAGGACGGTGTGGCTCGAATTAGACAGACAGCTAACGTGCGTGCATGGGCTGCACCGCGAGAGGGGGACGATAGGGTTCCTTTTTCGAACCCGTCCCAAGGAAGTAGGAGTGGAGTCTATTCTTCCCATGATACAGGAGACGGGGCCAAAGACGGGGCCATTAGAACAGCACATTCTCCTAAGAGAAGGAAGAATGTGGCTTCCCGTCCCCGCGTTCCACGCGAGGATTTTGAAGATGACTCCTCTAGCTCCTCAGACGAGGAGTTTGCAAAAAATCTTCCTCCTATGGTCCGGGGGAAGGAAGACGTCAATCTTTTTCCGTAGGATATCTTTCCCAGCATGAAATGGCTGCGGTACCTGAGGGAGCAGGGTCGTGACTTTGAGCGTTTTCTGCTCTTGCCTCCAGGTTTTAGCCTTAGGAGCCCTCGACCTCATGACTCCGTGGACCAACTCTCCCAAGGAGAGGTAGCCGTTTATACTGTTGCCTTTAGGTTGGGCCTTAGATTTCCATTGCACCCCTTTGTGATGGACGTTTTAGAGGGGTATGGCATTGGTCTTGCTCAATTGACGCCCAACTCATGGGCAAATATTTTTGGTTTTATTGCCAAGTGTGCTTTGAGAGGCGTCACCCCTTCCTTTCCTGCTTTCCTTCGTCTCGTAGTTATTGCCCCTTCTTCTCGTTCTCCCCAGGGGTGGTTCACCCTTTACAGCCGTCGGGGATATAAGACGGTGGTGGGTAAGACCTCTAGTTGGGTTTGGTGGAGGAAGAAGTGGTCTGTTGTCCGAATGGAAGACCTCTCTCTTTCCAGACGTCTTTCTCTTTGGAACCGTCGGCCCCGTTATTTGTCTAGAGCTGACGTCTACCCTCGCCTCTCATCCAGGGAGTGGGGACTAGTGAAGCCCTTGTTCCAGGCTGAGATGTATCGGCTGTCGTCAAAAAGCCATGTCTGGGTGCCTAATGCTTGGCTTCCCCATGTCGGCCAGTTCACCAATATAGTCTTTCTTTCGGCCGTTGGTCTTTGTTCTTATTTGAGTAGAGGTAGTTCCCCAGTAGATTTTCAGACATTTTTCTTCCATCCTTTTCAATATTTTTTTTTTTAACTAACCCTTGGCTTTGTAGGTTCTGCCATGGATCGCTTATCTCCCGAAGACAAGGGTGTAGTGGAAGTACCCGCTTGGCTGTCCGAAGTATATAACGAGGACATTCTCAAGGTCGTGGAGGCCAAGAAGAAGGACTCCTCCAAGAAGTCCAGTGAGGGTGCCTCTGGCGACGTCGCCAAGGTAATATATATATATATATATATATATATATATATATATATATATATATATATATATATATATATATATATATATATATATATATATATATATATATATTTTGCCTCTGCTCATTTCTGGTCATGATTTGGTCGCTGATTTCTTTTTCTTTTAGGAACCCACCTTGCCGGCTACTAAGAAGCGCCCGGCATCTTCGACGGAGGCTCCTAAGCCAAAACGGCCCTTCTTTAAGAAGATGGGTCCGGCCGACGTTGTCACCAAGCCGTCGGTACCAAAACCGTCCGCTCCCCCGGCTGAGGGGGAGGTTCCTCCTATCCAGACGCCCATTCCTCCTCCTGCGAAAAAGGAGGTTCCTTCCCAGGTGGACGCCGAAATGGATGGTACTGCCGGAGCAGCTGCTGACGAGGCAGCAGTCGATCAGACTGCGGCGGCTGACGCCACCGCCTTGTCCAGAGAGGACAAGGGTAAAGGCAAGGAGACTGAGGCTCCTTCTACTGATAATGCCTCTACTCCTCCTGCAGCTTCGCCAATTGGTTAGCGTCTCTGTACTTTTTGTGATATCAGGTTGGGATTTGCACGATATTTATTAATCTTGGTGTTTGGTTCAGTTGAGATGTTCAAGCGGATGCGTCGGGCCGAGGTGGCGAGCATCCCTCCTTCTGCCGGTTTTAGCTCAGAGGCGAAGGATAAAATCCTTGCCGATGTGTATGCGGCCATCCCTGAGGAGTACGTGAGGTCACTCCCCGGGATTGACTTGGATTCTTTGGGTCCATTCAGTCTCTCGTCCTTGATGTGAGATACTTACCCCTGTATTTCCGTGGTTATGATTATATGTGTACGCTATTTTTAATTCTATATTATCTTTTGGCAGCTTTTCATTCGCTGTGCTGAGAGTAGGAACTACCGCTTTGATATGCACAATGAGATGCTCAAGCACAAGGACCAGATCGAGAATCATGAGCAATATGCTGAGAAGACGGCCAGGTTGATCAACTTGGACGCGGATAAGAAGATTGCTCTGAAGACGGAAGAGCTGAAGAAGGCCGAGATGGACGCTGAGAAATATGAAGAGAAGCCGCTGGAACATGAGGGGCGGCTTACCGTGCTGAGAAAGGAGTACTCTTCCGTCTTAGAGCGGGTGACTGATTTCTCTTCCAAGGTGAACGTTCTGGAAGGTCAGCTCAAGGCCATGCAGGGGAAGATCGAGGCCGTGCGCAAGGAGGCTGCAAGCTCTTTTAAGTTGGGCGAGGAGTCCATCTTGGAGAGTGCCCAAAAGGCATGGGATCAGTCTATGGACGGGAAGGATTTTTCCTGGTTCAAACGCCGTATCTCCCACCAGATAGCTGTTTCGACGGCTAGGCGCTTGGGCTTAGATCCTCCCGAGTTCGTTAGTGACGGGGAGGAAGACATAGAAGAAGACGAGGTGAACTCCCCTGAAGGCCAGGACGTCCAGGACGGGAGTTCCATTGCCCCTCATCCTTGAGCAGGTTTTCTTGCAGTTGGTTTAGATGACGCCGTGGGCGTTTGTAATAACTTTGGTGCCTTTGGGCATTTATTTGATTTGGTTTGTTTGCTCTTTGTGCGCTATGTATAAACAGTCTGTGCCGTTGTGCACAGTATTTTAATTCTATCACTTCGGTACTGATTTCTTAAAAAAATTTCTTTGGGTCCAATTGTTGGACAGAAACCTCAGTGTTTTAGGTGATCAGCCTAATTTGAGGCGCTAATCTAGGCCACTTCTCAGGCCGTCAAACGATTAGTCTTTTTAGACGGCATCCAAGGATGAGGTCTTATGTCTGAATGTTTTGCGAGCCTATTTTGAGGCGCTAATCTAGGCCACTTCTCAGGCCGTTAAACGATTAGCCTTTTTAGACGCCATCCAAGGAGGAGGTCTTAGGTCTGATTGTTTTGCTCTTTGTTTGAGTCTTTTTGGGCGCTTTTCAAAGAAAAGGCGTCATGCTGGATGTCTAAACCCTTCGTGTTTATTAGCACGGGGTACATCCAAACCCTTCGTGTTTATTAGCACTGGGTATTGTTTATTTAGCGGATAGGGACGCCAGTTTAGGAACTGTTTTCTGGTGAGTTTCTTTCAACAGAGACTTGTATTCGTCAGATAAGTGTTAATTTACTAAATTGCTTGCTACATTCACCGCGTCTTAGACGGGTATTTACAGGCCGTTTTGTGGGCTCTGAGTACAATAGCTAGGCCGTTTTATAGGCTCTGAGTACAATGGTTACCTAATGATGTTCTACTCTTAGCCACCTTCTTCAATTTTGCCCGCTTCTAATTGGACGGGTCCAATTTCTTTGGTGACCTGGGGTTCATCTTCATGCTTTCGTTTTCCTCTGAATTCAGCAGAATCTTGCTTCCATGCTGACGGGTTGAGGGTCGTCAGGTAACAATCCCTAGCCTGTTGTTGATCTCCATGTATGGTGCCTATAACTCCATCATCGCACACGAACTTCAGAAGCATCAGATGGGTGACGACTACAGCCTTGATCTTGTTTAAGGTGGGTCGTCCCAGGATGACATTGTATGCCGTCAGATCTTTGACGATTAAGAAGTCCACCTCCATTTTCCGCCCATTCTGTCTATCTCCAATTCGAACTGGCAGAGTGATAACGCCAACAGGATGAATGATACTCCCTCCAAAACCAATGATGGGATAGTGAATTCTTTCGATGGCTTTGGGATCGTGTGCTAGGCGATTGAAGTATCCTAGACTCATTATGTCGGACGAGCTTCCCGTGTCTATTAGTATGCGCTTAACTCTCATGTTAGCTATCTTGAATTCAACCACAAGTGGATCATCGTGCGGCGTGGCTATTCGTCCACCGTCTGACTCACATATTTCAATCTTTGGGAATGGATCCATGGGCGCTTTGGCTGACAGCAGCACTTGCCCTAAGAGGCGAGCATAATCCTTCTGTCCTCTCATGGTAGGTCCTCCAGCGGCTGGTCCTCCAGATATGACGGCTAAAAATCCTCCGTCGCTGTGTTGTCCCTTAGTCGGCGAGGCAGGGGACTTGTTCCTTTTGTATTGGTTTTTTCCAAAGCCCTGAGCATTCTTCCGTAAGTAGTTCTTGAGATGTCCTTTGGAGGCTAGACCATCTAAAGCCCTCTTCAAGCTTCTACAATTCTTGGTTTCATGTCCTATATCTTCATGGAACTGGCAATATAATTTGGGATCTCGAGTCTCAGCAGGGGACTTCATGGGGAAGGGTCGATCAAGGTCGTACTTTGCCCCCACGTCTTTTAGTATGGTGAGAAGGTCTGTGTTGTACTCGAAATATTCCCGTTCTTGCGGTCGTTCTCTCTTGTGCCCCGAAAAGTTGGTATCATGCTCTTTAGAGAGAGCCCATGTGCCATTTACCTGTGGAGGTTTTCGGTCCACCTTATCCTTCTTCCCGGAGGAGTCTGTTGTTTCTCCAATCCTCCCTTCCTTTGACGCGCTGCATATTTCCGTTGCATGTATAAATGCTTCAGCCTCGTCTAGGACCTCTGCCATAGTCCTTACACTTTTCTTAACTAGGTCAAACTTGAAGGAGCCCTTCTTCAATCCCCTGATAAAATTATCAAAAGAGACACCATCGGGCAAGTCTGGGATCTGTCCCGCCTCCAGATTGAAGCGCTTCACGTAGCTTCTTAGGGACTCGTCCTTCGCTTGCTGGATCCGTCCTAAATGCCTGCTAGTTTTCCTTTCTTCCTTGTGTGCCATGAACCTTGTAGAGAACAAAGTCTGTAATTCGCTAAAAGAGGCAATTGATCCTGGAGGCAGCCGTTCAAACCATTTAGACGCTACTCCCTTAAGCGTGGCTGGGAAGTATTTGCACCAAGTGGCTTCATTGGTTCCCTGTACGTATATGTGGTGGCGGTATGCGACAAGATGCATGTCGGGATCAGTGGTCCCGTCATAAGCTTCAATGGTAGGGGTTTTTACTTTGGGTTCCTTCCGGGCGTTCATAATCTCGTCAGAAAAAGGGGTACTCATGTGCCTTAACGTCAGGTTGTTGAATCCTTGCTGAATATGATAGGTTGGCTCACGGCGGCTTGATAGCAGGCGGGGGCGCATGCTTACCCTATGGGGCGTCGTCTGGGTTGGTCCACGTGTAGTGGGATAAAATGGCGGGTCTTCCATCACAGGGGTGGACCCGATGTCTGATAGTTCAGATTCAGCCTCATAGTGCTCTTGACGCCTTGCAGCTGGTCGCAAGACGGCTGGGGGACTTCCCCTAGATGATGGTCGTATGACCGGGTCCCTTCGAGGTAAGAAGGTGGGTGGGTCACGGTCATATTCTGAGTGCTCAGGCACAGGGCTAACTCCCCTGCTTGCTTGTGGACGAGAACCTTCTCCAGCTCTCCAGACGTTGGACCGAGCGGCATTCTGCTTATCCGATTAACGCCTAGACTGAGGGACCTCTGCGGAGCCGTCCTCTCAGCGCAGTAGATCAACATGTTCTTCCGAATTTCATCTTGCAGTGTAGTGCTCATCTGTTGTCGGAAGATCTGATTCATTTGCTGTTGGAATCCTGTTAAAATCTCGCGTAGGGAGCCCACTGATACTGGAAAATCTAGATTCTCATCCAACACGACGTCTCGGACGCTAGGGCTTAGATGGCCGCCTGGCGGAGACGCCTCGGTTATTGGTTCTTCTTCCACCACCACCTCAGCTTGCATTCGTCCTGGTGTGTTCCCTGCATTTGCAATTCGATTAGTCTCTTCAATGTGCCGTCTCTCTTCTTCACCAGCATGCTCTCTGTCAGGGTGTAGTTCGGCCATGACACTGTACCTCCCCACAGACGGCGCCAAATGTTGTGGGAACTTTTACGGTGCTGACGTGGCACGCGCTCCTCGGAGGTATCAAGTATGACCTGGCACGAACTTCTGGCAACCTGCAAAACAAGAATATTCCCGTAGGAATATTCCCTCCGATGCTTAAGTAAGTATAAGCTAGAGAGATAAGTAATTTGTAGAGAGAAGGCGGAGCAAAAATAGGTTTGCTGTTGTAGAGCAAGAATTGATTGCCCTTTTACCTTGGGATCTGAGCTATTTATAGTGCTAGGGTTCCTTGGGGACTGCACCCTCAACCCTAGCTATGGGACACGTGCCCCTTAAGGATTTAGGACACGTGGCCTTCGGCCTGCAATGATGGACCGTCTATATTTGGACCGGCTTTTAAAGAGAATGGGCTTTGCCAAATGGGGCTCTGTCTTTTGGGCTTTGATAGCGCAGTCAGGTGGCATTCTTTTAGGCCACATCAATTTATATTCCGTAAAATATTAAAGTTTCAAACCTTAACCCCTCATAATTTTTGGCCAAAATCCGCTGCGGATATGAATATCTTACTTTGTACCCTTATCTTTTTTTTCTTTTTTTTTAATCTTGTGACTTGTGTTTCACCCGCTTTGATTGAAACCTGACCCATTTTTCATCTTTCAATTCATGACTTGGTCATCACTCATCTTTACTAGGTGGGATAATATTATTGGCCATTTAACATCATCCTTATGCTACTATTTGATGCAAACTTTTCCACAATTGCATCTTTCCTAGAAAAGAACTAGAACAGATTCGAGACTTTGAATTTTCCTAAATGCATGCATTATCCCACAATTTTTTTGTACGTAGTGACCAAGTTTTATTTATTTTATTTATTTTTTTATGTTTTCAATAGAAATTTCCTCAACTTCTATATTAAAATAGTAATATAATAATAATTAGGAATGATAAATGATATTTACAATAAAAAAAAAATTATATATATTTTCTAAATTTTACTACGTCGTTATTTTTAATTTTACTCCATATTTTCTCAATCACACGTAAGAACATATTAGTTCATTAAAAATATTTTATATTTATAATATTATTTATGAGTAACTAATAATACTCTGTAAATAAATTTAATTTCATTTGTGCGTTGCATATTTGCAAGGGTTCTAAGCTAGTAGGTAAAATAAGAGAGTACAAGTACTCTAACTCATTAGTGATAGTAATACAATTACTACTTTCACTATAATAGAAAGACGGTTTGCAAATCAAGTTGTATAATTGGATTGGCTAATCTATACTAATATATTAAAAGACGTTTATGAAAACGTATATGTGTCACGTATACCCCCTCTTTATTATGCCACATCACCGCTAATAAGCATCATGGCATGTTGACAACCAAAAAAATCATGTAGCAAGGATAGAACATCAAACTCATGGATTAAAGTTTCACTTCTTACCATCTTAACTAGCTACAATGTATGTTATATTTTCCCATATAAATGTAAAATACAATCTTTTAAAATGGGCATATTTTTACAAAAAGTAAACCCTACTAAAAGTAAAACCCGGAGCAACGCCCGGGCCACACCCTAATTAGATGATTAAGAATTGTTCAAAGGAATGTAGAATGTTTCTTAGTTACTAATCATAGTCACCATTGAATACCCTAATAAAGGAACACGGTCCCCCAAGATATTGAAATCAATTAGCAAAATGAATCAAATAAGTAGGTTTGAATAATTAGACAATGAGTAAATTATTACAATGCATATGAATTAGTGTTGCCTTTACAAAAGATAGTTAGAAATAGTCAATTTAGACATTTCCCTTAAACTTTGCACGTATAATGCACAAAGGAAACAAATAACATGCAATTTGTATATGAAATCTGACATTGCTGCATAACATATAACAAAATAGTTTGATAAAACCTTCCACCAAGGAGTTTGTTATCAAGTTGTTGTAGTTTAGAAGTATAAATGGATTTGAGTCAGATTGTAAGCAAAAATATGTAGCTCAGGAAACACCAGTCTCTCTAGCACAATCTTCTCAAATTACTACTACTTGAAAAAAAAAAAAAAAAACACACACAAGTAAATTGGACCAATAAGGAATCCAAGGATAACGACAATGACCTGCAATGCCAACATGAGCTACTAAGCCATTTTACTCACTTGTAATGTTCTTTACTAAAACAATTACTTTGAGGTAACATTAAAAAAAAAAAAAAAACATTTTAGTTACGGAAAAATCCGAACTGTATTGAATATAGACGCGATTTTCGAATGCCCAAAACCACATGCTTTCTATTTAAAGATTATACCCATAATTCAGTTGTTACATTCACATCCATAACTCAAAACTTCATTTTAACAATCAGCTGGCAATAAATGTTCCTTTCGATGGAACACTGAATCTGAAACAACAAGGGGTGTCTTAGGCCTCATAGCAATCGTTTCAGCCTAGAAGTATTTAGACTTCAAAAAGAGTATTGTTTGGAAGCAAAAGTAAAAGTTAAAATTGTAAAAAATTAAAAAATGAAACCTTAAAATAGTTCAAGATAACATCTTTCTGCACCAAAATTAGGGGGAAAATCCTTTTAATAACACAATGCTAGACTGCTAGTATACCTGGCGGATTATCTTATGCGAAAATGATAAAGGTCGCAACATGCGACCTTTAAGCCGTGTCACAATGATGACATGGCATGCTTACGTGTCGCGACTTAAATAGGAAATTAAAATATTTAACTTATATATTCTATTATTCATGTTTCAAAAAAAAAGGTAGGAAAATCTTAATATTCTAATTTGTTTCCTTATTTATATTGATTACCGTATTTACATAATTTCATAGTAAAAATATTGCATTGATAGTAAAAATATTATGATGACGCATAGTCTACGTGGCACATACATGTACCAATTAAACTCTAACACGTAAGATTGCGACAACTAAATGTTGTCGCAACTTGCGACCTTTATCATCACCCTTATCTTATGTTCCTATATCAAACTCTTTAATATGTGACTACAGTAAATTAAAATCAGAGCATTGTGTTGGAGGATTTTCTAATGCCAAAACCATTTTCTCCTATCATATCACAATTCATAACTGCACGCAAAAAAAAAGGAAGAGAAACTGAGACATAAACCAATATCCTCCATCCTAAGCCCGTTTAGCTATTCAGAAAACCATAGCATCCAGCAAACAAAACAAGGTTATAACAAGCAGAAACTGTGCTACAAAGTATTTTAGTTATTCAGGATAAGATGCCAAAAAAGGTACAAAATAAACTTTCTACCACAGCGTATAAAATCATTTCTGAAAGTATCCAACTGGTTCAGACAATTCAGACAGTTTACCAGTCCACACCTTCGGAAAACCTTCAAACCACAAATTATTTCAAAGATGGTTGAAATACCACATATCCCTACAAGATGCCACTAACGCGGACTTATCTATCAAATGCAAGGTAACACAGATCCTTGAGTGAGAAAAAACAATACAAACAACACGACAAAGACAAGAACGATAACTTTTCTTATCTTCTTCACGTAATTATCTTCACATAATTAAATGCAAGACAACACATATCTGGAACTGGAAACATTAAGGAATCTTCATAAGTTGTTTCTGGGGAACAATATACAAAATATAACACGAAACAGCCTGCTCGTGGGATTGTAATCGTGCTCATCATAATTAGTAAACAAAGAACCATAGAAACACTACTGTTCAAACAAATTTTATGTGATAAATTATACTATCGATTGGTCACAGTTAGAAAAAAACACAGAAAAATTACAGAAGTTTGGCAAGAACCTTACCCGAACAAAACTTGATTAATTATGCTAAATTATTTTTATTTAGCTAAAATCGTTTTAAATCCTAATTTCGAACTTTAATTTTAATTAACAAAGTTTAATTCCGCTTAAAATTTTAATATTGTTACGCGATTTATATATATTTTTTTTAGATTTTATAATTTAATTTCAGATTTACGAGCTCAAGTTACTTTTTAAATCTTAATTGTTTCATAATTTCGGATTTCTGATAATTTCGAAACGTTCTTATT
Organism: Spinacia oleracea; assembly: GCF_020520425.1. Lineage (NCBI taxonomy): Eukaryota > Viridiplantae > Streptophyta > Magnoliopsida > Caryophyllales > Amaranthaceae > Spinacia > Spinacia oleracea. Next base: position 3,370,612 of record NC_079492.1, on the reverse strand, counting down.
TTATTCGAAAACTAAATTTATTTTTCGTTAAACGATATTTTATAAAGAATTATTTCAAAAACTTAATTTTAATTAAACATTTCTATTCAAATGAATTTCCTAAAAATGAAAGTCGATTTTCTGAATTTTTGGTCTAACTAAAGTGAAATGACAAACAAAAGAAAACAAAATGCCTTAAAAGAACCAAAATTTTATCTTGTTCTCTTTCTTTGCTCTTCACGTGCACCAGGAAGAAGGAAGAAATTCTTTCCTTCATCTCTTTCCCTCAATTAAGTCTACATTCAACCTTGAGCCCCAAGCAAATTTTCCTTCTCATTCACTCTACTTGACTCTACAAATCAGACACAATTTCAACTAAATTCCAACCAAAAACAAAATCAAAATTCATTTTCATTTGCCTCTGTTTCTTTGATTCGAACCATCTTCCACCACCAACGCCACCTCTCGTGGCCACCGCAAACACCCCCATATTTCTGCCACCATCATCACCACCGTGCAGCATCACCACAACCATTCACCTTCAGCCGACAACCACCCCCACACCCCTCGCCTTTCTTTTCCCCCTCACGCGACCTCCCCTGCCTTCAAGCCCAGCCACCAGCACTGCTGTGCTTCCGCGACGCTCCACCTCCCTTTCCCTTGCTGATTCCGCCACCACAAAACCAACCACCATCATCATCCAATCTTCGCCCCAATCCCCGACGATTCGCCGCCCAAAACCAACCGGAAAACCACCCCTCCCTCGCGTCACTCCCCTGCCGTGCGCGATCACCCTTCCCCCCTTCCTTTTTGTTCCGCCGCGCCGCAATCACCATCACCGGCGTGCTTTAGCGCCGCCGTGCCGCCCAGACTTCAGCCGCCACCTCCCTTCTCTCTCTGCCCTTCCTCTTCGTCCGTCCCCTGTTCCTTCGCAGCTCCTCTGTGCCTTACGGGAAACAAGTTCCATTTGGAACTTTGTTTTCCTTTATTTCTTAAGCAGAGGCCCAATTCCCTTGGCCCAAATTTCCAAAGTGAGTTTGTTATTTTGCCCAATTATTTACCAATCTAATTATTTTGTAAAAATAAAACGGTTACTTAAACATTTCAATTAAATAAATTCTTAATGATAATATTATTATATATTTCGACAGAAATATTGGTTTAAATGATATTCGTATAAAATCGATTTATGAAATATGAATTTAGATTGAAATTTTGATTAATAATAATATTAACGATAAAACTATGAAAAAAATAATTTTTACTACAATTCGTTATTTATAATTATTTATAAACTTAATATAAAGTATTAATTTTAAAATATTAATCGTTTAATAACTAATTGAATGATTTAATATTGTGAAAGAAATCGAACTCAGAGCTCAGGAAGAACGATCCATCGAACAGGAAGTATAAACTACGGTTGAGGTAACATCTATTGCTAACACCCACAATCCCCTTATGAAATGTGTTTTATGAGATTGTGAACGTATTTATAATGATATGCTTTTTATTGGATTGTGGGATATGAAGTGTGTTTATAAGTGTGTTTTATGAATGACGATGTTCAAATATGTTTATGAATGATTTTATAAGAATGATGTTTATGAGTTACGAATAAGATACGAAACATGATAAATAAAAGTGTAACCGGTTCTGGCAGTTAGTGGGGTTACTATTTCTAGGTCGTGCACGTACCGCCGTACCGCGGGACACCCAACAAGGGAGAGTGCTCCTTGAGGGTTACCGCAAGCTTAAAAAAAAGATACTATTTAGGTACGGGCGTATGTCCAACAAGGGAGGGTGCTCCTTGAGGACTATCGCAAGGTGGGAGACGTCCCGCAAGGCTAACTTGTCAGTTACCAAGTAAAATGAATGTTTTATGAAAGATAAAGGGAAATGTTAAAGTTTCAAGACGTAAAATGATGTTTTTATTACAATGAGTTTATTAAAGTGATTTACTATATTCTATTCTCCCTGTTTGCAAATTAAATAAAATGAGTTGAAATGAGTTTACGTTGTTAGGGTAGTATGTTACTGGGCCTCGGCTCACGATGTTGCTTTTGTTTTAGGTACAAAGAAGATCATGGGATGCCTTAGAGTGAGGATAGTACCATCAAATTCACGATCGATGTTTAATAAAGATAATCATGTATCACTAGTAATAATGGATGAACTAATTAAACTCTAAGTCAAATTCCAATTATTGAATTGGATTTTAATATTTATGTTTAATCAATGTTAGGAATGTTTATCTAAAATTTCATTTAGATTTCGATGTAAATATTAAAGAATTAATCGAAGTGAAGTATAATTATTGTTACTCATCAGTAGTCAGTAAATGTAAACAGGTTATGTTGCCTTGTATTTCCCCCGAGGGAAATACGGCATGTGACGCTCCGACTAAATTAGGGTTTCCGCTGCTAATTAAAGATAATTAACCTAATTAATGGTGTTTAGAAGTCGGGGTGTTACAAGTAAAGACACAATAGTAGTCCTGCCTTCATTCCATGATCAATGTTCAAGATAAACTCTCTATAAGCTATAGCCCAAGGAATTTAAATTTGCTCCATAAACCCTAAGAGAATAGGAATAACAGGAAACCTGTTGATGATCTCCGAACTGAGTAACAATGGGATCAGCTGAAACCAATGATGATTCAAATAGCTTAATTTCCCTGTGAAGTTCTTTAAGTTGACCATTTTTGGCTTCCTGGTCAAACCTACAAAAAAGAAGTAACATTTTAATTCGCCTTTTCCTTGAATAACACAATAAACCAATTATTGAATAACGGTATGAAATTAATTTATGCACCACATAAAACAAAAGTGAGGAAAAAACTACGACCTTTCTCACATATCTGTTGGTCAAGATGTGTATCCATTCCTAAATGCGGAGGACTTGTCAGAACATAAACAACATTGATGTCATTCATAAATGTTACCATGATATTTTAATAGAAAGTAACGACCAAAGCTAAGTCTCTGAAGATAAAAACCACAGCTATTTTAAAATGGAGGAAATATATATGCATTCATACAATCTTTTCTTTTATAACCTATTGTGAGGGGGTCGAAAAAGCACGAGGCTAATGCGTGACCTCGTACCTCGTGGGTGTGACGATTCTTTTTATTCAATCAAGTGTAATTGGATTTCCTGTGAGTTTACACCCAATTGACTAGTAATATAGGAGTCGCCATTCAGTTTTTAACGATAATGAGAAAAACTGACAAAACCCGGTTATCGTGACATAAAGGGAGTGCAATTATGTTTGACCACGACGGCCGTAGGTTCCCTTGTGATCCCTGGTGTGGGGATCTCTCAACATACACCCGCAAGGTAGAGATTGAGGGTTCGGGGGACTGTAACTACCGAGAGGAGTACTCGCTCGTCGATAACTCTAGAGGCAGGATATCCTTACTAGCTCAGCATAAATAATTGAAGGGACATGCGTTAACTATTAAACTAATCTGAGTTGATTTTAACAATATGCAACATATAATACTAGATCGATCGCGATTATCTGATTTAGATTGCATTAAGGGACCTAGCATGATAATCCAATTTCCCAAAAATATTATATTTATTAAGCGTGATAGAACAATCAGGTTTAGTTAGTTTAACAGTTCATAAAAAGGGCGAGGAAAGCAATTAAATCATAGAAAAGGGGCACATTACGACGCACCCTTGAGAGGTGCGTCACGGTTCTCAGAAAACTAACCACTTTGACTTTGCTATTTCTCCTTTTTATTTAACGAATCTCAAATTATGGGACAGGATACGTTCTGTTCGATTTATGGATCGATTGCGACAGAACGCGTGAAAAATTTCGCAGCGTGAGGCTTAGGCTAGGGGTTGGAGTCAATACTCAGAATATGAATTGTGTGTTTTTATTTCACGTCGAACTTGGGCTATATTATAGAAAAGAGTTTGTGGAAAGATAGGATTGCAGAGCTCTAATCCACAAAGAATTAGGAAAAAACACGTACCAGGTATTTTCAGCACCCAGGCCTGGGCGCCGAAGGCGTTAAAAATAGGGTCTGGGCTGTTTTCTTAGTCAAATTCGGATTCCTGAAATCCGTAGTGTTTGAGACTTAATCGAGTCTTCTAGTGCGTATCAATTTCATGACGGAATGCGTCTGGGCCCGTTACGAACTCTAGGCTCGTTAGGATTTTAATTAATACGTAACTCTTATTTCCGAATCATATTAGGAATAGGATTCTCGCAGTTTTCTATCTCATTTAGGATTTATGTTGGAGTGCAACACCTAATTCTGACAGGTTTCTATCTTTTATGACTTGCCACTTTTAGAAGCTACCCTTTACGGCAGTTACTATTTTTAGCAGGTTTCCATAAATAGCAGGTTTCTATAAATAGCAGGTTTCGGGTGAAACGAGGAGGGTGATTGAGATTCGTTATTTTTATAGGAGATGCGTTGTCAAGTGGAGATTTATGTTTTCATCATCGAACCTTCCCTTTCGGGAATGGGGACAAAAGTAGGTGTCTACAGTTAGCCCCCACTTTGACTGAGTCTTGGAGTAAGACGATGGTCAAAGTATTAGACGGAGTGCGTCACACAAGCCATGGTGATCTGTTTTTTGCGAGGGTCTCACGAGCCCCTGAGTGATAACATTTGACTTAAGGGTCATCACTTTGAAGTGTCGACATATCCCTCACGTGTCATTGGGATTTGTCAACTGATAGTATAGAAACTTCCTCACTTTGTCATTGGAAGGATCTAAAGGTGCGTAGAAACTGAAGGAAATAATGCCCTTGGTCCAAGTATGCATTCTATGTTAAGTCTAATAAATGCGGTTCAGTATTAATTAACAAGTTAATAATTCAGTGAGATCAAGTGAGCTGAATGCCTAGCTAGAGGCCGCTTCAGTTCAAGTGGAATTAATGATATTAATCCACAGCTTACTCTTGACTGAACCCGTAGGGTCACACAAATAGTACGTAAACGGATCAAGTATTTAATGGCATTAAATACTCCATCTATGAATATTCGGAACCGACGGATCTTGGTTTCAGTGGGAGCTAAGATCGTCACAGGCAAGAAATGAATACTCCGGAAACGATGATATTGCCGGAAACGGAAATATGGATCGTATCGGAAATATGAATATTATCCAAGTCGTGGATGTTGCCGGAAACGGAAACATGGTACGTATCGGAAAATATTATTGGAAATGGAAATATTACCAGAATCGGAAATATTGCCGGAAACGGAAATATTGTCAGAATCGGAAATATTGCCGGAATCGGAAAATAATTCCGGAAACGGAAATATTAAATATTTGTTCGAAACGGAAATTAATTCCGGAATCGGAAATATTAAATATTGTTCGTATCGGAAATAGATTCCGGAAATGGAAATTTAATCGAAAGCGTATCGTACGAATTAGCATCGGACGAGGCTTGCCGGACGAAGGCCCAGCACGAAGCCGGGGCCATCGCCCAGCAAGCATGCGCGCCACAAGCCCAGCCAAGGCAGCGCCCAGGCCTACCGCAAGGCAGGCCCAGCGCGCGCCAAGAGGCCACGGCTGCGTGGGCCGTGCTGCGCGGGCTGCTGCTCGCACGCGCATGGGCAGCCCTTGTGGCTGCCGTGTGTGTGTGAGTTTGTGCTCATGCGTGATTCCTGAATCTACAAGAGTCAGTGTATGATTAAATTTCTATTCCTAATTGGATAAATTAATTAAATAGAATTCATGTAGGATTCTAATTCCAATTAATTCGCATCCTACTAGGATTACGATTCCTTTTCCATAACTCTATAAATAAAGGCCTAGGGGTCATAATTTATACACAAGTTTCAAAGTATTCAAAAGTGAGTTTTTGAGAGAAAATCAAACACACATCTTGCTCAAAAGTGCCGAAATTTTCTAGTACCTTAAGGGCGATTCTAGTTGGTCAATCTTAAGGCGGATCCGGACGTGCTGTGGACTATCTACGGAGGGACGACACTTGGAGTCCTAAAAGACTTGTTCTTGTTCGGTTCGGGCGCAGCTAGGGAGGGCACGCAACAAAGAGTATGCATCTAAATTATGCTATATGATTATGCGTAAATAATATGTTGTCCTGGGTTAATGGTTGTTTCCGCATGATTTATGTAATGTCATATGTATCATAACCTAACAGTGGTATCACGAGCCCCTTATTATTTTCATAATCTAAATTGCATGAACATGGTTAAATATTACAAATTTGCAAGAATTAAAAGGGGTGATTAATTTTCGTAATTGTTAATTAATTGCAAATTGCGTTTATTTAATTATATGTACGCAGTTTTTCGGCAGTTTCTTCATTACTCATCCGAATTGAGTGATTTTTGTGTCAATTCCGCATGTAAAAGGCATTCTAAAATTTTGACAAAAATAGTATTTTTCTGCCGAACCCAGAATTCTCAAATTCGAAGCCTAGCTATGACTTTTCGAAGGTTTTAGTTTTTCGAATGCAAAATTTCGTAAATTTAAGATGTTAAATTAAATATTTGCGATTCCTGTTGATAAATCTTGAATTTTTGATTGACCTACTGCATATGTTTAACAAGTTTGAATGCCTAGTCTTGTTAATTATGCAATCTAATTTGTAATTATGATTAATTTGTTGAAAATTAGAATAATTTAGAATTAATTTGATTTTCATAATTAATTGTAATTTAATTAGAAACCTATGATTAAAAACCACCATAAAAATTGTAAATTTACGATAAATTTTAAATTTTTATGACCTAGACTTGAATCCATAACAATCGGAAATCAATTGGATAATAAATTTTCGATTTTTTCGCCCTAAAATTATGAAATTAATAATATTTATTAATTTGTCATTAATTTTAAATATAAATTTTAAATTTTTATGCGATTCGTTCAAATAACTTGCACGCACGAAGCAATGGACGCTTCGTGGGGTGTTGTATAATGCGGGCATGCGACGACGAGCAAGGGAGCTCGTCGCCCGTGCGGCACGAATGCAATGAGCAAGGGCGTAGTGCACGAGCACAAGGCAGCAGCCCTGCCTTGTGTCGTGTGCCACGAGCAATGAACGAATGGGCATGGGCGAAGGGCAAGCCAAGGCAGTCGCGTGTGGGCAGCAAGCGAGCTGCGCCACAACGCGCGCTGCCTCGCACAAGTGCGCGCAGCCTCGCGCGCAGCGAGCGCAAGCTCGCGTGCCACGAGCGCTGCGCCCAGCACTGCTCGCGCGCGCAGCGCGCGATGTCACTCGCCCAGCGAGCGATGTCGCGCCCCAGCGAGCGATGGCTCGCGCGCGCAGCGTGCGATGTCGCTCGCCCAGCGAGCGATGTCGCGCCCCAGCGAGCGATGGCTCGCGCGCACAGCGAGCGAGCCAGCGCGCCCAGCGAGCGATCTCGCGCGCGCGCACTGCGAGCGATAGCTCGCGTGCGATGGGGCGCTGTGCGGAGGCTTGCGATAGGACATCAGCAGCTATGCGACGAGCGCATGAGCTGCGTGCACATGGCCAGCAATGGCTGTGTGCGTGCGGCCCATGGGCGTGCAACGCGTAGGGTGTTTGCGTTACGATTAGATCGTTTTGAATGTTTAATTTGAAAATTTCAGTTCACGTAATTTTAATTAATTTTAAAATTAATAATTTGAATTAATTTCTTGGATTTTAATTTTGAATATTATAATTATAATAAATGGAATTTATTCTAATTATTTTACTAAAATTAAAATCATGAATTAATTTAAATGCGACTGAAATTAAATTAAATTTTTGGATTCAATTATAAATTTATATGAGCTTTAAATTTTGATTAAATTTGTATGTTTCCGGTTAGACTAGAAATACAATTTTATGTTTAAAATTAGTAAAGCATATGAATTTATTGGTTTGAGTGGGAGCGCTTTTTAGTCATAAACTCTTGATTAGGTCTACAAATCCTTAAGGTTAAAACAACTCGATTAGAATTAATAAGGACTGAATAATTGGTAGATTATTGGTGCCCTTGATTAATTGCTGCAAATGTTTACGTGATGCATAATGTGTTTTACTAACCAGCTATGTGGGCCATTCATGATAATGAATGGGTGAATGGTATATATTGTATATGTACTGTTTTGCAGGTTATGAAGTGACTAGTATGGCCCAAATAGGATAGAAAATATGGTCTGCGTACCATTAATTTGAATGTAATTGGTCTAAAGTACCAAAGTTATTTTTCAATTCAAATATGGTCTGCGAACCATCAAATAGTTGTAATTAGTTATAGCTTATCCTATTTGAAGAAAATGGTGCCTCCCACGGAGATTTTCAAGACGGACTTTGAAGTCAAAGCTTCAAGATGAAGTCGGGCCATACTAGATCACAAATATCTTATGCATGTTTTAAGTTATTTATTGCTTTAAATATGTCTTAAAATGCATGAGATCAAAAGCTTGATTATGTTGCATGATTAAGGATTTTAGTTCACTTAAAATCTAACCAACATAGTAAGAGCCTTAAGTTCCAAACTTAAAAATTGAGTTAAAAGGTGCCATGCCAAAATATACACTTGCTTGGATATCCTTTACATCAATCTAGTAATAGTTTTCGCTCAGCGAGGTGTTACTTATTGGTCCTAAAGGGGCAAGGTACACAAATAATTGTGAGTACATGTTAGTTTTGGTGAAACTCAACGATATAAGTAAGGAGTCCTTTTATGTCGTGGCAAATTCGATAGGTTTACCTAATAAGTTCTTAGACGTACCTATCAACCAAGAATAGTTTCTAGACTATTAGCAAAAGGCTTTTGCTTACCTAAGATGTTCTAGGATTAAGTCGACAAACTGTGCTTAGTTCTTCAATGATTTTAGGATCTTGGAATCATTTTATTCACACCTGCCGGAACACATAACTTGAATAAAATGCTTAATAAACATTGAATTATGCATGTATGCTAGAATTTAAGTTTATTAAGAGAAACTGTGAATGGTTATTTATTTGTTTATTCTTTTCAATTGTAGTTTTTAATATGGCAAACAACAATTCATTCAACATTCGATCAATTCTCGAAAAGGAGAAGTTGAACGGGAAAAACTTCCTTGACTGGCAAAGGAACTTGCAAATAGTTCTTATGCAGGAAGAAAAGGAGTATGTCCTAGATGAGGCGATGCCCGAAGCTCCTGGCGACGGGGTCACTCAGGCTGCCCTCAATCGTTGGATTGATGCCAACAAGGATGTGAAATGTCTAATGCTCGCCACCATGAGTGCGGATCTGCAGAAAACGTTCATCAACTCAGATGCTTTCACAATCATCAGTGAGTTGAAGAACATGTTCCAAGATCTGGCTCGAGTCGAAAGATTCGAGACTCATAGGCAAATTCTTGAGACCAAGCTTAAGAAAGGCGAGCCCGTAAGTCCACATGTTCTCAAAATGATTGGACTCATTGAGAATATGAGTCGGCTGGATCAGCAATTTTCTCAGGAAATGGCTATAGACACCATCCTCCATTCTCTTCATAGCGGGTATGATCAGTTCAAACTGAACTACAGTATGAATAGTCTGGACAAAACGCTCACTGAGCTTCACGGTATGCTGAAGACCGCTGAAAAGACGCTCAAAAGTGATAAGCAGGATGTGCTTATGGTGCGTGGGGGCAAGTTCAAGAAATCTGGAAAGAAGAGGAATGCTAAGAAAGGTGGCAACAAGGCCAGCCCAACTAAGCAAACTGGCGCCAAATCTGCAAAGAGGAAGGTCAGTCAACCCACTTCTGAATCCGAATGCTTCTACTGCAAGAAGAAGGGGCATTGGAAGAGAGATTGCTTGAAGCTAAAGGAAGATCAGAAGAACGGAACAGTCGTTCCATCTTCAGGTATTTTCGTTATAGACTGTATACTTGCTAATTCAACTTCTTGGGTATTAGATACTGGTTGTGGGTCACACTTATGTTCCAATCCACAGGGACTAAGAAGAAGTAGAAAGTTAAGCAAGGGAGAAGTCGACCTACGAGTGGGAAATGGAGCACGGATTGCTGCATTAGCCGTAGGAACTTACTATTTGTCGTTGCCCTCCGGGCTAGTTTTGGAACTGGAAGAATGTTTCCATGTTCCAAGTCTTACTAAAAACATCATTTCAGTTTCTTGCTTGGATGCTAAGGGATTTTCCTTTATAATAAAAGACAATAGTTGTTCGTTTTATTTTAAAGAGATGTTTTATGGATCTGCTAGATTAGTCAATGGACTTTATTTATTAGATCACGACAAACAAGTATATAACATAAATACCAAAAGGGCCAAAAAGGATGATTCAGATCTCACCTATCTGTGGCATTGTCGATTAGGCCATATAAACTTGAAACGCTTAGAAAGACTTCAAAGAGAAGGAATTCTAGAACCATTTGACTTAGAGGATTATGGTAAATGCGAATCATGTTTACTTGGCAAAATGACAAAGCAACCTTTCTCTAAAGTTGGAGAAAGAGCAAATGAACTATTGGGTTTAATCCATACAGATGTATGTGGACCAATGAGTCCAAATGCTAGAGGTGGTTTCAGCTACTTTATCACTTTCACTGATGACTTCAGTAGGTATGGTTATGTCTACCTAATGAAGCATAAGTCTGAATCCTTTGACAAATTCAAGGAATTTCAGAGTGAAGTAGAGAATCAATTAGGCAAGAAGATTAAGGCACTGCGGTCTGATAGAGGCGGTGAATATCTGAGCTATAAATTTGATGACCATCTGAAAGAATGTGGAATTCTATCAGAATTGACTCCTCCTGGAACACCACAATGGAACGGTGTGTCAGAACGGAGGAACAGAACCTTGCTAGACATGGTCAGGTCAATGATGGGTCAGGCCGAACTTCCATTAGAATTTTGGGGACATGCACTAAATACAGCTGCACTCACTATAAATAGAGCTCCGTCTAAAGCTGTCGAAAAGACTCCATACGAATTATGGTTTGGAAAACCTCCAAATGTGTCTTTTCTTAAGATTTGGGGATGTGAAGTATACGTCAAACGATTAATTTCAGACAAACTTCATCCAAAATCTGACAAATGTATCCTTGTGGGCTATCCAAAGGAAACAAAGGGGTATTACTTCTACAATACATCTGAGAACAAAGTGTTTGTTGCTCGAGATGGTGTCTTTTTGGAGAAGGATCACATTTCCAAAATGACAAGTGGGAGAAAAGTAGACCTCGAAGAAATTCGAGTCGAACAACAAACTCTAGAGAATGCTCAAGATGACATTCAGGATGAAACTCAGAGATCTTTAGAAGAATCTGGTGAGAATCATGGTCAATCTAGAAATGTTACCCCGCGTAGATCGCAAAGATATAGATCTCAACCAGAAAGGTACTTAGGTATTTTGACGAACGAGAGCTATGACGTTCTATTACTTGAAAGTGATGAACCTGCGACTTACAAGCAAGCTATGACGAGCCCTAGCTCCAAGCAATGGCAAGAAGCCATGCAATCTGAATTAGACTCCATGTCTGAAAACCAAGTATGGGATTTGGTCGATTTGCCAGATGGCTACCAAGCCATTGGAAGCAAATGGGTTTTCAAACTGAAAAAGGACAAGGATGGGAAACTTGAAGTTTTCAAAGCTAGATTGGTTGCAAAAGGTTACAGGCAAGTCCACGGTGTGGATTACGATGAAACCTTTTCACCAGTTGCAATGCTAAAGTCTATTCGAATAATGTTAGCAATCGCTGCATATTACGATTACGAAATATGGCAGATGGATGTCAAAACTGCTTTCTTAAACGGCGTTTTAACAGAAACTGTGTTTATGACACAGCCTGAAGGTTTTGAGGATCCAAAGAATGCTAAAAAGGTATGCAAGCTAAAGAAGTCAATCTACGGATTGAAGCAGGCATCCAGGAGCTGGAATATACGTTTTGATGAAGCAGTCAGTGACTTTGGTTTCATCAAGAACGCAGACGAATCTTGTGTATACAAGAAGGTCAGTGGGAGCAAAATTGCTTTCCTAGTATTATATGTCGACGACATATTGCTTATCGGAAATGACATTCCTATGTTGAACTCTGTCAAGATTTGGCTTGGGAAATGTTTTTCGATGAAGGATCTAGGAGAAGCACAGTACATATTGGGCATCAAGATTTACAGAGATAGATCTAAAAAGATGATTGGACTTAGTCAAAGCACTTATATCAATAAGGTGCTTGATAGGTTCAAGATGGCGGACTCCAAGCGAGGCTACCTACCCATGTCTCATGGAATGACTCTAAGCAAGACTCAGTGCCCAAAAACACTTGATGAGCGTAGACGAATGAGTGGGATTCCATATGCATCATTGATTGGTTCAATAATGTATGCTATGATATGTACACGCCCGGATGTTGCGTACGCACTCAGTGCTACGAGCAGATACCAGTCAGACCCAGGAGAGGCGCATTGGACTGCTGCCAAGAATATTCTGAAGTACCTGAAAAGGCACAAAGATGACTTCCTGGTCTATGGTGGAGATGATGAATTAATTGTTAAAGGCTATACGGACGCAAGTTTCCAAACCGACAAAGATGATTTCAGATCACAGTCTGGGTTTGTCTTCTGCCTCAACGGAGGAGCAGTAAGCTGGAAAAGTGCTAAGCAAAGCACCATTGCGGATTCTACAACTGAAGCGGAGTACATTGCTGCACATGAAGCAGCAAAGGAAGCTATATGGCTAAGGAAGTTCATAGGAGAACTTGGTGTAGTCCCCTCCATTAAAGGACCAATAGCCCTGTATTGTGATAATAACGGAGCTATTGCACAGGCAAAAGAGCCTAGACACCACCAGAGAGTCAAGCATGTACTTCGTAGATTTCACCTTCTACGAGAATTCGTTGAAAGAAAAGAAGTCGAGATAAGCAAAATTGGAACTGATGACAACATATCAGATCCATTAACTAAACCTCTGCCGCAAGCGAAGCACAACTCGCACACTGCAGCTATGGGAATCAAGCATATTGGAGAATGGCTTTGATGTCTCTGTTTAATGTTTTAAAGTTTTAGAGTTTAAATCTTTGTAAAACATTATTGGTTAATCATTCACAATAAATGAAAGAAATTCATTTTTCCATTTAATTTGTGGTTTATTAAATGATGAGTCCCTTCAACTTGACGATATATTCAAGATAGACTGTCAGGACCAGTCCTGTGACTAAGAAATGTCTATCAAGTGAACTTGAATGTCAAAGGTTGAAAATGGTCCCTAATCGGAGTTTTCTATAAAATTGGACGCATAGAAAACGTTAGACGATTAGAATGCAAGATGACTAGTAGTTCTGTTTCTTGAACTATGTGGACATGGCAATGTCATAATCATTTGCATAGATACTTACTTTGGGAAGACTAGTATCGGACAAGACCTATGAAACTTTACTGTAAGAGATGAAAGTCTGTCATAAGTAAATTTCATTAAATTATTAGACACTAAATCCTCAATACCTGAGTGATTTGAGATTACTTGTTTGAGAACTGGTTGCTTTGACGTTGACCAACCGTCGCACCGTAAAAGGAGGCTATAAAGGCAACGCTCAGGTAATCACCTATCAAACGAAGTCTAATCTCAAGATCGCAAGATTGGGATTGTCCTCCCATAAATCGGGATGAGATGCTTAAAAGTTGTACAAGGCCACTCGGAGAGCTAGAAACTGTGAAATGCATGGCCGTGCTCGGATGAATCATAGGCTATGATTATCTGTTTATTTGATCAGTTGAACTCTGAAACCGAGGAACACCTCTGGACATAATAAGGATGACAACTCTTACCTTATGTTCAAGAGCAAGCATCGAGCGACAAAGGAATTAGGAAATGCACACTTGTCCCTAAGGACAAGTGGGAGACTGAAGGAAATAATGCCCTTGGTCCAAGTATGCATTCTATGTTAAGTCTAATAAATGCGGTTCAGTATTAATTAACAAGTTAATAATTCAGTGAGATCAAGTGAGCTGAATGCCTAGCTAGAGGCCGCTTCAGTTCAAGTGGAATTAATGATATTAATCCACAGCTTACTCTTGACTGAACCCGTAGGGTCACACAAATAGTACGTAAACGGATCAAGTATTTAATGGCATTAAATACTCCATCTATGAATATTCGGAACCGACGGATCTTGGTTTCAGTGGGAGCTAAGATCGTCACAGGCAAGAAATGAATACTCCGGAAACGATGATATTGCCGGAAACGGAAATATGGATCGTATCGGAAATATGAATATTATCCAAGTCGTGGATGTTGCCGGAAACGGAAACATGGTACGTATCGGAAAATATTATTGGAAATGGAAATATTACCAGAATCGGAAATATTGCCGGAAACGGAAATATTGTCAGAATCGGAAATATTGCCGGAATCGGAAAATAATTCCGGAAACGGAAATATTAAATATTTGTTCGAAACGGAAATTAATTCCGGAATCGGAAATATTAAATATTGTTCGTATCGGAAATAGATTCCGGAAATGGAAATTTAATCGAAAGCGTATCGTACGAATTAGCATCGGACGAGGCTTGCCGGACGAAGGCCCAGCACGAAGCCGGGGCCATCGCCCAGCAAGCATGCGCGCCACAAGCCCAGCCAAGGCAGCGCCCAGGCCTACCGCAAGGCAGGCCCAGCGCGCGCCAAGAGGCCACGGCTGCGTGGGCCGTGCTGCGCGGGCTGCTGCTCGCACGCGCATGGGCAGCCCTTGTGGCTGCCGTGTGTGTGTGAGTTTGTGCTCATGCGTGATTCCTGAATCTACAAGAGTCAGTGTATGATTAAATTTCTATTCCTAATTGGATAAATTAATTAAATAGAATTCATGTAGGATTCTAATTCCAATTAATTCGCATCCTACTAGGATTACGATTCCTTTTCCATAACTCTATAAATAAAGGCCTAGGGGTCATAATTTATACACAAGTTTCAAAGTATTCAAAAGTGAGTTTTTGAGAGAAAATCAAACACACATCTTGCTCAAAAGTGCCGAAATTTTCTAGTACCTTAAGGGCGATTCTAGTTGGTCAATCTTAAGGCGGATCCGGACGTGCTGTGGACTATCTACGGAGGGACGACACTTGGAGTCCTAAAAGACTTGTTCTTGTTCGGTTCGGGCGCAGCTAGGGAGGGCACGCAACAAAGAGTATGCATCTAAATTATGCTATATGATTATGCGTAAATAATATGTTGTCCTGGGTTAATGGTTGTTTCCGCATGATTTATGTAATGTCATATGTATCATAACCTAACAGAAACTCCCTCACTTTGTCATTGGGAGTAGCTACAGATGTTTTCGAAATCAAAGATGTAAAGTGTAATTGGGCCTGGCCAAGCCCAATCACGAGGTAAAAATGTTTTTAAAGATTCTCATTTTCAGGGTTAGCTAAACGAGAAAACCCCCTTGTTTTTATAGGACGTAAAACGAAGGAAAATCCAGCACATCGTTCTTTTTGGAAAAAACGGAAAACCAATACTTTAATTTTTGGAAAAAAGGAAAAACTACTCACATCGCTCTTTTTTTGGAAAAACGGAAAACCAATAACTACTCAAATCGCTCTTTTTTGGAAAAACGGAAAACCAAAAGCTACTCACATCGTTTTTGGGAAAAACGGAAAACCAAAGGCTACTCACATCGTTTTTGGGAAAAACGAAAAACCAAAGGTGAAGGAAATAATGCCCTTGGTCCAAGTATGCATCCAATGTTAAGTCTAATAAATGCGGTTCAGTATTAATTAACAAGTTAATAATTCAGTGAGATCAAGTGAGCTGAATGCCTATCTAGAGGAAGCTTCAGTTCAAGTTGAATTAATGATATTAATCCACAGCTTACTCTTGACTGAACCCGTAGGGTCACACAAATAGTACGTAAACGGATCAAAGTATTTAATGGCATTAAATACTCCATCTATGGATATTCGGAATCGACGGATCTTGGTTTCAATGGGAGCTGAGATCGTCACAGGCAAGTATCCAAGGTTCTATAAATATATGCCTAGGGTCATAAATTTATACATGAGTTTTTCATCAACTTTTCAAGTATTCAAAGCTAGGATTTTTAAGCAGAAAAATCAGCCATATCTCTTGCCCATTTAGCCGAAAATAAGTAGTACCTTAAGGGCGATTCTAGTTGGTCAATCTTAAGGCGGATCCGGACGTGCTGTGGACTATCTACGGAGGGACGACACTTGGAGTCCTAAAGACTTGTTCTTGTTCGGTTTGGGCGCAGCTAGGGAAGGCACGCAACAAAGAGTATGCATCTAAACTATGCTAAATGATTATGTGTAAATAATATGTTTTCCTGGCTTTATGGTTTTTCCGCATGATTTATGAATTGTCATATGTATCATAACCTAACAGTGGTATCAGAGCCTCTTATTATTTTCATAATCTAAATTGCATGAACATGGTTAAATATTACAAATTTGCAAGAATTAAAAGGGGTGATTAATTTTCGTAATTGTTAATTAATTGCAAATTGCGTTTATTTAATTATACGTACGCAGTTTTTCGGCAGTTTCTTCGTTACTCATCCAAATCGAGTGATTTTTGTGTCAATTCCGCATGTAAAAGGCATTCTAAAATTTTGACAAAAAAAAATATTTTTCGGCCGAACCAAGAATTCTCAAATTCAAAGCCTAACTATGACTTTTCGGAGGTTTTAGTTTTTCGAATGCAAAATTTCGTAAATTTAAGATGTTAAATTAAATATTTGCGATTCTTGTTAATAAATCTTGAATTTTTGATTGACCTACTGTATATGTTTAACAAGTTTGAATGCCTAACCTTGTTAATTATGCAATCTAATTTGTAATTATGATTAATTTGTTGAAAATTGGAATAATTTAGAATTAATTTGATTTTCATAATTAGTTATAATTTAATTAGATACCTATGATTAAAAACCACCATAAAAATTGTAAATTTATGTTAAATTTTAAATTTTTATGACCTAGACTTGAATCCATGTTAATCGGAAATCAATTGTATAATAAATTTTCGATTTTTCGCCCTAAAATTATGAAATTAATATTATTTATTAATTTGTCATTAATTTTGAATATAAATTTTAAATTTTATGCGATTCGCTCATATAACTTGCACGCACAAAGCAATGGACGCTACGTGTAACCCTTAAGGGGTGTTGTATAGTGCGGGCATGTGACGACGAGCAAGGGAGCTCGTCGCCCATGCGGTACGAAAGCAATGAGCAAGGCCATGGTGCACGAGCACAAGGCAGCAGCCCTGCCTTGTGTCGTGGGCTGTGTGCAATGGGCGAATGGGCAAGGGCGAGAGCAAGGCACGAGCAGTCACGTGTGGGCAGCAAGCGAGCTACGCCACAGCGCGCACTGCCTCGCGCAAGCGTGCGGAGCCTCGCGCGCAGCGAGCGTAAGCTCGCGTGCCACGAGTGCTGCGCCAAGCATCGATCGCTCGCGCGCAGCGAGCGCTGTTGTGCGTACGACGAGCGCTGCGCCCAGCGATGGCGTGCGAGCGCTATTGTGCGTGCGACGAGCGCTGCGCCCAGCGATGGCGTGCGAGCGCTATTGTGCGTGCGACGAGCGCTGCGCCCAGCGATGGCGTGCGGGTGCGTGTTGCGACGTGCGACGAGCGCTGCGCCCAGCGATGGGCTGCGGCAGCATGCTCGTGCGTCGAGCGCTGGCACGCGCAGCGAGCAACATGCGTGATGCCTTGCGAGTGTGAGCAGCAGCAATGCGAGGCAGTGCATGGGCTGCGCGCACATGGCCAGCGATGGCTGTGTGCGTGTGGCCCATGGGCGTGTGATGCGTGGGATTGTTGCGTTGCGATTAGATCGTTTTGAAATTTTAATTTGAAATTTTCAGTTTACGTAATTTTAATTAATTTTAAAATTAATAATTTAAATTATTTTCTTGGATTTTAATTTTGAATATCGTAATTATAATAAATTTTATGTATTCTAATTATTTTACTAAAATTAAAATCATGAGTTAATTTAAATACGACTGAAATTAAATTAAACTTTTTGGATTCAATTATAAATTTATATGAGCTTTAAATTTTGATTAAATTTGTATGTTTCCGGTTAGACTAGAAATACATTTTTTATGTTTAAAATTAGTAAAGCATATAAATTTATTGGTTTAAGTGGGAGCCATTTTTAGTCATAAACTCTTGATTAGGTCTACAAATCCTTAAGGTTAAAACAACTTGATTAGAATTAATAAGGACTGAATAATTTGTAGATTATTGGTGCCCTTGATTAATTGCTGCAAATGTTTACGTGATGCATAATGTGTTTTACTAACCAGCTATGTGGGCCATTCATGATAATGAATGGGTGAATGGTATATATTGTATATGTACTGTTTTGCAGGTTATGAAGTGACTAGTATGGCCCAAATAGGATAGAAAATATGGTTTGCGTACCATTAATTTGAATGTAATTGGTCTAAAGTACCAAAGTTGTTTTTCAATTCAAATATGGTCTGCGTACCATCAAATAGTTGTAATTAGTTTTAATTATAGCTTATCCTATTTGAAGAAAATGGTGCCTCCCACGGAGATTTTCAAGACGGACTTTGAAGTTAAAGCTTCAAGATGAAGTCGGGCCATACTAGATCACATTTATCTTATGCATGTTTTAAGTTATTTATTGCTTTTAAATATGTCTTAAAATGCATGAGATCAAAAGCTTGATTATGTTGCATGATTAAGGATTTTATTTCACTTAAAATCTAACCAACATAGTAAGAGCCTTAAGTTCCAAACTTAAAAATTGAGTTAAAAGGTGTCATGCCAAAATATACACTTGCTTGGATATCCTTTACATCAATCTAGTAATAGTTTTCGCTCAGCGAGGTGTTACTTATTGGTCCTAAAGGGGCAAGGTACACAAATAATTGTGAGTACATGTTAGTTTTGGTCAAACTCAACGATATAAGTAAGGAGTCCTTTTATGTCATGGCAAAATCGATAGGTTTACCTAATAAGTTCTTAGACGTACCTATCAACCAAGAATAGTTTCTAGACTATTAGCAAAAGGCTTTTGCTTACCTAAAATGTTTTAGAATTGATTCGACAAACTGTGCTTAATTCTTCAATGGTTTTAGGATCTTGGAATCATTTTATTCACACCTGCCGGAACAATAAATTCGAATAAAATGCTAATGACTTGTTTAAATTGCATGATTGCTTTCATTTTCAAGTTATTATTCATGATAAATGTTTAGACTTTGCATGCTTCAATGTATGTTTTAATTATTGTTTATAATTAAATATCTTGCACTGCAATAAATCCTTTTAGAAAGGTAACAGTAAATTTCCTCGATTGGTAGTGAATTCAAGAACGATTCACGGAAATGAGAGAAAATGAGCGATTTAAAATGTACGTTTCTTTTAGCGACTTTTATGGTTGTTTTCGAGTATCAAAGTCGAATGGCGAACCGATTGGTGCTTGTGAATTCAAAATACAATGTAGTTTTGAGATCATAAAGCATTGAGTTTAAACGCTCAGCTTTACCAATGGTTAACAACCTAAAATCTTTTTTCCATTTAATTCTCGAATGAGTCTAGTCCCTAGACATTCGAATAGATCGATACTTAGAGAACTTTAGAAGCTTATGGTAAGATCATCTAGTTGAAACAAAATATTCAACATAAATTAAAATGGTAAAGAACCTTGTTGGTGACATTGGACATGTCTAACAAAGTATAAAAGTCAACACTAAAGAATTCAATTCTTAAGACTATAAGAAAGGGTACAAGAAATAGGAAAACAAAGGAACAAATGAAAGGAATTTATAATTCTGTTTCTACCTATAAGTTTATGTTTAAAGAGAAGTGACCTAGGAATCAAACTTCCTTGGTATCATATACCGCTTGAGGTTCTTACTTCGGTAATAACTCAAACAATGGAAGCTAGGATACACTAATGACCTACAAGTGGGAAATGAAGCATAGCAATGCTACATTAGTTGTAGGGTCATCTAGTTTGTTTTAAGTCCTTTCAAAGGCTGGAACTTAATGGCTATTTTGTTCCATAATCAACATACCTAAATTTCTGTTTTCAAACACAGAAAGACTCACATTCAAGAAAAACAAAAACAATGTGTGTTTGTTTATTTGAATGAAATGGACAATTACAGGTTGAGTCAATATGCTTGATTAAAACAAACAACTCTTTAAAGAACTTTACTAGGTTCAAATCAACCCCTTGATTTGAGTTCCACTAATCTTTGGCATTGTTGCTTAGACCATATCAACAAGTTAACATTCAAAAGCTCTATTTTGATGGACTTTTGAAAGTTGATTGATTTCTAGATCATTTTAAGACAACTAGTCTTACTTGTTGAAAGTAACAAAAGATATGAACTATTGTTAGAACGCCTAGACAATAGAGTTCAAAGCTAAAGAAGATTTTATGACTTTATTATTTCACATGGATTTGAGTGAATATAGGTTTATTTACTCAAATGTGATATAAGTTGAATCTGTTTGGCTAGTTCAAAGATTCAGAAGTATAAAATCCACTTGGCAAGAAAGCATAAAGATCTAGGTTAGATCATGTTGATGATTACTTGAGACCAAATATGATCATCAATCTAGGTCCATAAGATATGGCATATCTTAGTTGGAATAATCGAAGTCAATTAGTACTTGATTCGATTAATGATGAATCATTAGGACTTTTTCCTATAATTTCTAAAACAAAATGCTCAACTACCACCAAACTAAACCAAATTCGTCAAAGCTATTGAAAAGTAATTTCAGAATAACTTTTCATAAAATATATCTAGAGAGTTGCAAAACTCAGTGGGAGCTTAGTGTTTGTCATTCGACAAACTAAGGCCCAAGTATAGATATATGTTTCATTGTGATTTATTCAAATGAGACACAAGGGTATTGTTTCTACCACGAATTTTTGAGAACATAATGTTTGTTTGCTCGAAATAATGTCCTTTTGGAGATTCGTTTCCAAAATGACAAGTGGGAGAAAATAGACCTCGAAAGTCTTCGAGGCGAACAACAAACATAAACGGACATTCCGGAGGCTTTTTCGAAGTGCTTCAGAAAAACCGAACTTATTCTTTAAGGACTTTAGAAGTGGCTTAAAAGAATAGACATCTCTTAGAAGACTTTACAAGTGCTTCAAAGAGAATATAATATTCAAAGGACTCTCAAGTGCCTGTTGATATTCTATTGTTTGATGTTCTATACCCAAGTAGGCATAGAGTTCAAGTCACTGGAACTATGAGATTCTTCTATTAGATAGTAAAGAAACATAGAGTTCTGGTCAATGAAACTATGAGATTCTTCTATTAGATAGTGAAGAAACCTACAACTTGCAGTCAAACTATTATCATGTAGATTAATGAGTTTGTGACCTGTAAGAAAGCTATGACGAAACCCAGATTCCCTAAAATAGTTAGAGGCCATATATAGACTCAAATGTTTTAAATGGTTAGAGGCCATAAAACATACTCAATGTTTTGATGACAAAATTGAAATTTTGTTGATTTGCAAGAATAGTTTCACACCTATTGGTTGCAAGTTTGTTTTAAGGATAAAAACCATCAAACATGAAATTGTGTTCACAACACAAAGCTAGATTAGTTGCTAAAAGGTTACAAGCAAATTCACGGTGTGGATTGTGTTGAAACCTCATGCATAATCGTAATGCTCAAGTCTATAATTCAAGCAATGATTGCATATTGGTACATATAGCAATTGGATGACAAAACGTATTCCTCAATCAAATATTGGAATAAACTATGTACATGGTATGTCATAGGATTTGTGGATCCAAATAAATGCTTGAAAAGGAAAGCTAGCTTATAAAATCTAAGTACAGATTTAAGCAAGCAATTGGGAATTGGAATTGTATTTTAGTGAAACTAATAAGTATTTTAGTTTCATAAAATGTACATGATTCTTATAGATATATAAGAAATTTAGTGGGAGTACATAAAACTTAATTGGTCCTATGTGTATCACACATATCTCTCTATTGTGAAATAACATTCAAATGCTAATGACTTAGGTTTGAAATTATTCATCAATGATGGACCAAGGCGAAACTTAGTACATACTGGGTATTAAGATCTATTTACAAAGATCTTATGATATTGTTTTGGATTAAGTAATGGCATTTACTAAATCAAACACGAAAGTCTCCATTGGAGATATTCGACCCATGTGAATAAATCTAAGTAAAGGATGTTTGAACTATGTATAAGCATTTACTAAGTTAAACATCAAAGAGTCTAAATGAGATTCTTAACCTATATTATATGTCAAAGAATTTAGCTGAATTTAGTATCTACTGAAACTAGATAAGCTAAAGTTACATGAATAGAATTCAATTGGGAATTATTCTGCAAAAGAATTTATCATGTATGATATAATATGAGGATCGCCAAAAACGTATCGTATGACTTTAGGCATGACGAACATATACCAATCTCTATTGATCTAAGTGAAGATCAACTAGATTGAGATCAAGAACACTTATGGTACTTCAAAAGGTACATAGGAATAGTTCTTGATTCAAGGAAATAAAGATATGCTAAATATTGATGCTACACGCATAAACACTGGCAAAGGATCAAGCAAGACCCTTTGGAGTTAACCATTGACAAGGACGAGCTAAAGAGCATCGTGTTTTGAAATGGCAACATGGATTGGAGACCATGAGTTATTGCGTGGGAAATTAAAATAATAATTTCTATGTTCTAAGATATAGTTGGAGAGTCTTCCACATATCTGTGAACTGCTTGGATAAGTAGATCCAAACAAAGCATCACTAGCAACAAAATAGAGTTGTTTATATGAGTTCTTCATTGAACTTGGGAAGATCACATGTCTGTTGACTTAATGGTTCTTCATTGCAAAATGCGTAGAACCACTAATGTAGCAAGAAAGACTAGATCACAAAATAAACATACTCAAAAGTTCTTATCATCATATCTCGAAGAACATTCGATGAAAAGGATGTTAAGATTGGCAAAGCGTGATAACTAAACCTATGCAACAAGTGAGAAGCAACACTCACGTTGTAGCACTGGAAATCAAGCATAGCTTTGAATTCCATGAACTGTTTTAAAGATGGGTTTGAGGCCCATGGTTGTAAAACGTTGGGGTTGAACATTTATCATATATGAAATGTATTTTTCATATTCCATTTAATCTTGGTTTAGTATTAAATGATGAGTCCCTTCAATTTGACGATATATTCAAGATAGACTGTCAGGACCAGTCCTGTGACTAAGAAATGTCTATCAAGTGAACTTGAATGTCAAAGGTTAAAAATGGTCCCTAGTCGGAGTTTTCTATAAAATTGGACGCATAGAAAACGTTAGACGATTAGAATGCAAGATGACTAGTAGTTCTGTTTCTTGAACTATGTGGACATGGTAATGTCATAATCATTTGCATAGATACTTACTTTGGGAAGACTAGTATCGGACAAGACCTATGAAACTTTACTGTAAGAGATGAAAATCTATCATAAGTAAATTTCATTAAAATTATTAGACACTAAATCCTCAATACCTGAGTGATTTGAGATTACTTGTTTGAGAACTGGTTGCTTTGACGTTGACCAACCGTCGCACCGTAAAAGGAGGCTATAAAGGCAACGCTCAGGTAATCACCTATCAAACGAAGTCTAATCTCAAGATCGCAAGATTGGGATTGTCCTCCCATAAATCGGGATGAGATGCTTAAAAGTTGTACAAGGCCACTCGGAGAGCTAGAAACTGTGAAATGCATGGCCGTGCTCGGATGAATCATAGGCTATGATTATCTGTTTATTTGATCAGTTGAACTCTGAAACCGAGGAACACCTCTGGACATAATAAGGATGACAACTCTTACCTTATGTTCAAGAGCAAGCATCGAGCGACAAAGGAATTAGGAAATGCACACTTGTCCCTAAGGACAAGTGGGAGACTAAAGGAAATAATGCCCTTGGTCCAAGTATGCATTCAATGTTAAGTCTAATAAATGCGGTTCAGTATTAATTAACAAGTTAATAATTCAGTGAGATCAAGTGAGCTGAATGCCTAGCTAGAGGACGCTTCAGTTCAAGTGGAATTAATGATATTAATCCACAGCTTACTCTTGACTGAACCCGTAGGGTCACACAAATAGTACGTAAACGGATCAAAGTATTTAATGGCATTAAATACTCCATCTATGGATATTCGGAATCGACGGATCTTGGTTTCAGTGGGAGCTGAGATCGTCACGGGCAAGAAATGAATACTCCGGAAACGATGATATTGCCGGAAACGGAAATATGGATCGTATCGGAAATATAAATATTATCCAAGTCGTAGATGTTGCCGGAAACGGAAACATGGTACGTATCGGAAAATATTATCGGAAATGGAAATATTGCCGGAATCGGAAATATTGCCGGAAACGGAAATATTGTCAGAATCGGAAATATTATCGGAATCGGAAAATAATTCCGGAAACGGAAATATTAAATATTTGTTCGAAACGGAAATTGATTCCGGAATCGGAAATGTTAAATATTGTTCGTATCGGAAATGAATTCCGGAACCGGGAATTTAATCGGAAGCGTATCGTACGAATAAGGATCGGACGAGGCCTGCCGGACGAGGGCCCAGCACAAAGCCAAGCCATCGCCCAGCAAGCCACACGCATCCAACAACACGCCAATGCCTCGACCAGGCCCAGCGCAAGGCCAGTCCCAGCCAAGGCTGGCGCGCGCGCACAAATAGGCTGCGGGCAGTGGGCCTGTGCGCCGTGCGCACAGCGTGGGCCGCAAGGCTTGCGCATGGGCGTGCGATGCTCGTGCGGTGCGTGTGTACGTGCTATACGAATCCTAAAGCTATCGAAATTCGTGCATAGATTAAATCCTAATCCTAAAAGATTAAATTAATTATTTAGAGTTCTAATAGGATTCTAATTAATTAATTAGTATTCTAACAGGATTCGAAATCCTTTCCAAGGTTCTATAAATATATGCCTAGGGTCATAAATTTATACATGAGTTTTTCATCAACTTTTCAAGTATTCAAAGCTAGGATTTTTAAGCAGAAAAATCAGCCATATCTCTTGCCCATTTAGCCGAAAATAAGTAGTACCTTAAGGGCGATTCTAGTTGGTCAATCTTAAGGCGGATCCGGACGTGCTGTGGACTATCTACGGAGGGACGACACTTGGAGTCCTAAAGACTTGTTCTTGTTCGGTTCGGGCGCAGCTAGGGAAGGCACGCAACAAAGAGTATGCATCTAAACTATGCTAAATGATTATGTGTAAATAATATGTTTTCCTGGCTTTATGGTTTTTCCGCATGATTTATGAATTGTCATATGTATCATAACCTAACAAAAGGCTACTCACATCGTTTTTGGGAAAAACGGAAAACCAAAGGCTACTCACATCGTTTTTGGGAAAAACGGAAAACCAAAAAAGTTATCGCTGCAGCGACTAAGGACCTGCGCGGTTAGTGATGCAGACCCCGCCGGCTAAAGATGGCGAGCCTGTCCGCTAAGGGTGGACGTCCCTGAATTCGTTTTTTTTTTCGACTTGGAACTAGCGTGGTTGGTGACGCGGTCTTGCCCGCTGAAGATGGGCAAGTTCCTATTGCTTTTGTTCATCGTGATTTCTTTTGAGAATTTCTTTTCTTATTCATTCTCGCAGGAGCGAATTCTTTCGAGGGATGCTCGGATTTAGTTGTAACCTGAATGTGGGTTGACAACGTGTTTAGACGGACCTTTGACCCTTTGTCTTGCGACCGTCTGCTTTCGTGGTTTTGAGCTAGTCTTTTCGGTTCAATTTTGCCACTACCTGGGTCCTTGATTAGGAGACTATGTACGAGTGTCAACGACGACCTTTCCTTGTGGTCGAAACCCGTTCTTTTGAGCTTACCCAAACATGGGACTGCGTATAGCGTAGTCCGGAAATATGATTTTGACTCCGCACACTCTTTGTTGGAGTATATATTTTTTCCGGGAGCCCCCAAGCACTTGGGCTTGTCGGTTACTTTTCGCCAAGAGGGGGACGTTTATAACGTCTTTTAATCATATTTGGGGTCGCGCTCGTATTGCGAGCGGCCTTTATAGTGGTGTGCTATTTTGGCGAAGTCGTGGAGTGCGACTTCAGTTTTCGGGCGACAAAGTTTATTTTCAAATAACATCTGGTTTAGCTTGGCCCGGATTAATCTTTTGACAGAAAAACATTTTTCTTTTTGAGAAACCAACGACTTAACAATATTTTTTTGGTGTTTCGAAGAATGACCTTGATATTTATTTTGTTCATATTTGGTTTGAAAAGTGTACACATATTCTTTGAGACAAGTCTAAGTTTCGACCAAGTTCTAACATTCATTTTTGCTATTTGGGAGCTAAAGGTGCTTTTGGGCTTAATCTTAATTACAATGGGGCCTCGTGTCTGGCAACACGGTTTTAAGTCCTTTCCTGTTCCGCGTTTTGTGAAATCTGGGCCTTGGGCTACATTTCCGGCGCCCAAGGCTGGGCGTTAATTATTTCGGCGCCCAGCTATGGGCGCTGAAAGTCCTTTCCTGGCGAATTTTGACTTTCGGATTTCTTAACGCGTTTCCGAATGGGATCAGGATGTCACTTGATGCATTCAGCTATATATAGGGGCTAGATACGTCCCTATTTTCCATCACTCTCAATTTCCTTCTTTCTTTGCTGTGTTTTAGTTACTCCTTGCTTTCGTCATGTCGATTCCTACTTTCTCACTCCAACGGGCTGTTAGGCGTTGGCTACGGGCCCTTAATCCTACAGAAAAGGCTTTGTTGAAAGAATACCACTTAGAGGCACTTTTAGGCTTACAACAAATTAACATTGACTATAATTTTTTACACGCAACCCTAAGCTTTTGGGATTCCGATCATCATGTTTTTGTCTTCCGGGGCAACGAAATATGTCCTTTCCAGATGAATTTGCTGCGATCCTTGGTTATCCTACTAATGCTACCCCTGCCACTCCTGGCTCTATTGAAGAGAGTAAAACAACCATAGGGGCTTTCCTAGGACTAGATGTTAACATGCTTGCTGAAGTTGTTGTAGGTGATGAGGTTAATTTGGCAAAACTTGTAAAATATCACTTTAGGCCTAGTAAGAATATGACCGAACAGAAATTGAATATTCGAGCCCTTGTATTTTGCTTGTTGAATCATTATTTGCTGTCGAATAACAATGGTGAGTTCGGTGACATAAGGTTGATCCCCTTGATTAGCCAGATGGAAAGTTGATATTCTATTATGCCGTTGGTGGTTGCCGAGACTTTGCTGAGTGCGGATGAGTTGAAGAAGGACGCCAAATCTGAATATTTTAAGGGAAGCCCCCTATTACTGCAGGTAATCGATTTTTTTTTTGCGCACGTATACGTTTTTTTTGCATATATATTTTCCATTCGTCCTGCCTTGGGGCTGAGTTTCAGCGCCCAGGGCTGGGCGCTAGAATTATCGGCGCCTGGTCCTGGGCGTTGAAACTGCGCCCCAGGAACCGTTTAATTTTTGTTATTATTTTTTTGATCGTACCCGTTTTTTGCAGATTTGGCTCGTGGAACGGCTTAGGCTCTTGGAAGCTCCTGTCGATCCTAAACATTATCGTCCTATAGCCTTGGGTAACCGAAGATATTTGCACCGAGGCCGAATGGACCTCCTTTTTTACTCATGGCATCTGTTCTATTAAGTGGGTGGTACCATGGTGGGGTTTGACTACTATGACGGGGGGTTCTGATGTATCGGTTTATGTTTCTTTGTTGGGACTATCTCGGCCCACTTATATTTTCCCTTACCGAGTCATGTGTCAATACGGTTTAAGGCAGACTATCCCCTTTTCTGATACGGTACCACCTAAAGTAGCGGCCTTTTCACAAGCACGGGTTCTAGCGTGGGCTAAGTATTATGATGGTCTCCCGCGTTGGGCCGTAACTACAAATGGATTTGGTCTTTCTGAAAACTACAAGTTGTGGATGAGCTCCGATGATAAAGTTGTGAGGACCGAGGCTCGAAATGGGGAGCCGGCTGAGCTTTTGATACCTCGTATTCATGTTAAGTATGAGGGTTCTGATTCTGCCAAACCTTGTACCCATGGTATTAAGACTGTGAAAGCTCGTCCTGATCGAAAGCGAAAGGAAGTTCCTCCCCGTTCCAGTTTCAGGCCTAAAAAGATGCCTAACATGAAGGGGCCTGCTGTTGTTAAAAGAAATGCAAGCTCTCGCGGAGATCGTCGCCGGAACAATGTATGGGTCAGGAAGGCTCAACCGCATGTAGAAACAGCGACTAATCCAGATGATATTAATAACCTTTCCCCTACCATTGTCTGTGCCCTTGAGGCTGAGCGGGCTATAACTGAGAATGTTTCTGAAGCCTTGGCATCTTTGGAGGTTAGTGTCCAGGAGCCGGTTCTTATGGAGATTGATATGGGGGCAGCGCAGAAGACTGTGGGGGTGGATCCTGCGAACATTGCCCTCTATAAGAATTTATTTGATGATCCGGAAGAACTAGAGTAGTGTAGTTCTTTCTAGGGTGTAGGTGCCCTTTATTTATTTCAGTTGTGTTTGTTTTTATTCTTAGCACTTTGTTTTCCTTCTTATTAATTTTTCAATAAAGGCGTATTTTTATTTTTCATTTTCATTTATTTTTGTTTCTCCTCTTTTTTATGTTTTTATATGTCTAACACTTTTTGCACAAAGAATATGTGTTTTTTTTATTGGACCGAATCCTTGGTAAGGATTGCCTACGTATCTTGTCAGAATCAGGTCGCGCGTAGTTCTAGCTTAGAATAAGTTCTAGTACGCCGGATTTCGGTAGATATGCCCTGAGGTGGAAGCATATTACTTAATCGGTCAAATGAGTGAAGTATTATCATTATTTTCATCTGCCGTTTTTTGCCATAAGTCGCGTAAAAATGAAATTCGCCTAATTTGTATGGCTATATTTTTGGTAAGCCTATTTGGATACGTACTGTACCCCCCAAGTGTTCGTTATTTTTCCGTTGTGTGCGGATAAAATGACGAGCACTTCTGGAAAGAAAATTTTTGGCAGGCAGAGAGTTTCAACGCCCAGGCTGGGGCGTCAGAAATTTCGGCGCCCAGCCCTGGGCGCTGAAAATGATTTCTGGCGGTCGTTTTTGACGCTTTGCTTCACATGTTCTTGCATTTATTTCTTTTTTGTGCCTTGATTTTTTTTGCCCGTATTTAAAGTCAATTTTGAGGCTATTTTGGAGGCTTTTTTGACTGTTAGCGTGAAATGCATTTTTGTCCGGATTAATTTTTTCTATTCGTGACTTGAAACAGTTTTGAAAATGGAGTTAGGGTGCGGAAGTTATGAAGATTTTTGTGTAGGCTTTTGAGGTGGGTTGAGGTGCGTGTCGTTTTTGAAGGATATGGTGGGGTTATGTTTTATTAATTTCTCTTTTAAGCAACATTTGCTTTTGTTTTGGATTTTAATTTCCTTTGACTTCTTTGGGTTGCACGGATTGATTTTTATGGTTAGACTGGTTGACTTTTATGTTTTGGGGATATGAATGGGATGGTGCGGTTTATTTTTTCGGGAATTGGTCCCCATGGCACTATTTCAAGGCCGAGTGGGCCTTGTTTGTTGGGCCTAGAGTGGGCCGGCTCTTTATTTTTGAATTTTGCAAGTACATTTGGTACTTATTTAGTGTTAGAATTTTTAGGAGAAATATTACGCCTTTATTAATTTGGAAAGTAAGGAAAACACACTGAAATAAACTTGACCTATATTCTAAGGGGTCTTAGGACCATCTAAAGTCTCTATTATTTTTTTTTCTACCAATCTAAAGAACTACTAGGCGCTTTTTACCAATGGTTCTCTATGTGGCTCAAGCCTGGGGTTTAGTCTCATAAAACTTCGGTCCTTCACCGGTACTCATCTTGAATTCTATTCCTTTTGCATTGACCCACTGATATGTCTTCACCCATCCGTTCTCGATCTCTTCTAGTGTTGATGCAGGAGAGATTAACCGGGTTGGATCGAAACCTTCATCTTCTAAAGCTAGGGTAGTCATCACAGTCTCGTTCTCCATAGGCCTCGATTCGTTAAATAATGTCCATAAAGTTTGGTTGTCCAATATTTCAGTTGTTTTAGTCTTGGTGAGGTGGGGTGCCTCATCCAAGGTGTGGCAGTCATAGGAAACTTCAAATCTGGGCCAAGTTTCAGTGAAGAGGTCCTGGCCCGATTCTTGAGACAGGTAGGTATCTTCAGCATCACCATCCCACACACCGCACACTTCTCTCTCGATTCGATCCATAGGGACCACAACGAGTGGTGCACCTTGAGGTGTAATGTACACCGTAGGGTCGAAGTTCTCATTTTCTGGTAGGTCGAGAGAGATGTGACAAGAGTCGAGTGGGCTCTTGTTGTTGTTGGGTTTGCCAACGTTGGGGAGAGGTTTTATTTCCTCTATCATATCCTGGATCGTGTTTTTTAGGTTCCAGCAGTTTTCGGTGTCATGCCCATTTCCTTGATGAAACTTGCAATAAGTACCTTCGACCCAATATTTGTTCTTGACAGGAGGGTCACGGGTGGGGCCTATAGGTCTCAACTTTCCTTGATTGGTTAGTCCTTCGAAGGCTTGTACCAAAGTCGACCCGAGTGGGGCAAACTTTCGATTTCGGGTCCTACGTTGAGTCTGGGTCTCACAAGCTTGTACTCACGTATCACAATATACGGGTTTTGTCAGCTTTGTAAAACTGAATGGTGACTCCCTAAACTAGTAAACATAGGTTAATTGCCCATAGTTAGTCAGATTTTACTTAATATTTCTTGCCAAACATCCGCAAGGGAAGAAGTAAGAAAAGATCCTAAACCCGTCTTCCCGACCCCCTCACAGTGGCGACTCCACTGGGGAGTTCATTAAAATACTCGCGCAAGTAGTAAGGGAACCTTGAAGGAAATAATGCCCTTGGTCCAAGTATGCATTCAATGTTAAGTCTAATAAATGCGGTTCAGTATTAATTAACAAGTTAATAATTCAGTAAGATCAAGTGAGCTGAATGCCTGACTAGAAGCCGCTTCAGTTCAAGTGGAATTAATTATATTAACCCACAGCTTACTCTTGACTGAACCCGTAGGGTCACACAAATAGTACGTAAACGGATCAAGTATTTAATGGCATTAAATACTCCATCTATGGATATTCGGAATCGACGGATCTTGGTTTCAGTGGGAGCTGAGATCGTCACAGGCAAGAAATGAATACTCCGGAAACGATGATATTGCCGGAAACCGAAATATGGATCGTATCGGAAATATAAATATTATCCAAGTCTTAGATGTTGCCGGAAACGGAAACATGGTACGTATCGGAAAATATTATCGGAAATGGAAATATTGCCGGAATCGGAAATATTGCCGGAAACGGAAATATTGTCAGAATCGGAAATATTATCGGAATCGGAAAATAATTCCGGAAACGGAAATATTAAATATTTGTTCGAAACGGAAATTGATTCCGGAATCGGAAATATTAAATATTGTTCGTATCGGAAATGAATTCCGGAACCGGGAATTTAATCGGAAGCGTATCGTACGAATAAACATCGGACGAGCTTGCTAGACGCAAGGCCTAGCACGAAGCTAGGCCCAACGCCTAGCAAAGCCCGCGCGCGACCAAAGCAAGCAAAGCCCAAACGCGAGAGCAAGGCCAGCAGGCGCGCGCCCCTCGTGGGCTGCGAGCACTTGCTGGGCCTGGGCTCAGCGCGCGCGCATGGCGCCCCTCGTGGGCTGCTGCGCCTGCGTGTGTGTTTGTGCTTGCGTACGAAACCTTGATCGGTTAGGATTCGTATAAGATTGATTTCCTAAGTCTACTAGATAAATTAAGTGATTGAATTTTAGATTAATTCAGATTCACTAAATCGTTTCCTAGTAGGATTCTAATATCCGATACCCATGCCCTATAAATAGGTGATCAATGCTCACAATTTAGATCGAGTATTCAAGTATTCAAAGTGATTTTTGAGAGCAAAAATTCAGTCATACAATTGCCTATATGTGCCGAAAATTCTAAGTACCTTAAGGGCGATCCTAGTTGGTCAATCTTAAGGCGGATCCGGACGTGCTGTGGACTATCTACGGAGGGACGACACTTGGAGTCCTAAAGACTTGTTCTTGTTCGGTTCGGGCGCAGCTAGGGAAGGCACCCAACAAAGTGTATGCATCTAAACTATGCTAAATGATTATGTGTAAATAATATGCTTTCCTGGCTTTATGGTTTTTCCGCATGATTTATGAATTGTCATGTGTATCATAACCTAACAGTGGTATCACGAGCCTCTTATTATTTTCATAATCTAAATTTCATGAACATGGTTAAATATTACAAATTTGCAAGAATTAAAAGGGGTGATTAATTTTCGTAATTGTTAATTAATTGCAAATTGCGTTTATTTAATTATACGTACGCAGTTTTTCGGCAGTTTCTTCGTTACTCATCCAAATCGAGTGATTTGTGTGTCAATTCCGCATGTAAAAGGCATTCTAAAATTTTGACAAAATTGTATTTCTCGGCCGAATTCAGAATTCTCAAATTCGAAGCCTAACTATGACTTTTCGGAGGTTTTAGTTTTTCGAATGCAAAATTTCGTAAATTTAAGATGTTAAATTAAATATTTGCGATTCTTGTTGATAAATCTTGAATTTTTGATTGACCTACTGTATATGTTTAACAAGTTTGAATGCCTAGCCTTGTTAATTATGCAATCTAATATGATTAATTTGTTGAAAATTTGAATAATTTTGAATTAATTTGATTTTCATAATTAGTTATAATTTAATTAGACACCTATGATTAAAAACCACCATAAAAATTGTAAATTTATGTTAAATTTTAAATTTTTATGACCTAGACTTGAATCCATGTTAATTGGAAATCAATTAAATAATAAATTTTCGATTTTTCGCCCTAAAATTATGAAATTAATATTATTTATAAATTTGTCATTAATTTTGAATATAAATTTTAAATTTTTATGCGATTCGCTCATATAACATGCACGCACAAAGCAATGGACGCTACGTGTTACCCTTAAGGGGTGTTGTATAGTGCGGGCATGTGACGACGAGCAAGGGAGCTCGTCGCCCATGCGGTACGAATGCAATGAGCAAGGCCATGGTGCACGAGCACAAGGCAGCAGCCCTACCTTGTGTCGTGGGCTGTGTGCGATGGGCGAATGGGCGAGGGCGAGAGCAAGGCACGAGCAGTCGCGTGTGGGCAGCAAGCGAGCTGCGCCACAGCGCGCACTGCCTCGCGCAAGCGTGCGAAGCCTCGCGCGCAGCGAGCGCAAGCTCGCGTGCCACGAGTGCTACGCCCAGCATCGATCGCTCGCGCGCAGCGAGCGCTATTGTGCATGCGACGAGCGCTGCGCCCAGCGATGGCGTGCAGCGTGCTTGTTGCGACGTGCGACGAGCGCTGCGCCCAGCGATGGCAAGCAGCTTGCTTGTTGCGACGTGCGACAAGCGTTGCGCCCAGCGATGGGCTGCGGCAGCATGCTTATTGCGTCGAGCGCTGGCGCGCGCAGCGAGCACCAGCTCGCGTGATGCCTTGCGATGGTGACCAGCAGCGATGCGACGCAGCGCATGGGCTGCGCGCACATGGCCAGCGATGGCTGTGTGCGTATGGCCCATGGGCGTGCGATGCGTGGGATTGTTGCGTTGCGATTAGATAGTTTTGAAATTTTTAATTTGAAATTTTCAGTTTACGTAATTTTAATTAATTTTAAAATTGATAATTTAAATTATTTTCTTGGATTTTAATTTTGAATATTGTAATTATAATAAATTTTATTTATTCTAATTATTTTACTAAAATTAAAATCATGAATTAATTTAAATACGACTGAAATTAAATTAAACTTTTGGATTCAATTATAAATTTATATGAGCTTTAAATTTTAATTAAATTTGTATGTTTCCGGTTAGACTAGAAATACATTTTTATGTTTAAAATTAGTAAAGCATATGAATTTATTGGTTTAAGTGGGAGCCCCTTTTAGTCATAAACTCTTGATTAGGTCTACAAATCCTTAAGGTTAAAACAACTTGATTAGAATTAATAAGGACTGAATAATTTGTAGATTATTGGTGCCCTTGATTAATTGCTGCAAATGTTTATGTGATGCATAATGTGTTTTACTAACCAGCTATGTGGGCCATTCATGATAATGAATGGGTGAATGGTATATATTGTATATGTACTGTTTTGCAGGTTATGAAATGACTAGTATGGCCCAAATAGGATAGAAAATATGGTCTGCGTACCATTAATTTGAATGTAATTGGTCTAAAGTACCAAAGTTGTTTTTCAATTCAAATATGGTCTTCGCACCATCAAATAGTTGTAATTAGTTTTTAATTATAGCTTATCCTATTTGAAGAAAATGGTGCCTCCCACGGAGATTTTCAAGACGGACTTTGAAGTTAAAGCTTCAAGATGAAGTCGGGCCATACTAGATCACATTTATCTTATGCATGTTTTAAGTTATTTATTGCTTTTAAATATGTCTTAAAATTCATGAGATCAAAAGCTTGATTATGTTGCATGATTAAGGATTTTAGTTCACTTAAAATCTAACCAACATAGTAAGAGCCTTAAGTTCCAAACTTAAAAATTGAGTTAAAAGGTGCCATGCCAAAATATACACTTGCTTGGATATCCTTTACATCAATCTAGTAAAAGTTTTCGCTCAGCGAGGTGTTACTTATTGGTCCTAAAGGGGCAAGGTACAAAAATAATTGTGAGTACATGTTAGTTTTGGTGAAACTCAACGATATAAGTAAGGAGTCCTTTTATGTCGTGGCAAAATCGATAGGTTTACCTAATAAGTTCTTAGACGTACCTATCAACCAAGAATAGTTTCTAGACTATTAGCAAAAGGCTTTTGCTTACCTAAGATGTTTTAGGATTAAGTCGACAAACTGTGCTTAGTTCTTCAATGATTTTAGGATCTTGGAATCATTTTATTCACACCTACCGGAACACATAATTCGAATAAAATGCTAATGACTTGTTTAAATTGCATGATTGCTTTCATTTTCAAGTTATTATTCATGATAAATGTTTAGACTTTGCATGCTTCAATGTATGTTTTAATTATTGTTTATAATTAAATATCTTGCACTGCAATAAATCCTTTTAGAAAGGTAACAGTAAATTTCCTCGATTGGTAGTGAATCCAAGAACGATTCACGGAAATAAGAGAAAGTGAGGAATTTAAAATGTACGTTTCTTATAGCGACTTTTATGGTTGTTTTCGAACATCAAAATCGAATGGCAAACCAATTGGTGCTTGTGAATTCAAATACACTGTAGTTTTGAGATCATAAAGCATTGAGTTTAATACGCTCAGCTTTACCAATGGTTAACAACCTAATATCTTTGTCCATTTAATTCTCGAATGAGTCTAGTCCCTAGACATTCGAATAGATCGATGCTTAGAGAACTTTAGAAGCTTCTGGTAAGATCATCTAGTTGAAACTTAATATTCAACATAAATTAAATGGTAAGAACCTTGTTGGGGTGACATTGGACATGTCTAACAAAGTATAAAAGTCAAAACTAAAGAATTAATTCTTAAGACTATAAGAAAGGGTACAAGAAATAGGAAAACGAGGAACAAATGAAAGGAATTTACGATTCCGGTTCTACCTATAAGTTTATGTTTAAAGAGAAGTAACCTAGAAATCATATACCACTTGAGGTTCTTACTTCGGTAATAACTCAAACAATGGAAGCCTAGGATACACTAATGACCTACAAGTGGGAAATGAAGCATGGAAATGCTACATTAGTTGTAGGGTCATCTAGTTTGTTTTAAGTCCTTTCAAAGGCTGGAACTTAATGGCTATTTTGTTCCATAATCAACATACCAAAATTTCTGTTTTCAAACACAGAAAGACTCACATTCAAGAAAAATAAAAACAATGTTTGTTTATTTGAATGAAATGGTCAATTACAGGTTGAGTCAATATGCTTGATTAAAACAAACAACTCTTTAAAGAACTTTACTAGGTTCAAATCAACCCCTTGATTTGAGTTCCACTAATCTTTGGCATTGTTGCTTAGACCATATCAACAAGTTAACATTCAAAAGCTCTATTTTGATGGACTTTTGAAAGTTGATTGATTTCTAGATCATTTTAAGACAACTAGTCTTACTTGTTGAAAGTAACAAAAGATATGAACTATTGTTAGAACGCCTAGACAATAGAGTTCAAAGCTAAAGAAAAATTTTATGACTTTATGATTTCACATGGATTTGAGTGAATATAGGTTTATTTACTCAAATGTGATATAAGTTAAATCTGTTTGGCTAGTTCAAAGATTCAGAAGTATAAAATCCACTTGGCAAGAAATCATAAAGATCTAGGTTAGATCATGTTGATGATTACTTGAGACCAAATATGATCATCAATGATTGTGTAGGTCCATAAGATATGGCATATCTTAGTTGGAATAATCGAAGTCAATTAGTACTTGATTCGATTAATGATGAATCATAAAGACTTTTCCTATAATTTCTAAAACAAAATGCTCAACTACCACCAAACTAAACCAAATTCGTCAAAGCTATTAAAAAGTAATTTCAGGATATCTTTTCAATTATATATATCTAAAGAGTTGCTAAACTCAGTGGGAGCTTAGTGTTTGTTATTCAACAAACTAAGGCCCACGTCTAGATATATGTTTCATTGTGATTTATTCAAATGAGACACAAGGGTATTGTTTCTACCACGAATTTTTGAGAACATAATGTTTGTTTGCTCGAAATAATGTCATTTTGGAGATTCGTTTCCAAAATGACAAGTGGGAGAAAATAGACCTCGAAAGTCTTCGAGGCGAACAACAAACATAAACGGACATTCCGGAGGCTTTTCGAAGTTCTTTAGAAAATCCGAACACGTATTCTTTAAGGACTTTAGAAGTGGCTTTAAAGAATAGACAATCTCTTAGAAGACTTTACAAGTGCTTCAAGGAGAACAGAATATTCAAAGGACTTTTAAGTGGCTATTGATATTCTGTTGTTTGATGTTCTATACCCTTGTAGGCATAGAGTTCAAGTCACTGAAACTATGAGATTCTTCTATTAGATAGTGAAGAAACATGGAGTTCAGGTCACTTAAACTATGCAATTCTTCTATTAGATAGTGAAGAAACCTACAACTTGCAGTCAAACTATTATCATGTAGATTAATGAGTTTGTGACTTGTAAGAAAGCTATGACGAAACCCAGATTCCCTAAAATGGTTAGAGGCCATATATAGACCCAAATGTTTTAAATGGTTAGAGGCCATAAAACATACTCAATGTTTTGATGACAAAATTGAAATTTTGTTGATTTGCAAGAATAGTTTCACACCTATTGGTTGCAAAGTTTGTTTTAAGGATAAAAACCATCAAACATGAAATTGTGTTCACACACAAAGCTAGATTAGTTGCTAAAGGTTACAAGCAAATTCACGATGTGGATTGTGTTGAAACCTCATGCAAAATCGTAATGCTTAAGTCTATAATTCAAGCAATGATTGCATATTGGTACATATGGCAATTGGATGACAAAACGTATTCCTCAATCAAATGTTGGAATAAACTATGTACATGGTATGTCATAGGATTTGTGGATCCAAATAAATGCTTGAAAGAGAAAGCTAGCTTATAAAATCTAAGTACAGATTTAAGCAAGCAATTGGGAATTGGAATTTTATTTTAATGAAGCTAATAAGTATTTTAGTTTCATAAAATGTACATGATTCTTATAGATATATAAGAAGTTTAGTGGGAGTACATAAAAACTTAATTGGTCATATGTGTATCACACACATATCTCTCTATTGTAAAATAACATTCAAATGCTAATGACTTAGATTTGAGATTATTCATCAATGATGGACCATGGCGAAACTTAGTACATACTGGGTATTAAGATCTATTTACAAAGATCTTATGATATTGTTTTGGATTAAGTAATGGCATTTACTAAATCAAACACGAAAGTCTCCATTGGAGATATTCGACCCATGTGAATAAATCTAAGTAAAGGATGTTTGAACTATGTATAAGCATTTACTAAGTTAAACATCAAAGAGTCTAAATGAGATTCTTAACCTATATTATATGTCAAAGAATTTAGCTGAATTTAGTATCTACTGAAACTAGATAAGCTAAAGTTACATGAATAGAATTCAATTGGAAATTATTCTGCAAAAGAATTTATCATGTATGATATAATATGAGGATCGCCAAAAACGTATCGTATGACTTTAGGCATGACGAACATATACCAATCTCTATTGATCTAAGTGAAGATCAACTAGATTGAGATCAAGAATACTTATGGTACTTGAAAAGGTACATAGGAATAGTTCTTGATTCAAGGAAATAAAGATATGCTAAATATTGATGCTACACGCATAAACACTGGCAAAGGATCAAGCAAGACCCTTTGGAGTTAACCATTGATAAGGACGAGCTATAGAGCATCGTGTTTTGAAATGGCAACATGGATTGGAGACCATGAGTTGTTGCGTGGGAAATTAAAATATTAATTTCTATGTTCTAAGATACAGCTGGAAAGTATTCCACATATCTGTGAACTGCTTGGATAAGTAATTCCAAACAAAGCATCACTAGCAACCTATAAAGTTGAAGTAAAAGTACTTATTGCCTAAGAAGCAATAAAACAGGGTTGTTTATGTTAAAGAGTTATTCACTGAACTTGGGTAGATCACATGTCTGCTGGCTTGATGGTTCTTCATTGAAAAATGCGTAGAACCACTCTTGTAGCTAGAAAGAATAGATCACAAACTAAACACACTCAAAAGATATTATCATCTTATGTCGAAAAAGACATTCGATGAAAAAGATATTAAGATTGGCAAAGCATGATAACTAAACCTATGCAACAAGTGAGAAGCAACACTCACATTGTAGCACTGGAAATCAAGCGTAGCTTTGAATTCCATGAACTGTTTTTCAGATGGGTTTGAGGCCCATGGTTGTAAAACATTAGGGTTGAACATTTATCATATATGAAATGTATTTTTCATATTCCATTTAATCTTGGTTTAGTATTAAATGATGATATATTTGACGATATATTCAAGATAGACTGTCAGGACCAGTCCTGTGACTAAGAAATGTCTATCAAGTGAACTTGAATGTCAAAGGTTAAAAATGGTCCCTAGTCGGAGTTTTCTATAAAATTGGACGCATAGAAAACGTTAGACGATTAGAATGCAAGATGACTAGTAGTTCTGTTTCTTGAACTATGTGGACATGGCAATGTCATAATCATTTGCATAGATACTTACTTTGGGAAGACTAGTATCGGACAAGACCTATGAAACTTTACTGTAAGAGATGAAAATCTGTCATAAGTAAATTTCATTAAAATTATTAGACACTAAATCCTCAATACCTGAGTGATTTGAGATTACTTGTTTGAGAACTGGTTGCTTTGACGTTGACCAAGCGTCGCACCGTAAAAGGAGGCTATAAAGGCAACGCTCAGGTAATCACCTATCAAACAAATTCTAATCTCAAGATCGCAAGATTGGGATTGTCCTCCCATAAATCGGGATGAGATGCTTAAAAGTTGTACAAGGCCACTCGGAGAGCTAGAAACTGTGAAATGCATGGCCGTGCTCGGATGAATCATAGGCTATGATTATCTGTTTATTTGATTAGTTGAACTCTGAAACCGAGGAACACCTCTGGACATAATAAGGATGACAACTCTTACCTTATGTTCAAGAGCAAGCATCGAGCGACAAAGAAATTAGGAAATGCACACTTGTCCCTAAGGACAAGTGGGAGACTGAAGGAAATAATTCCCTTGGTCCAAGTATGCATTCAATGTTAAGTCTAATAAATGCGGTTCAGTATTAATTAACAAGTTAATAATTCAGTGAGATCAAGTGAGCTGAATGCCTGACTAGAGGCCGCTTCAGTTCAAGTGGAATTAATTATATTAATCCACATCTTACTCTTGACTGAACCCGTAGGGTCACACAAATAGTACGTAAACGGATCAAGTATTTAATGGCATTAAATACTCCATCTATGGATATTCGGAATCGACGGATCTTGGTTTCAGTGGGAGCTGAGATCGTCACAGGCAAGAAATGAATACTCCGGAAACGATGATATTGCCGGAAACCGAAATATGGATCGTATCGGAAATATAAATATTATCCAAGTCGTAGATGTTGCCGGAAACGGAAACATGGTACGTATCGGAAAATATTATCGGAAATGGAAATATTGCCGGAATCGGAAATATTGCCGGAAACGGAAATATTGTCAGAATCGGAAATATTATCGGAATCGGAAAATAATTCCGGAAACGGAAATATTAAATATTTGTTCGAAACGGAAATTGATTCCGGAATCGAAAATATTAAATATTGTTCGTATCGGAAATGAATTCCGGAACCGGGAATTTAATCGGAAGCGTATCGTACGAATAAACATCGGACGAGCTTGCTAGACGCAAGGCTTAGCACGAAGCTAGGCCCAACGCCTAGCAAAGCCCGCGCGCGACTAAAGCAAGCAAAGCCCAAACGCGAGAGCAAGGCCAGCATGCGCGCGCCCCTTGTGGGCTGCGAGCACTTGCTGGGCCTGGGCTCAGCGCGCGCGCGCGCATGGCGCCCCTCGTGGGTTGCTGCGCCTGCGTGTGTGTTTGTGCTTGCGTACGAAACCTTGATCGGTTAGGATTCGTATAAGATTGATTTCCTAAGTCTACTAGATAAATTAAGTGATTGAATTTTAGATTAATTCAGATTCACTAA
The DNA here is from genome assembly GCF_020520425.1 of Spinacia oleracea. Classification (NCBI taxonomy): domain Eukaryota; kingdom Viridiplantae; phylum Streptophyta; class Magnoliopsida; order Caryophyllales; family Amaranthaceae; genus Spinacia; species Spinacia oleracea. Next base: position 3,329,903 of record NC_079492.1, on the reverse strand, counting down.
ATCGTTTCCTAGTAGGATTCTAATATCCAATACCCATGCCCTATAAATAGGTGATCAATGCTCACAATTTAGATCGAGTATTCAAGTATTCAAAGTGATTTTTGAGAGCAAAAATTCAGTCATACAATTGCCTATATGTGCCGAAAATTCTAAGTACCTTAAGGGCGATCCTAGTTGGTCAAGCTTAAGGCGGATCTGGACGTGCTGTGGACTATCTACGGAGGGACGACACTTGGAGTCCTAAAGACTTGTTCTTGTTCGGTTCGGGCGCAGCTAGGGAAGGCACGCAACAAAGTGTATGCATCTAAACTATGCTAAATGATTATGTGTAAATAATATGCTTTCCTGGCTTTATGGTTTTTCCGCATGATTTATGAATTGTCATATGTATCATAACCTAACAAACCTATCCCAAGGGAAAAATCTACCACTACGCCGCTTTTATTTCCGTATTAAGTACGGCCTCCTTCGGGTTACAGCATGGACCTTTTGGGCTTGGGGCATGGGGCCCCTGCGGTAGGTGCTACTCTTGTATGCAGGTTTGCTTTGTACTGTTTTTGTGGGGTCATCCTCGATCTTTATTCCCATATTATAAACCCTCTTGAAGGTATCAAGGCTCAAGTATCTAAGATGTTGTTTGTAAGTTGGGTCCAGATTGTCAATGAATTTTTGGGCTTATTTGGTTTCAGGAGGCCAAATGACCAGTAATGCAAAATGTTTGGCTTGTGCAGCCGCTGAGGATTCGTTTTCCATTTTTAGTTGGTTCACGAGCAGGGTCATTTGGGTTATTTGGTTCTGTAGCTCTTCTATAGACATGTTTGAGGGTGCGAATCGAGTTTGGGGGAGCAGAGATCCTTGAAATGGGGAATGACGGACGGAGCTTGGAGTCACTAAACCTAGTGTTGGCGATATATCTTCGAGACGTACTAACCTTTGATTTCCCGATCGGCACCAAGTGGCAGGACCAGTCCTATGCATAAGATAAGCTAAAGTTTAGGTCCCAAAGTTTCAAGTATTACTTAGTCTAGACGTCGACTCTCTCTATTGGTTTTTTTTTTTTGCTCTTTCTTTTATTGGTACACTTTTTGGTTTTTTTTTTTTTGTCATTCTTTGAATTTTCGAAACACTTGCCCGTGTGATATTCATAGTTATTAGCGTGTTCGGTTTCGGTGCCGAACATTGTCGTCGTAGGAGGCCTATCAACGACACAAAGAGTTATTTATTTTTTGTTTTTTTTTTGAGTCGCCTCTAGAATCGAGTGCTTTTTCTTACGCCTTCGTAGCAATACTTCTTTTACGAACGTTTTTTGGTGCTACGTGTTTTTTTTTTCTTTTGCGCGGGCACCGAGGCTGCTGCGCCTGACCAGAAGGCCAAGCAGCAACTTCAGCGCCCAGCGTCGGGCATGAGAAATTCTGGCGCCCAGCCAGGGGCGTTGAAAATGCGTCCCTGGCTGATTCTCGTTTTCTGTTTGCGTCTACTTTTGTTTATGCGACTTCGATTTGCGTGCTTGCCTAATAACGTCCTTTACGCGTTGTGCAGCGTTTGTGGGATTCGTTACAGGCCATCCCGAGCGTCGCTTATTTTTGTGGCGATCATTCGGGTTTGCGGAACACGTATTTCGGTATAACTCTTTGGCAAATTAGTCTATGAATGTTTGGGCAATTTTTAAGGTCGTTGGTTTTCTAGGATAGTTTGTCACACACAATCACATATTTCGCTACACATAACTAACATTCATCATGAGGCGATAATAACATGTCATGTAGTTTATGATAGGCTTCTATGGGTAGTTATTTGCGCCTGGTTTGGTACCGCTTCTATCGTAGATCCAACACATGCCCCGGTCGAGGTAGTGTCTTCAACAGACGAATTTCGCCCAAGAGGCCAACCCGCAAGTGCAAGCCAAGGGGGCATGCAGGCGAGAGGGACCTAGTGGGCGAGCGATTGGGTTTGGGACGGGTGTGTTAGGTTATGATACATATGATATTACATAAATCATGCGGAAACAACCATTAACCCAGGAATACATATTATTTACACATAATCATATAGCATAATTTAGATGCATACTCTTTGTTGCGTGCCCTCCCTAGCTGCGCCCGAACCGAACAAGAACAAGTCTTTAGGACTCCAAGTGTCGTCCCTCCGTAGATAGTCCACAGCACGTCCGGATCCGCCTTAAGATTGACCAACTAGAATCGCCCTTAAGGTACTAGAATTTTCGGCACTTTTGAGCAAGATGTGTGGCTGAATTTTTCTCTCAAAAACTCACTTTGAATACTTTGAAACTCGTTATAAATTGTGAACCCAGGCCACATATTTATAGGGTTATGGAAAGGGAATTGGAATCCTATTCAGATACAAATTAATTAAACCTAGAATCCTACAAGAACTCTAATTTAATTAATTTATCAAATAGAATTAGGAATTTAATCATTAACCGAACTCTGCACGTTTTAGGGAACGTGCACGAACACAAACACTTACGCACACACACACACGGCAGCCACGATGGGCCGCCCATGCGTGCGTGCGAGCAGCAGCCCACGCAGCGAGGCCTGCGCGAGCCACAAGCCCACGCAAGCACCCGCGCGCGCTGCGCGCGCTGTGCGCGCTGCCACGGCCTGCTGGGCCTGGCCTTGCGCTGGGCCTGGCGTGGCTGTTTGTGTGGCGCGCTTGGCTTGCTGGGCGATGGCCTGGCTTCGTGCTGGGCCCTCGTCCGGCAGGCCTCGTCCGATGCTTATTCGTACGATACGCTTCCGATTAAATTTCCGATTCCGGAATTCATTTCCTATACGAACAATATTTAACATTTCCGATTCCGGAATTAATTTCCGTTTCGAACAAATATTTAATATTTCCGTTTCCGGAATTATTTTCCGATTCCGGTAATATTTCCGATTCTGACAATATTTCCGTTTCCGGCAATATTTCCGATTCTGGTAATATTTCCATTTCCGATAATATTTTCCGATACGTACCATGTTTCCGTTTCCGGCAACATCTACGACTTGGATAATATTTATATTTCCGATACGATCCATATTTCCGTTTCCGGTAATATCATCGTTTCCGGAGTATTCATTTCTTGCCTGTGACGATCTCAGCTCCCACTGAAACCAAGATCCGTCGATTCCGAATATCCATAGATAGAGTATTTAATGCCATTAAATACTTGATCCGTTTACGTACTATTTGTGTGACCCTACGGGTTCAGTCAAGAGTAAGCTGTGGATTAATATCATTAATTCCACTTGAACTGAAGCGGCCTCTAGCTAGGCATTCAGCTCACTTGATCTCACTGAATTATTAACTTGTTAATTAATACTGAACCGCATTTATTAGACTTAACATTGAATGCATACTTGGACCAAGGGCATTATTTCCTTCAGTCTCCCACTTGTCCTTAGGGACAAGTGTGCATTTCCTAATTCCTTTGTCGCTCGATGCTTGCTCTTGAACATAAGGTAAGAGTTGTCATCCTTATTATGTCCAGAGGTGTTCCTCGGTTTCAGAGTTCAACTGATCAAATAAACAGATAATCATAGCCTATGATTCATCCGAGCACGGCCATGCATTTCACAGTTTCTAGCTCTCCGAGTGGCCTTGTACAACTTTTAAGCATCTCATCCCGATTTATGGGAGGACAATCCCAATCTTGCGATCTTGAGATTAGACTTCGTTTGATAGGTGATTACCTGAGCGTTGCCTTTATAGCCTCCTTTTACGGTGCGACGGTTGGTCAACGTCAAAGCAACCAGTTCTCAAACAAGTAATCTCAAATCACTCAGGTATTGAGGATTTAGTGTCTAATAATTTAATGAAATTTACTTATGACAGATTTTCATCTCTTACAGTAAAGTTTCATAGGTCTTGTCCGATACTAGTCTTCCCAAAGTAAGTATCTATGCAAATGATTATGACATTGCCATGTCCACATAGGTCAAGAAACAGAACTACTAGTCATCTTGCATTCTAATCGTCTAACGTTTTCTATGCGTCCAATTTTACAGAAAACTCCGACTAGGGACCATTTTCAACCTTTGACATTCAAGTTCACTTGATAGACATTTCTTAGTCACAGGACTGGTCCTGACAGTCTATCTTGAATATATCGTCAAATTTGAAGGGACTCATCATTTAATACTAAACCAAGATTAAATGGAATATGAAAATACATTTCATATATGATAAATGTTCAACCCAAATGTTTTATAACCATGGGCCTCAAACCCATCTTCTAAAACAATTCATGGAATTCAAAGCTATGCTTGATTTCCAGTGCTACAACGTGAGTGTTGCTTCTCACTTGTTGCATAGGTTTAGTTATCATGCTTTGCCAATCTTAATATCCTTTTCATCGAATGTTCTTCGAGATATGATGATAAGATCTTTTCGAATTTGTTTATTATGTGATCTAGTCTTTCTTACTTAGATGGTGATTTTACTCATTTTGCAATGAAGAACCATCAAGTTAGCAGACGTTTTTCTTGCTTCAAGAGTGGTTCTACGCATTTTTCAATGAAGAACCATCAAGCCAGCAGATAGGTGATCTACCCAAGTTCAGTGAAGAACTTTAAACAACCCTGTTTTATTGCTTCTTAGGCAATAATCACTTTTACTTCAACTGTATAGGTTGCTAGTGATGCTTTGTTTGGATTTACCTATCCAAGCAGTTCATAGATATGTGGAAGACTTGTTAGGTTATGATACATATGACAATTCATAAATCATGCGGAAAAACCATAAAGCCAGGAAAACATATTATTTACACATAATCATTTAGCATAGTTTAGATGCATACTCTTTGTTGCGTGCCTTCCCTAGCTGCGCCCGAACCGAACAAGAACAAGTCTTTAGGACTCCAAGTGTCGTCCCTCCGTAGATAGTCCACAGCACATCCGGATCCGCCTTAAGATTGACCAACTAGAATCGCCCTTAAGGTACTATTATTTTCGGCACTTTATAGGCAAATGTGTGACTGAATTTTTCTCTCAAAAACTCACTTTGAATACTTTTTAAAACTCGTTATAAATTGTGAGCCCTAGCCTCATATTTATAGGGGTATGGAAAGGGAATCGAAATCCTATTCAGATACAAATTAATTAAACCTAGAATCCTACAAGAACTCTAATTTAATTAATTTATCAAATAGAATTAGGAATTTAATCATCAACCGAACTCTGCATGTTTTAGGAAACGTGCACGAACACAAACACTTGCACACACACGCACGGCAGCCACGATGGGCCCCATGCGTGCGCGCGAGCAGCAGCCCACGCAGCGCCCGCGCGCGCTGCGCGCTGCGCGTGCTGTGCGCGCTGTGCGCGCTGCGCAGCCTGCTGGGCCTGGCGTGGCTGTTTGTGCGGCGCGCTTGGCTTGCTGGGCGATGGCCTGGCTTCGTGCTGGGCCTCGTCCGGCAGGCCTCGTCCGATGCTTATTCGTACGATGCGCTTCCGATTAAATTTTCCGATTCCGGAATTCATTTCCGATACGAACAATATTTAATATTTCCGATTCCGGAATTAATTTCCGTTTCGAACAAATATTTAATATTTCCGTTTCCGGAATTATTTTCCGATTCCGGTAATATTTCCGATTCTGACAATATTTCCGTTTCCGGCAATATTTCTGATTCTGGCAATATTTCCATTTCCGATAATATTTTCCGATACGTACCATGTTTCCGTTTCCGGCAACATCTACGACTTGGATAATATTTATATTTCCGATACGATCCATATTTCCGTTTCCGGCAATATCATCGTTTCCGGAGTATTCATTTCTTGCCTGTGACGATCTTAGCTCCCACTGAAACCAAGATCCGTCGGTTCCGAATATTCATAGATGGAGTATTTAATGCCATTAAATACTTGATCCGTTTACGTACTATTTGTGTGACCCTACGGGTTCAGTCAAGAGTAAGCTGTGGATTAATATCATTAATTCCACTTGAACTGAAGCGGCCTCTAGCTAGGCATTCAGCTCACTTGATCTCACTGAATTATTAACTTGTTAATTAATACTGAACCGCATTTATTAGACTTAACATAGAATGCATACTTGGACCAAGGGCATTATTTCCTTCAGTCTCCCACTTGTCCTTAGGGACAAGTGTGCATTTCCTAATTCCTTTGTCTCTCGATGCTTGCTCTTGAACATAAGGTAAGAGTTGTCATCCTTATTACGTCCAGAGGTGTTCCTCGGTTTCAGAGTTCAACTGATCAAATAAACAGATAATCATAGCCTATGATTCATCCGAGCACGGCCATGCATTTCACAGTTTCTAGCTCTCCGAGTGGCCTTGTATAACTTTTAAGCATCTCATCCCGATTTATGGGAGGACAATCCAATCTTGCGATCTTGAGATTAGACTTCGTTTGATAGGTGATTACCTGAGCGTTGCCTTTATAGCCTCCTTTTACGGTGCGACGGTTGGTCAACGTCAAAGCAACCAGTTCTCAAACAAGTAATCTCAAATCACTCAGGTATTGAGGATTTAGTGTCTAATAATTTAATGAAATTTACTTATGACAGATTTTCATCTCTTACAGTAAAGTTTCATAGGTCTTGTCCGATACTAGTCTTCCCAAAGTAAGTATCTATGCAAATGATTATGACATTGCCATGTCCACATAGTTCAAGAAACAGAACTACTAGTCATCTTGCATTCTAATCGTCTAACGTTTTCTATGCGTCCAATTTTATAGAAAACTCCGATTAGGGACCATTTTCAACCTTTGACATTCAAGTTCACTTGATAGACATTTCTTAGTCACAGGACTGGTCCTGACAGTCTATCTTGAATATATCGTCAAATTTGAAGGGACTCATCATTTAATACTAAACAAGATTAAATGGAATATGAAAATACATTTCATATATGATAAATGTTCAACCCCAATGTTTTATAACCATGGGCCTCAAACCCATCTTCTAAAACAATTCATGGAATTCAAAGCTATGCTTGATTTCCAGTGCTACAACGTGAGTGTTGCTTCTCACTTGTTGCATAGGTTTAGTTATCATGCTTTGCCAATCTTAATATCCTTTTCATCGAATGTTCTTCGAGATATGATGATAAGATCTTTTCGAGTTTGTTTATTATGTGATCTAGTCTTTCTTACTTCGATGGTGGTTTTACTCATTTTGCAATGAAGAACCATCAAGTTAGCAGACGTTTTTCTTGCTTCAAGAGTGGTTCTACGCATTTTTCAATGAAGAACCATCAAGCCAGCAGATAGGTGATCTACCCAAGTTCAGTGAAGAACTTTAAACAACCCTGTTTTATTGCTTCTTAGGCAATAATTACTTTTACTTCAACTGTTTAGGTTGCTAGTGATGCTTTGTTTGGATTTGCTTATCCAAGCAGTTCACAGATATGTGGAAGACTTTCCAGCTATATCTTAGAACATATTTAATTTCCCACGCAACAACTCATGGTCTTCAATCCATGTTGCCATTTCAAAACACGATGCTCTTTAGCTCGTCCTTGCCAATGGTTAACTCCAAAGGGTCTTGCTTGATCCTTTGCCAGTGTTTATGCGTGTAGCATCAATATTTAGCATATCTTTATTTCCTTGAATCAAGAAGTAATCCTATGTACCTTTTCAGGTACCATAAGTTTTTCTTGATCTCAATCTAATTGGTCTTCACTTAGATCAATAGAGATTGGTATATGTTCGTCATGCCTAAAGTCATACGATACGTTTTTGGCGATCCTCATATTATATCATACATGATAAATTCTTTTGTAGAATAATTCCCAATTGAATTCTATTCATGTAACTTTAGCTCATTCAATTTCAGTAGATACTGAATCCAGCTAAATTCTTTGACATATAATATAGGTGAAGAATCTCATTAGATTCTTTGATGTTAACTTAGTAAATGCTTATACATAGTTCAAACATCCTTTACTTAGATTTATTCATATGGGTCGAATATCTCCAATGGAGTCATTCGTGTTTGATTTAGTAAATGCCATTACTTAATCTAAAACATTAATATAAGATCTTTGTAAATAGATCTTAATACCCAGTATGCACTAAGTTTCGCCTTGGTCCAACATTGATGAATAATTTCAAACCTAAGTTATTAGAATTTGAATGTTATTTCACAATAGAGAGATATGTGTGTGATACACATAAGACCAATTAAGTTTTAAGTACTCCCACTAAACTTCTTATATATCTATAAGAATCATGTATATTTTATGAAACTAAAATACTTATTAGTTTCACTAAAATACAGTTCCAATTCCCAATTGCTTGCTTAAATCTGTACTTAGATTTTATAAGCTAGCTTTCCTTTTCAAGCATCTATTTGGATCCACAAATCCTATGACATGCCATGTACATAGTTTATTCCAACATTTGATTGAGGAATACGTTTGTCATCCAATTGCCATATTTACCAATATGCAATCATTGCTTGAATTATAGACTTGAAGCATTACGATTTTGCATGAGGTTTCAACACAATCCACATTGTGAATTTGCTTGTAACTTTTAGCAACTAATCTAGCTTTGTGTGTGAACACAATTCCATGTTTGATGGTTTTTATCCTTAAAACAAACTTGCAACCAATAGGTGTGAAACTATTCTTGCAAATCAACAAAATTTCAATTTTGTCATCAAAACATTGAGTATGTTTTATGGCCTCTAACCCTTTAAAAACATTTGAGTCTATATATGGCCTCTAACCATTTTAGGGAATCTGGGTTTCGTCATAGCTTTCTTACAAGTCACAAACTCATTAATCTACATGATAATAGTTTGACTGCAAGTTGTAGGTTTCTTCACTATTTAATAGAAGAATCTCATAGCTTCATTGACCTGATCTCTATGTTTCTTTACTATCTAATAGAAGAATCTCATAGTTTCAGTGACTTGAATTCTATGCCTACTTGGGTATAGAACATCAAACAATAGAATATCAATAGCCACTTGAAAGTCCTTTGAATATTCTGTTCTCCTTGAAGCACTTGTAAAGTCTTCTAAGAGATATCTATTCTTTAAAGCCACTTCTAACGTCCTTAAAGAATAAGTTCGGATTTTCTGAAGCACTTCGAAAAGCCTCCGGAATGTCCGTTTATGTTTGTTGTTCGCCTCGAAAACTTTCGAGGTCTATTTTCTCCCACTTGTCATTTTGGAAACGAATCTCCAAAAGGACATTATTTCGAGCAAACAAACATTATGTTCTCAAAAATTCGTGGTAGAAACAATACCCTTGTGTCTCATTTGAATAAATCACAATGAAACATATATCTATACTTGGACCTTAGTTTGTTGAATAACAAACACTAAGCTCCCACTGAGTTTAAGAACTCTTTAGATATATTATGAAAAGATATTCTGAAATTACTTTTCAATAGCTTTGACGAATTTGGTTTAGTTTGGTGGTAGTTGAGCATTTTGTTTTAGAAATTATAGGAAAAGTCTTTATGATCCATCATTGATTGAATCAAGTACTAATCGACTTCGATCATTCCAACTTAGATATGCCATATCTTATGGAGCTAGATTGTGAAATTACAACACACAATCATTGATGATCATATTTGGTCTCAAGTAATCATCAATATGATCTAACCTAGATCTTTATGATTTCTTGCCAAGTGGATTTTATACTTCTGAATCTTTGAACTAGCCAAACAGATTCAACTTATATCACATTTGAGTAAATAAACCTATATTCACTCAAATCCATGTGAAATAATAAAGTCATAAAATCTTTCTTTAGCTTTGAACTCTATCGTCTAGGCGTTCTAACAATAGTTCATATCTTTTGTTACTTTCAACAAGTAAGACTAGTTGTCTTAAAATGATCTAGAAATCAATCAACTTTCAAAAGTTTATCAAAATAGAGCTTTTTGAATGTTAACTTGTTGATATGGTCTAAGCAACAATGCCAAAGATTAGTGGAACTCAAATCAAGGGGTTGATTTGAACCTAGTAAAGTTCTTTAAAGAGTTGTTTGTTTTAATCAAGCATATTGACTCAACCTGTAATTGACCATTTCATTCAAATAAACAAACAAACATTGTCTTTGTTTTTTCTTGAATGTGAGTCTTTCTGTGTTTGAAAACAGAAATTTAGGTATGTTGATTATGGAACAAAATAGCCATTAAGTTCCAGCCTTTGAAAGGACTTAAAACAAACTAGATGACCCTACAACTAATGTAGCATTGCCATGCTTCATTTCCCACTTGTAGGTCATTAGTGTATCCTAGCTTCCATTGTTTGAGTTATTACCGAAGTAAGAACCTCAAGCGGTATATGATACCAAGGAAGTTTGATTTCTAGGTCACTTCTCTTTAAACATAAACTTATAGGTAGAAACGGAATCGTAAATTCCTTTCATTTGTTCCTCGTTTTCCTATTTCTTGTACCCTTTCTTATAGTCTTAAGAATTGAATTCTTTAGTGTTGACTTTTATACTTTGTTAGACATGTCCAATGTCACCAACAAGGTTCTTTACCATTTTAATTTATGTTGAATATTTTGTTTCAACTAGATGATCTTACCAGAAGCTTCTAAAGTTCTCTAAGCATCGATCTATTCGAATGTCTAGGGACTAGACTCATTCGAGAATTAAATGGACAAAGATATTAGGTTGTTAACCATTGGTAAAGCTGAGCGTATTAAACTCAATGCTTTATGATCTCAAAACTACATTGTATTTTGAATTCACAAGCACCAATTGGTTTGCCATTCGATTTTGATATTCGAAAACAACCATAAAAGTCGCTAAAAGAAACGTACATTTTAAATTGCTCACTTTCTCTCATTTCCGTGAATCGTTCTTGGATTCACTACCAATCGAGGAAATTTACTGTTACCTTTCTAAAAGGATTTATTGCAGTGCAAGATATTTAATTATAAACAATAATTAAAACATACATTGAAGCATGCAAAGTCTAAACATTTATCATGAATAATAACTTGAAATTAAAGCAACCATGCAATTCAAACAAGTTATTAGCATTTTATTCGATTTTATTGTTCCGGCAGGTGTGAATAAAATGATTCCAAGACCCTAAAACCATTGAAGAATTGAGCACAGTTTGTCGACTCAATTCTAAAACATTTTAGGTAAGCAAAAGCCTTTTGCTAATAGTCTAGAAACTACTCTTGGTTGATAGGTACGTCTAAGAACTTATTAGGTAAACCTATCGATTTTGCCACGACATAAAAGGACTCCTTACTTATATCGTTGAGTTTCACCAAAACTAACATGTACTCACAATTATTTGTGTACCTTGCCCCTTTAGGACCAATAAGTAACACCTCGCTGAGCGAAAACTATTACTAGATTGATGTAAAGGATATCCAAGCAAGTGTATATTTTGGCATGGCACCTTTTAACTCAATTTTTAAGTTTGGAACTTAAGGCTCTTACTATGTTGGTTAGATTTTAAGTGAACTAAAATCCTTAATCATGCAACATAATCAAGCTTTTGATCTCATGCATTTTAAGACATATTTAAAAGCAATAAATAACTTAAAACATGCATAAGATATTTGTGATCTAGTATGGCCCGACTTCATCTTGAAGCTTTAACTTCAAAGTCCGTCTTGAAAATCTCCGTGGGAGGCACCATTTTCTTCAAATAGGATAAGTTATAACTAATTACAACTATTTGATGGTACGCAGACCATATTTGAAAAAATAACTTTGGTACTTTAGACCAATTACATTCAAATTAATGGTACGCAGACCATATTTTCTATCCTATTTGGGCCATACTAGTCACTTCATAACCTGCAAAACAGTACATATACAATATATACCATTCACCCATTCATTATCATGAATGGCCCACATAGCTGGTTAGTAAAACACATTATGCATCACGTAAACATTTGCAGCAATTAATCAAGGGCACCAATAATCTACCAATTATTCAGTCCTTATTAATTCTAATCAAGTTGTTTTAACCTTAAGGATTTGTAGACCTAATCAAGAGTTTATGACTAAAATACGCTCCCACTTAAACCAATAAATTCATATGCTTTACTAATTTTAAACATAAAAATGTATTTCTAGTCTAACCGGAAACATACAAATTTAATTAAAATTTAAAGCTCATATAAACTTATAATTGAATCCAAAAAGTTTAATTTAATTTCAGTCGTATTTAAATTAATTCATGATTTTAATTTTAGTAAAATAATTAGAATAAATAAAATTTATTATAATTACAATATTCAAAATTAAAATCCAAGAAAATAATTTAAATTATTAATTTTAAAATTAATTAAAATTACGTGAACTGGAATTTTCAAATTAAACATTCAAAACGATCTTTAATCGTAACGCAAACACCCTACGCGTTGCACGCCCATGGGCCGCACGCACACAGCCATTGCTGGCCATGTGCGCGCAGCCCATGCGCTCGTCGCATAGCTGCTGCATCCCCATCGCAAGCCTCCGCACGCATTGGTGCTCGCTGCGCGCGCCAGCGCTCATCGCACGCGAGCTATCGCTCGGAGTGCGCGCGCGACATCGCTCGTTGGGCGCGCGACATCGCTCGCTGGGCGGGCGACATCGCTCGCTATGCGCGCGAGCAATGCTGGGCGCAGCGCTCGTGGCACGCGAGCTTGCGCTCGCTGCGCGCGAGGCTGCGCGCTCTTGTGCGAGGTAGCGCGCGTTGTGGCGCAGCTCGCTTGCTGCCCACACGCGACTGCCTTGGCTCGCCCTTCGCCCATGCCCATTCGTCCATTGCTCGTGGCACACGACACAAGGCAGGGCTGCTGCCTTGTGCTCGTGCACTACGCCCTTGCTCATTGCATTCGTGCCACACGGGCGACGAGCTCCCTTGCTCGTCGTCGCATGCCCGCATTATACAACACCCCTTAAGGGTAACACGAAGCGTCCATTGCTTCGTGCATGCAAATTTTAGAATGCCTTTTACATGCGGAATTGACACAAAAATCACTCAATTCGGATGAGTAACTAAGAAACTGCCGAAAAACTGCGTACGTATAATTAAATAAACGCAATTTGCAATTAATTAACAATTACGAAAATTAATCACCCCTTTTAATTCTTGCAAATTTGTAATATTTAACCATGTTCATGCAATTTAGATTATGAAAATAATAAGGGGCTCGTGATACCACTGTTAGGTTATGATACATATGACAATTCATAAATCATGCGGAAAAACCATAAAGCCAGGAAAACATATTATTTACACATAATCATTTAGCATAGTTTAGATGCATACTCTTTGTTGCGTGCCTTCCCTAGCTGCGCCCGAACCGAACAAGAACAAGTCTTTAGGACTCCAAGTGTCGTCCCTCCGTAGATAGTCCACAGCACATCCGGATCCGCCTTAAGATTGACCAACTAGAATCGCCCTTAAGGTACTATTATTTTCGGCACTTTATAGGCAAATGTGTGACTGAATTTTTCTCTCAAAAACTCACTTTGAATACTTTTTAAAACTCGTTATAAATTGTGAGCCCTAGCCTCATATTTATAGGGGTATGGAAAGGGAATCGAAATCCTATTCAGATACAAATTAATTAAACCTAGAATCCTACAAGAACTCTAATTTAATTAATTTATCAAATAGAATTAGGAATTTAATCATCACCCGAACTCTGCATGTTTTAGGAAACGTGCACGAACACAAACACTTGCACACACACGCACGGCAGCCACGATGGGCCCCATGCGTGCGCGCGAGCAGCAGCCCACGCAGCGCCCGCGCGCGCTGCGCGCTGCGCGCGCTGCGCGCGCTGTGCGCGCTGCGCAGCCTGCTGGGCCTGGCCTTGCGCTGGGCCTGGCGTGGCTGTTTGTGCGGCGCGCTTGGCTTGCTGGGCGATGGCCTGGCTTCGTGCTGGGCCTCGTCCGGCAGGCCTCGTCCGATGCTTATTCGTACGATGCGCTTCCGATTAAATTTTCCGATTCCGGAATTCATTTCCGATACGAACAATATTTAATATTTCCGATTCCGGAATTAATTTCCGTTTCGAACAAATATTTAATATTTCCGTTTCCGGAATTATTTTTCGATTCCGGTAATATTTCCGATTCTGACAATATTTCCGTTTCCGGCAATATTTCCGATTCTGGCAATATTTCCATTTCCGATAATATTTTCCGATACGTACCATGTTTCCGTTTCCGGCAACATCTACGACTTGGATAATATTTATATTTCCGATACGATCCATATTTCCGTTTCCGGCAATATCATCGTTTCCGGAGTATTCATTTCTTGCCTGTGACGATCTTAGCTCCCACTGAAACCAAGATCCGTCGGTTCCGAATATTCATAGATGGAGTATTTAATGCCATTAAATACTTGATCCGTTTACGTACTATTTGTGTGACCCTACGGGTTCAGTCAAGAGTAAGCTGTGGATTAATATCATTAATTCCACTTGAACTGAAGCGGCCTCTAGCTAGGCATTCAGCTCACTTGATCTCACTGAATTATTAACTTGTTAATTAATACTGAACCGCATTTATTAGACTTAACATAGAATGCATACTTGGACCAAGGGCATTATTTCCTTCAAGACTCTCCAACTATATCTTAGAACATAGAAATTATTATTTTAATTTCCCACGCAACAACTCATGGTCTCCAACCCATGTTGCCATTTTCAAAACACGATGCTCTATAGCTCGTCCTTATCAATGGTTAACTCCAAAGGGTCTTGCTTGATCCTTTGCCAGTGTTTATGCGTGTAGCATCAATATTTAGCATATCTTTATTTCCTTGAATCAAGAACTATTCCTATGTACCTTTTCAAGTACCATAAGTATTCTTGATCTCAATCTAGTTGATCTTTACTTAGATCAATAGAGATTGGTATATGTTCGTCATGGCTAAAGTCATACGATACGTTTTTGGCGATCCTCATATTATATCATACATGATAAATTCTTTTGCAGAATAATTTCCAATTGAATTCTATTCATGTAACTTTAGCTTATCTAGTTTCAGTAGATACTAAATTCAGCTAAATTCTTTGACATATAATATAGGTTAAGAATCTTATTTAGATCCTTTGATGTTTAACTTAGTATATGCTTATACATAGTTCAAACATCCTTTACTTAGATTTATTCACATGGGTCGAATATCTCCAATGGAGACTTTCGTGTTTGATTTAGTAAATGCCATTACTTAATCCAAAACAATATCATAAGATCTTTGTAAATAGATCTTAATACCCAGTATGTACTAAGTTTCGCCATGGTCCATCATTGATGAATAATTTCAAATCTAAGTCATTAGCATTTGAATGTTATTTCACAATAGAGAGATATGTGTGTGATACACATAGGACCAATTAAGTTTTTATGTACTCCCACTAAACTTCTTATATATCTATAAGAATCATGTATATTTTATGAAACTAAAATACTTATTAGCTTCACTAAAATATAGTTCTAATTCCCAATTGCTTGCTTAAATCTGTACTTAGATTTTATAAACTAGCTTTTCTTTTCAAGCATTTATTTGGATCCACAAATTCTATGACATACCATGTACATATTATATTCCAACATTTGATTGAGGAATACGTTTTGTCATCCAATTGCCATATGTACCAATATGCAATCATTGCTTGAATTATAGACTTAAGCATAACGATTTTGCATGAGGTTTCAACACAATCCATGCCATGAATTTGCTTGTAACCTTTAGCAACTAATCTAGCTTTGTTTGTGAACACAATTTCATGTTTGATGGTTTTTATCCTTAAAACAAGCTTGCAACCAATAGGTGTGAACCTATTCTTGCAAATCAACAAAATTTCAATTTTGTCATCAAAACATTGAGTTTGTTTTATGGCCTCTAACCATTTAAAACATTTGAGTCTATATATGGCCTCTAACCATTTTAGGGAATCTAGGTTTCGTCATAGCTTTCTTACAAGTCACAAACTCATTAATCTACATGATAATAGTTTGACTGCAAGTTGTGGGTTTCTCACTATCTAATAGAAGAATTGCATAGTTTCAGTGACCTGAACTCCATGTTTCTTCACTATCTAATAGAAGAATCTCATAGTTCCAGTGACTTGAACTCTATGCCTACTAGGGTATAGAACATCAAACAACAGAATATCAATAGCCACTTGAAAGTCCTTTGAATATTCTGTTCTCCTTGAAGCACTTGTAAAGTCTTCTAAGAGAAGTCTATTCTTTAAAGCCACTTCTAAAGTCCTTAAAGAATAAGTTCGGTTTTTCAGAAGCACTTTGAAAAGCCTCCGGAATGTCCGTTTATGTTTGTTGTTCGCCTCGAAGACTTTCGAGGTCTATTTTCTCCCACTTGTCATTTTGGAAACGAATCTCCAAAAGGACATTATTTCGAGCAAACAAACATTATGTTCTCAAAAATTCGTGGTAGAAACAATACCCTTGTGTCTCATTTGAATAAATCACAATGAAACATATATCTATACTTGGACCTTAGTTTGTTGAATAACAAACACTAAGCTCCCACTGAGTTTAAGAACTCTTTAGATATATTATGAAAAGATATTCTGAAATTACTTTTCAATAGCTTTGACGAATTTGGTTTAGTTTGGTGGTAGTTGAGCATTTTGTTTTAGAAATTATAGGAAAAGTCTTTATGATCCATCATTGATCGAATCAAGTACTAATCGACTTCGATCATTCCAACTAAGATATGCCATATCTTATGGACCTAGATTGTGAAATTACAACACACAATCATTGATGATCATATTTGGTCTCAAGTAATCATCAACATGATCTAACCTAGATCTTTATGATTTCTTGCCAGGTGGATTTTATACTTCTGAATCTTTGAACTAGCCAAACAGATTCAACTTATATCACATTTGAGTAAATAAACCTATATTCACTTAAATCCATGTGAAATAATAAAGTCATAAAACCTTTCTTTAGCTTTGAACTCTATCGTCTAGGTGTTCTAACAATAATTCATATTCTTTGTTACTTTCAACAAGTAAGACTAGCTTGTCTTAAGTTGATCTAGAAATCAACCAACTTTCAAAAGGTCCATCAAAATAGAGCTTATGAATGTTAACTTGTTGATATGGTCTAAGCAACAATGCCAAAGATTAATGGAACTCAAATCAAGGGTTTGATTTGAACCTAGTAAAGTTCTTTAAAGAGTTGTTTGTTTTAATCAAGCATATTGACTCATTCCGTAAATGACCATTTCATTCAAATAAACAAACAAACAAGCATTGTTTTTGTTCTTCTGAATGTGAGTCTTTCTGTGTTTGAAGCAGAAATTTAGGTATGCTGATTATGGAACAAAATAGCCATTTAGTTCCAGCCTTGAAAGGACTTAAAACAAACTAGATGACCCTACAACTAATGTAGCATTGCCATGCTTCATTTCCCACTTGTAGGTCATTAGTGTATCCTAGCTTCCATTATTTAAGTTATTACCGAAGTAAGAACCTCAAGCGGTATATGATACCAAGGAAGTTTGATTGCTAGGTCACTTCTCCTTAAACATAAACTTATAGGTACAAACGAAATCATAAATTCCTTTCATTTGTTCCTCGTTTTCCTATTTCTTGTACCCTTTCTTATAGTCTTAAGAATTGAATTCTTTAGTGTTGACTTTTATACTTTGTTAGACATGTCCAATGTCACCAACAAGGTTCTTTCCATTTAATTTATGTTGAACATTCTGTTTCAACTAGATGATCTTACCAGAAGCTTCTAAAGTTCTCTAAGCATCGATCTATTCGAATGTCTAGGGACTAGACTCATTCGAGAATTAAATGGACAAGGATATTAGGTTGTTAACCATTGGTAAAGCTGAGCGTATTAAACTCAATGCTTTATGATCTCAAAACTACAATGTATTTTGAATTCACAAGCACCAATTGGTTTGCCATTCGACTTTGATGTTCGAAAACAACCATAAAAGTCGCTATAAGAAACGTACATTTTAAATTGCTCACTTTCTCTCATTTCCGTGAATCGTTCTTGGATTCACTACCAATCGAGGAAATTTACTGTTACCTTTCTAAAAGGATTTATTGCAGTGCAAGATATTTAATTATAAACAATAATTAAAACATACATTGAAGCATGCAAAGTCTAAACATTTATCATGAATAATAACTTGAAAATAAAAGCAATCATGCAATTTAAACAAGTCATTAGCATTTTATTCGAATTATGTGTTCCGGCAGGTGTGAATAAAATGATTCCAAGATCCTAAAATCATTGAAGAACTAAGCACAGTTTGTCGACTTAATCCTAAAACATCTTAGGTAAGCAAAAGCCTTTTGCTAATAGTCTAGAAACTATTCTTGGTTGATAGGTACGTCTAAGAACTTATTAGGTAAACCTATCGATTTTGCCACGACATAAAAGGACTCCTTACTTATATCGTTGAGTTTCACCAAAACTAACATGTACTCACAATTATTTGTGTACCTTGCCCCTTTAGGACCAATAAGTAACACCTCGCTGAGCGAAAACTATTACTAGATTGATGTAAAGGATATCCAAGCAAGTGTATATTTTGGCATGGCACCTTATAACTCAATTTTTAAATTTGGAACTTAAGGCTCTTACTATGTTGGTTAGATTTTAAGTGAACTAAAATCCTTAATCATGCAACATAATCAAGCTTTTGATCTCATGCATTTTAAGACATATTTAAAAGCAATAAATAACTTAAAACATGCATAAGATATTTGTGATCTAGTATGGCCCGACTTCATCTTAAAGCTTTAGCTTCAAAGTCCGTCTTGAAAATCTCCGTGGGAGGCACCATTTTCTTCAAATAGGATAAGCTATAACTAATTACAACTATTTGATGGTACGCAGACCATATTTGAATTGAAAAATAACTTTGGTACTTTAGACCAATTACATTCAAATTAATGGTACGCAGACCATATTTTTTATCCTATTTGGGCCATACTAGTCACTTCATAACCTGCAAAACAGTACATATACAATATATACCATTCACCCATTCATTATCATGAATGGCCCACATAGCTGGTTAGTAAAACACATTATGCATCACGTAAATATTTGCAGCAATTAATCAAGGGCACCAATAATCTACCAATTATTCAGTCCTTATTAATTCTAATCAAGTTGTTTTAACCTTAAGGATTTGTAGACCTAATCAAGAGTTTATGACTAAAAAGTGCTCCCACTTAAACCAATAAATTCATATGCTTTACTAATTTTAAACATAAAAATGTGTTTCTAGTCTAACCGGAAACATACAAATTTAATTAAAATTTAAAGCTCATATAAATTTATAATTGAATCCAAAAAGTTTAATTTAATTTCAGTCGTATTTAAATTAATTCATGATTTTAATTTTAGTAAAATAATTAGAATAAATAACATTTATTATAATTACAATATTCAAAATTAAAATCCAAGAAACTAATTTAAATTATTAATTTTAAAATTAATTAAAATTACGTGAACTGAAATTTTCAAATTAAACATTCAAAGCGATCTAATCGTAACGCAAACACCCTACGCGTTGCACGCCCATGGGCCGCACGCATACAGCCATTGCTGGCCATATGCGCGCAGCCCATGCGCTCGTCGCATAGCTGCTGCATCTCCATCGCAAGCCATCGCACGCTGTGGTGCTTGCTGCGCGCGCTCGCCAACGCTCGCTGTGCGCGCGAGCCATCGCTCGCTGTGCGCGTGACATCGCTCGCTGGGCGCGCGACATCGCTTGCTGTGCGCGCGAGCCATCGCTCGCTGGGCGCGCGACATCGCTCGCTGTGCGCGCGAGCCATCGCTCGCTGGGCGCGCGAGCCATCGCTCGCTGGGCGCGCGACATCGCTCGCTGTGCTCGCGAGCAACGCTGGGCGCAGCGCTCGTGGCACGCGAGCTTGCGCTCGCTGCGCGCGAGGCTGCGCGCTCTTGCGCGAGGCAGTGCGCGTTGTGGCGCAGCTCGCTTGCTGCCCACACGCGACTGCCTTGGCTCGCCCTTCGCCCATGCCCATTCGTCCATTGCTCGTGGCCCACGACACAAGGCAGGGCTGCTGCCTTGTACTCGTGCACTACGCCCTTGCTCATTGCATTCGTGTCGCACGGGCGACGAGCTCCCTTGCTCGTCGTCGCATGCCCGCACTATACAACACCCCTTAAGGGTAACACGAAGCGTCCATTGCTGTGTGCGTGCAAGTTTTATGAACGAATCGCATAAAAATTTAAAATTTATTTTTTAAAATTAATGACAAATTAATAAATAATATTAATTTCATAATTTTAGGGCGAAAAATCGAAAATTTATTATTCAATTGATTTCCGATTTACATGGATTCAAGTCTAGGTCATAAAAATTTAAAATTTATCATAAATTTACAATTTTTATGGTGGTTTTTAATCATAGGTTTCTAATTAAATTATAATTAATTATGAAAATGAAATTAATTCTAAATTATTCTAATTTTCAACAAATTAATCATAATTACAAATTAGATTGCATAATTAACAAGGCTAGGCATTCAAACTTGTTAAACATATACAGTAGGTCAATCAAAAATTCAAGATTTATCAACAAGAATCGCAAATATTTAATTTAACATCTTAAATTTACGAAATTTTGCATTCGAAAAACTAAAACCTTCGAAAAGTTATAGTTAGGCTTCGAATTTGAGAATTCTGGGTTCGGCAGAAAAAGATTATTTTTGTCAAAATTTTAGAATGCCTTTTACATGCGGAATTGACACAAAAATCACTCGATTTGGATGAGTAACGAAGAAACTGCCGAAAAACTGCGTACGTATAATTAAATAAACGCAATTTGCATTTAATTAACAATTACGAAAATTAATCACCCCTTTTAATTCTTGCAAATTTGTAATATTTAACCATGTTCATGCAATTTAGATTATGAAAATAATAAGGGGCTCGTGATACCACTGTTAGGTTATGATACATATGATATTACATAAATCATGCGGAAACAACCATTAACCTAGGAATACATATTATTTACACATAATCATATAGCATAATTTAGATGCATACTCTTTGTTGCGTGCCCTCCCTAGCTGCGCCCGAACCGAACAAGAACAAGTCTTTAGGACTCCAAGTGTCGTCCCTCCGTAGATAGTCCACAGCACGTCCGGATCCGCCTTAAGATTGACCAACTAGAATCGCCCTAAAGGTACTATATAGAATTTTCGGCACTTTTGAGCAAGATGTGTGGCTGAATTTTTCTCTCAAAAACTCACTTTGAATACTTTGAAACTCGTTATAAATTGTGAACCCAGGCCACATATTTATAGGGTTATGGAAAGGGAATTGGAATCCTATTCAGATACAAATTAATTAAACCTAGAATCCTACAAGAACTCTAATTTAATTAATTTATCAAATAGAATTAGGAATTTAATCATTAACCGAACTCTGCACGTTTTAGGGAACGTGCACGAACACAAACACTTACGCACACACACACGGCAGCCACGATGGGCCGCCCATGCGTGCGTGCGAGCAGCAGCCCACGCAGCGAGGCCTGCGCGAGCCACAAGCCCACGCAAGCACCCGCGCGCGCTGCGCGCGCTGTGCGCGCTGCCACGGTCTGCTGGGCCTGGCCTTGCGCTGGGCCTGGCGTGGCTGTTTGTGTGGCGCGCTTGGCTTGCTGGGCGATGGCCTGGCTTCGTGCTGGGCCCTCGTCTGGCAGGCCTCGTCCGATGCTTATTCGTACGATACGCTTCCGATTAAATTTCCGATTCCGGAATTCATTTCCGATACGAACAATATTTAACATTTCCGATTCCGGAATTAATTTCCGTTTCGAACAAATATTTAATATTTCCGTTTCCGGAATTATTTTCTGATTCCGGTAATATTTCCGATTCTGACAATATTTCCGTTTCCGGCAATATTTCCGATTCTGGTAATATTTCCATTTCCGATAATATTTTCCGATACGTACCATGTTTCCGTTTCCGGCAACATCTACGACTTGGATAATATTTATATTTCCGATACGATCCATATTTCCGTTTCCGGTAATATCATCATTTCCGGAGTATTCATTTCTTGCATGTGACGATCTCAGCTCCCACTGAAACCAAGATCCGTCGATTCCGAATATCCATAGATGGAGTATTTAATGCCATTAAATACTTTGATCCGTTTACGTACTATTTGTGTGACCCTACGGGTTCAGTCAAGAGTAAGCTGTGGATTAATATCATTAATTCCACTTGAACTGAAGCGGCCTCTAGCTAGGCATTCAGCTCACTTGATCTCACTGAATTATTAACTTGTTAATTAATACTGAACCGCATTTATTAGACTTAACATTGAATGCATACTTGGACCAAGGGCATTATTTCCTTCAGGGTGTACTACTAGCGAAAGTGCCGAGTGGAAAACATTCGAAGCGTATGCACCCCTCGATTGGCGATGGGTATCCTTAGTCCAAACTCCCTGAGGGAGCCAAGATTCATTATGCGGTTCTGCCCGTTCACATTAATATGCTGATTTTTCAGGTCGTCCCAACTTGATGGGGAAATAAACGCGGGGTAGGATCGTTTCACCCTTCGGCTATTTTGATTACCTACAAGCACGAGTATTTCCTTCACTATCCCCAGCGGAGTCGCCACTGTGAAGGGGTCGAAAAAGCACGAGGCTAATGCGTGACCTCGTCTCTCGTGGGTGTAACGATTCTTTTTATTCAATCAAGTGTAATTGGATTTCCTGTGAGTTTACACCCAATTGACTAGTAATATAGGAGTCGTCATTCAGTTTTTAACGACAATGAGAAAAACTGACAAAACCCGGTTATCGTGACATAAAGGAGTGCAATTATGTTTGACCACGACGGCCGTAGGTTCCCTTGTGATCCCTGGTGTGGGGATCTCTCAACATACACCCGCAAGGTAGAGATTGAGGGTTCGGGGGACTGTAACTACCGAGAGGAGTACTCGCTCGTCGATAACTCCAGAGGCAGGATATCCTTACTAGCTCAGCATAAATAATTGAAGGGACATGCGTTAACTATTAAACTAATCTGAGTTGATTTTAACAATATGCAACATATAATACTAGATCGATCGCGATTATCTGATTTAGATTGCATTAAGGGACCTAGCATGATAATCCAATTTCCCAAAAATATTATATTTATTAAGCGTGATAGAACAATCAGATTTAGTTAGTTTAACAGTTCATAAAAAGGGCGAGGAAAGCAATTAAATCATAGAAAAGGGGCACATTACGACGCACCCTTGAGAGGTGCGTCACGGTTCTCAGAAAACTAACCACTTTGACTTTGCTATTTCTCCTTTTTATTTAACGAATCTCAAATTATGGGACAGGATACGTTCTGTTCGATTTATGGATCGATTGCGACAGAACGCGTGAACAATTTCGCAGCGTGAGGCTTAGGCTAGGGGTTGGAGTCAATACTCAGAATATGAATTGTGTGTTTTTATTTCACGTCGAACTTGGGCTATATTTATAGAAAAGAGTTTGTGGAAAGATAGGATTGCAGAGCTCTAATCCATAAAGAATTAGGAAAAAACACGTACCAGGTATTTTCAGCGCCCAGGCCTGGGCGCCGAAGGCGTTGAAAATAGGGTCTGGGCTGTTTTCTTAGTCAGATTCGGATTCCTGCAATCCATAGTGTTTGAGACTTAATCGAGTCTTTTAGTGCGTATCAATTTCATGACGGAATGCGTCTGGGCCCGTTACGAACTCTAGGCTCGTTAGGATTTTAATTAATACGTAACTCTTATTTCCGAATCATATTAGGAATAGGATTCTCGCAGTTTTCTATCTCATTTAGGATTTATGTTGGAGTGCAACACCTAATTCTGACAGGTTTCTATCTTTTATGACTTGCCACTTTTAGAAGCTACCCTTTACGGCAGTTACTATTTTTAGCAGGTTTCCATAAATAGCAGGTTTCTATAAATAGCAGGTTTCGGGTGAAACGAGAAGGGTGATTGAGATTCGTTATTTTTATAGGAGATGCGTTGTCAAGTGGAGATTTATGTTTTCATCATCGAACCTTCCCTTTCGGGAATGGGGACAAAAGTAGGTGTCTACACCTATTCTCATCATAGTTGGAAAACTTGGCTGAAATTAAATAGAAAAATATCCATATTCGAGACCGCTATTTGCATTCATACTAACAAATGCTTAAAATAAACAACAATTCAAGTGCTTAGAAGTTACTCCATAACGCAAGAAAAATCATATCAATCATATGGAAGCTAAAAACAAAAGTCGCTGATATTTTGAAATAGAGGAAACATATACTTCGTATGCAAGAAATGTTGAATTCTCTTAGGGACGTTTTCTTAATAATAAAAACAAGAAGCTCAAACTGCATGGCAATTATCATAACTCAAACTTACAATAATTAATAAAAAAACGATTTTATTATGTGCAACCTTGGCCCCTAAGGGCTTACTGTGAAGTTTGTGAGTCTATAAGCAAATCTACAAATTATACGACAAAATCACTCATTAGTTGGTGTTATTAATCTTAATGAATTATCTACAAATTTCCCCAAACTTAAGTTCATTCTGAATATAGTTGGTCCATGGAAGAAAAATCTCATAATCATAGCAACCAATTTTCCAGTAGATCTTGTAGGAAAGTACAACAAGCATAAAAATCATCACCAACTTAACTATGCAGTCCAAACGTTAAGTATTGAGCAAATAAATTAGTTCAGACCACCGAAATCTGATAAGTAAAGTTAAAATAGCTAAAAACATCTAACACACATGATAATCATAAAAAAATTCATTATACAGAGCACACAACTTTCAAATAAAATCATTTTGAACCATCTGGCGCTAAGCTCTAGTAAATCCGAGATAAAAAAAAAATATAAAAGAAAAACTCTGAAACCCTAGAATTCACACGCACAAAATTGACGAGAAAGAGCGTAAAAAGCCTCCAATGCTATTGTTGTAAGCTTCTATCAAACCCTAAACTAATTATTCTCACGAAACATCCAATTAGAAAAGGGGAAACATAGGGTGAAGTCACAAAACCTAAATCACAAGGGAAAACAAAAATTACCTCATGCCCAATTCATTAAAATCACAGTCAGCCATTGAAGATTGATGAAGCTTGGTTTCGCAAACGCAAAACCTAAGTTAGTTCTGAATCTCCAGCTGAACAAAAGGATTATAGTTGGTACAACAATCACTGGAAGAAGCAGATGAGAAGTTGCTTGCTTGGAGAAGAGAGAAAATGGATCAGATGTAGAAAGAGGAGGGAGAAAGTGGACATCCAAGTCAAGGAGTAAGGGGATGATGGCAGAGAGGAAAAACATGAGGAGAAAAGGGAAGGGTAGGGCACAAAACGTGGCAGAGAACTAACCCAGGGCAAAGATGTACCCACACTGCTACTAATAAGGAAAACGAAGGAAGGAAAAAAGGGTGAAACGGACAAAATACTATTGCTCGTGAATAGTAACAAGGAACTCCTTGCTTTTAAAGAGTTAGAGATTAGAGATAGTACTGCAAATTATTAACAAAGCAAATGATAGATTTTTTTGTTTGTTAATTGTTCTTTTCCTTTTTTTATTAGTTTTTTGGCTGCATAATTTGGTAAATAATTGCAAAATTCACAATAACGCCTCGAACATCTTTGCATAACATCTATATCTTCTAATTTAATTTATTTCACGCATGTCAGGAAGCCACGAGTATATTTTAGTACTTCATGTTCCGTAAGTTTTTTAAGGTCAAGATTAATTTACCACATAATCTCCTCATTTCTAGGCATTTGGGTGAAATTTACCGTTTAATTTGTAAGATTAAACCTTAAGTTTAGTCGTTTAAGAAATGTCCAACTCTCAAATATTTCTACAAATTGTACCATTAAAATGTCCGACACTCAAGCTTGAGCCTAGGGGCGGGGGTTGGCCCAAACTATATGGGCTTTCCTACCCTCTCTTCATAACTATCTAATTTGACTACAAATTACAAATGAGAAAAAGAGATTTCAATATGTGAACTTGTACACAAACTCTCAGTTTTAATTACTACGCTAATGATTTAGGCCTTTATTAGTCGATAAGGTATTATTTATTCGATAATTTTTCACGAAACTACTCCTCATTCCTCAAAGAGGAGTGACACGAGACAACTCTTGCTAAAATCATTACTCTTCATTCTCACGTGCTTCTCGCATTAGGAAAATATTGCGAGTTGAAATTGATTATCTACGTTGAAAAAATCGAGGGAAAATGAGTAAATTGTAAGTATAGTTGGTTGCTCTTCCTATAAACAATTGGTTTTAGAATGGAACATGACGGGGTTGTATATTGTCAAACTCTCCTTCGACGTGGACTTCTGGTTAATCACCCGTACTATTATTAGTTAGTGACGATTAATTAGGGTATTGTTATATTCAAGTGTGCATTTATTTATAATGACTATATATAGTAAGAGTGTAAGACAAGTTAGCATGAGTTGCCATATTTGTAAGCAAGACAATTAGACAATTAGTCGTACTATATAATCTCATCAATCATCAATCATCAATCTATTACTATATACTAAAAGAGACACCAGGAATGACACATGTCAATTCCTGGTGCGATTTTTTCCCGCAAAAAACCCTTTCCTTAAAAAAAATGTACTTTATTCTATTTTTATTTTCTCTCCTTTTGTATAAATGTTCACAAATAGAAAAAATTATAGGATTACGGAGTATTAAATATGACATTATCTGACAATTTTGGTAATATTTAGTCATGTCGTCATAACAATAATAAAAAACATTCTTACTCAATATTTTGTTCATATTAAGCCTATCAAATATTTAATTTGGTCAAATCAGCATATTAAACATATAAAATATATAATACGTAATAGAGCGGAAATTGTATATTATATGATAAAATGAGTATGTTCGAGATTTATTAATTACGCAATAGATTTAAGGGATAAATATTTCAGTTAAAAAAAGATGGTCAACTAATAATTTTCAATTAACCGTGTGTACACGGGACCTAATCTAGTTCACGATATAGCAATGATTATCATTAGCATGTTCCACTCACCATTCACCAACTATACTCATTAAGTCATGATGCTCCAATCCATTTCATGAAAAATGATTAGATATTTTAATATTGGACCGACAATTTCTCATTTATTTCTTTTACATATCAATATCATACGATTAAGTAGTAAAAATAGGTATATGATAAGTTTATAACACTCGTTAAGCAATAATATTAGAGATAGATTTGTACATTTCTCAATAATTTTTACCATTTTACCGAGATAATTAAGATCCTTATGATGCAAGGTCATGGTTAGACAATCTGACTAAGAGTTTTTAGTCGGACTAAGCTCATATACACACTTACTTAACAATTTAAACTAAGCAAATTTCGCATAATTAAAAAACCGTTAAACTCCGCTATAAATATATAAAAGTATTACGATATTGTTACCTTACTTCACTACTCCGTATATTCTAATTACTTTACTCCGTATATTCTAATTACTTTTATAGTAAAATCAATTCATTAATACTCTTTAGTTTCCTTCAAAACATTAGTCATTGACAAGAGGACAACAATTTCATGCTTGGTCAAGAAAAGGCAAGAATAATACTTTTATTTTCGCAGCCAAAGACTTTGACAAATAAAACGGTTTAGTATTATTTTTGTTGAAATAGTTTTTACTTCTATTATTTTCTTTTATTGTCCCTTTTTTTAAAGTTTTCTCTAGAAGAAAAAGACAACTCCTTGACTCTTGTAATCCTAGTGAATTGTTTTTCCATTAATATTTTTATTATTTTACTATTATTATGTTTTCCCTTTTGATGTCAAACGCTAACCTTTTGTACGCGTAATAACTATTTTATTTTATTTTATTTAAAATAACGTTAAATTTCTTATTTATGTTAGGCAACGTGAGTGTTTCTCCATGTATACAAGGGAAGCTGATTAATGAAAAATTTGCATAATGATAAAAGTTTGATCTCGATCATAACTTCAATATCTATGATCAAACGTTACTAAAAACACTTTTTGGATGAGGATACTTTTACCATTCTCCTTCACTGTTAAATATAGTAATATGTCAAATACTATGCAAATATGGATCATTAGACTGTAATGACCGGCGAGAAGTATCATTTTAATTGGTCATACTCCTAATTATATACCGTAAAAATATTACGTGTGAACAAAATATTTAAAAAATATAAAATATACCGTCCTTATTTGAATGTGTTTCCTTCTAAAAATGTATTGTCAAATTTTCAATTACCAAAATGACGAAGGAATTTGCTTACTAACATGGAGTGCATTTGAAAAGGAAAAAAAAAATATAGTATGTTTGTTGACTATGACTGCATTTTGTCACATATATTTTTCTTCTAAGGAGAGAAAGACGACAATGAAAGATAGAAGAATCATTTAGTGTCTCATGTAGACATGTACATTGCTCATATAGCTCACGTAATTAACAAACTTACACGAAATATTATATTTTATAACGCATGGTCACCAACTTTTGGATTTCATACCTCCCCTTATTTATGATTTTACGATTATTTATTTCCCACCAATCTTGAAGGGGTTTTGTTTGTTTTTGAAGAGAATATGAACATTTTATCATTAATAAATCGATTTTACGACATCTACAACAGTAATTCGCCATAGATAACATATACTATTTTGTAGTTCTTCATCCAATTTGCTAGTATGAACAATTCGGTGCCGCTTCTTTGATATGGTAGTATTCCCACCATAATAGTCTTTTGATGCCTGATGTTAGCAATTGAAATATGATTTTCATCTTGACTTTCTTGATCTCCAACCAGTAATATATTTTCCTCATACACAATAGATCTAAAGACGTTTGAAAATTTTGAGAACCCGATCTGAGTATATTTATTATCGTGAGCTTAACAAAGTTCTATAGACACTCGTTAGAAAATCCGTTATTATTGAAGAAAAAAATAAAAGAAAAATTAAAAAAAAGGAGTTCGTTTACCGGCTAAATTTCTCCAGTTTTTCCACCCCTCTCTCTTTCAGCGTGTCTCTATCTTCCATTCTCCTCACCCATTTCTGATTTTTCTGTTCTTCACTGTACTTACATTACCAAAAAACTAAATTCTCCATTTATTTTTGGACAATCCAAACAGATTCTACAATTGAAGTAAAAATCCAATCTCCCCTTTCAGTAGCTCGATTCAGATAATTGGTTAACCTATATTCAAATCATTCTGCTCACCTACCCACATTTCCTTAATCCTCATCTACCCTTCCCAAGATTAAACCTTTTTCCCACTACATTTTCTGTTTCTTCAATAGCATTAAATTTTGCTCAATTTTTTACCCAAAAAAAAGGAGATTTCTTACCAAGTGGGTCCAATTTCTGTTTTCTCCCCACATTTTTTTCGACAATGTCGAAGTGGGTACCTCAAAACCCCACCAGAATCACTTCTAATCCATCTGGGTATTTCAGTTTATGCCTTTAGCTTGGATTTTGTTTAGATATTTTTTTAAAAAAACATTTTGGACCTAAATTATGGCTCTAAAAGCTGATACAATCATTTTGGGATGTGGGGTTCTTTCATCATCCCCTGATTTGGGCAGTAGACCTTGTTTTGGAGGGTTAAGTTTTAGGAGAGATCTTAAGAAATTAGGGAAATGGGAGTGTTTTTGTGGTGTTTTGGGACAAAGGGCAATCACCCCTGTTGATGATGAGAAGCCATTGAAGTCTGCTCAGCCTCCTCAATCTTCTGGGGTGATTCAGAAAACTGAGCATTCTGGGTTTCATAGGGATTTGAATTCTCTTCCCAGTGAGTTTTGTTTTCTTCTTCTTCTGATTATTGTTATAAATTTGTTATGTTTAATGGATTTAGTTTGATTTCTATGATGGGTATTTGTGCATGTTATGATTTTGTTGTTTGGATGAAAGAATTGTTTGAGTTGAGATCTGGCTAGGATGAAAGCTTGAATTTTTTTTAGTTTTTGCATTGTTGTTGAATTGTTTATTGAAGGAATGAGTGGTGTAGATTGATGTTTTATTGATCATCTTGGTGATTGTTTGCATGATGATATTATGTTTTGTATGTCTATAATACTGCATTGTATGTGTCTATGTGATTGTGGTGCAAGGTTTGCTATCAATTTTTTTTCATGGACTTCTTGTATTTTGTGCTTAATTCTAGACAAAATGTGAGATGTAGCTTGATCTTGGCTTGGGGAGTTGAGGGACAAGTGTCACGGTTTGAATGGATCGTAACAAGGTCAGGTCGAGGTGTTTATCCGAGGGTTAAACATGGCTATTTCTAAGAATTATCATTAGATTTTGGTATAAATGTAACCTTCCAAGTATTGTTTTGTATCGGGGTGTCTTTTTAAGGTTTGGAACTAGATACTTTTGGATTGGAATGTTACTTCATCCGTGATAGTCGATTAGTGTTGTTTTGCTTGAGAATAGTCCTTGCTGACTAAGAAACTTCCGTCTACCCTGGCGGTTAGTATTGTAAAATTCATAGAGTTAGGTAATGGTAACGAATTGGAGTGTAATATCATTTGAAATTTACCTCGTGAAAGTCGTTAGTATGGCATCTCTGCTACTAAGTTTATGCTTTACTTCATTGGTTCTGATTAACTCTGCTTCATGGTTTTCGATATTGCTTGAAACGCATTGGTTTTTCAATTTGTTGGACCAATATATCTCTAGTCATAAGCTTTTTTGGTTTAGCATTATTATTGAATTGATTTTTGAAATCAATGAGTTCTGTAGAGGGAGATTCCCCAGCATTTTGATGTAGGCTCCACGATTTTTTTCTTTGGCATATATATTAAGTTGCATTTTGTGTGATTGTGATACAACAGACGTTACCTATTTTATTCCCCCATATGATCTAAGATTCATGTGCTTAGTTCTAAAATATGAGATGTAGATTTATCTGGACATGGGGACAAGGATAAGATCTATATGTCCATCCAAAGGTTAGAATGTTAGATTTGGTTATATTAGGAAGTATCATCAGACTATGGTATAATTTTGACTGTTCAAGATCGATTTTCTTTTTTAAAAATTGCGGGGTCTGTATGTTTAGAACTGTATTATTTTGGATTCGGATGCTATTTGTCAAAGTCGCTTTTTATTGCAGTGTAGAGGCTACTCTGTAGTATTCCTTACTGCCAACTGTCGAGCTTCCCTCTACCCTAGCAGCTAGTTTAGTAAATACTACGAGGAAATGGTGGCAACTTTGAGTTACGACCTGCAATATAAAATATCCTACATAAATGCCCACGGTAATGCATCTTCGGCGCTTTGCAATTAAGTCCTCCCCCCGTCTCAATATGATTCAAACAGTTTTGGTTGTTGTCTGTTTCACAATTACAGAAACATTCCTTTCGTGGAGTATTTAAAGCTGAAGATTTTCATTTCTTCATATCTCCCTCCTCATCATTAATAATCGTGTCAGAGATCAATGTTTCAGTTGTAATTAGACGGAGGGAGTATATATTTTCATCTTTGGTTTCCATTGCTTCTCCTTCATGGTATTTAATCTCGGCCGTTACATATTGTTACTCAACATTCCCCTAGTCATAAAGGGTTGGTACGTAGTGGCCAATGAGGAATGACCAATATAAGGCCAAAATGGGATAATGAACCGACATAACTGTTTTTGACTGACACCGCCGTAGAATACAGTATTGTGATTCCAGCTATTAATGCAATCACATCTATACCTTGATTTAGAATCTTTCCCCCTTTCTCCCACCTCTGAGGGTTAAGAACAAATGAAGGTAACATAGACTTCATATTTATGTGCTTAATTCTAGACAAAATGTGAGATGTAGCTTGATCTTGACTTGGGGGACAAGGTCACGGTTTGAATGGATCGTAACAAGAAGGTCAGGTTGAGGTGTTTATCCGAGGGTTAGACGTGGCTATTTCTAAGAATTATCATTAGTTTTTGGTGTAAATGTAACCTTCGAAGTATTGTTTTGTATCGCGGTGTCTTTTTAATGTTTGGAACTAGATACTTTTAGATTGGAATGTTACTTTATCCATGATAGTCGATTAGTGTTGTTTTGCTTGAGAATAGTCCTTGCTGACTAAGAAACTTCCGTCCACCCTGGCGGTTGGTATTGTAAAATTCATAGAGTTAGGTAATGGTAACGAATTGGAGTGTAATATCTTTTGACATTTACCTCGTGATAGTTGTTAGTATGACATCTCTGCTACCGAGTTTATGCTTTACGTTATTGATTCTGATTATCTCTGCTTCGTAGTTTTCAATATTGGTCGAAACACCCTTGGTTTTTCGGTTTGCTGAACCAATTTATCTCGAGTTATAAGGTTTTTTGGTTTGGCTTCGTTATTGAATTGATTTTTGGAATCAATGAGTTCTGTAGAGGTAGATTTCCTAGCATTTTGATGTAGTCTCCACGATCTTTTCTTTGGTTTATATTATGTTGCCTTTTATATGATTTTGATACAATCATACTAGAGATGTTACCTGTTTTATCCCCCCATATGATCTAAGAGTTGTGTGCTTAGTTTTAAAGAAAATATGAGATGTAGATTTATGTGGATTTGGGGACAAGGATCAATATGTCCTTCCAAGGGTTAGACGTGGTTATATTTAGGCAGTATCATCAAGACTTTGGTATAATTTTAACTGTCCAAGATCGTTTCTTTTCTAAAATGCGGTGTCTGTTTGTTTAACTGAATAATTTTGGATTGGGATGCTATTTGTGAAAGTCGCTTTGTGTTCCATTGTTAGAGGTACTCTGTAATATTCCCTACTGCCAACTGTCAAGCTTCCCTCTATCATCCTAGCAGCTAGTTCTGTAAATACTACGAGGAAATGCGCGACTTTGAGTTTACGACCTGCAATATCAGTTGAAATATCCTACATGAATGTCCATGATAATGCATCTTTGGCGCTTTGCAACTAAGTCCTCCCTCCGTCTCAATATGATTGAAACAGTTTTGGTTGTTGTCTGTTTCACAATGACTGAAGCATTCCTTTCATGGTGTGTTTAAAACTGAAAATTTTCATTTCTTCATATCTCCCTCCTCATCCTTAATAATCGTGTCAAAAGTCAATGTTTCAGTTATAATTAGACAGAGGGAGTATATGTTTTCATCTTTGGTTTCCATTGCCTCTCCTTCTTGGTATTTAATCTCGACCGTTACATATTGATCTCTCAACCTACCTAATCAACATTCCCCTAGTCATAAAGGGTGTACGTAGTGGCCAATGAGGAATGACCAATATAGGGCCAAAATGGGATAATGAACTGACATGACCGTTTTGACTGACACCACAGTAGAATACAGTATTGTGATCCCGGCTATTATTGCAATCACATCTATACCACAATTTAGAATCTTTCCCTCTTTCTCCCACCTCTAGGGGTTAAGAACAAATGAAGGTAACATATAGTAGTAGTGAAGTGTCACCGTGTCACCACTCGTCATCGTGGACATTCCATGTAAAATTACAAACTCGTTTTCCTTTCTTTAATTTGTAGTTTTATAACAAATGAGCCTCTAGATTATTATGTTTGGGATTCCGCAGGGTTGGGAGCCCAGGAAAACAATGAATATTTGAAACCAATGGTCTATTATACTAATTGATATAACATGATGTATAGTCTGAGAAAATATGACTGCTGACTAATCGGATTTGTGCCTTTTCTCGAATTTAGTTTCTGCCTTGTAAGTATTTCTGGTGGTTAGTAGTTGAAAGATTGAGTGGACTTAATCTCTTTTCTGGTAATAACTTACTATTGTCTAGTTACCATAACTCTATTACTAATTCTACTATGTGTAAAGTTTGCTCATATCTGACTATTACCACTTATGGATACATTGCCATATTGGAGACAGGCCATTCTGAAAGACATAACTTATTAGGAAACATATTATTTAGATATAATTGATCAATATGCTTGGAGATGGTCTTTCCTGAAATTTAGGGGGTTTACTCATGTATAGCTTAAATTGTGATATATTTCTCATTGTTAACATGTTTTCAACTGCAGAACCATTGTCTGCCTCTGATCTCTCTACGTCTCGCAATGGTGGCTCAAAAGTCCGGGTTGCTTATCAAGTAAATGCTTATTTATTGTATTTGTCATTCTAGAATAAAAAGTTCTAATTATTTACTAACATATAGATTTTAATGCTTATCTTAGGGGGTACCAGGATCATATAGTGAGGATGCTGCTCTAAAAGCATATCCAAATTGCGAGACTGTTCCTTGTGACGGATTTGAAGCTGCTTTTAAGGTTTAACTTGTGTTGTTAGCACTTAAATGGTATGCTACGTGCAAATATTAATGCTTGCCATGTCGTCTTCTCTTATCTTTTTCTGCAGGCAGTTGAGTTGTGGTTAGTGGATAGAGCAGTTATACCTATTGAGAATTCTGTGGCTGGTAGTATTCACCGCAATTATGATTTACTCCTCCGGCATAGGCTACATATAGTGGGTGAAGTTCAGTTAGATGTTAACCATTGTCTGATGGGGTTGCCTGGCATCAGAAAAGAGGATCTAAAGCGTGTATTGAGTCACCCTCAGGTGCTTAGCTCCCCCCCTCCCCCAGTAGTTAGCATGTACTAAAGCCGATTTTTATGATACATTTCTACTATTTTTTAATGTCTGCTAAGAGCATCTCCAATGGTTACATGTAGGGATTAGCTTGCAATTTTCATAAAATTTTTAGCTACTAGCCAACCATTGGAGTACATATGAGCAATTAGCCCAGTTAAGCAAATTAGCTTGGAAAAAAAAAGAACGGAGAAAAATTTGTTTATTTGATAAACTTGTGAATTGAATCACAAAAATAAATTTTTTTAAAAAAATGGTTAAAAAAATAAAGCAACTTGCTAACCATTGGAGCAAAATACACATGAAAAAATAATAGCTTGAAAATCTGACATGGCAAATGAAAGCAACTTACCAATTTGCTTACCATTAAAGATGCTCTAAGCTCTGCCTAGGCATCAGTAATGACTAATGAGGCATTCTTAATTAGTGAACATTCCTTGTTGCAGGCGCTTGATCAGTGTGAAAAGACTCTGAGCAACTTGGGTCTTACTAGAATTAGTGCTGATGATGCTGCTGGTGCTGCACAGGTGGTACTCAAGAACTTTGATGGACTTCATGCTCTGATTCAAGACCGAAGGTGTTCTAATATGCAATTTTTTGATCCAGGTTGTAGCTTTGGAGCGTGAAAGAGATACAGGTGCGGTGGCTAGTGCTCGTGCTGCAGCTATATATGGCCTTAATATTCTCGAAGAAAGAATACAGGTACCCCCCCCCCCCCCCCCCCCCCAAAAAAAAAAAAATCATAGTGAACATTTATTTGAAGCACTTGACCGTAGTCGTGACATCATGGCGTCAGGTTAACGTAGATGCAGACTTGCAGTTCTTGGTTTTTGTTTTGATTATGGACCTATACTTAGGTTTTTTTAAATTTCAGTCTGTTGAATCATAGCAAATCTTTTGGATGTGATGTATTCTGTTAAACCACTACCCATGCTTGGTATTTACTGTATTGTGGTCTTTTAGGTCTGAAGTGTGTATGATAGATGATTTAAGAACAGGACCAAGATAAGCTTAAAGCTCCATTGCTGCTATTCTCCAAGATTTCTGTAGATCTAGCAAGTTTTTTCTATTTGATATTTTCTTGCTAAGTTGCTAGAGTTTAAACCAGTAATGATGTTAATAAAGGGGATTGGATCCAGAGTGAGCTAGCAATGGCTGAGTTGAGACAAAATTATGACTCTTCCTTGTCAATGAAGCTGACTTGTTTAAGTATAGTGTGTTGTTTATCTACCTATTCAGGGGATTAATCTGTTATGTCAAAAGACGTGTTTAGTTTAAATTTGATTCATATTGTAGAGATAGTATCTTCTGATCAAATATCATAAACGTCCTGAACTTACTTTCAGTTTGATGACACACTTTGCAGGATGACAAGGATAATGTTACCCGTTTTATGATACTTGCCAGAGAGCCTATTATTCCGGGCACAGATAAGCCTTATAAGGTATAACTTTACTTCAACCTAATTCAGACTAAAAATAAGCGGTCTATTTCTTATGTGTTAATACACACCATTGTTACCTGATTCGCCAGTATGGGATTATATACAGGTTCACAATTTGCTACCTAAGTTGCTAAATTGACAAAAAAATGTAACGTTTTCATGTTATAATTCGCTTTTTCGGTTCGCAATTCGTGGAGTGGTTAGAGAGTGGTTCTTTTGTTTTTTAGTTTGATTTTGGAAGCCAAAATTAGTGGTCAGAATTATGAGATTTACCATAAAAAGTCAACTATGGTGATTTACCTAGGAAGTAATTCTAACTTTTTATGAACTGTTATGTTTGCTTCAGACTAGCATTGTCTTCTCTTTGGAGGAAGGCCCTGGTGTACTTTTCAAGGCCTTGGCAGCATTTGCTCTTCGAAATATTAATTTAACAAAGGTAAGTTAAGCACTTAAGCGGAAGTATTTGGCTGTGTTGTCTAATGTCTAATCACTGTGGTTTAGCGCTGATTCAGCTTTTCTATTTCACGGGTGTGTAGATTGAGAGCAGACCGCAAAGGAAACGTCCGCTTCGCATTGTGGATTCCTCAAATAAAGGAAGTCCCAAGTAAGTGCCAAATCTATAGGCTTTCGATTTGCATGTTGCTTATCTTTTTCGGATGTAAGATACTGTCATACTTGTCATTTTGAAATTGAAATTTACTGATCAGTCTAGAAAGGTTATTAACCAATTATGTGCCATTCAGAGTTGAAATCCGTTTTATTACCTTACTGCCCGTGGTGAAGTAGAGAAATTGATGTCCACTGACGTATGACTTCAGGACGAACATGTCTTTCCTTTTTTGTGTTCATTTGTAATTAAAATAGAATTTCCTCACTAGCAAAGTTGATTATAGTGTAGGCCTGTAGGCTGTAGGGACTAGGGGGTAGTAATTGTAGCTTATGTTGCAGTCTTTGAAGTGCTCTAGGTCAATACAGTTTATATCAGGGTTTCTGAGGTGCTATTTAAGCTTCTGCGAAGGTTATCTAGATCCTATGCGTGGCCATGTATTCATCTCACATGTAGTGTTGGGTTCTTAGGGGCTTTTCGGCGAAGCATTTGATGAGATTCAAAGAAATCGTACGCTATTATATTAACTTTAGATGTAGAAATCAACCTCCTTTTGTTCCTTCTTAGACATTTTTCTTTCTTTTCAAGACCTTCACACCTTATTCTTACTCCTCAGCAATATTAATGTTATACATTAGTCTATTATCTTAATATTAACCCCTTAGAGAAGCGAGATACTAAGGCTCCGTTTGGTAGGGCGTAAAACGTTTTCATTGTAAAACGATTTTCCACGGAAAACATTTTTCAAGGGAAAACACAATTCTAATCTAGTTTTCCTTTGTTTGGTACCTTGAAAGAAAATGGGAGAAGATGGTGAAGATTGAGGGGAAGAAAGGAGAGGAAGGTAAGGAGGAAAGTAGGAAAAGTGGTTCCCTTTTAAATGGAAAAGGCTTTTCCACCTTTGAGGGAGTTATGGAAAATTGTTTTTCATCACTTGCCCAACCAAACAACGTAAAATGATTGAAAAGGTTGTATGTGTCCCTGGGTAGCTATGTTACCCGGACCAGGTATTCCTATCAGACACGGGTGTCATGTGTCCAAATGTTGAACTCTGCTACTTACAAAGATACCCCTATCAGACACAGGTGTTATGTGTCCAAATGAAGAGTCGAGTAACATAGGTTGTTGGCTTCTGAGAAACATTGGAGTAGTTCGAGCATTAAATTAGAATATAGAAATCTGCTTAGAGATTAATACACAGGAAAGAAAGAAGAAATGCCCGGTGCCTTCCCAGTGAACTGGAGGATGATTAAAAATTGAGAGGTATGGTGACTATGGACATTGAGGGATGGAAAGTAAACTCGCTTTGAGACATGCAAGATGAGAAAGAAGGGTATCAATATCTTGCTAGACAATTTAGGAAATTCAACCATAGCAGCAGAACCAGGTTGTTGAAATATAGAGGCGGCACCCTGGAGAGGGAGGGCAAAAAAAAAACCCATGTTTTCAGGCTCAACTACCGCTCAAGAGTCATTGACTGAGTATAACAAATGAATGCCGGTAGGGCTTTTCTGTACCATTCTATATGTTTCATCTTTTCTCCCATGGTCTATGATTCTACCACATTTCCAACTTTAGATAAATGATGTGTCAATATTAAAGAGAGGTGTGACAAGACTGATACATACTCTCTCCCTCCCATATTTATAGTCATGTTTGATTAAAGACACGGATTTTAAGAAAAGTGGAATGTAGTACAAGGGAAAGTGGAATATAATACACGTTTTTTATTTTTTTTTGTATTTTCGATGCATTTTTAATTAATACAGTACAATACATGGGAAAGTGGAGAATTTAATGGCTAAAACAGAAAGAGGACTATAATTTTGGGACGACCGGTTAGGAAAACGAGACAATGATTATGAGACGGAGGGAGTATTAGGATATTATCTGACGCGATTAATTTCTGAATTAAGACGATATGGTAGGTTTTTTCCCTAAGAGACTCGGGTAAAGGTTTAAGAAACCAATTCATTTGTTTCTTCCTCTTTTTTTTTGTTTTTTTAAGGGGGTAAGGGTGTGATTGATTGCCTTTCGAAATTACTTAAACAGTCCTTTAGCTGAGCTCTTTAACATTTTCCATCGTATTATTCTGTTGACCGTTTGATTGTTGTGCAGATATTTTGACTACCTTTTCTATATTGATTTCCAAACATCAATGGCAGCTCCTGAAGCCCAATATGCTTTGGGGCATCTTCAGGTCAGTTTTTATCAAGAGTTGTGATTATGATGATCATCATCCTCTCACAGTTGTCTTTATTATTCCGATTTCTGTTGCTTTTTTGAAATTGCAGCTTTAAAAACCGAAATTATAAGTAGTACTTGAAATAGACCGCTGGATTTTAATTTTTTTAATTTTATGGCTATCTTTCAATGAAATCTTAGTTTTAAAAAGCGTGCTTTGGGTGCGCCTAGGCTCAAGGCCTAGGTTCTGGCGCCTAGCCATGAGGCTCAGGCACCCCCCAAAAGGTGCGCACCTTTTTTCCAGGCTCAAGGAGCAGCGCCTTATGCGCTTATGGCATAAGGCTCCGATTATTGACAAGTAATATTTTTTTTAAAAATGGCCAAAACCAAGTGACTTTAAGAGGACAGAGAAAACCCTAAATGTTTCCGTCTTTTCCTTGTCTCATTCAGCGGCAGGTGATGCAAACTCTTTTTTTTTTAACACCTTTATGTAAGGTGTGACACACTTCTTTTGAGAATATAAATGAATAGCTAGTGACTAAAAAGTTACTTGAACCTTCCTTATTCCCCTTTTTGTTTGGTTTTTTTATTATCAAAAAGGCTTTTGTTTTATTGTTATTACTATTTTACCCCTTGTGATAACAAGTATTACTATTTTGATTTTTTTAGAAAATAAATACCACAAAAAAGTAAAAAAAAATGGTGTGCCTATAAGTACGAAAAAGGCGCGCGCCTTTCGCCTTGGGCCTAGGCTACAAGGACCTTTGCGCCTTGGTGCGCCTCACACCATTTAAAACTAAGAATGAAATATTTTCTCCATAAAAAGTAAGATCAAATGCTAATTGGTGTAGTAATATTCCCTCCGTCTTTCTGCTTTACGTTTTCCACAGTTATTAGGAAATTTGGAACATTATAGGATTTACAATTGTTATTTTACATTTGAACTCGTATTTTTATAAAAAAAGTACTTGATTCAATGTTCGCAAAAGATAAAATAATTACTGTTTTGTTGTATTCAACTCATTCTTGAATTAAAAATTGAAAAACCACTACCCCGTGTATATTTTTTTTTTTGAAGGGTACCCCATGTATATTTTATTCAATGTGCTCACAATATTTTTTTAAAAAATTTAGGACAAACATGTCATTAAAATCTTTTTTACTGTCTTTTAGGAAGAAACCATGAATTCGAAAAGGAAAAATTGAAATGAGAAGATTATTTTGGGACACCACAGACAGAGGGAGTAGGATAAAAAAGCAAAAAGTTACTCTTTTCTGATCCGAGTCATTATTTTCTTGTTGCAGGAGTTTGCTAGCTTTCTTCGAGTCCTCGGCAGTTATCCGATGGATCTCCAATAAACAGCCTTGTTCATCTGAGTCATTCGAGCTGGATAAAGCTCGCCAATTCTTTTTTCACCCGGTACATATGCTTCACTTCATTGACGCGAGCTAGAATTTTGCCGAAGCAGCTTATTTCGTGTCTCTCTGTATTCACTCCATTCATTTTTACTGCATTTAAAAGGATAAAAGCTCTGAAAAAATATTGATGTTAAAAAAACATAGAGCATAAGCTGCTTAATTGCTGCAGGTCAAATTCAAGGGGGAAGGCAAAACAAGACACCTTTAGCACAGGAAACTTTTGTTAGCTTTTTTTTTGGGGTACTTATTGAGCTACTAATTGTACATTATTAGTTGATGACCACAATTTTAAAATTTGCTAATTATTTTTCTGCGAAGTTTAATAAATCGTGTTGAGCAATTATTGTTCCTTTTAGGAATGAAACCTGTTTTTTTTTATATTGCTGCAAAAGAACAATAGCAGATTGGAAGATTTTTTTTACTCGTTCAAACCTCGAGTAGATCGAGTGAACCGATTATTAGCTGCATCATGAACTGCCGAGTTTTCGGCTTCATAATGAACGAGCAAGAAACGAAATTGCTAGCTCGAGTGCAAACAACCGTGAAGGACAAGTTGTGGGCCTGGTGGGGCTTCGGGCTGAAACCACACACCGTGGGCCAGAACGGGCCCAGTCTACACCAAACCCACTCTGCATCGTGTCGGGTCAGGCTAATTTTTTTTAAAACGGGGTGTCCCACGAGCTGTTGTGCCGGGTTGGGTCGGGTTGTTGTGTCTAAGCCTAATTTTATAAGTTTAGCGTGCTTTGTCGCATCGGGCCGAGTAGAGGTGATAAAAATCAACACAAAAATCCATGCCCAAATATAAATTTGGTGCGGGCTTTTTCGGCCGACATAGGTATTTCGGGGGCTTTGGTCTAGAAATGCGTATTTGAGCTTGCCCAAACATGTTTTTTTGGGGCGGGCTGGGTCGGGCCATGGGCCATGACATAGATGATAAAGTCTAGGGTCGAGTCGTACCGTGCCGTGTCTAAAAAAATATTAATGATAAAAAATATCATAGAGCATAAGCTGCTTGCTGCAGGTCAAGTTTAAGGGGGAACGCAAACAAGACAACCTTTAGCACAGGAAACTGTTGTTTTTTTGGGTACTTATTGAGCTACTAATTGTACATCATTAGTTGATGACCACAATTGAAAATTGCTAATTACTTTTCTGTGAAGTTTAATAAATCGTGTTGAGCAATTATTGTTTTTAAGGAATGAATCCTGAGTTATTTTAATTTATCGCTACAAAAGAACAACAGCAGATTGGAAAGCATTTTTCTCGTTCAAACCTCGAGTAGTCGAGTGAACCGACTATTAGCTGCATCACTACTGCCTGACTTCATTGATCGTAGCTCGCCTTTGACACGAAAGTTCAGGCTTCTGGGCGTTTCTTCCGGGCTTCTCTAGCCAAACCCTTCCTCGAAATACGGAAAAGAGAGTTTGACTGAAGCATGAACTACTTACCGTGTTCTCCGCTTCACAAACATGAATGAACGAGCAAGAAAACGAAATTGCTAGCTCGAGTGCAAACAACTGTGACTGTACAATTTACTGGTCGGGTCAGGTCGGGCTCACATCCTGTGGGTCAAAAGGTGTCCTACCCACATCAAACCCACTATGTATTGTGTCGAACCGGGCCGTGCTGAAAATTTCAAACACAAAGCCCATGCCATGGACTGTAGTGTTAGATCGGGCCAGACCGTCGTGCTTAAACTTAATTTTACGAAATTATCGTGTCACGCCTTGTCATGCTTTTTTCCAAAAAAAATGCAGCTTAAGCCTAACCCATAGAGCTGGCAAACGTGTTGTGTTAGGTTGTGTGTTCGAATATAAACAGGTTGGAAACCTCAACACTAACACGACCCGTTTAATCAAATATAACTTGTCATGTTGACCCATTTAATTACACAGGTCGTACCGGTTAGTATTTTGTTATGGTTGTTCGATAACATTGGTCCATTAAAAGGTTTATAACCCAATAAGTAAGCTAAATTATTATGGTTGCTTAAGCGGTTTAAGTCGTGTCATTTTCATATTGAGAATCTCAACACTAACACGACCCTTTTAATTAAACATATCGTGTTATGTTGGACCCGTTTAATTAAGCGGGTCGTAAACTAATCCGCTTTTTTCATGTCCGATTTGTGTCGTGTCATATTTTTCCAGCTCTACCATCCTAGGCCCAGCCCACGACTCGTGAGAGTCAACTCCGTACTAAATATTAAGAAAAAAAGAGAGGAAAACATTACTCGAATACTCGAAATTTTGGTAGTCTATACGATACTAAAGCTCAACCTATTGGCAAATGACGAAAAGACTAGAACTCTCATACACATAATACCCTTAAACGATCAGAGACATGGCTAAAACGAGAGACATTTATTTATGCAAAAGCCGGGTCGGGTCATCCATAGGTAGAACTTCTTGGACATCATTTCAGTCACTTCAACTCCTTGAGAAAATCTTCATTGTCAACAAGAACCTGAAAATTTTAATTCAAGAAGAAACTAACATCAGTTACATCCATATACAAAATCTCTCTAAAACAGAAAAGGGATGGTTGTGGTCAGGTTCGCTTTAAGCAGGATTTTGGAAGGTTGAAGTGATTTTCGGGTCTGAAATCTTCACAGCTAATAATACTTCGCATACAACTTCACCACATTTTTCTAAGTGCTTGTTCGTGGCTAGAAAGTTCACAAACATCCTCAAAAATGGAAACAGGGCAAACTATAGAGTAAAAATAAAGATACCCAACAGGAAAATTTGAATTGGGTTCAAAACACATTTGAGGATGAGTCATTTAGTCAGTTCAGTTTAGGTCATATTTTTATTGTACAACAACTTAATCCAATTTAGTACTCATAATTTCAGGACGGGGTTGTTCAGACCGAGACAATTTCATCCCAGGTCAAGATTGGTATATCCAGATTTGGGTATACAGTGTAGTTCTGGTAAAGATCATGTTTTCGATGGGGTAATCGAGAGGTGATCAAAGTTCAGGCCCAGTCGGGCTTTACACAAAAATATTCATGCCCAACCCCATAAATTTTGTGCGGGCTTTTACGCGTCGGGCTCGGGCTTTGGTCTAAAAATGCGTATTTGAGGTTGCCCAAACCCGCACTTTTTCGAGCCTGGGCCAGCGGGTCGGGCTATAGTTGATCAGGTCTAGGGTAATCGGGTTGACTTTGAGGCCTTGCAGTGATTTACTTGCCCCAAATAATATGACAATACAACTGATACAAGCATAGGGTACTCACAGTTTTCCAGCCATCTGGGTCGAGAAAAGAGACGATCTTAGTGTTGAGTCCAGGAACAGCACCGGGTTGTCGAGTAATCTTTCCTCCAAGCTCTTGATTAACCAAGCTGACAACCTCACCACTTTTGTAGACATCATCAGTACTAATAGCAACCTATACACAAGATATCCGATTCAGAAAATCAGTAAAATGGTAACATCACAAAGAACAATTTTTTAACAAAAACGAAAGGCCGTTTCTAACCTGTGCATAAGCATTTCCTTTAGTATACTCAGTCACGCCGTAATTGTAAGTCAACTCCAGAACAGTTGTCTCCTCTTCAGGGGCATACCCCATCATAGCTATGGAGTACTTCATTTTTTAGAAGGAAAACAAAACAG
Source organism: Spinacia oleracea (assembly GCF_020520425.1). Taxonomy (NCBI): domain Eukaryota; kingdom Viridiplantae; phylum Streptophyta; class Magnoliopsida; order Caryophyllales; family Amaranthaceae; genus Spinacia; species Spinacia oleracea. The sequence continues at coordinate 3,286,059 of NC_079492.1, read as the reverse complement.
TGTAAATCAGAAAAAACCTTGATAGGAATTCACGAGTAATAGGTCAAGAGCTGCAATAGAAATTCACAGGTAAAACCGTAAAAAGCTTAGCTTACCTTTTGTTCAGGTCTATCAGTTTTCTTTACCACCTTCATCCCCAGGGCCTGCAAGTCAGAATAAGAAAGTTCCTTGAGTTTCTAGGCAGAGACACATACGAATTATATGATATATGTATGACTTGTTTGAAAACCAAGGTATAAAAGTTTCATCTCTCAATAGAGACAAGATAGAACTCGTAGAAGTTCAGAATAAAAAAAATGGAAGTTTGAAATTACTATAGAGGATTCGTCAACGGACAACACGTAGAACAATGTTGAAGAGATGAATATGTGGGCATCCCATGCTTCAAATAAATGAAATTCCACTTTTATTCAGACCGTTCATATCACCTCAGATACCCGTTTCAGTTCCTAAACACTCAGACATGTGAAGTAATAATGAAGAGATCCTATACATCTAGGTTTACTGGAGCAAATTAAAATTTCCGAAGAGTCTCTCATTCTCTGACAGTTTTGGTCCTATGGACTATATGCACCAGGCTTTTTTTTACTAAGTGACCTTACATGGACACAATTATGATCATGTGAAGTAATGGAACAACGGATAAAGAAAGAAAAACTAAGGAGCTCGTAAACATGTGTAGTTCTTCAACCCTTGGCCACACGAACCATTTTTAAGAGTGTACTATTAATATGTAATGATCCGAGAGACCAAGGCCACAAAAACTCTCCAACCTCATCCCCCACCCCACCCAAACCTACACACACACACACACACACAAGTTCCCCAAATTTAAAATTAGGTAAAACAACAAGACCCTTATTATGTATGAAGAAAAGGAGCCATTCATAGTATCTAGTGAGAGTGATTAGACCTGAGGTGAGGAGTGGAATATTGAATTTTAAACTTTAACATCCTAAACATCACTTCTTCATGATTATTCCTTAAACACAGTGGAACAAGCACAAATAAAAAGCCTTTCAATACCTTCTCGTAGAACTTGATAGAGCGCTCTAGATCACCAACACGAAGCATTACTTGGCACAATGGTTCAGGAGTTGAGCATCTCTGAATCAGCTCAAAGATGTAACCAGTAGGATCCTTCACGAAAGCTATCACAGTTGATCCTCCTTTCACTGGACCAGGTGCTCTAGTGATGACACCACCCTTAGCTCGGATATCCTCAACCATTTTGTAGACCTGAAAGAAAATAAGGGCATGAATCATTTCTAAATTTCATATTGAACTCTTCACATATATAGATAATTGTTACTTACATCTGGAGTAGCAATTGCAAAATGTCCAAAACCTGTCCCGATATCATAGTGGTCAACTCCATAGTCTGTAGGCCAATATAAAAAAAACAATGTTAGGATATGGAGTTTCTTAAGTATAAGAGCCTTCCTTCTTGCCACATGGTTGTCAAACTCCAAACCCGTGATAACTTTTTTTTTTATTATTATTATAGTGAATCTGCCTAATTCATAAATCCAACTAAGAATTCCCAAAAGGAAACATTTAGGTTCTAAGAGCTAAACAATCCTTCAGTAGGCCGTGATCAAGAAAATCTGAGTCTAGTTGAAGAAAATTCCAATTATATCAAAACAAATTCTCTTAAAATTCAATTCTAGTTCCCAAACAGGCCATAACAGGATTTCAAATTCCAAACTTGGCGCACCCCCTCTGGAGTATCGCAGAACTACAGACAAGTAAAGGTATATAGCATAACAAACATATACTACGCTGTTTACTCACTGTATGTTAGTTCCACGGCAAAGTTGGACTCCTCTGAGCCAAACCCAAGAAATGCGTTTGTGTATTTTTCCTCTGGAACATCCCGCTTCCTCAGCAGCTTCATTCCGAAACATTCTGTGTAGAACCTGACATGAAAACAACGGGAAAAAAAAATAGGATCTTAGCTCTATATGATGCTTGAATCACAAACAAATGCCACAGGAAGACTGTCATGGACATACTTAATTGTGCGGTCAAGATCTCCAACACGGTACACAACATGCAGAAATCTTCTCTTATCTGTCTTTGGGAATTCCAACAACTCTGCATTAGGTGCAGCAGCTCCACACCCACACCCAGCCATTTCCAAATTGTTGTACCTTAACAGTAAAAAAGAAGAATATACATATCAAACAATCATAAATTGCAGAGATAAACTGCACCTGAAAAACTTTAATTTACTGAGAATATTCTTGATTAAGAGTCAAGACTAACAATTTTTTTATCATTTTAATCATCCTTATAAAGAGTATAACTGCAGAAAAAGAAGGGTAGGGAACACATCTTCAAAACTAATATCTGAATGGGAATGTCATCCTCCCTATCTTACAGGGAAAAAAATAGTTAATCATCACTTTTCTCATTGAGAAAGGGGTGATACTAGAAAGACACACAAACGGGAAGAAGTTAGTAGCACAAACATAATATCTTACAAACTTTGATACCACATTTAACGCCATGTTATCAACATCAATTTTCATTTAAATTAGCATAACTGACCCATACTATAGACTCGTTTGACAATGCTAACTGATTTCTCCCAAAAAAACTAAGGGAGGAAAAGCATCACGTGCTTGAAGTATTGAGCAACATATAAACATTGATGAAATGCCAAATACCGAAACTTCATCATCAATATCACATCAATCCAACATTTATATCACCATTCGAAGCTTTTAGTTGGATGGAGAAAGATTAATAATTGCTATGTCTTAGACTCTCAAGTGGTCAAGAAGTACGCAATGTTACGCTAAATAGTTGAGATGAGAAAAGAAATGTTTTTACAAATTCACATTTAGGTGAAGCATCAAGCCAATCAAATACATATAACTACTATAAATCAACATTTTGTGTAGTTGTATTGGTTTGCATAGAATATCAAGGCTAAGTCATACAAGGGGAAAAAAAAAATATTGTATGTTAGATTGCATAGTATATCAAGACAAAGTAGTACTGAAACATCATCATCAACTTAACGCAATAATCCAGCTTTCAAAACATCATTTGCTAGTTCTCGAATGGTTCAAAGCAGTGGTGGGTCTTAAGCCGTTTAACTAGGGGGAAAATAGAAGAAGTAAGCAATATAATATGAGGTTTACACAATTATATTCAAACTTTAGAGGGCGTAACTAAAAATACACTACAAAATTTTCCAGTCCCCCTCAAATCATAACAATGTTACTCCTAACTAGTCAAGAACTCGAGACCAGTAGAGAAATATTTTCAAAGACCCAATAATCGAATCACTTTATCCGACCCAAAACCTATACCACAACAATCCAACAACACAACCACTACAAACATACACTGAACACTCATCATTATTAAACACTAAAACCCCATAGTCAATTTGTATTCCGTTTCTGGGGTATTAAGAGGTTCATATATACGCAACCTTACCTCTAATGGATTGAGACTTGTAGTGATAATCCCAACACAGGGTATGTAAATTGTAATGTCCTTTAACATAACCTTCCACCTATGGTTTTTACAAGGCAAGGAAATCGAAGGAAAAGAAACGATACATATGTAATGGAATGTTGCTAAAAATTAAAATAGGGTATACATATTTTGTAGTAGTGTCATATAGGGAATAACGCTTAGGGAGCACTCTATGCACCTAATTTTCATTCATTTGTTATAAATAGTACTAAGGTAACCCTTATCTGAATTCATTTGAAAATTAGATGAACAGAACATGACCTTTATCAAATTTTAGGCATGAAATTATGTAGGTTTATAATTTAATTTGAGCATAAACAAATACTCCACATAAATTACATGAACATCCAAATGCAAGTTTGAATCTTTCTTTACATTTTGTCTATAATTTGCACTTAACAAATCCCTAAAGTCCTAAACCCATGATTTCTAACTAATTTCATAAGAAAAAGCAATGAAAAAGAAAACAAACCCAGGAGGCCATAATTTCTAACAAATTCACAGGTTTATTACCATAAATATAAGAATATTACGATTATTGACAAGAATCAAATCAAAGCTTCAAAATGTGAAAGAAGAGAGAGAAAGAGTATACCTGAGGGAGTGTGATGATGATGATATTGATGATGATGAAAAGTAGAGTGACAAAATAGATGAGAATAATTGATCGAAATGTTATTTCCCAGAAATTTATAGACACTTCTACAAAAAAAAAAAAAAAGAGAACTGGTCGAAAGCTCACCACCTGTGAGTTATCTCTCTATGACAGCCAATATTTGGATGAAAGATCAACGGTCAGGATTTGTCTGTCACCAAGCAGTGATATTTGATTGAAATATTTGATATGGTATAGATTTTTTTTAGAAATGGTGCTAATCGTAGTTGTACGGAGTAATTGTTGTTGTTTGTCTTAGAATTTGGAGTAACTAGTTGTTGGCCGACGCGCTAACGCGCGCCGTCCCCTAAGTTAGCAAAAAAATAATTGTGAAATTATTATTGTCATAATATAGTAATTACAATTTGAAAGTTACTATATCTGTATTCACAAGAAAAGACACTTGCTACATGTGAAATCAAAAAGTGTAATTGAATACATTCTTTATTTAATATCCATTTTGAAAGTTGTACGGAGTATTACATACAAACCAAGCTACGTATTTATCCTAACTTGAAACGTAACATATATGAAGTATCATTATTACCAAGAAAAAATAATCAATAACTCATACATACAATAATCCAACAAATCTTGAGAAATACAACAGAAAAACAGATTTCAACATAAACAAATCGCAACATTACGGAGAGAAAAGATTTTGACAACAAAATAACATTCAACTTTTCCTGCTTGTTGCTTTTTTATCAGCAATGATCATGATCTTTGTGAAAGTTCCTGTTGCAAAACAAGTTTAATATAATCCAGTTAAAATCAAATCAAAGACACACATTTATAACTAATTTCATAGATACAACTATGAAAATTCAAATACTACGAGACAATGGAGCTTTTGCCAAATAATTTGTCTCTCCTAACTTGTATAGATTTTTTTATCCATATCCAACTTGTTTTTCTAGTTCTAAAAAGCCCACCAATGAAAAACCAATCCACACCTCACATAATCAGTCCCATTTTACAGTAGAAACTAAACTTTTCTATGCATTCTCAGGAAAATACAGAACCATTTATACATTGTCAATGCATAAATGCACAACATTGTCAACAGAAAAGTTTAAACATTGACGCTAGCAAACAATAGCAATCTAACAATAAGAAATTCGGTTCAAATAAGAAAACAACACAATGGTCAGCTTCATTTTTGTTTGATTGCTTTATAATTTTTATTTGTACCTCGATTATGAAAAACACTGTAACACATATTACAACCCCTTGGAAAAGGTTTAAATGATGCAATGCAAATCAATAAGATAGAGAAAAGGATTACATAATACAACCCCCTGGAGAACTTAGATGATGCAATAGTAATTAACTAATGGAGCAAAGAATTATGCCCGGCACTCGATCAATCTACTCTATCATCAAACAAAAATACAGAGTACCATAATCAAATGACAGTAAACGGTCCTTTAACAACAGAACAGTGAGCCAATAACCATCTTCTGATGTATAGGCTGAAGTAAGTCTGAACTACTTGCTCAAATAGCTCAATCCCAGATAAACTCTTATATTACCCCAAGACCTCTTAAACCTCCACAATAAAGACGTTTGGATAGGAAGGTTAAAGCACACTACTTTACCCTTGCAAAAACAAAGATACTGTTTCCAGATTACACTAAACTAAAGACGGACAGAGATACCATTCCAAACAGAGTATACCAATATGTACCTAATCGAACAAACCAACAAAATCACTCCAAATTAAATTAACCTAATTTACACAATTCAAACTAATTACCGTAATAAGAAACACGATCAGGAGCTTAAATAATGCAACAAGAGAGACACTAAATAATACATAAATCCATATCTTAAACAATGCAACACCTCTTAGTTCAATTTATAAGCATGAGTTTTGAATATTGGAGAGTTTTCTTGAGCTCAACTCGGCTAACACCTTTAACAGGACCCAGACCATTGACTACATTTAATAATATATACCTGGTGCCACATTTCTAAGTCATACAAAGCGAGGGTCTCGGGGCTCAAATGATGTACGTAACCGTTCAGCTAAAATAAAATGTACAGAACCATTGAATGTTCATGAAACCTAGTGCTATCTAAGGCCACCTAAGATAGAAAATTACCCCTCATTAACTTGCTTGACTTGATTGATTCAATATATCTTTCTTGTTATGAAGTCCTGCACCATAAAATATACAGGAAGTGAATCATCCTATATATTGGGTGAGGACATAAAACATTCTCTCCTATTGTAAGAGGCTTTAAAGTAATTAAACAACAAAATACCTCAAAATAAGTCCCCCAAGATATAAAAACATAATTTCCAAATCATGTACTTTTTGTTGAGTTGTTGAACAATGATGTTCCTTATCAGACTGTTCTAGTGATGCTCCTTATTAAGAACAATACACTGTACGAGAAAGAATTAAGGAGATGTCAGTGTACCTTATCATTATTAAATAGAATCTCTTTCGAAGGGGACAAACTTATTTGGATGCCTTGGAGCATCGATGTTGAACCGAGGAGTGATCTTACTTTTTCAACTCTAAAACCAAAATAAACACAATTATAAAACTAATACTGCATATAAGCTTGTGAGATTAACGTTTGAACTAATAAAACAATACTGTATACCCAAATTAAAATTAACTGAAGTTCATAAATTTATACAAATAACGCGAGATATAAAGAATACCCGGAAAAATAGAGATGGGAAATGAGCCCATGAAGCCCCATTGAGTGAACATTGTGGAGGAATTGACTGATAGTTGTATATCTCCATTGCTGCAAACACAATGTTACGAAAAGAAAGGAGTTAGCACAGCTGAAAAACAGCACAATCAAACAAATTAAACACACAAAAAAATCAAATCTAATTTTCTCCTCAAAATTCAAAATAGCTACTCTAATCAAGGAAACAACCCAATGGCAACAAATCCATTGTACTTCAGTTATTTACGTTCGTATTTAAGTGTATCAGTACAGAAATTGAGTAAATAGTTTTGAGAACATTATAAGACACATTTTAAATATTATTGTAATTGAATCCTCGGTAATTAGATTTCCTACTGTACTATATACAACTACCTCTCCTTAGGAAGTCACATTATCTTACACAGATATCTTTAATGAACTTCAAAAACATAAAATTATCGTATTATTTAGAAATCCTAAACCTTGCTTAAATGTCGATAATTTATCCCCCTTGTCCAACTGGAATTCGAATTCTTGTATGATTGTAGCCTTTATCACATTCTTCCTTGTAGCTGTTATATTCATATTCTTTTTTTCTGTGTATAACTCAATCCTCCAAGATTTTTTCAAAACAATAAATAAGAAACTTACAAATGGCATATTGGCAAAAGAAAAATAATGACTAAGAATCCAATCTCTAAACAAAAGTCTGCATATTTGAAGCTTGATACAAAAACCGTTAGATGGCTTTCAAGAATTTTGTCAACAGATGCCATAACTTGAAAACGGAATGTATAAACCAGTTGCATCGGAAAAAAAAGTATAAACCAGAATAATAGCCTAAATTGAAGAAATATAGTAACATACTACTTAAATTGACAAGCATACCAAGAAGGGTTTTCTTTCCCCTCGAGTGAGTTAAGTAGTATACCATCATAGCTGCAAAAGCAACAATGCCAGTCTGAACTATGTGACATTATGCCTTGTTTTGACCACCCAATCCCCCAGCCCCTATTCACCCAAAAAACTTAAGGATCTACAATCAAACTTTCTAATAGAGATTGCTCTTATACCATCTAGACCTACGTGATAGACAGTTAAGAATGGCTTGTTTTCATGTCAATCGAATATGTCAATGTTCATATTTCATACCACCCAAGAAACGCAAGGATATATAGGCGAACTTTCTGAGATCAAGATAACGTACTTTGGCCAATCCACATTACTTCTAAAGTGGTCTTTGGTTTAAGAAGTGGTTACTGGAACTCCCATATGTTGCCACAAAGCGTGCGCATGACCATCTTCACTTGTAATTACCTGAAAATTTTCAAAGGCACTCACTAATAATGTGGATTGGAGGAAATAATGTGTATCTTTTTCATCAATAAAGATCCCTCTACCATAACAAATTATAGAAGGATATAATATTTTTCATCAGTAAAGGCCAAACACAATATTATCACCATCAGTAGAGGCATAAATATCTATACATTATGGAATTAAGTAATGTGTCATACTTGACAATTGATTTACCTTAGAGAACATAGAAGCATAAGTTTTGTCTATAAAGCAAATTAAGAAATAATTATAAAGTTGTTATATCCACTGCTTATGAGATAATTCTCGAATTATCTCTCATAGTATAGAAACGATTTCAGATAAAAACAAGGAACAAAACTTGATAAATGAGCAAGATCTCGAGTTTACATCACCCATAAATTCTTGGAGGGGAAATTGATAAACTCATCACCCATGAAGTCTTGAAGGGGAAACCCTGATGCATTAGCGCCAAGAAGAGCAAAGCAATCTACAAGAAGTTAATACAAAATTAGCATATAACTAAGAAAATACATATTTTTTAAAAAGAAAATAAAGAAATTGCGCACCAATGCAGTGTACTTGCAGTGCACCACTGGAAGAAATCTCGATCCACCCACAACTCCATCCCATACCACATTCCTGGGAGAAAAATGACAGCAAACGAAAAGGGAGTCGGACTATGAGATTAGTAAATAATAACATAACCGAAATTCAATATTTTTTTCAAAATTAGCTCTCAAAATTCATCAAAATCCACCTAAAAACATACAAAATCAATTAAAATTATCTGATCCCTTCATAAATTAAACAAATTCATGCAATGAAACACAAAATTAGTAGCCAATTCAATTAAAATCAGCCATAATGCACAAAATTCAACCATTAAAAGCAAGAACAAAACCCTAATTCAAAAAAGTCAGAGAAAAGAGCATACCAGAGAGAAGCAGGAAAAACTAATAGTGAAGATAGAAACCTTGTCAAGCTTGCACAAATTGCAAGCTGTGTAGAAGGAGAGCGAAAATGTCGATGATACAGGAGGGAGAAGAAGGGGGCGAAAGAGATTGGGGGAAGGGAGAGATCAGAATTGATGGGGGGTTGAACTCAGAGAAAGCAAAGGAAAATGATGAAAGCACGTGGCGTAATCTCATATAGTATATCAGAGCAAAAGGTAGTAACGAAAATGTGAAGAAAAATAAGGGCAAATTGGTATTTTAACTATTGGATGAATAGTGAAATATCACTCCTTGCTTTTAAAAGGTTATAGATGTGGTCATGGTTTTTGCGCACGTTTTTGGAGTTGCAGACCTGCAGTTTAGCCAAGGGCCCTCCACGTGTATTTGTTCACAATCCAAGTGATAAAACTGGGCCTGTTGTTGTATTGTATTTGGAGCGTCGTACTGCCATTTTGTGAGGTGTTTTAAAACACATTACAGGGGCAGTTGGGTCAATAACATGTATCATTTATTAAAAAAAAAAGTACCATTTCGATACAAATATGTACCATTTCATTAAAAAGAGTACAATTTTATTAAAAACAGTGTACCATTCCGATTAAAACATGTACCATTTCATTAACTTTTTTTGTTGTTATGTTTTTACAAATACATAACCGTTATGGATTTTGACTTCCTCGTATTGTCACTATTGTGTACTACAACTTGTGACTCGGATGATCCAGGTGAAATCACATGCAAATAGCATATTGGGTGTACTTCTATAGCGTATTGGGTGTACCGTGTATATAAGTGTTCAAACGGTTGCGAGTTGGTGATATACGCGTCAAGTGAGATGTACAATAGAATTTGCAAGTTCTATACTTATATTTATCGGATATTTCATGAAATGCCCTCGAGTTTTTCCATAATTCACCAAACGCCCATCAAGTTTCAATAATTCATAAAATACCCCTCACAATTCGTACAAATACCCAACATACCCTTACTAATAACGGACCGTTAGTCTGCCGTTAGCCAAGTTTTCTATTCACCCAAATGCCCCTATTCTGAAACTTATTTCACCAAATGCCCCTATTGTGAAACTTATTTCACCAAATGCCCCAAACTTATGTATAGCTATTTTGATGTTTCAGCGACTAGTTTTTGTGTTTGAAAGGTAGCTGTTGGTCACGGTTGACTATAAAAGCCCCTTTGCTGAATGGTTCTTGTAATTTAGATGTTATTTTGATTTGCATTGCTAATTTCATAAGATTTTTGTCATGAGTTTTCTTTCAAAATCATCATCCAAACCCAATGAGTCCACATATACTAGAGTACCTACCAATTTTTGTTATTGTGGTAGGAAATTTGTCATTCGAAGCTTTGATACAACACTCAATCCACAAAGGTTGTACTACAAGTGTGATCCTTGAAACAATCTGAGATGGTGAAAGGGAGTAGTTGAGCAAAAAAAACAAGGGGCAACAACACGAAGGACAATGCGGGGGAAGCTTAGGCGAAGGAGAAAGTATTGAAAACAGGCGAAACAGTAAGATGCAAGAAGAATTGAAGCAAATGAAGAAGAAGCTAAAACAACAACAAAAATTAGTCAAAGTTGTAATACAAATGGGGATATTGATGTTTGTAATTTTCCTGTTTGTAATCATGAAGTAAACACAAGTAATGAGAAACAAATTCACATTTCATAAATAATTGATGTTGCATAATCTGCACAAAATACCAAACTGGGAAGCATTTATGTTTTTAGCTTCACTTACAAAACATCTTTGCACCAACTACATTTAATGTTATTTTCTACTCAATGAATATGTGCAAGATCAAAACAGATGTGCAAAAAACTACCCCAAAAAGCATTAGCAGCTATCCAGAAGAGCTTGTGGAACACCACTTCAACCTCCATTCCTACTACAATAACAAAATTTGTTAGGTACCCTAATATATGTGGACTCATTGGGTGTGGAAGATGATTTTGAAAGAAAACTCATGACACAAATCTTATAAAATTAGCAAAGTAAAGTAAAATAACATTTAAAATACAAGAACCATTCAGCAAAGGGGTTTTTATAGCCAACCATGACCAAGAACCACTTTTCAAACACAAAAACTAGCTGTCGGAACATCAGAATAGCTATATTTAAATTTGGGGCATTTGGTAAAATAAGTTTCCTACTAGGGGCATTTGGTGAAATAAGTTTCAGAATAGGGGCATTTGGGTGAATTGGAAACTTGGCTAACGGCGGACTAACGGCCCGTTATTAGTAAGGGTATGTTGGGTATTTGTACGAATTGTGAGGGGTATTTTATGAATTATTGAAACTTGATGGGCGTTTGGTGAATTATGGCAAAACTCGAGGGTATTTCATGAAATTTCCGTATATTTATCTATAATAATAGGCAAGTGTTTCGGCCTACTAAAATGAACAATCAAATAAAATTAACAGCTACTCATACTAATATTAAGTGGTGATGTTAGTCCGATGACAAATATAGGACAATTCAGGTTCGGCACACCCCTAATTCTATTGGCAACATTCTTTTCACAAATCGCACATAAAATGTAACAGGTCAAGAGTGTTGTTTTTTAAAAGAACATTTTAAAACAACACTTATTTCGTAGAATATATGCATTTCTCCTATATGCTCCAAGTCCACAAATATAGAAATAGGAGGTTAACATAGTCCGCTAATTCCTCCACTTTCAAGCCTAGGTTAGGGATTGGATCTTATTAGAGTACGTATAAGATGATTTCCCTTAATAGTAAAGCAGAAAACCTTATTATGAGTTGGTCATGGTGGATGTGGTGGTGCGTTGAGGGTATATGGTGGCTTAGGGAAAGGGAATGCCAATACCTTAGGGGGGGTGGGGAATCAATATAGAGGGATTTGGGGGAATCAAGGGGTAAAGGGAATGATTGAAATAACATTACAAACAACAACAAAGGAAATCACTCCTTTTGATTCTCTTTCCCTTTCCTAAATACCCCCAACCAAACGCCCCCTCAATTTAATCAAAATAATCTCCATCTCAACTTGTATACGGCATCTCATTGCAAAGTGACGATATGCTTCTTGTCACTTCTAAAGAGAGATGCCGACATAATTGATATACAGTTGTCACTAGGAAATATCAATCAATTTGAGGTGCAATATTTGATACATAATTCCACAGCATCGAATACATTTCCATCGAAAATCATGGCATGTACGATGCACCCACTTCACAGTTCACACACATCATGCTCGTGCAGTCCTGCATATACTATACGGCTATATGCTACGGCCATGTACACTAATGACAAGTGCGAGTATTTCAGAGAAACCAAAATGCATAATTCAAAACCCAAATCTGTTCATACAAGAACGTGATCCAAAATCAATGATAAACGAGGGAAAAAATCGCACTAAGAATGCTATAACAATAGGATGTCAAAGTCCATTACAGTGCTCCATATCAGAAAATGATCCAGTACAACAAACGAGATTTGCTACAAAGAATACGTCTACTACAAGTGAGAGAATAGTGACTGGTAATTCAAAATCAAAACACAGAGCTTAGCATTTTGCATACACAAAAGAAAGTTTGTGTCATCTATAGAACCTGTACACTGCCACCGCTTAAGAGGAATCAAGTTGTGTTACACGTTCCTCCAACAGTATTAGACTACATAAGCAAATATTTTCCGGGATTTGCTTCAAACGGGCACACGTTTTCCACGGTATCGCTCAAACAACTGTGCAAAACAAAACGAGGCGTTCAGAGTTAAGGCATATGTATGTATTCCTTAGTTGGTTTTCAGCAAGTAAATATCAGATGCCAAGATTGTAAGATATATCCTTGCAATTCACATTACAGGTCGTTCAACAAACAGATCTGAAATACATCATCCCAAGCAGCTCAAAAAATAAGAACAAAGAAAAGTCATTTAAACCTGAAGTGTTTTTTCCGACTTAGGCTTCAAGAGGTTGATTTGAGTAGAACAGTAAACCCAAAATGGTAAAAGTGGTAGCTTCCAAAGAAATTAGAAGTCTATGTTTAAAATTAAATAGGAAACTGAAACACAAAAATATAACCAGCATGTGCAACAACACTACTTAGAATGGATCCCCAATCGGCAGACGGCAATGGCTTAAGAGCTCTATTTACACAACCATACTCCCTGGTGAGTGAGTCCATGTGCAGTGTGACAAAATGAGTACTTTGACTATTTTTTGGACGGAAAAACAGGATTATTTGACAAATTTTTCATAAAAACAGCTAAGTTCAACAAAATTTCTGTCCCTCAAACAAAAACATTGTTGTGCAAAAGTTGTGCAAAAGTAGCAGAAAGCACCCTAATGAAGCAAGAATGCAAAATCCTCTTCTTTAGACTTTACAACTCATTTATTCTGATATAAAGGGTTGCACGGGGAAAAATTTACTTGGCTAATCATTTACTGCTCCCGGCTTCCTTTTCAATTTTCATCAAACATGACATAATTTTGATAGGCATTACCGACCTTATGTTGTTTGCTCATGGAGATGCTAAATCTGTTAAATTGGTAAGTAAAGCTCTCAAGCTTTTTGCAATTTGTCTAGGTTTGATAGCTAACATTGATAAAGCTTTTTGCAAGCTGTCTAGGTTTGATGGCTAAAATTGATAAAACTACTACCGTACCGTAGTATATGCCTCAGAATGCTCAAGTTGATATCCTTGTTGTTATTGGCTTTGAGAAGATTGAATTTCCTTTTAGGTATCTCAGATACCTCTGAATGCAAAGAGAGTCTCAGTTGTCGAATGTGATGTGTTAATTGATAAGATTATGCAGAGAATTATGTGCTAGAGCAGTATGTCACATGCTGACTATTTCCGAGCCTTATGCACGTTGCCCACTAGCGTCACAGTTAGGGGGGTGTGCACCGGTCCAAACCGGTCCGGTCGGAACCGGAATGAACCGGAACCGGAATCCATAATTTCCTTGGTCCGGAGACCGGTCAGGAATAATTCCGGTTCAGACCGGTCCGGACCTGAAAATACCGAACAGGACCGGTTTTTAACCTGTTGGACCTGTTTATCGATAAAGTACTTAATTTCACACTGACTTTTCCGTCATAATCACATTAAATACTTCAATACCAATCGTTTATCTACATTAAAGCTCATAAATTCATAAAATTTGTTCTAAAAATAAACTTACTGCATATTTTCAATAACCCTTGACAAGCAGATTCAATACCTCAAAAGTAACAATAATATCAACTTAGAGTGACCAATTAATTCAACTGGAATACCTCAAAATTAACAATAACATCAACTAACTTACAGTGACCAATTGACTCAACTGGAATATTAGTTGAATTAGCAATGCTTAGTTGCCTACTTTAGATAATTTGTAACAACTTGACAGATTTGTAACATCAATAAGTATATAAAACTTTTTCGATTCAATAATATCAAAAGGGAGGGGGGAGTCGACTCGTTGAGAGTTAACGCAGACAACCGATCCCCAGTCGAGAGCTTTAGGATGAAGGCCACACCGCCACACGATTCAGATAATATTTCCTTGACTACGATCATCTTCGTAATAGTCGAAACCGCTATGTAGAATTGTAGATCTGAAGAGTTTCTGGCCTAAGAAGTAGAAAGAGGGAAAGAGATGTGGTAATTAATGGAGGTTGGGCTGAGAAGTAGAGAGAATGACTAAAAGTGGAGAGAGAAGATAGGAGAGTGATGGAGGGTTATCTTGAAAAGTTGAAGGAGGGTGGCGGAGAAGTATAGCAGTACAAGTAGGTTAAAAATAGGAGCAGAACTTAAACAATATATATTCACTATCCGGGTTTCCAGAGTTGACCGGAAAATTCCAGTTTATATCCGGTCCAGTTCGAAATCCGGAATCTAAATTTTATTTGGACCGGTGTCCGGTCCTAAATCCAGCGGTCCGGACTGGACCGGACAATTCAGGTCCGGTTCCGGACCGGATTCAGGTCCCGGTCAATTCCTGCACACCCCTAGTCACAGTCCCATTGGATCACTAGTCAAGGCTACCCGATGTTTTAGCTATGCTAAGTGTGCTACGAAATTGGTTAAGTAAGGAAACTTGTAAGCAAGATTGTTTGAAAAGGTTTTTATATTGTTTGAGTGTGTTTACAATGTAATGGCTTATCCTTACCCTTTAAAAAGCCAAAACATAAAAATTAATATTTTTATAAATGGCCACTATAACCTCAGAATCCTTCTTCAAAGAAAAAGATTTCTCTTAAGAATAGTGGTGTGACTGATCGCCTCTTTGTTGTTCTTTTTCCTCAATTTTTCATCTTCGTCCAATTTTCTTTCTCTCGCCTCTTTCCCGTGCCAAATCCTCTTTATCCATCTTTAATCATTATCATTCATTTTAGTTCTTCTCTTTTCTTATCGCAAATCCTCCATTTTGAAAAGATGGGTATATAATTAATTAACCAATTTTATACATTTAGTTTAATAATTAATTAATTAATTAAAGTAGGGCATATCGGTAAATATCAGTTGCGGTATATAGCAATGCACGACATGTACATGTAGAGTCATTCCACATTCACTTTTATATAATCTCCAAACACCATGTAATATAAGTTCAAGTTCACTTCATCTATTAGACACATACATTAATGGTTATTTATATTAACGGGCATCCGCGCGCGATAAGCCTAGTTTGTACAAATGAATGGGACAACCTATTTATAGGCACCCAAGTCCATAGAGCCTTCTACTCTAGAACATTCTACACTACTCTTACATACATGAGCCTACAAGCTTCTAGATTGTTCCCGCCTCCAAGGGAAAATCCTATACACAAGGAGGTGTCTAAAAACATCTTCCCTAATATGTAGGGCAAGGTTCTAGACTCACCCAAGCTAGAACCTTCAAGAACCAACCAAGCTAGAATGTCCAAAACCCATCCGGAGCATTCTAGAACCTTCCGGTGCACAACCGAGAATGGTGCTTCACCAGCCCATATTTCCGGGCCTCAAATCCAAAATTTGGCCCGACCATCATCTTTATTGGCCCAAAATACGTGGGACCCCCAAGTTTGAGCCCATTTAGATGTCGTTTGGTCCCCCGATCGGCCAATTCCCCTGAACATGCACCATGTTGTCCGGTGGTGCGCAACCCTTGTTGCTTTGTCCAATGGTGCATCGCCTAGAGTAGCGATGCCCATAGCCGTGCATGTTGCTGCGTGCGAGGGTGTGGGAGGCCATCCGTGACAAGTCGGCACCTTTCATATGCAGCTAGAACCATTTTGGTTAATCCTGTCCTCATGAGTAGTCACACATATTGGGCTCGGGTATTTTTCATAGCTAAAATCAGCCAGCTGGCCTTTTCTCTCTAAGTCTCCCCTCCCCACCCTCCCCCAAATAGCATGGGATTGGGGGTGCAGATCAAAGAAGTGTGGTGGATTGGGTGTGAGAGATTGTGTGGTTTGGAACCAAGCAGCTAAAGGGAGATATGTTTGGCAAGTAGCAATAAAAGCTGACTTTTTTTGGGTCTGGCAAGTAGCAAGGAAAGCTGACTTTTTTTGGGTCAAATGGATTCATAATGTGTATTTAAAGGACCAGGATTGGTGGGACTACATTCCACCTAGAGAAGCGAGCTGAAGCTGGAAGAGAATCTGTCACACAAAAGAAGAGCTTAAAGAGGGGTGCATCCAGCAAGGGTGGTGTAATATAGGTAGCAGGCATTCCATTTCTAATGTGTCTAAATGGCTGAGAGGGGACCGAACTAGAATCCAGTGGAACCAGCGTTACCTAATTCTCTAATTACCCCACGAACCGCGAACCTAAAAGGCGAATTATAACATGAAAATGGTACAGTTTTGGTCTAACTTAGCAATGTAGGTAGCGAATTGCGATCCCGTACCCAGTCTCATATTAGCGAATCAGGTAACGGTGAGTGAAACTGTTAGGTCTGGAACAGATTCAATGTTCCTAAACATTCTTTCATTTCTTGGATGACTGCATTAGGGAAGTTAAGAACAAGGGATAAATTAGGAAAATCGGGGTCTGCTCGGAGGCATGCTGCTTATTTTGTGGGGCAGGTGAGGAGAGCGTTCCTCATTTGATGTTTCAATGTCATTACAGTACAATGTGTTACAAGAGTTTGTGTGATTGGATTGGGGTCCAGAACTGCTGGAAAAAGTGGGAAAGAGTGAGAAATTCTGCAATTAAACGGAAGGTAGCTTTTGCTGTTCCAGCGGCCTTTGTTTACCACATCTGGAATTCCAGGAATAACACATACTGGAACAATTCTGTTGTGATGCCAGAAAAGATAATTAAGACGGAAGGCCGATGTCTGTTAGCGAATTCAAGGTTGATTAGTCTGTTAGCGAATTCAAGGTTGATTAGTCTGAAGATCTCAACTGATTCAGTGGACTTCATCAAGACTACTTTGCTTAACATAGCTGTTTGGGGTGACTTTTTTTGTTTTTTGTGTTCATAGGAGTTTGTAGGTTGTTCTGTTTGTTTGTTGGGTACTCAGTGTGTAAAGAGGGAGTTGGTTCCCAATTCTCATGTATTTGCTCTTTTTGGTATTAAGATGATTGCTTAATCTTACCAGAAAAAAAAAATAGCCATAAAAAAAAAAAAAAAAAACTGTGACAAAAAAATGATGCACATACCGATCTGATATATGGCTGCTGGAATATCCAACCAATAACAGGAATCCTCTGGACAAAAACTGACAATGTAGGCCAAAAGCCACTGCGCAGAACAGCCAATCCTCAGTAACAGGAAACACCATATACAAGTAAGAGAGCAACACATCTAAACAAGAGTAACTACGGACCTGAAGAGTACAAGGAACCCATAAGATTCCAATATCATGCCTATTATCGGCCAGCCTATCAGAACAAAGAAGAAGCCAGCACCAAAAGAGATTGTTCCCTGAGCACCATCGATAAATAGCAGTATAAGTAGAAAACACCTAAATATGCATGACATGAATAAAAAAGGTGGAAAAAATATTTAAGAGATGTATGCCTTATAATTTTGGGGCTTCATGAAAAACTGCAAAGTGGATGTCAGTCCAATGGTCAGTGCCAACCCAGACAGGAAGAGGATCTGAGCAAAGAAGCATAAAGAGAAACAGAGTTGTGAGTGTGGAACTGTGGACGAATACTAAAAGATAGGATGAAAACAATTGAGATGATGATAAGATCAAGAAAACTACATTTCCCATTGCAAGTAATCCTTTGTCAAACAGGAAAACGACTCCGAGGAAGGTGAAAAAGACACCAAATCCAGTCAAGCCTAACCCAATCTCTGTTTCCAATCAGATAACAGCAAGAAAAACATGGTCAGAAATCTTCTGCATACGAAGAGATAACAGTCATAACACTTACCATTTTCTTTGCCATATCTCATAATGATAAAATATATCACATTTGAGATACAAGCAAAATTAGTATATAAACGGTACAACAAAAAGTGAAATGCATACATCATACAAAAGTTATTGATAATATTATTTTTTCTTTTAAATGATTTCACCGACTTTAGAATCAATACATATATTCTTAACAAAGTATGGCCCCAAAAAACTTTGAAAGAAACAAGAATCTGCAGAAAAAATAACTACTGACCGCAAAACAAGCCTGTTCGTCAAACTAACTCTTATGATAGCCATACATATTTTAGTAGCTACTAGCTATTTTTGTTCCTACAAGTTGTTAGCAGTTGGATGCCATCCGTTAAACATGTAAGTGGTTAGTAGCAGCTAATTTGGAAGCATTTGTAAACTACCCAAAACCCTAAAATCTAGTGCTCACCATTACTTCGTCAAACACTATTTCAAATTAGTAGTATTTGACCAAAAAAGTACACCAAAAACTATTGCCTAACACAAGCCAAGTGTCCATTACTCCATTATATATGAAGAATGACGTATATAGCTCACATCCAGCTAGTATTGTTCCTTACCATCTTTCTATGGAAAAATTGACATTTTATCAGTGAACTACAATGCCAAAAAGACGAGGCATGGAGCACATAATGGATACCAGAAACCTTAGTTAGAGAAGCTCACAAGCGCAAGCTTAAACATGTAAGCTTCTTAGATGAAAAAGAAAGTAAATCTGAAGTACTGAGTTAAATTAGCGAAGAAGAGTAGCATTCAAGAAACAGTAAATCAAGGTATAGGCGTATAGCCCACACAAAACATAACAAAGTCATCTCGCTGCCAGTTGGATTCTTATGAATCAATTCCAATCTGAAATATACACGAATTGTTCATTCGTAATCTGTTTGTTCCTTAAGAAAAACCCTGGATAGATATTCTAGCTCTCTACATCCTTGTTTGTTATGTCAAACAATTGAATGTAATTCATGTCATAGGATTATCTTATAGGTCACTCAAGTTATTTTGAAATGGCTATCAACTTTCTAAAACCAGACAAAGTCCAAATTCACTTTCGGAAAATCCACTAATGCAGAAAGAATCATGCAATAATTGTTTTTAATTTATTATATAATCATACAGAGTAAGAATCCATCTAAAAAGGAAAGGACTACTACAATATTTGAAAATCAACACACCAAAACATGCAACTTCAAAACAAATCATAGGGGAAAAAAATTCACACCAAATCATAGATAATGTTAATCTCGATAATTTGTCGAATTAGTCTTTTCTTCACAACCAAAACTTCCACTCTAGAAGATCAAGTAAAAGTTCAATTTTGCTCACTTTTTCTGTCATTCATCTCAAACGAAACCATTTTCGCCCACTGAACAAAATGCAACAGTCAACTGCTCGCAAAACCAGAGAATTCACGTAATCGATGCTGCATTATCAAAATCAATAAGAAGAGAATCAGATCAAATCAAGATTCGCAAATCATCAAAAGTGGTCATTCATTCCGATTATTTCAAGCATTACCTGTGAAAATTACTTCAAATCCGTCCTCAATACCTCCTACATTAAAATTGTACAACAAATTTCAATCGAAAAATAAAAACCTAATTCCAAAAATCACAACAATTTTATTGCATTTTGCATCAATTTGATTCACATAAAATCAAAACACGATTCGATAATCAACAAATTTGATTAAATACCAGTAAAAATAGCTTCGAGTTCTTCCTCGACGCCTCCTACACTCAAATTGTCCAAACAAACTTGAATCAGACGAAGGAAAAAAAACGCCTAATTGAAAGATCGCGAGAATTTCTCATTTCATTTTGCATCAATTTCATACAAATAATTAAGAAAATGGAAACGGTAAGAGAAAGAAACCTCGCCGGGAAAACGCCGGAGATGCGGAGGAGAGAAACCAGAAATTTGGTATGTCCGCTTCTTTTTTCGGTTGCCGGTGAACGGAGAGACTCGACTAAGCCTTTCTCACTATGATGTGAATGGGTTTTGGTCTAAAACAAATTTGGCGCAGTTGGACGAAGCCCGCCATTTTCTTAATGGACCAAATCCGGCCCATTTGTAGATGGGTTAGGGCCCAATGGATAAAGACCCCGTTAGCTATAGCCTATAGCCTATAGGGTCCAAGTTAAACAGATCAAGCCCTGCTAAGAGATGATAAAGAAATCCAAGTATGGGCAACATAAATATTTTTGGCAAATTTTCAAACTTTAGGAGTTTGGGCATACTTTTTCTGGCTTTTTTTTGTTTTAAAATTATATTTTAATGTTGGAACATTTAGGCCCTGTTCGGTCAAACTAACGGAAGCGGGTAGCGTTTAGTGGTTGAATAACGGGTAACTGCTGAAATAGCAGGTAGTGGTCAATAGTAGCAGGTAACGGTTAGATGTCAGAGTGGCGGGTAACTAATATGAGTGTTTGGTAAAATAACGGTTGCGATTGTAAAATACAATAAAAGCTACTTCCTCCGTTCTTATTTACATGACACAATTGGATTTATGACACTAATCACACAAGCCCCTTTGAATTCACTTTGTGATTTATATTTAAGAAAAAACATAGTCGTTTTGGGTCTTATTAGATTCGTCTCAATAAATATTTTTTAAATATCAATTTTTTATAACTTTTTCTTATCCATAGTTAGAGATATCAACGTATGAAATCACGCATTGGCAAACGTGCCTAAATAATTGTGTCATTTAAAAAAGAACAGAGGACATGTATTTTTTGTAATCGGAAAATTCATATTTGTTGCGATCACACATAAAACTTTAACAACAAACAAATTTTACATAAATCCAGTACGAGTGTGGATGACAAACCAAACATACTACGGAGTATAACTAACTTCACCATATGACGACTAACGAACAAGTACAAACTCTGCACATATGATGCAAATTTATTGAATGTAAGAGACAATAGCTGAATTAAATGGTCGGAAATAGTCTAATTTTTTTTACTATTATACTATTTTCGGCCTACAGCGGCCAAGAAAATAAATCCTAGAAAAGAAAAGAGGAGAGAGGAATCCGTTGACAGGCTTAACCCAAATAGTTAATGGGAGAAAATTGAGTTATTTGGCCTTTGTGGGACTGTCCATAATTGCAGCTCAATCTTGTCGTGGCTAATATTCGATAATGTTTTTATTTAACTAATTTTACTGTGTTGTTGTTGGTTGTTTAACAGTTAAAACTCCATTCATGTGAGTATATATGTAATTAACAGTAACAGAGCATGATTTTAAAAACTAATCAAAAGGAACTCTTTGGTGTACAAGTGGGGTGAAATATTGAATTCAAAATATGCGTCGACTTTTGTCGTTTATTACTCAAAAGTATAAATTGGTGGTCTTATTTTTTAATTAAAATGCCAAAGGAAACGTCCTAAGAAATGGACTTATTTCTGAATCTGCCTGTAATTGCATACACCATGCAATAGTAGTACTAATGGTGAATGGTCCCTCTTTGAGTAATTAGCCGGCACTCACTTATTCTACTCCATAGTTGTTAAAAATGGCGACGTAAAAATCCACAAAATAAAGCGTCAAGTTTGGGTATATTCTCCCAATACATATAACTATATAAGTGGTACGTTAATGCTTTGACCCTTAACCAAATCTGTTGACCCTAAAATTTTGATGATGACAAAGTAAACTCCTGATTATTGGTTAAGTTATGTTACATAATAGGTTCCGAGATCCTTAGAGGGATAATGCTAAGTTAAGGAGATCCTGAGTTGGATAAACTAAGCAACATGGAATATAAGCAAGTAATTGATCCATGTCAGACACTACATTGAAGAAATAATCATTAATCAAGTTTACAAAGGCGAGATCCTTAGGCGAGTTCCTAAGGCGAGATCCTCATATATTATGTGGATCCTCGATGTTCCAAAGAAGGAACAAATTGGGAAGACTTCGAGTGAAGCTTCTAAAGGTGCAACATGAAGACTAACATATGAGTTTATGTTTAGGATTTATGTAAGTATTTAATAATGTTTATACGTAATTTGGAACGTAAGGGACATAAGTATTTTGGTACGTTTTAATTGAAATATATTAACTGTAATTATAAGAGAGTTTTAAATTAGAAAATCTTTTTAATAAATAAAATGAATTTAATTAATAAATGAAAACATAAGATTCTGATTTCATTCTCCTTGTTTCTCAAGTAAAAGATTTTCATGATCCTTGAGACTCTCCCACGTATTTCTGTTTAAACGTGCAAATAGTGTTTTGATTTGGTCTCCCCTGTTTCTCTCCAACTATGCCCATGTTACTGAGCAGTAACAGTTAGTGGGTAGTTGAGGAGAACATGGGTACCCAACCTTAGGTAAAACTCCTCTATAAAAGGAGAAGGGTTTTTGCTTTTCAAAACACATAACTGATCTTTGCAAAATATATCTTAAGAGCTTAAACGTTTTAAAAGAGAATCAGTTTTCAAAAGAGTGTCCCTTGAGTTCCTTATTGCTATAAGCTTTATTATGTACTAGAGTTTATCTATCAAATTGTATTTTGGGTTTAAGGGTTGAGTGATCCTTGAGTGACTTAGAGTTAAGTCAAAGAGAAAAAGAGCGACTTAGAGTTAAGTCAAAGAGAAAAGGAGCGACTTAGAGTTAAGTCAGAGAGAGAAAGAGGAGCACAGTAATCGACGGGGATTGCTGTGGGGAACTCGTGTTCGAGAGGAACTCGAGTTAAAGAGTGTATTTGTAATAGAGTTATTGCATTAATACAAAAGAGTTGTGAGGTTCTTCTTGATTAGGATCAAGAAGGTTCCTCAGTTTTATATCTTTCTTCGCTCATTGTTCTCAGTCTCTTTATTGTTTAAATTCCGCAACAAACTTACCCAAGTTCCCAAGAAACAATTCACCCCCCCTCTTGTCAAGTGTTCCTACTGAACTATCAGTTGGTATCAGAGCGGGATCTCACAAAAATACAGGAAACCCTGTTGAGAAAAAGTTCCTGGAAAGTATGAACGCTTACGAGAAATTCGAGGAAGGTTATTCCACTCAAAGACCTCCAATGTTCAACGGGAAATTCTACACCTACTGGAAGAACAGGATGGAGATCTATATCAAGGCAGAGAACTATCAAGTCTGGCGAGTCATAGAAGTCGGTGATTTCGAGGTAACAATGACCAATTCTCAAAATGAGGTAGTTCCTAAACCCATGTCTGAATTTACTAAGGAAGATTTTGAGAAATTTGAAATCAACGCAATGGCTGTGAAAATCTTGCATTGCGGCCTTGGACCTCACGAACATAACAGAGTTATGGGGTGCAAGAGCGCAAAGCAAATCTGGGATCTCCTTCAAATAGTGAAGGAACTAATAAGGCCAAACGTTCAAAAATTGATTTATTAATGTCTAAGTATGAACGTTTCGAAATGCAACCAAGAGAAACAATACAGGAAATGTTTACTCGTTTCACTAATATTACTAATGAACTAGTTTCTCTTGGAAGAAATATTCCCTCTGATGAACAGGTTAGGAAGATCCTAAGGAGCATGCCACGGGATGATAGATGGAGAACCAAGGTCACGGCATTTTTTGAAACAAAGGATTTCACCAAATTCAACATTGAACAATTGGCGGGATCCTTGATGACGCATGAATTACATCTAGGACCAGCTGTTCCTGAGAATCCCAAGAACCGAGGCCTTGCTCTTAAGGCCGAGGAACAGGAGGACTCAGATCCTGATGAAGAAGAAGCTGCCATGTTGGTCAGAAGAATGAAAAGATTTTACAGGAACTCTAAACCTGGAAATCTAAGAGGAAGGAACTCAATGAGAAAACCAAGCGGTTCCAAGCCTGACCAAGGATGTTTCAAGTGCGGAGATTCTGACCATCTAATCAAAGACTTCCCTCAGTGGGAAAATGAAAAAGGGAAAGGCAAGGGAAAGGATCTGCCTAAGGAAAGATTCAACAAATCAACCTTTGCCAAACCCAACTTCAAGAAGGCTATGATCGCAGCTTGGGGAGATGCTACTGACTCGGAAGAAGATGAGGATCAACCAGATGAAGAAACAACAAACCTTTGTCTTATGGCAAAGATTGATGGAACAACCCCAGATCCATCAAGAGAAGTAAGTTCCTCAACTCTTCAATCTCTGTCTAAAAATAAGTTAGTGAAATTATTGATAGAAACTCTAGATAACTTTAAAAAGCTTAGTGTAATAAAGGCTCAAAGTGACAAAGCCTTGGAACTCACCAAGGGACACATGACCTACCTTAATAATGTTAGATCTGATGTACAGGGTAGGTTCTTTGACTTGCTTGATAGAAACACCGCTCTTCAAAACTCCCTTGAGAGAGTCAAAAATGAAAACATTCTTCTCAAAGTGGAACTCAGTCAATATAAACTGTTTAATTTAAGCCTAGATCTTAGGAAGTCCACTAAGATTAGCATGGGGGTCTTTAACGTTGATTTGGAAAATTTAAACAGTGAGTTGGTCACAGTAAAGGAAAAAAAGGAGAAATTAATCAAGGAACTAGATTTAGCTAATGCATGGAAACAAGCTCCTAGAATCACTCCTAAGTGGATTGAGAAAGCTCAATCTAAAAGAACTGAAGGCCCAGGTTTTTACTATAAAAGGAAAACTGGTAAAAAGAAAAATTATGTGGAACTCCCTAGTGTCAAAATTTGTTCCTTTTGTGGTACTGATGATCATGTTGTGACCGAGTGTTCCAAAAAGAAGGAACTGTTTAATAAAAACAAGAACATTGTCAAGAAGATATGGATTAAGAAGGCTGATCCTTTAGTAGAAAAGGAACTCGAGGAAACCCGAGTTCATGTGTCTAACAATTGATAATATTACAGGTCATAGTGAGGGGGAACAACTCGTGGTATCTAGATAGCGGGTGTTCCACGCACATGACAGGAGATAAAACCAAATTTCTCTCACTAGAGGCCTGCAACGGAGGAACTGTGACCTTTGGAGACAACAAGAAAGGAGAAATCATTGCCATTGGAAAAGTAGGAAGGTCAAGTTCCCATTCAATTGACAATGTGTTCCTGGTAGAAGGTTTAATGCACAGTCTGCTTAGTATTTCACAATTCTGTGACAAAGGAAACTCGGTAAGCTTTACTTCAGAAAATTGTCGAATTATTAACAATAACAGTAAGGAAGTTATTTTGGAAGGAACTCGCAAAGGGAACACATATACTGTGGATCTCAACAAAGTTCCAAGGAACAACTTAACTTGTCTTAGTGTTATTGAGGAGGATCCACTTCTATGGCACAAGAGATCCGAACATGCTAGCTTTTCAATGCTTGACAAACTGAGATCAAAGGAACTAGTGAGAGGCCTACCTTCCATAACGTTCCTTAAAGACAAAGTTTGCGAAGCATGTGCCAAAGGAAAGCATGTCAGGAGCTCTTTCAAGCCTAAGAAAATGGTCAGCACAACCAAACCATTGGAACTCATCCATATGGATTTGTGTGGACCTATGAGAATTCAAAGTAGAAGTGGAAAACGTTATGTCTTGGTTATTGTTGACGATTATTCTCGTTTTACCTGGGTTATTTTCCTAGCAAGTAAAGATGAAACTGTAATACCTCGTATTTTATAATATTTATAAATATATTTTATTAGATTTATAAAGCATTTCACGATTTTTAGAATTTTTTTCGTATTTAAATATTATTTAAATGTATTTTAATTAATTAGAATATTTATTATTTTAATTAATTACGAAACGAATTTAATTTTTGAGTCGGGAAATTTAATGGGTCGCAAGTAATTTTAAAAGGTATGGGTTTTAAATGAAAAGTCCAACTCGTTTTATTAAACGAGCCCAATCAAAAGAATTTAATTCTAAACTTAAGGCTAGCCCAATCATTTAAATGCTAAGCGCAAT
Organism: Spinacia oleracea; assembly: GCF_020520425.1. NCBI lineage: Eukaryota > Viridiplantae > Streptophyta > Magnoliopsida > Caryophyllales > Amaranthaceae > Spinacia > Spinacia oleracea. Next base: position 3,259,716 of record NC_079492.1, on the reverse strand, counting down.
ATCAAATTGCCAAGCCTAGCCCACTAGGGATATGAGAGCCTATAAATAGGACTCTCCTCATTAAATGATCCCCCTTATTTTTCATAAACCCTTTCCTCTCTTGCTTGCCCCTCACTCTTCCTCTCTCCTCTTTGCTCAGCTCACCCGCACGCACAAGCACGAGCACTCGTGCCCTCGTGTGCTGCCGTGCCATCGCCCCTAGCCTCGTGTGCTGCTGCCTTCGTGCCCTCCCCTTGTGCCCTCGTGTGTTGTCCGCGCCCAGCGCCCAGCACTCCCTCACTCTCTCTCGTGCGCCAGCGCCCAGCACTCCCTCTCGCCCTCTCGTCACTCTCTCGCGCCCAATGCGCTGTGCCTGCCCCTCGTCCCGCGCGCCCAGCGCTGCTGTGCCTGTCCCTCGCCCGCGCGCCCAGCGCTGCTGTGCCTTCGTTCCCCTGCCGCGCGCACACACGTCGAGTGCGTGTGTGTGTGTGTGTTTTGTTCGTTCGTTGTTTAATCTTTTCGCGCAATCACATTAATTCGTGGTTGTTCCGTGCTATTGGCCGGATTGTTATAATCCTAATTCCCTTAAATTATTTTATTTCAAATTCGTATTTTAAATTATATTGTTATTATTGTTTTGAATAATTAAAATGCTGGGAATCGGTTATGAACTCCGTACTTTGAGAATTTATATGTTGTGATTCATGAGGCTTGTTTTAATTATTAAAGCATGAATTTTCAGATTCGTTTATATAATAAAGAATTGATTTTTATGATGTTTAATTGGTTTTATTAGGAATTTCAAGTTAGGGTTTTAACCTAGACCTAATGGGTCAATTGATTAGCATAATTAGGTGATGAATTTAATTATGATAATCAATTATATTTTCAGATTTATAAAAAGGTCTAAAGTGTTGATTTTTATTGATTTTAAGGGTGAAAAAAGTATGTTTTCATACTAGGGATTTGTTTTGCAAATTGAGACGATTATTTTATTAAAGAACGATTGAATTCTAAAGTTTAAACAAGGTTTAATATTTTATAAAGTTGCTAGAAATTTAATGAACATGGAAATAATTTAAGTTTCATTATTTTGATGATAGGAGGTGATTTCTAAGTGAGTGCTCGTTTTGCAAAGTGGCCCCTACGCTTAGGTATTCAAGGTACGTACAAGTCTACGCTTAGGAAAATAATAATTGATCGAACTAATCCTAAAATCTTAAGGATTTGATGCATGCACAAACTCAACGCACACACACGCACAGCCCACGAGGGGCGCTGGGCGCGCGCGTGCGAAGGGCTCGGCCCAGCAGCGCTGCAGCCCACGCTTGGGCGTGCCAGCCTGCTGTCCTCGGTGGGCCTGCCCTTGCGTGTTGCTTGGCTGGGCCTTGCGGTGCTTGCGGGCTGCTTGCTTGCATTTCTGCGCGCGGGCTTTGCTAGGCGCAGGCCTGGCTTCGTGCTGGGCCTTGCGTCTAGCAAGCTCGTCCGATGTTTATTTCGTACGACGCGCTTCCGATTAATTTTCTTATTCGAACAATATTTAATATTTCTGATTCCGGAATAATTTTTCGTTTCGAACAAATATTTAATATTTCCGATTCCGGAATTATTTCCGATTCCGATAATATTTCCGATTCCGACAATATTTCCGTTTCCGGCAATATTTCCGATTACGGCAATATTTCCATTTCCAATAATATTTTCCGATACGTGCCATGTTTCTGTTTCCGGCAAAATCTACGACTTGGATAATATTTATATTTCCGATACGATCCATATTTGTGTTTCCGGTAATATCATCGTTTCCGGAGTATTCATAATTTTCCTTATGACGATTCAGCTCTCACTGGAACCGAGATCCGTCGATTCCGAATATCCATAAATGGAGTATTTAATTCACTTAAATACTTGATCCGTTCACGTACTATTTGTGTGACCCTACGGGTTCAGTCAAGAGTAAACTGTGGATTCATATAATTAATTCCACTTGAACTGAAGCGGCCTCTAGCTAGGCATACAGTTCACTTGATCTCACTGAAGTATTAACTTGCATAATTAATTAATACTGAACCGCATTTATTAGACTTAACATTGAATGCATACTTGGACCAAGGGAATTATTTCCTTCATTTAATGCATACTACGTACTATAATTAATCATTTTTTTGGTGCAAATATTAATTAATTTATACTATACATATTGATGTGGCCTAAACTAAGAAGCGCCACCTGGCTGTACTTTGATGGCCCAGAAAAAAGGCCCAAAGGCCCACCAGCAGGCATACTACGAATCATCACATAGCTCGCACACGCATTCAGGTCCAAGACCCATCAAGTAGGTCATGAGACCTATTTGCTTAGGAAGACCCTGATCCGTTAAAGCCCTGAAAAGCCCAAACGCTCAAGAGGCCACCAGGTCTAAATCAGATTTCCACCAAATCGGACACGTGTCTTGATCTTACAAAGCATCCCATCATGCAGGGACCAATTCCCAAGAAACCCTAGCACTATAAATAGTGCAGATCCCTAGGTAGAAGGGAAATCAATTCATTCTCACCTACCTTAAACTATTTTTTCTCTGCCTTCTCTCTAAAATTACTTCTCTCTCTAGCCTATACTTACTTAGGCATCGGAGGGAATATTCCTACGGGAATATTCTTGTTTTGCAGGTTATCAGAAGTTCGTGCCAGGTCATACTTGATACCTCCGAGGAACGCGTGACACGTCATCACCGTAAAAGATCCCACAACATTTGGCGCCGTCTGTGGGGAGGTATAGTATCATGGCCGAAACCGCACTCTGACAGAGAGTATTCTGGTGAGGAAGAAGAGAGACGGCCTCCAGAAAGGAGTCAACGTCATATAGAAGAAGCCAATCGAATCGCAAATGCAGGAAGCACACCACGTCGAGTGTACGAAGCTGAGGTGGTCGTAGAGGAGGAACCGATTGTGGAAGTGTCTCCGCCGGGTGGCCACCTAAGCCCCAGCGTCCGAGATGCCGTGCTGGATGAGAATTTGGATTTGCCAGTCTCGGTGGGGTTGTTGTGCGAGATCTTAGCAGGATTCCAACAGCAAATGAATCAAATCTTTCGACAGCAGATGAGCACCACATTGCAGGATGAAATTCGGAAAATATGCTAATCTACGGCACTGAGAGGACTGCTCCAAAGAGTCCCCTCAGTCTGGGCGTCAATCGGATAAACAGAATGCCACTTAGATCCAATGTATGGAGAGCTGGAGAAAGCTCCCGTCCACAGGCTAGCCGTGGAATCAGCCCTGTGCCTGAGCGCTCGGAGATTGACCGCGGCCTCCCAACTTCTCTGCCTCGAAGGGACCACGTCATACGACCACCATCTAGAGGAAACCCACCGGCCATCTTACAGCCCGCCTCGAGGTGTCAAGAGTACCATGAAGCCGAATCTGAACTATCAGACACTGGATCCACCCCTGTGATGAAAGATCCGCCATTTTACCCCTCTACTCGAGGACAGACCCAGATGACACCCAACAAGGTAACCCTGCATCCCCGCCTGCTCTCCAGCCGCCGTGAACCAACTTACCTCATTCAGCAAGGGTTTAATAATCTGACGCTAAGGAACATGAGTACTCCTTTCTCCGAGGATATCATGAACGCCCCGAAAGAGCCCAAGGTAAAAACTCCTACCATTGAAGCCTATGACGGCACCACCGATCCAGATATGCACCTAGTTGCATACCGTCATCATATGTATGTTCAAGGAACCAATGAAGCCACTTGGTGCAAATATTTCCCGGCCACTCTCAAAGGGGTAGCGTCTAAATGGTTTGAGCGACTGCCCCCAGGGTCAATTGCCTCTTTCAACGAGCTGCAAACCCTATTCTCCACCAGGTTCATGGCACACAAGGAAGAAAGGAAAACAATTATGCACTTGGGCCGAATTCAACAGGGGAAAGATGAATCACTAAGAAGCTATATGAAACGTTTCAACCTAGAGGCCGGACAGATCCCAGACTTACCCGACGGCGTCTCCTTTGATAACTTTATCAGGGGATTGAAGAAAGGATCCTTCAAGTTTGACTTATTCAAGAAAAGTGTGCGGACTATGGTCGAAGTTTTGGACGAGGCCGAAGCATTTATCCATGCAACAGAAATATGCAGTGCGTCAAAGGACGGAAGGACAGGAGAAGCAACAGATTCCTCAGGGAAGAAAGACAAAATAGACCGAAAAGCCTCACGAGTAAATGGTACTTGGGCTCTCTCAAAAGAGCATGGTACTAACTCTCCTGGACACAAGAGGGAACGTCCACAAGAAAGGGAATATTTCGAGTATAACACAGATCTCCTCACGATACTGAAAGACGTCGAAGCCAGGTTTGACCTTGAACGACCCTTTCCCATGAAGTCTCCTGCCGAGAGTCGAGACCCTAAGTTGTATTGCCAGTTCCATGAAGACATAGGGCATGAAACCAAGAACTGTAGGAGCTTGAAGAGAGCTCTAGACGGCCTAGTGTGAGGGGGTCGAAAAAGCGCGAGGCTAATGCGTGACCTCGTCCCTCGTGGGTGTGACGATTCTTTTTATTCAATCAAGTGTAATTGGATTCCCTGTGAGTATACACTCAATTGACTAGTAATATAGGAGTCGCCATTCAATTTTTAACGACAATGAGAAAAACTGACAAAACCCGGTTATCGTGACATAAAGGGAGTGCAATTATGTTTGACCACGACGGCCGTAGGTTCCCTTGTGATCCCTGGTGTGGGGATCTCTCAATATACACCCGCAAGGTAGAGATTGAGGGTTCGGGGGACTGTAACTACCGAGAGGAGTACTTTGCTCGTCGATAACTCCAGAGGCAGGATATCCTTACTAGCTCAACATAAATAATTGAAGGGACATGCATTAACTATTAAACTAATCTGAGTTGATTTTAGCAATATGCAACATATAATACTAATTCGATCGTGATTATCTGATTTAAATAGCATTAAGGGACTTAGCATGATAATCCGATTTCCCAAAAATATTATATTTGTTAGGCGTGATAGAACAATCAAATTAGGTTAGTTTAACAGTTCATAAAAAGGGCGAGGAAAGCAGTTAAATCATCGAAAAGGGACACATTAAGACGCACCCTTGAGAGGTGCGTCACGGTTCTCAGAAAACTAACCACTTTAAATTTGCTATTTCTCCTTTTTATTTAACGAATCTCAATTATGGGACAGGATACGTTCTGTTCGATTTATGGATCGATTGCGACAGAACGCGTGAACAATTTTGCAGCGAGAGGCTTAGGCTAAGGGTTAGATGTTAGGTTATGATACATATGACAATTCATAAATCATGCGGAAAAACCATTTAGCCAGGAATACATATTATTTACACATAATCATATAGCATAGTTTAGATGCATACTGTTTGTTGCGTGCCTTCCCTAGCTGCGCCCGAACCGAACAAGAACAAGTTTTTAGGACTCCAAGTGTCGTCCCTCCGTAGATAGTCCACAGCACGTCCGGATCCGCCTTAAGATTGACCAACTAGAATCGCCCTTAAGGTACTAGTAATTTTCGGCACTTTTAGGCAAGGAATGTGACTGAATTTTTCTCTCAAAACTCACTTTGAATACTTGAATAATCTATGTAAATATGTGACCCTAGGCACCTATTTATAGAGTTATGGAAAAGGTTTTGGAATCCTATTAGGATACTAATTTATTTAATTATAATCCTACTAGGACTCTAATTAAATAATCATTATCTAATAGTTTTAGGATTTAATCATATTTCGAATCCCGATTGCTTTAGGATTCCCGCACAAGCATTGCATGAGCACCGTACACCCGCGCAAGCCTTGCGGCCCACGCTAGGCGCACAGCGCTCGGCCCACTGCTGTGCTCTCGCGCGCGGGCCCCAGGGCTTGGCTGGGCCTGGCCTTGCGCTGGGCCTGGTCGAGGCTTGGCATGCGATGGTGCGTGTTGGCTCGCTGGGCGATGGCCTGGCTTCGTGCTGGGCCTTCGTCTAGCGGGCCTCGTCCGATGCTAATTCGTACGATACGCTTCCGATTAAATTCCCGATTCCGGAATTCATTTCCGATACGAACAATATTTAATATTTCCGATTCCGGAATCAATTTCCGTTTCGAACAAATATTTAATATTTCCGTTTCCGGAATTATTTTCCGATTCCGATAATATTTCTGATTTTGACAATATTTCCGTTTCCGGCAATATTTCCGATTCTGGCAATATTTCCATTTCCGATAATATTTTCCGATACGTACCATGTTTCCGTTTCCGGCAACATCTACGACTTGGATAATATTTATATTTCCGATACGATCCATATTTCCGTTTCCGGCAATATCATCGTTTCCGGAGTATTCATTTCTTGCCTGTGACGATCTCAGCTCCCACTGAAACCAAGATCCGTCGATTCCGAATATCCATAGATGGAGTATTTAATGCCATTAAATACTTGATCCGTTTACGTACTATTTGTGTGACCCTACGGGTTCAGTCAAGAGTAAGCTGTGGATTAATATCATTAATTCCACTTGAACTGAAGCGGCCTCTAGCTAGGCATTCAGCTCACTTGATCTCACTGAATTATTAACTTGTTAATTAATACTGAACCGCATATATTAGACTTATCATTGAATGCATACTTGGACCAAGGGAATTATTTCCTTCAGTCTCCCACTTGTCCTTAGGGACAAGTGTGCATTTCCTAATTCCTTTGTCGCTCGATGCTTGCTCTTGAACATAAGGTAAGAGTTGTCATCCTTATTATGTCCAGAGGTGTTTCTCGGTTTCAGTGTTCAACTGATCAAATAAACAGATAATCATAGCCTATGATTCATCCGAGCACGGCCATGCATTTCACAGTTTCTAGCTCTCCGAGTGGCCTTGTACAACTTTTAAGCATCTCATCCCGATTTATGGGAGGACAATCCCAATCTTGCGATCTTGAGATTAGACTTCGTTTGATAGGTGATTACCTGAGTGTTGCCTTTATAGCCTCCTTTTACGGTGCGACGGTTGGTCAACGTCAAAGCAACCAGTTCTCAAACAAGTAATCTCAAATCACTCAGGTATTGAGGATTTAGTGTCTAATAATTTTAATGAAATTTACTTATGACAGATTTTCATCTCTTACAGTAAAGTTTCATAGGTCTTGTCCGATACTAGTCTTCACAAAGTAAGTATCTATGCAAATGATTATGACATTGCCATGTCCACATAGTTCAAGAAACAGAACTACTAGTCATCTTGCATTCTAATCGTCTAACGTTTTCTATGCGTCCAATTTTATAGAAAACTCCGACTAGGGACCATTTTCAACCGTTGACATTCAAGTTCACTTGATAGACATTTCTTAGTCACAGGACTGGTCCTGACAGTCTATCTTGAATATATCGTCAAATTGAAGGGACTCATCATTTAATAAACCACAAATTAAATGGAAAAATGAATTCTCTTCATTTATTGTGAATGATTAACCAATAATGTTTTACAAAGATTTAAACTCTAAAACTTTAAAACATTAAACAGAGACATCAAAGCCATTCTCCAATATGCTTGATTCCCATAGCTGCAGTGTGCGAGTTGTGCTTCGCCTGCGGCAGAGGTTTAGTCAATGGATCTGATATGTTGTCGTCAGTTCCAATTTTGCTTATCTCGACTTCTTTTCTTTCAACGAACTCTCGTAGAAGGTGAAATCTACGAAGTACATGCTTGACTCTCTGGTGGTGTCTAGGCTCCTTTGCCTGTGCAATACCTCCGTTATTATCACAATACAGGGCTATTGGTCCTTTAATGGAGGGGACTACACCAAGTTCACCTATGAACTTCCTTAGCCATATAGCTTCCTTTGCTGCTTCATGTGCAGCAATGTACTCCGCTTCAGTTGTAGAATCCGCAATGGTGCTTTGCTTAGCACTTTTCCAGCTTACTGCTCCTCCGTTGAGGCAGAAGACAAACCCAGACTGTGATCTGAAATCATCTTTGTCGGTTTGGAAACTTGCGTCCGTATAGCCTTTAACAATTAATTCATCATCTCCACCATAGACCAGGAAGTCATCTTTGTGCCTTTTCAGGTACTTCAGAATATTCTTGGCAGCAGTCCAATGCGCCTCTCCTGGGTCTGACTGGTATCTGCTCGTAGCACTGAGTGCATACGCAACATCCGGGCATGCACATATCATAGCATACATTATTGAACCAATCAATGATGCATATGGAATCCCATTCATTCGTCTATGCTCATCAAGTGTTTTTGGGCACTGAGTCTTGCTTAGAGTCATTCCATGAGACATGGGTAGGTAGCCTCGCTTGGAGTCCGCCATTTTGAACCTATCAAGCACCTTATTGATATAAGTGCTTTGACTAAGTCCAATCATCCTTTTAGATCTATCTCTGTAAATCTTGATGCCCAATATGTACTGTGCTTCTCCTAGATCTTTCATCGAAAAACATTTCCCAAGCTAAATCTTGACAGAGTTCAACATAGGAATGTCATTTCCGATAAGTAATATGTCGTCGACATATAATACTAGGAAAGCAATTTTGCTCCCACTGACCTTCTTGTATACACAAGATTCGTCTGCGTTTTTGATGAAACCAAAGTCACTGACTGCTTCATCAAAACGTATATTCCAGCTCCTGGATGCCTGCTTCAATCCGTAGATTGACTTCTTTAGCTTGCATACCTTTTTAGCATTCTTTGGATCCTCAAAACCTTCAGGCTGTGTCATAAACACAGTTTCTGTTAAAACGCCGTTTAAGAAAGCAGTTTTGACATCCATCTGCCATATTTCATAATCGTAATATGCAGCGATTGCTAACATTATCCGAATAGACTTTAGCATTGCAACTGGTGAAAAGGTTTCATCGTAATCCACACCGTGGACTTGCCTGTAACCTTTTGCAACCAATCTAGCTTTGAAAACTTCAAGTTTCCCATCCTTGTCCTTTTTCAGTTTGAAAACCCATTTGCTTCCAATGGCTTGGTAGCCATCTGGCAAATCGACCAAATCCCATACTTGGTTTTCAGACATGGAGTCTAATTCAGATTGCATGGCTTCTTGCCATTGCTTGGAGCTAGGGCTCGTCATAGCTTGTTTGTAAGTCGCAGGTTCATCACTTTCAAGTAATAGAACGTCATAGCTCTCGTTCGTCAAAATACCTAAGTACCTTTCCGGTTGAGATCTATATCTTTGCGATCTACGCGGGGTAACATTTCTAGTTTGACCATGATTCTCACCAGATTCTTCTAAAGATCTCTGAGTTTCATCCTGAATGTCATCTTGAGCATTCTCTAGAGTTTGTTGTTCGACTCGAATTTCTTCGAGGTCTACTTTTCTCCCACTTGTCATTTTGGAAATGTGATCTTTCTCCAAAAAGACACCATCTCGAGCAACAAACACCTTGTTCTTAGATGTATTGTAGAAGTAATACCCCTTTGTTTCCTTTGGATAGCCCACAAGGATACATTTGTCAGATTTTGGATGAAGTTTGTCTGAAATTAATCGTTTGACGTATACTTCACATCCCCAAATCTTAAGAAAAGACACATTTGGAGGCTTTCCAAACCATAATTCATATGGAGTCTTTTCGACAGCTTTAGACGGAGCTCTATTTATAGTGAGTGCAGCTGTATTTAGTGCATGTCCCCAAAATTCTAATGGAAGTTTGGCCTGACCCATCATTGACCTGACCATGTCTAGCAAGGTTCTGTTCCTCCGTTCCGACACACCGTTCCATTGTGGTGTTCCAGGAGGAGTCAATTCTGATAGAATTCCACATTCTTTCAGATGGTCATCAAATTCATAGCTCAGATATTCACCGCCTCTATCAGACCGCAGTGCCTTAATCTTCTTGCCTAATTGATTCTCTACTTCACTCTGAAATTCCTTGATTTTGTCAAAGGATTCAGACTTATGCTTCATTAGGTAGACATAACCATATCTACTGAAGTCATCAGTGAAAGTGATAAAGTAGCTGAAACCACCTCTAGCATTTGTACTCATTGGTCCACATACATCTGTATGGATTAAACCCAATAGTTCATTTGCTCTTTCTCCAACTTTAGAGAAAGGTTGCTTTGTCATTTTGCCAAGTAAACATGATTCGCATTTACCATAATCCAAGTCAAATGGTTCTAGAATTCCTTCCTTTTGAAGTCTTTCTAAGCGTTTCAAGTTTATATGACCTAATCGACAATGCCACAGATAGGTGAGATCTGAATCATCCTTTTTGGCCTTTTTGGTATTTATGTTATATACTTGTTTGTCGTGATCTAATAAATAAAGTCCATTGACTAATCTAGCAGATCCATAAAACATCTCTTTAAAATAAAACGAACAACTATTGTCTTTTATTAAAAAGGAAAATCCCTTAGCATCTAAGCAAGAAACTGAAATGATGTTTTAGTAAGACTTGGAACATGGAAACATTCTTCCAGTTCCAAAACTAGCCCGGAGGGCAACGACAAATAGTAAGTTCCTACAGCTAATGCAGCAATCCGTGCTCCATTTCCCACTCGTAGGTCGACTTCACCCTTGCTTAACTTTCTACTTCTTCTTAGTCCCTGTGGATTGGAACATAAGTGTGAGCCACAACCTGTATCTAATACCCAAGAAGTTGAATTAGCAAGTATACAGTCTATAACGAAAATACCTGAAGATGGAACGACTGTTCCGTTCTTCTGATCTTCCTTTAGCTTTGGACATTCTCTTTTGTAATGGCCTATTCCATCACAATAAAGACAGCTTGATGTGGACTTGTCCTGCTTTGATTTAGCATTGCCCTTGGACTTTCCACCTTTCTTGAACGGTCTCCTTCTAGCCTTGAGTAAATCTTTGGCTTCACAGTCCAGTATTATTTCAGCCTTTCTGACAAGGTGAACAAATTCTGCAACTGTTTCTTCTCTTGGTTCACTTAGGTATAGTTGCTTGAAGCGACCAAACCCACTGTGTAGTGAATTGAGCAAGATAGAGACTGCCATCCTTTCGCTTATTGGTGTTCCTAGTAGACTTAGGCGATCAAAGTATGAACGCATAAGATCCACATGGAACCTCAGTGGGACGCCTACCCTCTGTTTAGTGCGAAGGAGCTGAACATGTGTTTCTTGGACCTCCATCCTATAACACCTGTTGGGAGAACTAACCTTTAGACCAGACATTGATTCAATCAACTCATGGACGTTCAGGTCCCTGTCCTCCGTGCTTCCACGACAGATATCCCTCAGATTCTTGATGAGCGTAAAAGGTTCATAGGCTACAAACCTTCTAGCCCAATCATCAGGGATATTGTTCAGCATGAGACTCATAACCTTTTTGAGATCCGCATCCCATGCGTAAAATCTCTCAGGGGTCATGTCTCTGGCATAGTAGCTTGGCATGGGATTGGTCAGTACATACTCAAGTCCATTGAGTCTGACTATTTCAACTAGCTTAGCTTCCCATTCAAGAAAATTTGCCAGGTTCAGCTTGACCATAAGCTCAGAACCCATGATGATGTTTTGATTGTTGTTTGCCATATTTAAAACTACTATTGAAAAGAATAAACAAATAAATAACCATTCACAGTTTCTCTTAATAAACTTAAATTCTAGCATACATGCATAATTCAATGTTTATTAAGCATTTTATTCAAGTTATGTGTTCCGGCAGGTGTGAATAAAATGATTCCAAGATCCTAAAATCATTGAAGAACTAAGCACAGTTTGTCGACTTAATCCTAAAACATCTTAGGTAAGCAAAAGCCTTTTGCTAATAGTCTAGAAACTATTCTTGGTTGATAGGTACGTCTAAGAACTTATTAGGTAAACCTATCGATTTTGCCACGACATAAAAGGACTCCTTACTTATATCGTTGAGTTTCACCAAAACTAACATGTACTCACAATTATTTGTGTACCTTGCCCCTTTAGGACCAATAAGTAACACCTCGCTGAGCGAAAACTATTACTAGATTGATGTAAAGGATATCCAAGCAAGTGTATATTTTGGCATGGCACCTTTTAACTCAATTTTTAAGTTTGGAACTTAAGGCTCTTACTATGTTGGTTAGATTTTAAGTGAACTAAAATCCTTAATCATGCAACATAATTAAGCTTTTGATCTCATGCATTTTAAGACATATTTAAAAGCAATAAATAACTTAAAACATGCATAAGATAAATGTGATCTAGTATGGCCCGACTTCATCTTGAAGCTTTGACTTCAAAGTCCGTCTTGAAAATCTCCGTGGGAGGCACCATTTTCTTCAAATAGGATAAGCTATAATTAAAACTAATTACAACTATTTGATGGTATGCAGACCATATTTGAATTGAAAAAAAAACGACTTTGGTACTTTAGACCAATTACATTCAAATTAATGGTACGCAGACCATATTTTCTATCCTATTTGGGCCATACTAGTCACTTCATAACCTGCAAAACAGTACATATACAATATATACCATTCACCCATTCATTATCATGAATGGCCCACATAGCTGGTTAGTAAAACACATTATGCACCACGTAAACATTTGCAGCAATTAATCAAGGGCACCAATAATCTACCAATTATTCAGTCCTTATTAATTCTAATCAAGTTGTTTTAACCTTAAGGATTTGTAGACCTAATCAAGAGTTTATGACTAAAAGGGGCTCCCACTCAAACCAATAAATTCATATGCTTTACTAATTTTAAACATAAAAATGTATTTCTAGTCTAACCGGAAACATACAAATTTAATTAAAATTTAAAGCTCATATAAATTTATAATTGAATCCAAAAAGTTTTAATTTAATTTCAGTCGTATTTAAATTAATTCATGATTTTAATTTTAGTAAAATAATTAGAATAATTAAAATTTATTATAATTACAATATTCAAAATTAAAATCCAAGAAAATAATTCAAATTATTAATTTTAAAATTAATTAAAATTACGTAAACTGAAAATTTCAAATTAAAATTTCAAAACGATCTAATCGCAACGCAAACACCCTACGCATCGCACGCCCATGGGCCACACGCACATAGCCATCGCTGGCCATGTGCGCGCAGCCCATGCGTTGCGTCGCATAGCTGCTGCTTCTACCCTTCGCAAGCAATCGCGCGAGCTGGTGCCCGCTGCGCGCGCGCCAGCGCTCGATGCACGCGAGCATGTGCTCGCTGCGCGCGCGCCAGCGCTCGATGCAAGCGAGCCAGCGCTCGCTTCGTGCACTCGCCAGCGCATGCTGTGCGCGCTCGCTTGGTGCGAGCCAGCGCTCGCTGCGCGCGGCATCGACGCTGGGCGCAGCACTCGTGGCACGCGAGCTTGCGCTCGCTGCGCGCGAGGCTGCGCGCGCTTGCGCGAGGCAGTGCGCGTTGTGGCGCAGCTCGCTTGCTGCCCACACGCGACTGCCGTGCCTTGCCTTCGCCCATGCCCATTCGTCCATAGCTCATAGCCCACGACACAAGGCAGGGCTGCTGCCTTGTGCTCGTGCACCATGCCCTTGCTCATTGCATTCGTGCCGCATGGGCGACGAGCTCCCTTGCTCGTCGTCGCATGCCCGCACTATACAACACCCCTTAAGGGTAACACGTAGCGTCCATTGCTTTGTGCGTGCAAGTTATATGAACGAGTCGCATAAAATTTAAAAAATTTATATTTAAAATTAATGACAAATTAATAAATTAATATTAATTTCATAATTTTAGGTCGAAAAATCGAAAATTTATTATTCAATTGATTTTCGATTAACATGGATTCAAGTCTAGGTCATAAAAATTTAAAATTTATCATAAATTTACAATTTTTATGGTGGTTTTTAATCATAGGTATCTAATTAAATTATAATTAATTATGAAAATCAAATTAATTCTAAATTATTCTAATTTTCAACAAATTAATCATAATTACAAATTAGATTGCATAATTAACAAGGCTAGGCATTCAAACTTGTTAAACATATACAGTAGGTCAATCAAAAATTCAAGATTTATCAACAAGAATCGCAAATATTTAATTTAACATCTTAAATTTACGAAATTTTGCATTCGAAAAACTAAAACCTTCGAAAAGTCATAGTTAGGCTTCGAATTTGAGAATTTTAGAATGCCTTTTACATGCGGAATTGACACAAAAATCACTCGATTTGGATGAGTAACGAAGAAACTGCCGAAAAACTGCGTACGTATAATTAAATAAACGCAATTTGCAATTAATTAACAATTACGAAAATTAATCACCCCTTTTAATTCTTGCAAATTTGTAATATTTAACCATGTTCATGCAATTTAGATTATGAAAATAATAAGAGGCTCGTGATACCACTGTTAGGTTATGATACATATGTGGTATGTAAAACCGTCAGTGGTATGTATCATATGTATCATAACCTAACAGTGGTATCACGAGCCTCTTATTATTTTCATAATCTAAATTGCATGAACATGGTTAAATATTACAAATTTGCAAGAATTAAAAGGGGTGATTAATTTTCGTAATTGTTAATTAATTGCAAATTGCGTTTATTTAATTATACGTACGCAGTTTTTCGGCAGTTTCTTCGTTACTCATCCAAATCGAGTGATTTTTGTGTCAATTCCGCATGTAAAAGGCATTCTAAAATTCTCAAATTCGAAGCCTAACTATGACTTTTCGAAGGTTTTAGTTTTTCGAATGCAAAATTTCGTAAATTTAAGATGTTAAATTAAATATTTGCGATTCTTGTTGATAAATCTTGAATTTTTGATTGACCTACTGTATATGTTTAACAAGTTTGAATGCCTAGCCTTGTTAATTATGCAATCTAATTTGTAATTATGATTAATTTGTTGAAAATTAGAATAATTTAGAATTAATTTGATTTTCATAATTAATTATAATTTAATTAAAAACCTATGATTAAAAACCACCATAAAAATTGTAAATTTATGTTAAATTTTAAATTTTTATGACCTAGGCTTGAATCCATAATAATCGGAAATCAATTGAATAATAAATTTTCGATTTTTCGCCCTAAAATTATGAAATTAATATTATTTATTAATTTGTCATTAATTTTAAATATAAATTTTAAATTTTTATGCGATTCGTTCATATAACTTGCACGCACAAAGCAATGGACGCTTCGTGTTACCCTTAAGGGGTGTTGTATAGTGCGGGCATGCGACGACGAGCAAGGGAGCTCGTCGCCCGTGCGGCACGAATGCAATGAGCAGGGGCATGGTGCACGAGCACAAGGCAGCAGCCCTGCCTTGTGTCGTGGGCCACGAGCTATGGATGAATGGGCATGGGCGAATGCAATGCATGGCAGTCGCGTGTGGGCAGCAAGCGAGCTGCGCCACAACGCGCACTGCCTCGCGCAAGCGCGCGCAGCCTCGCGCGCAGCGAGCGCAAGCTCGCGTGCCACGATCGCTGCGCCCAGCGTTGATCGCGCGCAATTGCTCGCGCACAGCTAGCGATGGCTCGCGTGCATCATGCGCTGGAGCGCGCGCAGCAAGCGCTGGCGAGCGCGCACAGCGAGCGATGGCTCGCGTGCGTCGAGCGCTGGCGCGCGCGCAGCGAGCACCACTTGTGCGATGGCTTGGGATGGGAAGATGCAGCAGCTATGCGACGAGCGCATGGGCTGCGCGCACATGGCCAGCGATGGCTGTATGCGTGTGGCCCATGGGCGTGCGATGCGTAGGGTGTTTGCGTTGCGATTAGATCGTTTTGAATGTTTAATTTGAAATTTTCAGTTTATGTAATTTTAATTTTTTAAAAAATTAATAATTTAAATTATTTTCTTGGATTTTAATTTTGAATATTGTAATTATAATAAATTTTATTTATTCTAATTATTTTACTAAAATTAAAATCATGAATTAATTTAAATACGACTGAAATTAAATTAAACTTTTTGGATTCAATTATAAATTCATATGAGCTTTAAATTTTAATTAAATTTTTATGTTTCCGGTTAGACTAGAAATACATTTTTATGTTTAAAATTAGTAAAGCATATAAATTTATTGGTTTAAGTGGGAGCCCTTTTAGTCATAAACTCATGATTAGGTCTACAAATCCTTAAGGTTAAAACAACTTGATTAGAATTAATAAGGACTGAATAATTGGTAGATTATTGGTGCCCTTGATTAATTGCTGCAAATGTTTACGTGATGCATAATGTGTTTTACTAACCAGCTATGTGGGCCATTCATGATAATGAATGGGTGAATGGTATATATTGTATATGTACTGTTTTGCAGGTTATGAAGTGACTGGTATGGCCCAAATAGGATAGAAAATATGGTCTGCGTACCATTAATTTGAATGTAATTGGTCTAAAGTACCAAAGTTGTTTTTCAATTCAAATATGGTCTGCGTACCATCAAATAGTTGTAATTAGTTTTAATTATAGCTTATCCTATTTGAAGAAAATGGTGCCTCCCACGGAGATTTTCAAGACGGACTTTGAAGTTAAAGCTTCAAGATGAAGTCGGGCCATACTAGATCACATTTATCTTATGCATGCTTTAAGTTATTTATTGCTTAAAATATGTCTTAATTATGCATGAGATTGTGGCTTGATTATGTTGCATGATTAAGGATTTTAGTTCACTTAAAATCTAACCAACATAGTAAGAGCCTTAAGTTCCAAACTTAAAAATTGAGTTAAAAGGTGCCATGCCAAAATATACACTTGCTTGGATATCCTTTACATCAATCTAGTAATAGTTTTCGCTCAGCGAGGTGTTACTTATTGGTCCTAAAGGGGCAAGGTACACAAATAATTGTGAGTACATGTTAGTTTTGGTGAAACTCAACGATATAAGTAAGGAGTCCTTTTATGTCGTGGCAAAATCGATAGGTTTACCTAATAAGTTCTTAGACGTACCTATCAACCAAGAGTAGTTTCTAGACTATTAGCAAAAAGGCTTTTGCTTACCTAAAATGTTTTAGAATTGAGTCGACAAACTGTGCTTAATTCTTCAATGGTTTTAGGGTCTTGGAATCATTTTATTCACACCTGCCGGAACACATAATTCGAATAAAATGCTAATGACTTGTTTAAATTGCATGATTGCTTTCATTTTCAAGTTATTATTCATGATAAATGTTTAGACTTTGCATGCTTCAATGTATGATTTAATTATTGTTTATAATTAAATATCTTGCACTGCAATAAATCCTTTTAGAAAGGTAACAGTAAATTTCCTCGATTGGTAGTGAATCCAAGAACGATTCACGGAAATGAGAGAAAGTGAGCAATTTAAAATGTACGTTTCTTATAGCGACTTTTATGGTTGATTTCGAGTATCAAAATCGAATGGCAAACCAATTGGTGCTTATGAATTCAAAATACACTGTAGTTTTGAGATCATAAAGCATTGAGCTTAAACGCTCAGCTTTACCAATGGTTAACAACCTAAACATCTTTGTCCATTTAATTCTCGAATGAGTCTAGTCCCTAGACATTCGAATAGATCGATGCTTAGAGAGCTTTAGAAGCTTCTGGTAAGATCATCTAGTTGAAGCAAAATATTCAACATAAATTAAAATGGTAAAAACCTTGTTGGTGACATTGGACATGTCTAACAAAGTATAAAAGTCAACACTAAAGAAATCAGTTCTTAAGACTATAAGAAAGGGTACAAGAAATAGGAAAACGAGGAACGAATGAAAGGAATTTACGATTCCGTTTCTACCTATAAGTTTATGTTTAAAGAGAAGTGACCTAGCAATCAAACTTCCTTGGTATCATATACCTCTTGAGGTTCTTACTTCGGTAATAACTCAAACAATGGAAGCTAGGATACACTAATGACCTACAAGTGGGAAATGAAGCATGGCAATGCTACATTAGTTGTAGGGTCATCTAGTTTGTTTTAAGTCCTTTCAAAGGCTGGAACTTAATGGCTATTTTGTTCCATAATCAACATACCTAAATTTCTGTTTTCAAACACAGAAAGACTCACATTCAAGAAAAACAAAAACAATGTTTGTTTATTTGAATGAAATGGTCAATTACAGGTTGAGTCAATATGCTTGATTAAAACAAACAACTCTTTAAAGAACTTTACTAGGTTCAAATCAACCCCTTGATTTGAGTTCCACTAATCTTTGGCATTGTTGCTTAGACCATATCAACAAGTTAACATTCAAAAGCTCTATTTTGATGGACTTTTGAAAGTTCATTAGATCAATTTAAGACGACTAGTCTTACTTGTTGAAAGTAACAAAAGATATGAACTATTGTTAGAACGCCTAGACAATAGAGTTCAAAGCAAAAGAAAGATTTTATGACTTTATTATTTCACATGGATTTGAGTGAATGTAGGTTTATTTACTCAAATGTGATATAAGTTGAATCTGTTTGGCTAGTTCAAAGATTCAGAAGTATAAAATCCACTTGGCAAGAAATCATAAAGATCTAGGTTAGATCATGTTGATGATTACTTGAGACCCAATATGATCAACAATGATTGAGTGTTGTAATTTCACAATCCAGGTCTATAAGATATGACATATCTTAGTTGGAATAATCGAAGTCAATTAGTACTTGATTCGATTAATGATGAATCATAAAGACTTTTCCTATAATTTCTAAAACAAAATGCTCAACTACCACCAAACTAAACCAAATTCGTCTAAGCTATTGAAAAGTAATTTCAGAATAAATTTTCATAAAATATATCTAGAGAGTTGCAAAACTCAGTGGGAGCTTAGTGTTTGTCATTCGACAAACTAAGTCCCAAGTATAGATATATGTTTCATTATGATTTATTCAAATGAGACACAAGTGTATTGTTTCTACCACGAATTTTTGAGAACATAATGTTTGTTTGCTCGAAATAATGTCCTTTTGGAGATCCGTTTCCAAAATGACAAGTGGGAGAAAATAGACCTCGAAAGTCTTCGAGGCGAACAACAAACATAAACGGACATTCCGGAGGCTTTTCGAAGTTCTTTAGAAAATCCGAACACGTATTCTTTAAGGACTTTAGAAGTGGCTTTAAAGAATAGACATCTCTTAGAAGACTTTACAAGTGCTTCAAGGAGAACAGAATATTCAAAGGACTTTTAAGTGGCTATTGATATTCTATTTGTTTGATGTTCTATACCCAAAGTAGGCATAGAGTTCAAGTCACTGGAACTATGATATTCTTCTATTGGATAGTGAAGAAACATGGAGTTCAGGTCACTGAAACTATGCAATTCTTCTATTAGATAGTGAAGAAACCTACAACTTACAATCAAACTATTATCATGTAGATTAATGAGTTTGTGACCTGTAAGAAAGCTATGACGAAACCCAGATTCCCTAAAATGGTTAAAGGCCATATATAGACTCAAATGTTTTAGATGGTTAAAGGCCATAAAACATACTCAATGTTTTGATGACAAAATTAAAATTTTGTTGATTTGCAAGAATAGTTTCACACCTATTAATTGCAAGTTTGTTTTAAGGATAAAAACCATCAAACATGAAATTGTGTTCACACGCAAAGCTAGATTAGTTGCTAAAGGTTACAAGCAAATTCATGACATGGATTGTGTTGAAACCTCATGCATAATCGTAATGCTCAAGTCTATAAATCAAGCAATGATTGCATATTGGTACATATGGCAATTGGATGACAAAACATATTCCTTAATCAAATGTTGGAAGAAAACTATGTACATGGCATGTCATAGGATTTGTGGATCCAAATAATGCTTGAAATGAATGCAAGCTTAGGAAATCTAAGTACAGATTTAAGCAAGCAATTGGGAATTGGAATTGTATTTTAGTGAAGCTAATAAGTATTTTAGTTTCATAAAATATACATGATTCTTATAGATATATAAGAAGTTTAGTGGGAATACGTAAAACTTAATTGGTCCTATGTGTATCACACACATATCTCTCTATTGTGAAATAACATTCAAATGCTAATGACTTAGATTTGAAATTATTCATCAATGATGGACCATGGCGAAACTTAGTACATACTGGGTATTAAGATCTATTTACAAAGATCTTATGATATTGTTTTGGATTAAGTAATGGCATTTACTAAATCAAACACGAAAGACTCCATTGGAGATATTCGACCCATATGAATAAATCTAAGTAAAGGATGTTTGAACTATGTATAAGCATTTACTGAGTTAAACATCAAAGAATCTAAGTAAGATTCTTAAACCTATATTATATGTCAAAGAATTTAGCTGGATTTAGTATCTACTGAAACTAGATGAGCTAAAGTTACATGAATAGAATTCAATTGGGAATTATTCTGCAAAAGAATTTATCATGTATGATATAATATGAGGATCGCCAAAAACGTATCGTATGACTTTAGCCATGACGAACATATACCAATCTCTATTGATCTAAGTAAAGATCAACTAGATTGAGATCAAGAATACTTATGGTACTTGAAAAGGTACATAGGAATAGTTCTTGATTCAAGGAAATAAAGATATGCTAAATATTGATGCTACACGCATACACACTGGCAAAGGATCAAGCAAGACCCTTTGGAGTTAACCATTGATAAGGACGAGCTATAGAGCATCGTGTTTTGAAATGGCAACATGGATTGGAGACCATGAGTTGTTGCGTGGGAAATTAAAATAATAATTTCTATGTTCTAAGATATAGTTGGAGAGTCTTCCACATATCTATGAACTGCTTGGATAGGTAAATCCAAACAAAGCATCACTAGCAACCTATACAGTTGAAGTAAAAGTGATTATTGCCTAAGAAGCAATAAAACAGGGTTGTTTAAAGTTCTTCACTGAACTTGGGTAGATCACCTATCTGCTGGCTTGATGGTTCTTCATTGAAAAATGCGTAGAACCACTCTTGAAGCAAGAAAAACGTCTGCTAACTTGATGGTTCTTCATTGCAAAATGAGTAAAACCACCATCAAAGTAAGAAAGACTAGATCACATAATAAACAAACTCGAAAAGATCTTATCATCATATCTCGAAGAACATTCGATGAAAATGATATTAAGATTGGCAAAGCATGATAACTAAACCTATGCAACAAGTGAGAAGCAACACTCACGTTGTAGCACTGGAAATCAAGCATAGCTTTGAATTCCATGAACTGTTTTAAAGATGGGTTTGAGGCCCATGGTTGTAAAACAATGGGGTTGAACATTTATCATATATGAAATGTATTTTCATATTCCATTTAATCTTGGTTTAGTATTAAATGATGAGTCCCTTCAATTTAACGATATATTCAAGATAGACTGTCAGGACCAGTCCTGTGACTAAGAAATGTCTATCAAGTGAACTTGAATGTCAAAGGTTGAAAATGGTCCCTAGTCGGAGTTTTCTATAAAATTGGACGCATAGAGAACGTTAGACGATTAGAATGCAAGATGACTAGTAGTTCTGTTTCTTGAACTATGTGGACATGGCAATGTCATAATCATTTGCATAGATACTTACTTTGTGAAGACTAGTATCGGACAAGACCTATGAAACTTTACTGTAAGAGATGAAAATCTGTCATAAGTAAATTTCATTAAAATTATTAGACACTAAATCCTCAATACCTGAGTGATTTGAGATTACTTGTTTGAGAACTGGTTGCTTTGACGTTGACCAACCGTCGCACCGTAAAAGGAGGCTATAAAGGCAACGCTCAGGTAATCACCTATCAAACGAAGTCTAATCTCAAGATCACAAGATTGGGATTGTCCTCCCATAAATCGGGATGAGATGCTTAAAAGTTGTACAAGGCCACTCGGAGAGCTAGAAACTGTGAAATGCATGGCCGTGCTCGGATGAATCATAGGCTATGATTATCTGTTTATTTGATCAGTTGAACTCTGAAACCGAGGAACACCTCTGGACATAATAAGGATGACAACTCTTACCTTATGTTCAAGAGCAAGCATCGAGCGACAAAGGAATTAGGAAATGCACACTTGTCCCTAAGGACAAGTGGGAGACTGAAGGAAATAATGCCCTTGGTCCAAGTATGCATTCTATGTTAAGTCTAATAAATGCGGTTCAGTATTAATTAACAAGTTAATAATTCAGTGAGATCAAGTGAGCTGAATGCCTAGCTAGAGGCCGCTTCAGTTCAAGTGGAATTAATGATATTAATCCACAGCTTACTCTTGACTGAACCCGTAGGGTCACACAAATAGTACGTAAACGGATCAAGTATTTAATGGCATTAAATACTCCATCTATGGATATTCGGAATCGACGGATCTTGGTTTCAGTGGGAGCTGAGATCGTCACAGGCAAGAAATGAATACTCCGGAAACGATGATATTGCCGGAAACGGAAATATGGATCGTATCGGAAATATAAATATTATCCAAGTCGTAGATGTTGCCGGAAACGGAAACATGGTACGTATCGGAAAATATTATCGGAAATAGAAATATTGCCAGAATCGGAAATATTGCCGAAAACGGAAATATTGTCAGAATCGGAAATATTATCGGAATCGGAAAATAATTCCGGAAACGGAAATATTAAATATTTGTTCGAAACGGAAATTGATTCCGGAATCGGAAATATTAAATATTGTTCGTATCGGAAATGAATTCCGGAATCGGGAATTTAATCGGAAGCGTATCGTACGAATTAGCATCGGACGAGGCCCGCTAGACGAAGGCCCAGCACGAAGCCAGGCCGTCGCCCAGCGAGCCAACGCACACCAGCGCACGCCAAGCCTTGACCAGGCCCAGCGCAAGGCCAGGCCCAGCCAAGGCCTTGGGCGCGCGCGCGGGAGCACAGCAATGGGCCGAGCACTGTGCGCCTAGCGTGGGCCGCAAGGCTTGCGCGGGTGTACGGTGCTCGTGCAATGCTTGTGCGGGAATCCTGAAGCAATCAGGATTCAAAGTGTGATTAAATCCTAAAACTATTAGATAATGATTATTTAATTAGAGTCCTATTAGGGTTATAATTAAATAAATTAGTATCCTAATAGGATTCCAAAACCCTTTCCATAACTCTATAAATACGTGCCTAGGGTCACATATTTTATAGATAATTCAAGTATTCAAAGTGAGTTTTTGAGAGAAAATTCAGACACATTTCTTGACTATAAGTGCCGAAAATCTTTAGTACCTTAAGGGCGATTCTAGTTGGTCAATCTTAAGGCGGATCCGGACGTGCTGTGGACTATCTACGGAGGGACGACACTTGGAGTCCTAAAGACTTGTTCTTGTTCGGTTCGGGCGCAGCTAGGGAAGGCACGCAACAAAGAGTATGCATCTAAACTATGCTATATGATTATGTGTAAATAATATGTATTCCTGGCTAAATGGTTTTTCTGCATGATTTATGAATTGTCATATGTATCATAACCTAACACTCACGAGCCCCCGAGTGATAACATTTGACTTAAGGGTCATCACTTGAAGTGTCGACGTATCCCTCACGTGTCATTGGGATTTGTCAACTGATAGTATAGAAACTTCCTCACTTTGTCATTGGAAGAATCTAAAGGTGCGTAGAAACTCCCTCACTTTGTCATTGGGAGTAGCTACAGATGTTTTCGAAATCAAAGCTGTAAAGTGTAATTGGGCCTGGCCAAGCCCAATCACGAGGTAAAACGTTTTTAAAGATTCTCATTTTCAGGGCTAGCTAAACGAGAAAACCCCCTTGTTTTTATAGGACATAAAACGAAGGAAAATCCAGCACATCGTTCTTTTTTGGAAAAACGGAAAACCAATCCTTTAATTTTTGGAAAAAGGGAAAACCAATCCTTTAAATTTTGGAAAAAGGGAAAACCGAAAAAGTTATCGCTGCAGCGACTAAGGACCTGCGCGGTTAGTGACGCAGACCCCGCCGGCTGAAGATGGCGAGCCTGTCCGCTGAGGGTGGACGCCCCGTCCGATAGAAGTGGACGAATCTGTTTTGATGTTTTGAAAATAAGGACCTACGCGGTTTGTGACGTAGACCCCGCCGGCTGAAGATGGCGAACCTGTCCGCTGAGGGTGGATGCCCCGTCCGATAGAAGTGGACGAATCTGTTTTGAAATTTATTTTGCTTTTTTGGAAATAAGGACCTACGTGGTTTGCGCCGTAGACCCCGCCCGCTGAGGGTGGGCGAGCCCATTTTGAATTTCTTATTTTGCCTATGTAGAAGGGCTTTTGTGATTACAACCTGTTGGTGGGTCGTAATATTTCCTGATTAGATGTGTTCTATAAGTGGGTCCACACTGTGTATATTTTTGTTTAACAATATTTTTTTTTGAGATATCCAAACATGATATGGTGTGTGGCGCAGTCTGGGAATGTGATTTTGATTGCGCGCTCCTTGTTGGAGTCTATTTTTTTCGCGAGCCCCCAAGCACTGGGGCTCGTCGGTTGTTTTTCGCATCTTGTAATCATGTTTGGGGTCACGCTCGTATGTGCGAGCGACCTCCTATAGTAGTGTGCTTTTTTAGCGAAGCCGTGGAGTGCGACTTTAGTTTTTAGGCGACATCCGGTTTTAGCTTGGCCCGGATTATCCCTTTGACAGACAGACATTTTCTATTTGGAAAACCAATGACTTGACGACACATATTTTTGGTGTTTCGAAGAATGACCATGATATTTAACTTGCTTTTTTTGGAAAGTGTACATGAGCATTTTCTGAGACGAGTCTAAGTTTCGACCAAGTTTTATTATATTTTTTTGAACGTGTTCGTGAATGATGATATGTATGTGCGAACGAGCGCTCATAGAATGGCCGTTGTGTGCGGTCCATTAATCAGATTGCTTGAATTGTTTCATTTTTTTTTTTTTTAGCAACGACTGATTTTGAATAGTTTGCTTAGAAGCTTGATAGGGTTCAGGCCCATTCATGAAGTGGGCTCAAACATCGTGCCCTTTCGATTGTTCAAACATTTGCTTCGAGATTTTTTTTATTTTTCTATGGTTGTTTCGTAGCTTGGAGCTCCCAAGTATGCATGTTGGGATGCTTCCTTTTGGCATACGATTTTTGTAGGTTATTTCGAGAAAGATGCCGCTCGTGTAGGTGCGAGCTATCCCTTCCGTGGTAGGTAATATTTTGCTACCTTTAATCCTTAATGTAGAAGTCGTGTGGCTTGCATTTTGAATTTGGGCGATAAGTAGTCTTTGCCTCTTTTACACGTGCTCTTGGTCGTGTCTACTTTAGTGCAACATGCCTTACTCTTCTTTTAGACTTGTACCGTGGGACGGTTGAACTTATGGTGCGACTTAGGCTTGTGTGACGGGCGCTTGTAGGGCGAGCGTTATGTGCAGTAGTGTGATCGGAGTTTGGGTGACTCGCGATTTTCAGTTACCCTTGATAGTGGGGTGATTTTATATATTCTAAGTAGTTCTTTAGAATTTGGGAGGGGTTGTAGCCATTCTAAGGTTCGTTTTGCACGATTAAAGCTTAGGATTGAGCCCCTATGACATATGTATAGCATTAGCGTCGAGAATTTGCGATAAAATCGTCATTTCGAGCATTTTTTCGAGCATTTTTAGAGTGTTTTTCTCAAGCCCCCCAATTGTAGCTACGGGATTGGCTTGGTGCTATAATGTTTTGCATACGTTTTTATGCATTCATGGTGACACGGATCATGAATAGTTTGAACCAGACTCGTTTAGTGCGAGGTACGTTCGAGTAGTGATTTTTGCTACTCCTCTTGTAGATGTCGTATTGTGCGACATTGCCTATGGTCAAGGTAGTCACATGTTGAAGTGTGCCTTGAATAAAAGCTAGGTGCCTTTCTTTAGAAATCTTTTTGACTCATTTGCAACGTTGAGATAGACGCATACTAAGCTTAAACCAACGACACTTTATTATGTTCGAAGAAGTCTTTGAAAATCATTTGAAAATTATTTAAAATCCGAGTCCTACTGTGTACAACCCGAGGTGTCCTAGGTAAGTTGATTTATAGAAGGGTTCGTACAGGATCACATGAGTGAATCAAAATACTGTTATGATTTTTGGAATGCTGTCTAAGGATTTGCTGGAAGCCAGGGTGCAGGCGTCAAGATATTACTTGTGCCCGTGCTGCACGTGCTTTGGGCTTTTTAGGGCCATCTTTTCCAGAATTGCGGGAATATAAACCGTTTTCAAATTGACTTAGATTTGCTTGGCGTATGTCTGTACAAAAGGTCAAGGTATACTTAGTTCTTTCCCTAGGTCTTTCATTTTAATTTTTTAGCCCCCAGTTGCTGTTATGCCTTCCCATTAATGATGCTTTCAGATTTCGATTTTAGATGCCCATGTCATATTCCTGAGTAGGGTGAGCCTTGGTTAAGTGCCAAGTCCTATTGACAATGTCTGATTTTTTTTAAAAGGGGATTTGCAAGCATTTGAATTACTATGAACGGGTGCCCTGAGTTCGAAGGAACGATGGGGCGATGCCGTAGAACAATCTTCCCTTTTTTTTTTTGCAAGCTTACTGCCCTTACTACTTGTTGGCGATCATGACTGTGTCTAGTGGTGAAAGAAGGTCTTTAAGCGAACGACTATGTCTAGTTGTGAAAGAAAGTCTTTAAGTGAGTTAGTTCGCTTTAGGGAGGGTCGAGTCGAGTACTTTAGAGGTCATGGACGCTTGCGCTAGCCCCCATTCGATTGAGGCAAAGCGATCTTTTGAGTCTTGGCTAAGTGCCTAGGAGTGTGAGTGCTCCTCCTGGCAAGGGTATGTGCCCTTATTATTTTTCGATGTGTGCTCGTTTTGGCATCTTGGTGACTTGAATTCTTTCTTTGACTTAAAATTTTTCTTTCGACTTGGATTGCAAGCAATTAAATTTCAATAACGGACTCTATTTCTTATTCTTGTTATTCTATAGGCTCTAACATTTTTGCAAATTGGTTGGACCGAATCATGGATTGCCTACGTATCCGCCTTAAATAGATTTAATTTGGAATCAGGTCTTGCGTAGTTCTTAGCCTAGAAAATGGTTTCTTAGAATGCCGATTTTAAACAAGTACGTTCTGAGGTGGAAACATATTATTTGAAACGGTAGAATAAGTGAAGTTTATTATTATTTTAATCTGCTGCTTTGCCGTAAGCCAAAAATTTGTTTTATATTTTTTTTGAGTACATGTATTTTTTGGTGGTACGTATATCTGAATACGTGTTGTACCCCTCCAAGTGTTCGTTATTTTTCCGTGCATGTGCGGATAAAATGACGAGCACTTCTGGACAAAATTTGGCGAGCATAGAGAATCAGCGCCCAGGCTGGGGCGTTAAAGATTTCGGCGCCCAGCTGTGGGCGCTGAAAATGACTTTTGGGCGGATCTTTTTTGGTGCGCTAAATGCTCCTTTTTCTTTTTAGACTAACTTTAGAGGTGCTTTGCAAAGTTCCTTTTTTATTATTTATTACTTTTTCGTACTTTTCGTTTGTCTTTTTTTTACTCGTGACTCAAGACGGCTTGAAAGATGGGTTGAATGAGATAGGGTAATTTGTATAGGTATTGGTCAAGCATAAGGATTACATCTGCTAGGATTCATATTTTACGGCCTCAGGCTAGTGTCACGAGTTTACATCAATCAAGGCCAGTGAGTAGCATGAGGACGGCTCAAGGGTATATCAACAGGATGTATCCACACAAGTTATATGGTCATTATGCTAATGGTGGTGTAAGAACAGGTTTGGGCTTTGGAAATAATGGGTGTGACGCATGTGTCAATGGCCGTGCGTGGTTTGCGGTTGACAACAAGTTCAAGAACAAGAGTCGAGGTAATAGTTTCTTGGGTTATGGCAATGAGAACATGGATGGGTTAAATGAGCTGAACAGGGGCCCCAGAGCGAAGGCGTCTAAGAACGTAAGGATTGGAAAGGGTAGACATCGTAGGACTTTATGTGGTATGATTTGGATTGGTTGACTCAATTCTTTTCCTTCGTTTACTTGGGTAAATTTCGCGCTCTGGGAGGTACGGGCTAAGTGTTAGGTTATGATACATATGACAATTCATAAATCATGCGGAAAAACCATAAAGCCAGGAAAGCATATTATTTACACATAATCATTTAGCATAGTTTAGATGCATACACTTTGTTGCGTGCCTTCCCTAGCTGCGCCCGAACCGAACAAGAACAAGTCTTTAGGACTCCAAATGTCGTCCCTCCGTAGATAGTCCACAGCACGTCCGGATCCGCCTTAAGCTTGACCAACTAGAATCGCCCTTAAGGTACTTAGAATTTTCGGCTAATGTAGGCAATTATATGACTGAATTTTTGCTCTCAAAAATCACTTTGAATACTTGAATCGTGTATACAAATAATGACCCTAGGCCCTTATTTATAGAGGTATGGAAAAGAAATTGTAATCCTACTAGGATGTGGATTTGTTAATTAGAACTTTATTAGGACTCTAAATAACAAAGGAAATCTAATAGGATTAGGATTTTAATCTTCGCACGAATCCTAATAGGATTAGGATTTCCCGCACACGCATCGTACAAGCCGTGCACCCGCGCAGGCCTTGCGGCCCACGACAAGCGCACAGCCCATGTGCGGTGATACGCGCGCGCGTGCCCTTGGCTGGGCCTGGCCTTGCGCTGGACCTGGTCGAGGCGTGCGTTGCTGCGTGCGGCTCGCTGGGCGATGGCCTGGCTTCGTGCTGGGCCTTCGTCTAGCGGGCCTCGTCCGATGCTAATTCGTACGATACGCTTCCGATTAAATTCCGATTCCGGAATTCATTTCCGTTTCGAACAACATTTAATATTTCCGATTCCGGAATTATTTTCCGATTCCGATAATATTTCCGATTCTGACAATACTTCCGTTTCCGGCAATATTTCCGATTCCGGCAATATTTCCATTTCCGATAATATTTTCCGATACGTACCATGTTTCCGTTTCCGGCAACATCTACGACTTGGATAATATTTATATTTCCGATACGATCCATATTTCCGTTTCCGGCAATATCATCGTTTCCGGAGTATTCATTTCTTGCCTGTGACGATCTCAGCTCCCACTGAAACCAAGATCCGTCGAATCCGGATATCCATAGATGGAGTATTTAATGCCATTAAATACTTGATCCGTTTACGTACTATTTGTGTGACCCTACGGGTTCAGTCAAGAGTAAGCTGTGGATTAATATCATTAATTCCACTTGAACTGAAGCGGCCTCTAGCTAGGCATTCAGCTCACTTGATCTCACTAAATTATTAACTTGTTAATTAATACTGAACCGCACTTATTAGACTTAACATAGAATGCATACTTGGACCAAGGGCATTATTTCCTTCAGTCTCCCACTTGTCCTTAGGGACAAGTGTGCATTTCCTAATTCCTTTGTCGCTCGATGCTTGCTCTTGAACATAAGGTAAGAGTTGTCATCCTTATTATGTCCAGAGGTGTTCCTCGGTTTCAGAGTTCAACTGATCAAATAAACAGATAATCATAGCCTATGATTCATCCGAGCACGGCCATGCATTTCACAGTTTCTAGCTCTCCGAGTGGCCTTGTACAACTTTTAAGCATCTCATCCCGATTTATGGGAGGACGATCCCAATCTTGCGATCTTGAGATTAGACTTCGTTTGATAGGTGATTACCTGAGCGTTGCCTTTATAGCCTCCTTTTACGGTGCGACGGTTGATCAACGTCAAAGCAACCAGTTCTCAAACAAGTAATCTCAAATCACTCAGGTATTGAGGATTTAGTGTCTAATAATTTTAATGAAATTTACTTATGACAGATTTTCATCTCTTACAGTAAAGTTTCATAGGTCTTGTCCGATACTAGTCTTCCTAAAGTAAGTATCTATGCAAATGATTATGACATTGCCATGTCCACATAGTTCAAGAAACAGAACTACTAGTCATCTTGCATTCTAATCGTCTAACGTTTTCTATGCGTCCAATTTTATAGAAAACTCCGACTAAGGACCATTTTCAACCTTTGACATTCAAGTTCACTTGATAGACACTTCTTAGTCACAGGACTGGTCCTGACAGTCTATCTTGAATATATCGTCAAATTGAAGGGACTCATCATTTAATACTAAACCAAGATTAAATGGAATATGAAAAATACATTTCATATATGATAAATGTTCAACCCCAACGTTTTACAACCATGGGCCTCTAACCCATCTTTAAAACATTTCATGGAATTCAAAGCTATGCTTGATTTCCAGTGCTACAATGTGAGTGTTGCTTCTCACTTGTTGCATAGGTTTAATTATCATGCTTTGCTAATCTTAATATCCCTTTCATCGAATGTTTTTCGAGATAGGATGATAAGATCTTTTGAGTTTGTTTATTATGTGATCTAGTCTTTCTTACTTAAATAGTGGTTCTACGCATTTTGCAATAAAGAACCATCAAGTCAGCAGACATGTTATCCAGCCAAGTTCAGTGAAGAACTTTTTAATGTAAACAACTCAGTTTTATTGCTTCTTAGGCAATAAGTACTTCTACTTCAACTGTATAGGTTGCTAGTGATGCTTTGGTTTGGATTTACTTATCCAAGCAGTTCACGGATATGTGGAAGACTTTACAGCTGTATCTTAGAATATAGAAATTAATATTTAATTTCCCACGCAACAACTCATGGTCTCCAATCCATGTTGCCATTTCAAAACACGATGCTCTATAGCTCGTCCTTATCAACGGTTAACTCCAAAGGGTCTTGCTTGATCCTGTGCCAGTGTTTATGCGTGTAGCATCAATATTTAGCATATCTTTATTTCCTTGAATCA
Source organism: Spinacia oleracea (assembly GCF_020520425.1). NCBI lineage: Eukaryota > Viridiplantae > Streptophyta > Magnoliopsida > Caryophyllales > Amaranthaceae > Spinacia > Spinacia oleracea. Next base: position 3,229,144 of record NC_079492.1, on the reverse strand, counting down.
AGAACTATTCCTATGTACCTTTTCAAGTACCATAAGTATTCTTGATCTCAATCTAGTTGATCTTCACTTAGATCAATAGAGATTGGTATATGTTCGTCATGCCTAAAGTCATACGATACGTTTTTGGCGATCCTCATATTATATCATACATGATAAATTCTTTTGCAGAATAATTCCCAATTGAATTCTATTCATGTAACTTTAGCTCATCTAGTTTCAGTAGATACTAAATCCAGCTAAATTCTTTGACATATAATATAGGTTAAGAATCTTACTTAGATCCTTGGATGTTTAACTTAGTAAATGCTTATACATAGTTCAAACATTCTTTACTTAGATTTATTCACATGGGTCGAATATCTCCAATGGAGTCTTTCGTGTTTGATTTAGTAAATGCCATTACTTAATCCAAAACATTAATATAAGATCTTTGCAAATAGATCTTAATACCCAGTATGTACTAAGTTTCGCCTTGGTCCATCATTGATGAATAATTTCAAATCTAAGTCATTATCATTTGAATGTTATTTCACAATAGAGAGATATGTGTGTGATACACATAGGACCAATTAAGTTTTTATGTACTCCCACTAAACTTATTATATATCTATAAGAATCATGTATATTTTATGAAACTAAAATACTTATTAGCTTCATTAAAATATAATTCCAATTCCCAATTGCTTGCTTAAATCTGTACTTAGATTTTATAAGCTAGCTTTCTCTTTGATTGAGGAATACGTTTTGTCATCCAATTGCTATATGTACCAATATGCAATCATTGCTTGAATTATAGACTTGAGCATTACGATTATGAATGAGGTTTCAACACAATTCACACCATGAATTTGCTTGTAACCTTTAGCAACTAATCTCGCTTTGTGTGTGAACACAATTTCATGTTTGATGGTTTTTATCCTTAAAACAAACTTGCAACCAATAGGTGTGAAACTATTCTTGCAAATCAACAAAATTTCAATTTTGTCATCAAAACATTGAGTATGTTTTATGGCCTCTAACCATTTAAAACATTTGAGTCTATATATGGCCTCTAACCATTTTAGGGAATCTGGGTTTCGTCATAGCTTTCTTACAGGTCACAAACTCATTAATCTACATGATAATAGTTTGACTGCAAGTTGTAGGTTTCTTCACTATTTAATAGAAGAATTGCATAGTTTCAGTGACCTGAACTCCATGTTTCTTCACTATCTAATAGAAGAATCTCATAGTTTCAGTGATTTGAACTCTATGCCTACTTGGGTATAGAACATCAAACAATAGAATATCAATAGCCACTTGAAAGTCCTTTGAATATTCTGTTCTCCTTGAAGCACTTGTAAAGTCTTCTAAGAGATGTCTATTCTTTAAAGCCACTTCTAAAGTCCTTAAAGAATAAGTTCGGATTTTCTGAAGCACTTCGAAAAGCCTCCGGAATGTCCGTTTATGTTTGTTGTTCGCCTCGAAAACTTTCGAGGTCTATTTTCTCCCACTTGTCATTTTGGAAACGAATCTCCAAAAAGGACATTATTTCGAGCAAACAAACATTATGTTCTCAAAATTCGTGGTAGAAACAATACCCTTGTGTCTCATTTGAATAAATCACAATGAAACATATATCTATACTTGGGCCTTAGTTTGTTGAATAACAAACACTAAGCTCCCATTGAGTTTAGCAACTCTTTAGATATATATAATTGAAAAGATATCCTGAAATTACTTTTCAATAGCTTTGACGAATTTGGTTTAGTTTGGTGGTAGTTGAGCATTTTGTTTTAGAAATTATAGGAAAAGTCTTTATGATTCATCATTGATCGAATCAAGTACTAATTGACTTCGATCATTCCACTTAGATATGCCATATCTCATGGAGCTAGATTGTGAAATTACAACACACAATCATTGATGATCATTCTTTGTCTCAAGCAATCATTAATATGATCTAACCTAGATCTTTATGATTTCTTGCCAAGTGGGATTTATACTTCTGAATCTTTGAACTAGCCAAACAGATTCAAACTTATATCACATTGAGTAAATAAACCTATATTCACTCAAATCCATGTGAAATAATAAAGTCATAAAATCTTTCTTTAGCCTTGAACTCTATTGTCTAGGCGTTCTAACAATAGTTCATATCTTTTGTTACTTTCAACAAGTAAGACTAGTCGTCTTAAATTGATCTAGAAATCAATGAACTTTCAAAAGTCCATCAAAATAGAGCTTTTGAATGTTAACTTGTTGATATGGTCTAAGCAACAATGCCAAAGATTAGTGGAACTCAAATCAAGGGGTTGATTTGAACCTAGTAAAGTTCTTTAAAGAGTTGTTTGTTTTAATCAAGCATATTGACTCAACCTGTAAATGACCATTTCATTCAAATAAACAAACAAACATTGTTTTTGTTCTTCTGAATGTGAGTCTTTCTGTGTTTGAAACAGAAATTTAGGTATGCTGATTATGGAACAAAATATCCATTAAGTTCCAGCCTTTGAAAGGACTTAAAACAAACTAGATGACCCTACAACTAATGTAGCATTGCCATGCTTCATTTCCCACTTGTAGGCCATTAGTGTAGCCTAGCTTCCATTATTTGAGTTATTACCGAAGTAAGAACCTCAAGCGGTATATGATACCAAGGAAGTTTGATTCCTAGGTCACTTCTCTTTAAACATAAACTTATAGGTAGAAACGGAATTATAAATTCCTTTCATTTGTTCCTTTGTTTTCCTATTTCTTGTACCCTTTCTTATAGTCTTAAGAATTGAATTCTTTAGTGTTGACTTTTATACTTTGTTAGACATGTCCAATGTCACCAACAAGGTTCTTTACCATTTTAATTTATGTTGAATATTTTGTTTCAACTAGATGATCTTACCAGAAGCTTCTAAAGTTCTCTAAGTATCGATCTATTCGAATGTCTAGGGACTAGACTCATTCGAGAATTAAATGGAAAAAAGATTTTAGGTTGTTAACCATTGGTAAAGCTGAGCGTTTAAACTCAATGCTTTATGATCTCAAAACTACATTGTATTTTGAATTCACAAGCACCAATCGGTTCGCCATTCGACTTTGATACTCGAAAACAACCATAAAAGTCGCTAAAAGAAACGTACATTTTAAATTGCTCATTTTCTCTCATTTCCGTGAATCGTTCTTGGATTCACTACCAATCGAGGAAATTTACTGTTACCTTTCTAAAAGGATTTACTACAGTGCAAGATATTTAATTATAAACAATAATTAAAACATACATTGAAGCATGCAAAGTCTAAACATTTATCATGAATAATAACTTGAAAATGAAAGCAATCATGCAATTTAAACAAGTCATTAGCATTTTATTCGAATTATGTGTTCCGGCAGGTGTGAATAAAATGATTCCAAGACCCTAAAACCATTGAAGAATTAAGCATAGTTTGTCGACTCAATTCTAAAACATTTTAGGTAAGCAAAAGCCTTTTGCTAATAGTCTAGAAACTACTCTTGGTTGATAGGTACGTTTAAGAACTTATTAGGTAAACCTATCGATTTTGCCACGACATAAAAGGACTCCTTACTTATATCGTTGAGTTTCACCAAAACTAACGTGTACTCACAATTATTTGTGTACCTTGCCCCTTTAGGACCAATAAGTAACACCTCGCTGAGCGAAAACTATTACTAGATTGATGTAAAGGATATCCAAGCAAGTGTATATTTTGGCATGGCACCTTTTAACTCAATTTTTAAGTTTGGAACTTAAGGCTCTTACTATGTTGGTTAGATTTTAAGTGAACTAAAATCCTTAATCATGCAACATAATCAAGCTTTGATCTCATGCATATTTAAGACATATTTAAAGCAATAAATAACTTAAAGCATGCATAAGATAAATGTGATCTAGTATGGCCCGACTTCATCTTGAAGCTTTAACTTCAAAGTCCGTCTTGAAAATCTCCGTGGGAGGCACCATTTTCTTCAAATAGAATAAGCACGCTTGCTGCCCACACGCGACTGCTTGTGCCTTGCTCTCGCCCCTGCCCACACGCCCATGGCTCACAGCCCACGACACAAGGCAGGGCTGCTGCCTTGTGCTCGTGCACCATGCCCTTGCTCGCTGCATTCGTACCGTATGGGCGACGAGCTCCCTTGCTCGTCGTCGCATGCCCGCACTATACAACACCCCTTAAGGGTAACACGTAGCGTCCATTGCTTTGTGCGTGCAAGTTATATGAGCGAGTCGCATAAAATTAAAATTTATATTCAAAATTAATGACAAATTAATAAATAATATTAATTTCATAATTTTAGGGCGAAAAATCAAAAATTTATTATTTAATTGATTTCCGATTAACATGGATTCAAGTCTAGGTCATAAAAATTTTAAATTTAACATAAATTTACAATTTTTATGGTGGTTTTTAATCATAGGTATCTAATTAAATTATAACTAATTATGAAAATCAAATTAATTCTAAATTATTCCAATTTTCAACAAATTAATCATAATTACAAATTAGATTGCATAATTAACAAGGCTAGGCATTCAAACTTGTTAAACATATACAGTAGGTCAATCAAAAATTCAAGATTTATCAACAAGAATCGCAAATATTTAATTTAACATCTTAAATTTACGAAATTTTGCATTCGAAAAACTAAAACCTCCGAAAAGTCATAGTTAGGCTTCGAATTTGAGAATTCTGGGTTCGGCCGAAAAAGACTGTTTTTGTCAAAATTTTAGAATGCCTTTTACATGCGGAATTGACACAAAAATCACTCGATTTGGATGAGTAACGAAGAAACTGCCGAAAAACTGCGTACGTATAATTAAATAAACGCAATTTCCAATTAATTAACAATCACGAAAATTAATCACCCCTTTTAATTCTTGCAAATTTGTAATATTTAACCATGTTCATGCAATTTAGATTATGAAAATAATAAGAGGCTCGTGATACCACTGTTAGGTTATGATACATATGACAATTCATAAATCATGCGGAAAAACCATAAAGCCAGGAAAGCATATTATTTACACATAATCATTTAGCATAGTTTAGATGCATACACTTTGTTGCGTGCCTTCCCTAGCTGCGCCCGAACCGAACAAGAACAAGTCTTTAGGACTCCAAATGTCGTCCCTCCGTAGATAGTCCACAGCACGTCCGGATCCGCCTTAAGCTTGACCAACTAGAATCGCCCTTAAGGTACTTAGAATTTTCGGCTAATGTAGGCAATTATATGACTGAATTTTTGCTCTCAAAAATCACTTTGAATACTTGAATCGTGTATACAAATAATGACCCTAGGCCCTTATTTATAGAGGTATGGAAAAGGAATTGTAATCCTACTAGGATGTGGATTTGTTAATTAGAACTTTATTAGGACTCTAAATAACAAAGCAAATCTAATAGGATTAGGATTTTAATCTTCGCACGAATCCTAATAGGATTAGGATTTCCCGCACACGCATCGTACAAGCCGTGCACCCGCGCAGGCCTTGCGGCCCACGACAAGCGCACAACCCATGTGCGGTGCTGCGCGCGCGCGCCCTTGGCTGGGCCTGGCCTTGCGCTGGGCCTGGTCGAGGCGTGCGTTGCTGCGTGCGGCTCGCTGGGCGATGGCCTGGCTTCGTGCTGGGCCTTCGTCTAGCGGGCCTCGTCCGATGCTAATTCGTACAATACGCTTCCGATTAAATTCCGATTCCGGAATTCATTTCCGTTTCGAACAACATTTAATATTTCCGATTCCGGAATTATTTTCCGATTCTGATAATATTTCCGATTCTGACAATACTTCCGTTTCCGGCAATATTTCCGATTCCGGCAATATTTCCATTTCCGATAATATTTTCCGATACGTACCATGTTTCCGTTTCCGGCAACATCTACGACTTGGATAATATTTATATTTCCGATACGATCCATATTTCCGTTTCCGGCAATATCATCGTTTCCGGAGTATTCATTTCTTGCCTGTGACAATCTCAGCTGCCACTGAAACCAAGATCCGTCGATTCCGAATATCCATAGATGGAGTATTTAATGCCATTAAATACTTGATCCGTTTACGTACTATTTGTGTGACCCTACGGGTTCAGTCAAGAGTAAGCTGTGGATTAATATCATTAATTCCACTTGAACTGAAGCGGCCTCTAGCTAGGCATTCAGCTCACTTGATCTCACTGAATTATTAACTTGTTAATTAATACTGAACCGCACTTATTAGACTTAACATAGAATGCATACTTGGACCAAGGGCATTATTTCCTTCACTAAGTATTCCATGGCTCTTTTCGCTCTCCCTTTTCTCTTTCTCTTTTTTCTTTTTGCTTGGGATTTCTCCCCAACATAAATCCTTTAATCAATTTTTTGTTTGGGCTAAAAGGTAGATGGTTGTGGTCTTTGAATCACGAGGCGAGGCTGAGTGAGCCTCGTTTGGTAGGCCTATAGTGGACCTTTAATTTTAGCGGGCCTAGGGTGGACCTTTTAAATTGTCTTACTTTGCAAGCGTATTTAGTCGTTTCTTAAAATGTGCAAATAGTGTAGATTCAAAATGTTGTTTTTACCTTATTGAAATTTAACGAAATAATTACATCGAAATAATCTTTTTTTTTTTTTTTGCTTCTTTTCAGATTCCAGTTTTCGGGATTTAATTGGAAGTTGTGATTTAGACTCGAACTTTCATTAATCTTTATGATTATAATCCGTGTAGGAATATAAGGAGGTGGCCTAGACTCAAAATAATGACATGGCGTAAGCTTATAATACTTGACCAAGCGACTCTCAGACTTAGGCTAATTGGACCATAACTTACGTTGGTTGACACTTTAGATTTTAACCCTTGGGTGTTCATTTGTCATGCGCCATTTTGCTTAATGTTGGCAAGGCAGTTAATTGGGGAGATCGAATTTTTATTTTTGCGAGACTAGAATCATTAGTGTGGCTTCCCTCTTAGCGTGTATTGCTTTACCCCAATGGCAGCCTTACGGCATGCCGATTTGGGTATTTTCATGGTTGGTCATGCTGCATTCATGGAAAATCTTTTAGTCCGTACTTAGTAGTATTTCAAGGAGCGAGTGACTCGAGAGGACTATGATAGTCGTGACACAATGTGATTATAAGCCTTGGGGCCATTAATTTTTTTCTTTGCCAATGGTATTAACACCTTAGGTTCACTTTGGGGGTTGTGCGACTATGGGGGAATGATTTCCAGAATGTGACCGTTTCCATTTTGCAAATAGATAACATATTCTTTTTATTGGTGAGGGAGAGTATTGAGGCCGTAGACTCTTAGCAAGGGATGACAATTATATATGGGTGCTTATTGATTTAAATGTCAGGAAGGGAGACTCAATATGGTTTAACCTTTTAACTTGCAGAACGACACCAAGTATTAGGACCGATTCTATGGATAAGACAACTGAGACTTAGGATTTAGATTGTACTTTGGCATAGCCTAGTCTAGACTCGGATTTATTTATTTTATTCGAACATTATTTTTCTTTGAAAACTTCATTTGAACATTATTTTTTGAATACTTTGCCCATGTGACATTCAAGGTTTAATTAGCATGCTCGGTTTTGGTGCCGAACATCGTCGTCGTAGGAGGTCTAACAACGACACAAAGAGTTATTTTTTTTTATAAGTCGCTTTTAGAATCGAGTGCTTTTCATACGCCCTCGTAGCAAAAAAATTTCACGAAAAGTTTTTTTTTGCTACGTACTTTCTTCATGCGTGGGCACCGAGGCTGCCGTGCCTGACCAGAAGGCCAGGCAGCAACTTCAGCGCCCAGCAGTGGGCGTGAGAAATTTTGGCGCCCAGCCAAGGGCGTTGAAAATGCGTCCCTGGCTGGTTCTCGTTTTCTGTTTGCGTATACTTTGTTTTTGCGACTTTAGTTTTGCGTGATTGCCTTATAACGTCCTTTACGCGTTGTGCAACGTTTTTGGGATTCGTTACAGGCCATCCCGAGCGTCGCTTATTTTTGTGGCGATCGTTCGGGCTTGCAGAACACGTATGTTGGTATAACTCTTTGGCCAATTGGTTCATGAATGTTTGGGCAATTTTTAAGGTCGTTGGTTTTCTAGCATTATTTGTCTAGCATTATTCATACGCACAATCATAACATAGTCACATAGTTCGCTACACATAACTACATTACAAACATGGATTTGAAAATTAAATATGTCACGTAGCTTATGATAGGCTTCTATGGGTAGTATTTGCGCCTGGCTTGGTACCGCTTCTATCGTAGATCCAACACATGCCCCGGTCGAGGTAGTGTCTTCAACAGACGAATTTCGCTCAAGAGGCCAACCCGCAAGTGCAAGCCAAGGGGGCATGCAGGCGAGAGGGACCTAATGAGCGAGCGATTGGGTTCGGGATAGGTGTACTACCTGCACAAGTACCGAGTGGGCAACATGCGCGGCGTATGCACCCCCCCTATTGGCGAAAAAAGGTATCCTTAGTCCCAACTTCCGAGGGAGCCGAGATTCGTTATGCGGTTCTGCCCGTTCACAGTAATTTGCTGATTTTTAGGTCGTCCCAACTTGATTGGGAATTAAACGCGGGGTAGGATCGTTTCACCCTTCGGCTATTTTGATTACCTACAAGCACGAGTATTTCCTTCACTTTCCCCAGTGGAGTCGCCACTGTGAGGGGGTCGAAAAAGCGCGAGGCTAATGCGTGACCTCGTCCCTCGTGGGTGTGACGATTCTTTTTATTCAATCAAGTGTAATTGGATTCCATGTGAGTATACACTCAATTGACTAGTAATATAGGAGTCGCCATTCAGTTTTTAATGACAATGAGAAAAACTGACAAAACCCGGTTATCGTGACATAAAGGGAGTGCAATTATGTTTGACCACGACGGCCGTAGGTTCCCTTGTGATCCCTGGTGTGGGGATCTCTCAATATACACCCGCAAGGTAGAGATTGAGGGTTCGGGGGACTGTAACTACCGAGAGGAGTACTTCGCTCGTCGATAACTCCAGAGGCAGGATATCCTTACTAGCTCAGCATAAATAATTGAAGGGACATGCGTTAACTATTAAACTAATCTGAGTTGATTTTAGCAATATGCAACATATAATACTAATTCGATCATGATTATCTTATTTAAATAGCATTAAGGGACTTAGCATGATAATCCGATTTCCCAAAAATATTATATTTGTTAGGCGTGATAGAACAATCAAATTAGGTTAGTTTAACAGTTCATAAAAAGGGCGAGGAAAGCAGTTAAATCATCGAAAAGGGACACATTACGACGCACCCTTGAGAGGTGCGTCACGGTTCTCAGAAAACTAACCACTTTGACTTTTCTATTTCTCCTTTTTATTTAACGAATCTCAATTATGGGACAGGATACGTTCTGTTCGATTTATGGATCGATTGCGACAGAACGCGTGAACAATTTCGCAGCGAGAGGCTTAGGCTAAGGGTTGGAGTCAATACTCAGAATATAATTGTGTGTTGTTGTGTTGTCCTTCACGTCGAAATTAGGGGCCTATTTATAGGGAAGAGTTCGTGGAAAGATAGAATTGCAGAGTTCTAATCCACAAAGAATTAGGAAAAAACACGCACCCAGGTATTTTCAGCGCCCAGACCTGGGCGCCGAAGATTTCGGCGCCCAGAGCCAGGCGTTGAAAATAGGGTCTGGGCAGTTTTCTTTAGTCAGATTCGGATTCCTAAAATCCGTAGAGTTTGAGATTAATTCGAGTCTTTTAGCGCGTATCAATTTTATGACGGAATGCGTCTGGGCCCGTTACGAACTCTAGGCTCGTTAGGATTTTAATTAATACGTAACTCTTATTTCTGAATCATATTAGGAATAGGATTCTCGCAGTTTTCTATCTGATTTAGGATTTATGTTGGAATGCAACACCTAATTCTGACAGGTTTCTATCTTTTATGATTTGCCACTTTTAGAAGCTACCTTTTACGGCAGTTACTATTTTTAGCAGGTTTCCATAAATAGCAGGTTTCGGGTGAAATGAAATGGGGAATCGAGATTCGTTTATTTTATAGGAGATGCGTTGTCAAGTGGAGTTTTTATGCTTTCATCATCGAACCTTTCCCTTGCGGGAACGGGGACAAAAGTAGGTGTCTACACCTAGCCTCCAAAGGACACCTCAAGAACTACTTACACAGAAATGCTCACGACTCTGGAAAAAACCAGTACAAAAAGAACAAGTCACCTGTCTCACCTACAGAGGGAAACCACAGCGAAGGGGGGTTTGTAGCCGTCATATCTGGGGGACAAGCCGCTGGGGGACCCACCATGAGGGGACAGAAAGATTATGCTCGCCTCCTAGGGCAGGTAATGCTGTCAGGGAAGTCACCTCTGGACCCATTATTCCCACGGATCGAGATATGTGAGTCGGATGGTGGACGAGTAGCCACTCCGCATGATGATCCTCTTATGGTTGAGTTCAAAATCTCCAATATGAGAGTGAAGCGCATCCGAATAGACACTGTGAGCTCGTCTGACATAATGAGTTTGGAATGCCTCAACCGCCTAGCATATGACCCCAAAAACATAGAAAGCATACACTATCCCATAATTGGTTTTGGAGGAAGCATTATACACCCCGTAGGCGTCATCACTTTGCCGGTTCGAATTGGGGATAGAAAAGATGGACGAAAGATGGAAGTGAACTTCTTAATTGTCAAGGACTTGACAGCATACAATGTCATCTTGGAACGACCACCCTGAACAAGATTAAAGCAATAGTCGTCACCCATCTTATGCTTTTGAAGTTTGTATACGATGATGGGGCGATAGGAACCATACATGGAGACCAACAGCAAGCAAGAGACTGTTATCTCACAACCCTCAACCCGTCAGCATGGAAGAAAGATTCGGCCGAAGCCATAAGCAAAAGAAAGCATGAGGAAGAACTGCCTGCCACCAATGGGAGTAAACCAACCAAAACAGAACCAGTCAAGATAGAAGAAAGTGGCTAAAAATAGAATGTCATTAGGATAACTTATGTAACTTGAGCCTACAAAACGGCCTAACTATCGTATTAGAGCCCACAAAACGGCCTGTAAATGCCCGCCTACGAAGCGGTGAATTTAGTTTTGCTACTTAGTAAAATAATAAATGTTTTCCTATCTGACGAATACATGGCTCAACAAAGCCCCTTAAAGACGCTAAGGGGAGGAGAACTCCACAATAAACGAGCCCTAATCGGTGGCGTCACTATTGACCAAATAAATGACGGCCCTAAAAGTGCCATGTACTAACAAAGACGAAAAAAAGCAAAAGTAAGACTCAACACGAGCAGACACACAAAATGACGCCTCCTCCATGGAATGCGTCTCAAAAAGACTAATCGGTTGACGGCCTGAGAAGTGGCCTAGATTAGCGCCTCAAATTAGGCTGATCACCTAAAACACTGGGGTAACCGTCCATCAATGGACCAAAAAAGAGTTCCTAAGAAATCAGTGAATAAACTGAAATGGAATAAAAAAACAAGTGCACAGAAGGCACAAAATAATCATACATGCGCACAAGGCGCAAACAAACCCAATAAATGCCAAAAGGCACCAAAGTTATTACAAGCGCCCACGGCACCATCTAAACCAATTAAAACAAAGACCATCTATGGATGAGGGGTCGTGGAGCTCCCCTCCTGAACATCTTGGTCTTCGGGGGAATTCACTTCTTCCTCCTCCACGTCCTCTTCTTCCCCCTCGCTAAAAAACTCAGGGGAATCCAGACCCAGATGTCTAGCTGTTGAGACGGCCATCTGGTAAGAAATACGACGCTTAAACCAAGAGAAGTATTTCCCATCCATAGACTGATCCCACGCCCGCCGAGCATTCTCCAAAAGGGATTCTTCGCCAAGCTTGAAAGAGTTAGCCGCCTCCCCGCGCACAGCCTCAATCTCAGCCTGGGTAGCCTTGAGCTTCTTCTCCAAGGCGTCCACTTTGGAGGAAAAAGTGGTTACTCGCTCCGAGACCGAGGAATACTCCTTTCTCACCACGGCTAACCTCTCCTCATGCTCCAGAAACTTCCCTCATAGTTCTGGGCGTCCTCCTCAGCCTTCCTCAGCTCGTCCGTCTCGGACTTAATCTTCTTGTCCGCGTCCACATTGATCAACCTGGCTTTCTTCTCAGCATACACCACATGATTCTCAATCTGGTCCTTATGCTTGAGCATCTCTTTATGCATATCAAAGCGGTAGTGCCTACTCTCGGCACAACGGATAAAGAGCTGCCGTAACCAAAATAGATTTAGAAAAAATAATAATAAATAAAATAATATATAGATAAAGTTTCTTACATCAAGTACGAGGGACTGAATGGACCCAAAGTACCCCAAGTCAATCCCTGGAAGCGAGCTCACATATTCCTCGGGAATGGCAGCATAAACGTCCGAAAGGATTTTATCCTTTTCCTCTGAGCTGAAACCGGCTGATGGGGGATACTCGCCACTTCAGCACGCCGCATCCGTTTGAACATATCAACTGAATCAATATCAAAATATCAAAAACCATACCACATTACCAAGTTGTCATGACAACCTAAGGTTACAAAGACACTAACCAATCGATGGAGCTGGAGGAGGCATGGGAGCATCGCCAGCAGAAGGCTTCTCGGCTTCCTTGCCCTTACCCTCCCTGGACGAAGAAGTAACACCAGCAGCATCAGCCTGGTCGGCAACCACCTCGTCAACGGCCGCTTTGGCCGCAGAATCTCCTTCGGTGCCCACCTGAGGAGAGACATCTCTATACTCAGGAGGAAGGGTGGACGCCTGAGAAGGGGGAACTTCTTCCCCAACCAGAGGAGCGGACGGTTTCACTAGCGAGGCATCGCGGCAGCATCAGTAGTTTAGGCTTGAAAAAAGGCCGTTTAGGCTTAGGAGTCCCCGTCGAAGACGCGGGACGCTTCTTCGAAGCTGACGAGGTGGGCTCCTGAAAAATGCAACAAGTAAGAAACCAAGCCCAAACCTTAGAAGAATGCAGAAGCATATCAAAAGTAAACAAGAGCATACCTTGGCAACATCACCAGGGGCACCCGCGTCGGATTTTTTGGAGGAGTCCTTCTTCTTGGCCTCCACGGCCTTGAGAATATCATCAGTGTACACCTGGGATAACCAAGTAGGCACGTCCACCAAACCCTTGTCTTCGGGGGATAAACGATCCATGGCCGAATCTACACAAAACCGAGAGTTAGAAAAAGAAAAGAGAAACAAGGCTTTGGTAAAAAGTCTGTGACAAACTACCTCTACTCATATAGGGACAGAGACCGACGGCCGCGAGGAAAACCATGTTGGTAAATTGACCCACATGGGGAAGCCAAGCATCAGGAACCCATGCATGACTCTTCGAAGACAGCCGATAAATTTCGGCCTGAAATAAGGGCTTTATGAGCCTCCAATCCCTTGACAAAAGGCGAGGGTAGGCGTCACCCCTAGACAAATAGCGGGGACGGTGGTTCCACCGAGAAAGACGCCTAGAAAGGGAGAGGTCCTCCATTCGGATAACGGACCACTTCTTCCTCCACCAAACCCAGCTAGAAGTCTTACCCACTACCGTCTTATATCCCCCACGGCTATAGAGGGTAAACCACCCCTGGGGGGAACGAGAGGAAGGGGAAATATCTACAAGCCTGACGAAAGCAGGAAAAGAAGGAGTGACGCCGCTCAAAGCACACTTGGCAATGAACCCAAAGACGTTTGCCCAAGAGTTAGGAGTTAGCTGAGCTAGGCCAATGTCATACCCCTCCAAGACTTCCATTACAAAAGGATGCAAAGGAAACCTAAGACCCAACCTAAAAGCAGCCGTGTAGACATCAACCTCACCGAGAGAGAGAGCTGGTCTACAGAATTGCGGGGACGAGGACACCTAAAACTAAAGCCTCGGGGCAGGAGTAAGAAGCGCTCGAAGTCACGTCCCTGCTCCCTCAGATACCTCAGCCATTTCATGCTGGGAAAGATGTCAGAAGGAAGCAAATCGACATCTTCTTTCCCCCGAACCATAGGAGGAAGGTTCTTGGCGAACTCCTCGTCTGAAGAACTAGAGGAGTCATCCTCAAAATCCTCACGTGGAACGCGAGGACGGCAAGCCACGCTTTTTCTTCTCCTTGAAGAACGTGCCGCCCTTACAGCCCCGTCTCCCGAATGATGGGAGGAGCTGACTCCACCCCTATTTCCCTGGGACGGGCTCGAAAAAGGAACCCTGTTGTCCCTCTCTCGCGGAGCTGCCCATGCACCCACATTGGATGTTTGTCTAATTCGAGTCATGCCGTCCTGCATAAGGAACAGGATGTCTGACTTTAGCAAAAAGAAGGAAAAAAGAGCATCGCAACTAACAGGATGCCTCCCTAAGAGGCTAAAACATCAAAAACAAAGGAAATTTCATAAACATGCAGTTGATGAAAATACTTACCAAAGAGTAATCAAACTGATGAAAAGATTAAACAAAATCGTCCAAGCTCCAAGAACACTGAACGAAGAATCCAAGAACACTGAACGAAGAAATCCAAGAACACCTAGTGCAATCACAACAAATCTTTGACAAAGAATTCGCTTTCTCTCTCTACAAAAATCACTTTGAAATAACAAAAGGAAAATGAGAGATTTCTGAAGGTTTTAAAGGAGAAATTAAGCTCTGAAAAGCAACCACACGTGGCACTCCACCATGTCAAGAATCCTACCCCACATGGGCGAAGGGCACTCTCCTTGAGGGGCAAATGATGTGGCCTAAACTAAGAAGCACCACCTGGCTGTACTTTGATGGCCCAGAAAGAAGGCCCAAAGGCCCACATAGCTCGCACACGCATTCAGGTCCAAGACCCATCAAGTAGGTCATGAGACCTATTTGCTTAGGAAGACCCTGATCCGTTAAAGCCCTGAAAAGCCCAAACGCTCAAGAGGCCACCAGGACTAAATCAGGTTTCCACCAAATCGGACACGTGTCTTGATCTTACAAAGCATCCCATCATGAAGGGACCAATTCCCCAGAAACCCTAGCACTATAAATAGTGCAGATCCCTAGGTAGAAGGGCAATCAATTCATTCTCACCTACCTTAAACTATTTTTGCTCTGCCTTCTCTCTAGAATTACTTCTCACTCTAGCCTATACTTACTTAGGCATCGGAGGGAATATTCCTACGGGAATATTCTTGTTTTGCAGGTTACCAGAAGTTCGTGCCAGGTCATACTTGATACCTCCGAGGAACGCGTGACACGTCATCACTGTAAAAGATCCCACAACACATATATTAAAAGATGTTTCTAAAAAAGTGTACGTGACACGTGACGCTCTGCTTATATGTCTATCAGTAATCTTCACATACATTAAAAAAATGTCAAATACGTACGGGGTATGGTTTGTACAATGTTTGAACTCTCGACCTTGAGTTTGAACAAATAAATCTTTGACCACTTCAGATATGACATTATTTCATGTAACTATTGCAAAACATATACTCCGTATTAGTAAACGTGAATGATATTAATATAGTAAACCGTGGCATCGCGGGATTACAAAAATTAGTTATTAATGATATGAAGTATTAGTAATATTATTAATGTTCCCGCCAGAAAAAATACTTTGAAATACTTCCTCCGTTTCTTAAATATTGTACCATGTTGACTACACGCTTCTCAACATACGACTTTGACTAGTTATCTCTCGAATTATACATAAGTAAATATTATTTTTTTTTAAAAATTATTTAAAAAGTATATATCGATATGAATGTAATAGAATCATACATGATTACAAATTGTTTTACGTATATAATTCAAAAGATAGTAAAAGACACAACATAAATAGTGTAAAAAGTCCACATGGTGCGATATTTGTGAAACAGATGATGTATATCGTAAATTTTTGGATGTACCCGTGTACAACCAGAGCTGGCTGTACCCCATCCAAACGACGTCGTTTTGTGCTGTTTATAATGAACATTAATATACTGGTATAAAAATGAACATATACTATTTTGGAAATAAACATTTATTTATTTATTTGGAAATGAGCATTTACTATTCTGGAAATGAACATTGACTATTTTAGAAATGAACATTTATTTCTTTGGAAATGAACATTTATTTACTCTTTCAAAGATGAACATTTATCTAATTATTTGAAAATCCTCATACATTCAACCAATTTAGAAATGAATATTACTGATTGTAAAATGAGTATTTACTAATTTTCAAATGAACATAGTTAAGGTATTACTATGGTATTACAGTGAGCATTATATTTACATACAAGGTGCAATGAAATCATGTCAAATAACATATTTTACCAAAAAATGAACATTTAAGCCATTGCCTATGTAAAAATTTTGTTGAATTACAAGATGTTGGTACTAATCATCCTCTTATTTTTCTATATCTTCAATTTTGAATATTGCTTTTGATGTAGTCTTGAGTTCTCATACTTCTTAATGTGTCTATGAAGTGTGATTTGAACACAATATTTGACCTTCATGGTTTCAATTTCCTCATTATTGTAGGCTGAAAATGAAAATAGTAAGTAATTTAATATGATGATCACAACTAATTTAAAAATGAACATTTACAGATTTGAAAATGATGAGCATGCAAAATGTTTAAATGATAATATACAAGAATAATAAACGTGAATTAAAAAATATATATATATATAAAATGTGCTTATACTTGATCGAACATTCAACAGCTTATAAATGTACATGCTTAAAATGAATTTTAACATGTTGAACTGTTATCATATAAATCAAGCATAATTAACATCATAATCATTTTATAAATGAACATCATAACACTTCCTCAAAATGAATATACACAATTTATATATGTATTATTTACTAAAGTCAATATGAAAATATGTTTTTGAAAATAAAGAGAGAACTTATAAAAAAATGAACTTAAATAGTTATACATTGAATATCATACCTCTTACTTTTTCATAATTTGAACATAAAACTTTATGATAATGAACATTTTATTATCAGAAAATGAACATTTTATTATCCGAAAATGAACATTTTATTATCAGAAAATGAACATTTTAAAGTTCCACAACTTAATCAAGTTAACCATGATAAGTTTATTCTTTATAATAAGTAGATATGAACATCATAATCTCGGAAAATGAACATCATACCTCTTACTTTTTAATAATTTGAACATAATTTTTTTTGATAATGGAACATTTTATTATCAGAAAATGAACATTATTAAGTTGCATTACTTAGTCAACAAACACAATTTCAATCTTAATAAATAAGAATATTTATAAGCATTTGAATATTACAAAACGAACATAATCATGCATTCGATCATATGAACCTCGAAAAAAAATATAGATCAAAACAATAAACAACATTCTAGAACTTTTTTGGGAAAAGAAGTTGGCAAGAAAATTGAGATGTCAACTAGATTTTATTTTAAATCACTTACATATTAACAAAGAGTAAATTTTAAGAAAAATAAAATATTATACACAACAAAATGAACATTTTATTCTCATAATATGAACATTATAAAGTTCCATAACTTAATAAACAATGTATTTAATCTTCATAATAAAGTGATATGAACATCAGAATCTTACAAAATGAACATAACTATATATAAATATGAAAATTTTGAAAAATCTGGATCTGAGCATAAAAAATTTCTAGATCCGATTTTTGAAGAAATTTCGCAAGAAAATGGAGAGAGGATATGGAGATTCAACAAGAAAATTTCTAAATCACATAAAAATTGACGTGCGCACAAATGTAGAACATAAAAGGAAAAATCTATTGAGTTATCAAAGACATGCTTCTAATCAACATGTAAATTCAATAAAAAATCACGAAAAAATAAGAAAATTAACAGCAAAAAAAGGAGAAAAGAAGTTTACAGCTAGTGGCAAAGAATTCGTTGTCGTGAATGATAATGGCAGCGCAAACGCAAGCGGATTTTCCGATTGACATTGTTATTTGAGATACAAAAATCACGTGTAAATGAGGAGAGAGAAATTGAGGAGAGAGAAACTTTGAGGAGAGAGAAAACAAAAGTGAGAGAATTCTGGTTTTTGAAAAATTTATATGCAATTTTTTTTAAAGAAATCACATGCCTATAGAGCTTTTTTATTTTCTTTGGGAGGGGGTACACCAATAGATGGCTATACTCTGGTATAGCCATTAGGGATATGAAGTATATTACTATCGTTACACAAGTTGGGCCTAGAGCACACAAAATTAATTGTGGTTTACAAACCCATTTTATTTTTTGTTACAAATTTTTATTTGGGTAATTACTAATTAATGTTAAGCATAGTCCATTGGGGTATATGGTTCAAATAATTCGGCCCATATACCCTTCTTTCTCTTTGGGTTTAAGCACATATCTCTATTCTATAAGCCAAGAGCTGAGGGTATTGTAGTAAATTAACTTTTCGTGTCCACTTGCCAAAATACAATTACACCCTCCCCCGTTAACCAGTTATTCACGATACAAATCCTTACCTCCGCCGCTTCACTCTCACACAATCACACACAGGCACACAGCTCTCTTTCTCTCTCCTAGGTAAATCACTCTCATCTTTCTCTCTCCTCCCTTCCCTCAAAGATCTCAAATATTCAATTCTCTCTCATCTTCGATCTAATTTTCTGGTAATTTATACAATCAATTCTTCTTTTCTAATTTCTTTTGCAGCAATTTTGTTACATGTCGACGGCGTAAACGGAACAAAGGGCGGCGATTATGGCGACGAGGTGTCGGCGGC
This sequence comes from Spinacia oleracea, assembly GCF_020520425.1. Lineage (NCBI taxonomy): Eukaryota > Viridiplantae > Streptophyta > Magnoliopsida > Caryophyllales > Amaranthaceae > Spinacia > Spinacia oleracea. The sequence goes on along the minus strand of NC_079492.1, from coordinate 3,210,432 downwards.
TTAGGAGAGAGTGAAAGAGGAGGACCTCTGTAACACATCCTGTCATCTGGGTACCATTCAAATTATTCTTTCCAATTTTTTCTTATTGCGATTTTTGCTATCTGGGTTTTTGTTTTGTTTTTATTGTTTATTGTTTAGCTGTGTTATTTCTTCAATATGATTTTCCCAGCAATTGTTTTTGATGGGTATTTCGCATTTGGCTCCATTTCGAATTTGATTAGGGAAAGGTGCGACAGAATTTGTATAAATAGCAATTATGTTGGTTCCATTTCAGCATTTGTACGAAATAACAATGTTTTCGTTCCCTTTTGAATTTGAATTTGATTGGGAATTCGTTCCCTTTTTAAATCAATCTCAATAATATTTTTATTGGGAATTAATTTTTGATATTTTCCCAACAAGAGATATATAAGTCAATCTCAATAATATATGACGTTTCAATCATTAATTCCCTACTAATGCAATCTCAATAATAATATATGACGTTTCAATTTTTTTTCAAGGTCTTTGGCTTATCCTTAATTTGATTGTGGGGCTTTAATCCCTAATAAGTCATATTATATGTTAAATCTCAATATATTGTTTGCTTTCCAGAGTGATAAAATAATATAGATTGATTTATATATTCAATCATTATATTGATGCTAAATCAATCAAATTATAACGTTTCAATTTATATAATATATGACTTCAATCATTAATTCCCAATCTATTTGAACCAGCATAGAAAAGGGTTTTTCCCAGTATTTTTAAGGGATGTTCTGGGTGTTTTTTTCCTGGGTTTTTCAAATAATTTGTTTTTGAATTTTTGGGTTTTTATAAATATGGTTTACTACTTTCTTTTTATGTGTATTCAAGGTCTTTTCTGATTTTTTTTTTAATGTTATTTTGTTACTAAATATTGATGAAATTGACATGACTTAACCACATTTTGGTTGTTGTGGGTTAATTAATTGTCTATAATACCTTTGATTAACGATAAATTTTTCTCCCTTCCTCATACCAAAAATAAATAGGAAATATTGTCTACAATACCTTTGATTAATGATAAATTTTCTTAGGTACAATGGAGGACCTCCACTGCCTAGGAAGCTGATTTCTTAGGGTTGCTATTAACAAAAAGTTCAACGTTGAAGTTTATCCTCTATCCCTAAAGCTAACAGATTCCAGGGACAATCGTCAATCTGAAGTGTCAATAAGAAGGTACTAAATCATTAACTATATATATGTATTGATTGTGCTGTTTTATTTTTGCAATTTTTTGGGTGTAATCATGCTAATTTTATTAATATATTCATATGCTGGTGAATACATGCGAGGATGCAAGTTTAACATTGCAATAAACCGGGGTTTGATGTAGTGCTGATTATGGTTATTATTTTCATTATTTTTACTGATCTGGATGCTATAATTGGAAATCTTTTGAGTTTTGAGTAATGGCCTTTGATGAAAATGCAAAGAAGTAGAACTGCAGGAGTAGCTTAAATTGGTAAAAGAATTTGATTCTTTTTGGGGAGTAACTGGATTTGGCACTGATAATTATTTTGGTGTATATTTCCATTTTGAAGTGGTCTCAGAATGTTGGTATGCTTTTCAGTATTGATTTACCCCAATTATCGGTTACATGATTGATGGCCCTTATGGAGTATTTGGTAATTGGAAGTTATTACTTGACTATGTTGCTTAAATTTCAGTTTCACAAATTTAAACTGACATGTTTCATTTGATGTTATCTTGGACTTCTTTGACTGCTTCGTGCAACTTTATGTCTTTGTCCTGTTTGCTTGCTTGCATTCTGATAAGTTCTACTTTTCTTTGGATCTATCAAGTATTAACCAGTTAAAACATAATATATCTTTTTTGTTTTTATTTTGCAACTATTATCTACTTCTGATTTTAAGAATTTATCTTTGTGTTCAGGCTTCTATACTTGAGCTTTATGAGAAAGTGCGTGCACTTAAAGGGCTGCCACAAGAGAAGGTGTGGATTGCTTTATGGGTTTGTTTGCCTTTTCTAAACATAGAAGTTTTTCTTCTATTGTCTGATTTCTCATATTTTTAATGTGAACAGTTCCAAGTATGGGACTACTTCAATGAGAGGAAGCAATGTATATTAATTCCATCAGACAAGACTTTGGAGGATGCTTACCTTCAAATGGACCAACATGTTATTAGTGCTTTCTTTCTCTACTTTTTTTTTTTTTTTTTTTTTTTTTCTGAAAGGCTTTCTTTCTCTACTTTGTACAACGTAATAATAGGAATGATATATATTTTACCCAAAAAAATAGGAATTATGTATAATTTTTTTTTTTTTGTTAACAAATTTTGTGGCATATTATTTTTGGTGATTAGTTACAATAAAATAAAGTTCTGATATTATCTCGCACGCATCGCGTGCATATAAGACTAGTCTTTACATAATCGATCATTGTACCAAATATGTAATGCTCCTATGCATGGCCTTCCATAATACTTGGGTGAAAACGTTTTCATGGACTTTTTCCATATTAACACATCTTTCTCCATTTCTTGAATATTTGGTAATTTGAATTTCCCATCAAGTAATTCAAATAACCAACGACACCTTATTTCTGAGGCGAACAAGTTTGCAAAGCTTTCTGAAAATCCAATCACTGCTAGTTGTGGAATTCGTGGGTGGATACATTCCCTGTAATTTCATGGAAAATTATAAGCACTTCTATATGGATATATATTCTTATAATGACATACTATATATGACGGTCTTACATCCCGTCTTTAATTAAAAAAATTCTACGATGGGGTGTTTAACCTAGCCCAAAAAATCTAATAAATCAAATGATCGACATGATATTTGCGACGTGCTATTTAACTATGACGCTCCCCTTTTACGACGGGCTTGTAACGGGTAATCCTGTTGTAATTATTCTTTTACGACTGGAAATCCTGTCATTAATAATGCTTTTTCTTTTAGTGTAAATACGAAATTTGGAAATAATTATGTTACATTTTCTTTTGTCAGAACATATGAGTAGACATGTCAAAAATAGACCCGTCCCGAAAATACCGGGTCTTGAACAATATTTTATGACATGTAATCCGATTTTATCCGAATCAAAACAATCCGAAAAGGTAATGGTCAAAACCCGGCCGAACCCATTTTAACCCGAACGATTAAAAATTGTTGTATTTATAGCTACTAGCTAGTAATAAATGAGATTACGGAGAATTTTAAGCATATTGAATACGTTGTTGTTACTATTGTTGGGTGTAATATGACTTGATTTGAATTATATGCCATTTTATGGTTGATTGATTGAATTTGACTAAATATAAACTTGTGTATGAAAATTTGTTAATGCATTTTTTTTTGTTGAAGAAATTTTTTTGTAATTTATGAGCATACTTTGTATATTTATTACCCAAATTAATGAAAATATAATACGCGTTTTAAAATCTCTCAACCCCTTTGGGTCAACTCGAACCCAAAAGTTATGGGTATTGAACAAGCATCTGTAAACGATCGAACATCAAACCTCATTGATTAAAAGTTTCACTTCCTACCATCTCAGCTAGCTACAATATTAGTCATATTTTCACATATAAATGTAAAATACAATCTTTTAAAATTGAACACATTTTTCGAAAACGTAAACCCGAGTAAAAGTAAAACCCGGAGCAACGCCTGGGCCACACACTAGTTACTAATTAAATTTGGTGATTAACTTTATGTATCTTTCAACCATAATTATTCAAATAAAAAAAAGATACGGAGTATATCATTAAATTGAGAGTATATACGAACCTATATAATGGAGTCGTCTCATTGCTGGAGCTGGAAAAGCATTTCTGAAAATTAGTAGATGCAAAGATATCTTTAAGCTTCTGATCACCCTTAAATCCAGTAGCAAAAATAACCAAATCACTCTTAATAGGTTTAGTAGTTCCATAATCACTATCATCACAAAGTAAAACACCTTCTTTGTGGAAGGTAAAAGTTGGAGATCTTTTCAAAATGATACTTCCTTTATCAACATTGTCATAAAACCCTTCTGGTGCTGTTACCACTAAACAAGAGTTCATTGCTTGTAAGAAACTGTGGTTAGGTACCATGCCAATCTTTTTGAGAGAATGTTTCTTCTTAATATCATTCTCCACATATTTGCCAATTCCCCATCTCTGTAGTTGGTTTTTGCATGCATAAGTCACATCCAAATAAATTATTAGTACTCGATCATTTAAGGATAAATCGTTTTTTATCACATGCAAAAATCGAAAAATTGTTTTATACCACCAAAAAAATTTAAACTTGTATTTTACCACCTTAAAATTAAAATTAAAACTTGTTTTGTACCACCAAAAAAACTGAAAAATGTATGAAATTGTTATGTGGGACCCACTAATTCAATTCCCCTCCAATTTTTACACCCCCTCTGCGATTTACTTTAACTCCTTTACCGTGTTCTCTTTACTGCCATTAAATTTTGTCAATTTTGTAAATTAGTGAGAATAAAATTTTATGTGAATTCGTGAAAGAGAAGGAAACAGGGAAGGAAGGGAGTTAAATTTTAAATTGTGGAAAAATAAAAAATATCATAAATATTACCGTTATTGTGGCTCCCTACGTAACGGTTTCATCTATTTTTTCATTTTCAGGTGGTAAAAAATAACTTTTCTTTTTTTAGTGGTAAAAACAATTTTTCCATCATAATATCAGAGTATCGCGCCGATGGCAAGCTACGAGATAATTTTTGTATCTTAGTTTGCCACATCAAATTATCATCAAGCTATAATGCCTAAATCCTACCAATTGCCTGTTGGTTCAGTGGTGATTGGGGCTGAACTTTGTAGGGAGAACTCGTGTTCGATCCTCCGCAACAACAATTGGGAGGGGACTGGAACCTATCCACCCAGAATTCGCCCCGAATCCGGATTAACCCTAAGGGTGAATCGGGTGTTAACACCAAAAAAAAAATAATGCCTAAATCCTGTGGAAGGATTAATCACCAAAGCACAAAAACATAGATTAAAAAAAGAGAGGAAATAATATTATTACCAAAGGAGATAAGAGTGTGGCTAGGAAGTTAAGTAGAGGGCCATCACCAGGTTTATGAATCAAGAATTCTGAGAAACGATTCAAAAACATGTTTGCCCAAGGAATGGACTGATATACATTCCAATGTGGAGTCCTACATATCATTGTGCATGGATATTTTACTCCTGCAACCAAGATCCAGTGCATTAATTTCACATCACATGAAGTATTACGTCCGTTACTTGAAAATCTTTACGGTTACTATCACTATAAGAATTTGTTTCTTTAACGACAACCTAATTACGACGGGTTAAAAATCCCGTCGCAAAAGCCCTTTGCGATGGGGAACACAACTAAACAAAAATGGGAACAACCGTCGTATTTTACGACAGATTAACGATGGGATTTTCCATTAACGACGACCCCCTTTTATGACGGGTTCGCAACAGGAAATCTCGTCATTAATCAACGATTAATGGCCTTTAGCGACGGAATTTTCCGTTGTTAATGCTACAATTTTTTGTAGTGGTATATTTAAACAAATACTAAAACAAAAGTAAAAAAGTTGGTTGAATATAATAAATAATGGATAAAGTAAGAGAAATCTGTAAAAAGTTAATACTTTGAAGATACACATTTGAGACGAGTTTAACAAGATTCCACATGACTGAGTAACAAAATATATAGATAATCTAAAAGGAAAAAGAAATGTGTGGCTGAAGTTGGATTATATAATAAAAATATTAATAACCATTTTTAACTACTTGTCGGTTTAGCATATGATTCACGACACAATTCGTCCAACTCAAATTATAAATAACCATAATTCATTAACTATGGTCAAAGTAAAATATGTGAATAGCGTAATAAGTCCAAACGTTGCGAGTATTAAAAAAAACAGAGGAAGTACAACATACATTTACTTCGAAAAAGATAAAGGTCGTAACATGCGACCTTTAAGCCGTGGCACAATGATGACATGTCATGCTTATATGTTATGATTTAAATTGGAATATAAAATATTTAACTTATATATCCTATTATACATGTTTAAAATAAAGGTAGGAAAATCTTAATATTCTAATTTGTTTATTTCTTTATATTCGTAGTAAAATTTTTGCATTTATAGTAAAAATATTATGATGACTCATAGCCTACTTGACGCCTATGTGTACCAATTAAACTCCAACACGTGAGATTGCGACAATTAAATTTTTTCGCAACTTACGACCTTTATCATCACCCCATTTACTTATTTTGACTTGATTTTTTTCATAACATATAAAATATAAATGTTATTATATAATAATATTATTGTTAGATTAGTTATAAATATATGTTTTCGTAATATTAACTATGCTTTTGTTGTGCATTAACAAATGCGCAAGTCAAGTTGATGCATCTATTTAGAAATAGGGGGAGTAAATACTATTCCCTCCGTCTCTTTTTCTTTTTTACGTTTTTTTTTGGGTATTTCAAAATGTTCTTTACATTTCCTTTTATATTATCACATAATGCATTAATATTCTATCAGAATTCGTGCCCAAAAATTATTTTAACCAATTAAATCCATTGGACATTAAATATTTCTAATTTTCCCAATGTCAGATTTTTGATAAAAGTGAAAACATTATAAATTAACGTAATTTTTCTTGATTAAATAAAAAAATAGAGTAATTTCAATGCATATTAATTAGTCATTAAAACACGTGTAAAATACCAAACGTAAAAAACAAAAAGAGACGGAGGGAGTACACAGTAGTGTAAGTGATGCATGCGCATTGGCACATACTACATCCGTTTCAAAAAAATATTTACACTTACTATTTGCACCGACTCCGGAACAATGTTTGACTGTTAATATATCCAATTTGTATGGCAAAAACTTATAAAAAATTGATATTTATAAAATATATTTTGAGACGAATCTAACAAGATATCTCATGATAATTTTTGATAGATTAGTGAGAATTTATGGTCAAACTTTTGATTTTTGGACACATTTTTTAAAGCGTAAAGAACTTTATGAAAAGGAGGTAGTAGCTCTTACCATTGACGGTTGCGCACTCCATAGCAATGTCAAGTACAGTTTTTTTGAAGCCAACCACTGTAACTCTCTTCCCTTTAATCAATTCTCTAGCTTTTTCATTGTCCAAATTAGAATATTCAATTGAATGCATGACCTTCCCTTCAAATACCTCTGGCCCTTGGTCTATGGGGAACTCTGGTATATTTGCTACGTCACTAAATCGTCCCAAACACAGAACTACAAAATCTACTTGCGTCACCTGTACGATTTATACGTATATAGTCAATCAATTATATACATGTCATTATCGTGATACGTCTTATATAAAGGTCGCAAGTTGCAAACTTTATCATTTTCGAATATAAAATTAGGGTAAATTATAGACCTGTATGTATCATGGAAGTTTAGACGGACACGAGACAATAGTATCGATCTTTATATTGTACTTTTAATTAAAAATAAATGAAAAATTTAGCATAACAATAGTATGAGACAGACACGAGATATGTGTTATAAGACCTCACTAATTAATGTTTATCTCTTTATAGTGCATCCTTAATTATAGACTTAACTAATTATTACAGAGTATGATAGAAGTTGTACTATAAAATAAAAGTAAATAAAATTTTTGCATAATATTAGTATGAGATCTCCAATGCACCAGACATGTAAGACCTGACTAATTAATGTTTATCGATCTTTATAGTGCATCCTTATGGACCTGGCTAATTTTTATCGATATAATATTATATCGTACAATAAAATTAAAATAAATAAAAAATTACCTCAATAATTTGTGTAAGGAGATGTTGCGTGGTAATAATCCATTTACCCTTATTACCAAAAGGGTCACCATTATGGTCACCACCCCAATGAGGTGGGTTGTTTTCTTCATGAGATGGACCTTTATGATACTTAATATTCAACACATTAGTATTAAATCTAATGTGTTTAAGCAAATCAAAATGCTTAGCATAAGATTGAAGATAATCAAACACTTGGGTTTGTGAAGGGTAAAGTGTATCAACAAAAGAAGGCCATGGAAAATCAGAAAATTGAAAAAATGATTTAGGAGTTTGGAGTTTAGTAGTCTCTAGAGTTTTGGTCCAAACACCACCAATTGTGTTTCTAGACTCAAAAACTAAGGGTTGGTAACCCTTAGCAAGGGCATATTTACATGCTAATAGACCACTAATTCCCGCTCCTATTATGCCTACTTTTCTTTCCATTTATTTTTCCTTATATTTTTTTTAAAAAAAACTTGACAAACTTTCAATTTCATTGCCCCTTATTTATAGGGATTCTCAAATGTTGTGGCATCACGTTCGACGGGAATCAAAACAAAAATTAAATCATGAAAATAGGTTCCTTCAAAAAGAAATAATAAAAAAATACTATAAGAATTTGTATCTTTGATGACAACCTAATTACCACGAGTCAAAAAATTCTTTGTAAAATCCTTTTGCGACGGATCTAACAACCAAACAAAGACGGGAACAATCGTCGCAGATGTCTTTTACGATGGATTAACGACGAAATTTTCCATTAACGAAGGCTCTCTTTTATGATGGGTTTGCGACAGTAAATCCCGTCATTAATCAACAATTATTGGCCTTTAGCGAAGGAATTTTCCGTCGTTAATGGTCCAATTTCTTGTAGTGAAAATAAAAAAATAAAAAAATAAACCACGAGGTTTAAGACTTAAATTTAAAAAATGCAAACTAATGGATCTAGTATCAAGTGGATATTGTTTCTTATTGCATCCTTTAAGACAATGCCATGTGCCAATAAAATCACTATCCCTCTCTCTCTACCCACTTTCTCACTCATTATTTTTCATTTTTCCCATTAGCAAAAAAAAAATCCCCCATCCCTCTCTTATTCATGAGTAAAAAAAAACTTCTCAGCCCTCTTTCTCTACCCCTACTTCTCTCTCTCATAACAACAATAATAATAAAAATAAAATAAAAAACAACCCGTCTTTTGTGTGACCGGTCACACCATCAACTTGATGATGTGACACATTCATATTGAAGATTTGCTAATTTCAGATCAGTAGGTGTAAGCTTCTTCTCCAGGATTAACTTGGCATCACTCACATCTTTAAACTCCATATTATTGGTGTTGATGTGTTGACACAATAATTCCAACACTTGATCATCTGAATGACAACGATCTTGTTCTGTTTTTAATTTCTTGGGGATGGAACGCCTGATGGGCGGATTATAAAAAGAAGTAACTGAAATTATAAAAAGAAGTATCACTTAGTAGTTAGTAACTCTACTAATATTTTCTAAAGCTATTAAAGTAATTACTACTAATATTACTATAAAAATAGTAACAGATGTAAACTATAGAAATAACATACCTAAACTAAAAAAGTATCTCCTCTAAAATTATATAAAAAAGTAACATGTCTAAACTATAGAAATAACATACCTAAACTAAAAAGGTACCTCCCTTAAAACTACTCCGTATAAAAAAAGTAACATGTCTAAACTATAGAGATAACATACCTAAACTAAAAAAGTGACATGTCCAGACTATAGAATTAACATATCTAAACTAAAAAAGTACCTCTTCTAAAATTATAAAGAAGTAACATGTCTAAACTATAGAAGTAATATACCTAAACTTAAAAGGTACCTCCCCTAAAACTACTCCGTACAAAAAAAAAAAGTAACATGTCTAAACTACAGAAGTAACATACCTAAACTAAAAAAGTACCACCTCTAAAATTATATAAAAAAAGTAACATGTCTAAACAATAGAAGTAACATACCTAAACCAAAAAGGTACCTCCCCTGATGTGGCCTTGCTGTATCTCCACCATGGACTCCTCAAGAAGTAACACGTGGCCTATCCAAGCCTGCCCCAACATATAAAGGCCCGATGCTCAACACTCTTCCCAAACTTGTCACTTAGGCCCAGAAGGCCAACCTGTTTGACAGACCCAAAGCTACCGATAGCAGGCCCAAAACAAGAAGGCACCGTAAGCCCTAAAAAACCTCCTAAGGGACACATGTCCCAATCCCTTAGGTCAGCCAATCATATAGCTAGGGTTTGAGATCAATTCCCAAAAACCCTAGCCCTATAAATAGTTTAGATCACTAGTGGAAAAAGGCTTATTTGCATCCCCGCATTTGCCACGCCATTCTGAACATGTGACGCAAATGACAAATTTTAGCATAAAATTTAGTCATTTGCGTCGCAGCTTTGTTAAACTGCGAGGCAAATGACTCTAGGATGCCCCCCAGAGTCATTTGCGTCGCAGATTAGTAAAACTGCGACGCAATTTACTCAATCAAGTGCGTCGCATATTTACTAATATGCGAGGCAAATGACTCTAGGAGCATCCTAGAGTCATTTGCCTCGCATATTAGTAAATATGCGACGCACTGTGTCATTATTGATTTTTTTTTTCCCTTAATTTTCCGCTCACGCTTAATTGCTTAATTTCAAGCTTCATTCTGACTTAGGTTTTGCTCGACAAACAACAACACTACTTCACTCCCAAACAAAACAAACAACAACACTGCTTCACCGGCGGCTTCACCCTGTTTACTGTCGCCTTCCGTCGTCGCCGCGCCTTCCGTCGTTGCTGCGCCGTTCCGTCGCTGCTTCACTGCTTCACTTCTTCGGTACTTCACTGCTTCACTGATTCCTGCCCTGCTCCCTTTTTACAGCCGCCGCCCACGCCGCCCACTCAGCCACGGCACGGTAGCCGCCCACTCAGCCGCCCTTGTTCATTGTCGTCTCTCCTCTCTTAGGTATTGAATTTTAGTTTTGATATTTATTAAATTTTAATTGCGCATTTTAATTTTAATTGTGGACATTATAATTGAATTTTAATTATGCATTATAATTGAATTTTAATGGTTGATATTATTTGTTGAATTTTAATTGGGTACATTTTAGGATTTAGGCTTGGCACTGTGTCTCATACCGGTTTTTCCCATAGCAAATCCTTCTCTTTTCGTCCCTTAACTCTAATTCTCTATTTTTTCTGTTTTCTGCGAATTAATTTCAGTTCTTATTTTCTGCGTTTTCTTTATTTTAACTGTTAATAAGTTTTCCCCCCCTTATTTCCAGGTGTTGAATTTGAGAGGGGAGAAGCTCGAGCTTAGCCTTATTGACATTGCAGAAAAGGAGGTGAGTTTATGGTGTTTTATTCAAATTTATCTTCCTTTTTTTTTCATTTTCAAATTGATGTTTGATTGCCAAATTCAAGTGATGAGAAGGCTAGCTGTTAGGGCTGCTGAGAGGTATTCTTGATTTATTGAATTTATTTTTGGTGTATAGAGCTCCACCAAGGGCAATTATGTAGACGGAATTGGATCCCAAGCACCCTCCACGACTCTTAATTTTGACTAATTAAGCTACTACTCCAGTAGACATTCACAAGTTATTTGATAAATATTCTTTGATTCCAATTGATTAAAAATATGTTGAAATTTGCCAAAACGTTGAAATGGGGTTTGGCTATTATTTTTTTGGGGTCTGGCTATGATTCATAGATATTCTTTCTGTTACTCTTATGATGTTGGTAGCATAAAGCTCACGGGAATTAGTTTTTAGACCAATGCAAATTGGGAATAAATTTTTGTTTTAGCCATTTCTTTGGAAATTGGTCCTCTTTAGTCATTGTGATTTTCCTGATTAAATAGAGGTTAATTTTAGAAGAAATCGCCTGAAATTGGATGATAATGTATCTGTTAGATGGAGTGTACGTTCATGACTCCTCTTTGGTCATCACTGTCATTGTCTTTTTTGTATAGAGCTTTTTCTGTTTTGCCTAGGAAGTGTCTTCTAGGGAGATTGATTGGTTAGTAAAATTGAGAAGGTAAGCTTTGCCGGGTTCTTCTTGTTTCTTTTATGATGTTCAATTGAGTGCGAGGTATGCAACCAGTCATTGATGTTCCCTCTTTGTGTCCAGAAAATTTTGCCTTGAATTCGAATATCCTATGCCACCTGAACTGTATTTAACCTTTTAAGTGAAGGAAATAATGCCCTTGGTCCAAGTATGCATTCTATGTTAAGTCTAATAAATGCGGTTCAGTATTAATTAACAAGTTAATAATTCAGTGAGATCAAGTGAGCTGAATGCCTAGCTAGAGGCCGCTTCAGTTCAAGTGGAATTAATGATATTAATCCACAGCTTACTCTTGACTGAACCCGTAGGGTCACACAAATAGTACGTAAACGGATCAAGTATTTAATGGCATTAAATACTCCATCTATGAATATTCGGAACCGACGGATCTTGGTTTCAGTGGGAGCTAAGATCGTCACAGGCAAGAAATGAATACTCCGGAAACGATGATATTGCCGGAAACGGAAATATGGATCGTATCGGAAATATAAATATTATCCAAGTCGTAGATGTTGCCGGAAACGGAAACATGGTACGTATCGGAAAATATTATCGGAAATGGAAATATTGCCAGAATCGGAAATATTGCCGGAAACGGAAATATTGTCAGAATCGGAAATATTACCGGAATCGGAAAATAATTCCGGAAACGGAAATATTAAATATTTGTTCGAAACGGAAATTAATTCCGGAATCGGAAATATTAAATATTGTTCGTATCGGAAATGAATTCCGGAATCGGAAAATTTAATCGGAAGCGCATCGTACGAATAAGCATCGGACGAGGCCTGCCGGACGAGGCCCAGCACGAAGCCAGGCCATCGCCCAGCAAGCCAAGCGCGCCGCACAAACAGCCACGCCAGGCCCAGCGCAAGGCCAGGCCCAGCAGGCTGCGCAGCGCGCACAGCGCGCACAGCACGCGCAGCGCGCGCGGGCGCTGCGTGGGCTGCTGCTCGCGCGCACGCATGGGGGCCCATCGTGGCTGCCGTGCGTGTGTGTGCAAGTGTTTGTGTTCGTGCACGTTTCCTAAAACATGCAGAGTTCGGTTAATGATTAAATTCCTAATTCTATTTGATAAATTAATTAAATTAGAGTTCTTGTAGGATTCTAGGTTTAATTAATTTGTATCTGAATAGGATTTCGATTCCCTTTCCATACCCCTATAAATATGAGGCTAGGGCTCACAATTTATAACAAGTTTCAAAGTATTCAAAAGTGAGTTTTTTGAGAGAAAATTAAAACACACATCTTGCTCATAAAAGTGCCGAAATTTTCTAGTACCTTAAGGGCGATTCTAGTTGGTCAATCTTAAGGCGGATCCGGACGTGCTGTGGACTATCTACGGAGGGACGACACTTGGAGTCCTAAAGACTTGTTCTTGTTCGGTTCGGGCGCAGCTAGGGAGGGCACGCAACAAAGAGTATGCATCTAAATTATGCTATATGATTATGTGTAAATAATATGTTGTCCTGGGTTAATGGTTGTTTCCGCATGATCTATGTAATGTCATATGTATCATAACCTAACAGTGGTATCAGAAGCCCCTTATTATTTTCATAATCTAAATTGCATGAACATGGTTAAATATTACAAATTTGCAAGAATTAAAAGGGGTGATTAATTTTCGTAATTGTTAATTAATTGCAAATTGCGTTTATTTAATTATACGTACGCAGTTTTTCTGCAGTTTCTTCGTTACTCATCCGAATTGAGTGATTTTTGTGTCAATTCCGCATGTAAAAGGCATTCTAAAATTTTGACAAAAATAATATTTTTCTGCCGAACCCAGAATTCTCAAATTCGAAGCCTAACTATGACTTTTCGAAGGTTTTAGTTTTTCGAATGCAAAATTTCGTAAATTTAAGATGTTAAATTAAATATTTGCGATTCTTGTTGATAAATCTTGAATTTTGATTGACCTACTGCATATGTTTAACAAGTTTGAATGCCTAGTCTTGTTAATTATGCAATCTAATTTGTAATTATGATTAATTTGTTGAAAATTAGAATAATTTAGAATTAATTTGATTTTCATAATTAATTGTAATTTAATTAGAAACCTATGATTAAAAACCACCATAAAAATTGTAAATTTATGATAAATTTTAAATTTTTATGACCTAGACTTGAATCCATAACAATCGGAAATCAATTGGATAATAAATTTTCGATTTTTCGCCCTAAAATTATGAAATTAATATTATTTATTAATTTGTCATTAATTTTAAATATAAATTTTAAATTTTTATGCGATTCGTTCATAAAACTTGCACGCACGAAGCAATGGACGCTTCGTGTTACCCTTAAGGGGTGTTGTATAATGCGGGCATGCGACGACGAGCAAGGGAGCTCGTCGCCCGTGCGGCACGAATGCAATGAGCAAGGGCGTAGTGCACAAGCACAAGGCAGCAGCCCTGCCTTGTGTCGTGTGCCACGAGCAATGGACGAATGGGCATGGGCGAAGGGCGAGCCAAGGCAGTCGCGTGTGGGCAGCAAGCGAGCTGCGCCACAACGCGCGCTGCCTCGCACAAGAGCGCGCAGCCTCGCGCGCAGCGAGCGCAAGCTCGCGTGCCACGAGCGCTGCGCCCAGCATTACTCGCGCGCACAACGAGCGAGGACTCGCGCGCACAGCCAGCATTGCTCGCGCGCACAACGAGCGAGGACTCGCGCGCACAGCCAGCATTGCTCGCGCGCACAGCGAGCGATGTCGCCCGCCCAGCGAGCGATGTCGCGCGCCCAGCGAGCGATGGCTCGCGCGCCCAGCGAGCGATGTCGCGCGCCCAGCGAGCGATGTCGCGCGCGCACTGCGAGCGATAGCTCGCGTGCGATGAGCGCTGGCGCGCGCAGCGAGCACCAATGCGTGCGGAGGCTTGCGATGGGGATGCAGCAGCTATGCGACGAGCGCATGGGCTGCGCGCACATGGCCAGCAATGGCTGTGTGCGTGCGGCCCATGGGCGTGCAACGCGTAGGGTGTTTGCGTTACGATTAAAGATCGTTTTGAATGTTTAATTTGAAAATTTCAGTTCACGTAATTTTAATTAATTTTAAAAATTAATAATTTAAATTATTTTCTTGGATTTTAATTTTGAATATTGTAATTATAATAAATGTTATTTATTCTAATTATTTTACTAAAATTAAAATCATGAATTAATTTAAATACGACTGAAATTAAATTAAACTTTTTGGATTCAATTATAAATTGATATGAGCTTTAAATTTTAATTAAATTTGTATGTTTCCGGTTGGACTAGAAATACATTTTTATGTTTAAAATTAGTAAAGCATATAAATTTATTGGTTTAAGTGGGAGCGCTTTTAGTCATAAACTCTTGATTAGGTCTACAAATCCTTAAGGTTAAAACAACTTGATTAGAATTAATAAGGACTGAATAATTGGTAGATTATTGGTGCCCTTGATTAATTGCTGCAAATGTTTACGTGATGCATAATGTGTTTTACTAACCAGCTATGTGGGCCATTCATGATAATGAATGGGTGAATGGTATATATTGTATATGTACTGTTTTGCAGGTTATGAAGTGACTAGTATGGCCCAAATAGGATAGAAAATATGGTCTGCGTACCATTAATTTGAATGTAATTGGTCTAAAGTACCAAAGTTATTTTTCAATTCAAATATGGTCTGCGTACCATCAAATAGTTGTAATTAGTTATAACTTATCCTATTTGAAGAAAATGGTGCCTCCCACGGAGATTTTCAAGACGGACTTTGAAGTCAAAGCTTCAAGATGAAGTCGGGCCATACTAGATCACATTTATCTTATGCATGTTTTAAGTTATTTATTGTTTTAAATATGTCTTAAAATGCATGAGATCAAAAGCTTGATTATGTTGCATGATTAAGGATTTTAGTTCACTTAAAATCTAACCAACATAGTAAGAGCCTTAAGTTCCAAACTTAAAAATTGAGTTAAAAGGTGCCATGCCAAAATATACACTGAAGGAAATAATGCCCTTGGTCCAAGTATGCATTCTATGTTAAGTCTAATAAATGCGGTTCAGTATTAATTAACAAGTTAATAATTCAGTGAGATCAAGTGAGCTGAATGCCTAGCTAGAGGCCGCTTCAGTTCAAGTGGAATTAATGATATTAATCCACAGCTTACTCTTGACTGAACCCGTAGGGTCACACAAATAGTACGTAAACGGATCAAGTATTTAATGGCATTAAATACTCCATCTATGAATATTCGGAACCGACGGATCTTGGTTTCAGTGGGAGCTAAGATCGTCACAGGCAAGAAATGAATACTCCGGAAACGATGATATTGCCGGAAACGGAAATATGGATCGTATCGGAAATATGAATATTATCCAAGTCGTAGATGTTGCCGGAAACGGAAACATGGTACGTATCGGAAAATATTATTGGAAATGGAAATATTACCAGAATCGGAAATATTGCCGGAAACGGAAATATTGTCAGAATCGGAAATATTACCGGAATCGGAAAATAATTCCGGAAACGGAAATATTAAATATTTGTTCGAAACGGAAATTAATTCCGGAATCGGAAATATTAAATATTGTTCGTATCAGAAATAAATTCCGGAACTGGAAATTTAATCGGAAGCGTATCGTACGAATTAGCATCGGACGAGGCTTGCCGGACGAAGGCCCAGCACGAAGCCGGGGCCATCGCCCAGCAAGCATGCGCGCCACAAGCCCAGCCAAGGCAGCGCCCAGGCCTACCGCAAGGCAGGCCCAGCGCGCGCCAAGGGCCACGGATGCGTGGGCCGTGCTGCGCGGGGCTGCTGCTCGCACGCGCATGGGCAGCCCTTGTGGCTGCCGTGTGTGTGTGAGTTTGTGCTCATGCGTGATTCCTGAATCTACAAGAGTCAGTGTATGATTAAATTTCTATTCCTAATTGGATAAATTAATTAAATAGAATTCATGTAGGATTCTAATTTCAATTAATTCGTATCCTACTAGGATTACGATTCGCCTAGGGGTCATAATTTATACACAAGTTTCAAAGTATTCAAAAGTGAGTTTTTGAGAGAAAATTAAAACACACATCTTGCTCATAAAGTGCCGAAATTTTCTAGTACCTTAAGGGCGATTCTAGTTGGTCAATCTTAAGGCGGATCCGGACGTGCTGTGGACTATCTACGGAGGGACGACACTTGGAGTCCTAAAGACTTGTTCTTGTTCGGTTCGGGCACAGCTAGGGAGGGCACGCAACAAAGAGTATGCATCTAAATTATGCTATATGATTATGTGTAAATAATATGTTGTCCTGGGTTAATGGTTGTTTCCGCATGATCTATGTAGTGTCATATGTATCATAACCTAACAGTGGTATCACGAGCCCCTTATTATTTTCATAATCTAAATTGCATGAACATGGTTAAATATTACAAATTTGCAAGAATTAAAAGGGGTGATTAATTTTCGTAATTGTTAATTAATTGCAAATTGCGTTTATTTAATTATACGTACGCAGTTTTTCGGCAGTTTCTTCGTTACTCATCCGAATTGAGTGATTTTTGTGTCAATTCCGCATGTAAAAGGCATTCTAAAATTTTGACAAAAATAATATTTTTCTGCCGAACCCAGAATTCTCAAATTCGAAGCCTAACTATGACTTTTCGAAGGTTTTAGTTTTTCGAATGCAAAATTTCGTAAATTTAAGATGTTAAATTAAATATTTGCGATTCTTGTTGATAAATCTTGAATTTTTGATTGACCTAATGCATATGTTTAACAAGTTTGAATGCCTAGTCTTGTTAATTATGCAATCTAATTTGTAATTATGATTAATTTGTTGAAAATTAGAATAATTTAGAATTAATTTGATTTTCATAATTAATTGTAATTTAATTAGAAACCTATGATTAAAAACCACCATAAAAATTGTAAATTTACGATAAATTTTAAATTTTTATGACCTAGACTTGAATCCATAACAATCGGAAATCAATTGGATAATAAATTTTCGATTTTTCGCCCTAAAATTATGAAATTAATATTATTTATTAATTTGTCATTAATTTTAAATATAAATTTTAAATTTTTATGCGATTCGTTCATAAAACTTGCACGCACGAAGCAATGGACGCTTCGTGTTACCCTTAAGGGGTGTTGTATAATGCGGGCATGCGACGACGAGCAAGGGAGCTCGTCGCCCGTGCGGCACGAATGCAATGAGCAAGGGCGTAGTGCACGAGCACAAGGCAGCAGCCCTGCCTTGTGTCGTGTGCCACAAGCAATGAACGAATGGGCATGGGCGAAGGGCGAGCCAAGGCAGTCGCGTGTGGGCAGCAAGCGAGCTGCGCCACAACGCGCGCTGCCTCGCACAAGTGCGCGCAGCCTCGCGCGCAGCGAGCGCAAGCTCGCGTGCCACGAGCGCTGCGCCCAGCACTACTCGCGCGCACAGCGAGCGAGCCAGCGCGCCCAGCGAGCGATGTCGCGCGCCCAGCGAGCGATCTCGCGCGCGCGCACTGCGAGCGATAGCTCGCGTGCGATGGGGCGCTGTGCGGAGGCTTGCGATAGGACAGCAGCAGCTATGCGACGAGCGCATGGGGTGCGCGCACATGGCCAGCAATGGCTGTGTGCGTACGGCCCATGGGCGTGCAACGCGTAGGGTGTTTGCGTTACGATTAGATCGTTTTGAATGTTTAATTTGAAAATTTTAGTTCACGTAATTTTAATTAATTTTAAAATTAATAATTTGAATTATTTTCTTGGATTTTAATTTTGAATATTATAATTATAATAAATGTTATTTATTCTAATTATTTTACTAAAATTAAAATCATGAATTAATTTAAATACGACTGAAATTAAATTAAATTTTTGGATTCAATTATAAATTGATATGAGCTTTAAATTTTAATTAAATTTGTATGTTTCCGGTTGGACTAGAAATACATTTTTATGTTTAAAATTGGTAAAGCATATGAATTTATTGGTTTAAGTGGGAGCGCTTTTTAGTCATAAACTCTTGATTAGGTCTACAAATCCTTAAGGTTAAAACAACTTGATTAGAATTAATAAGGACTGAATAATTGGTAGATTATTGGTGCCCTTGATTAATTGCTGCAAATGTTTACGTGATGCATAATGTGTTTTACTAACCAGCTATGTGGGCCATTCATGATAATGAATGGGTGAATGGTATATATTGTATATGTACTGTTTTGCAGGTTATGAAGTGACTAGTATGGCCCAAATAGGATAGAAAATATGGTCTGCGTACCATTAATTTGAATGTAATTGGTCTAAAGTACCAAAGTTATTTTTCAATTCAAATATGGTCTGCGAACCATCAAATAGTTGTAATTAGTTATAGCTTATCCTATTTGAAGAAAATGGTGCCTCCCACGGAGATTTTCAAGACGGACTTTGAAGTCAAAGCTTCAAGATGAAGTCGGGCCATACTAGATCACAAATATCTTATGCATGTTTTAAGTTATTTATTGTTTTAAATATGTCTTAAAATGCATGAGATCAAAAGCTTGATTATGTTGCATGATTAAGGATTTTAGTTCACTTAAAATCTAACCAACATAGTAAGAGCCTTAAGTTCCAAACTTAAAAATTGAGTTAAAAGGTGCCATGCCAAAATATACACTTGCTTGGATATCCTTTACATCAATCTAGTAATAGTTTTCGCTCAGCGAGGTGTTACTTATTGGTCCTAAAGGGGCAAGGTACACAAATAATTGTGAGTACATGTTAGTTTTGGTGAAACTCAACGATATAAGTAAGGAGTCCTTTTATGTCGTGGCAAATTCGATAGGTTTACCTAATAAGTTCTTAGACGTACCTATCAACCAAGAATAGTTTCTAGACTATTAGCAAAAGGCTTTTGCTTACCTAAGATGTTCTAGGATTAAGTCGACAAACTGTGCTTAGTTCTTCAATGATTTTAGGATCTTGGAATCATTTTATTCACGCCTGCCGGAACAATAAAATCGAATAAAATGCTAATAACTTGTTTGAATTGCATGGTTGCTTTAATTTCAAGTTATTATTCATGATAAATGTTTAGACTTTGCATGCTTCAATGTATGTTTTAATTATTGTTTATAATTAAATATCTTGCACTGCAATAAATCCTTTTAGAAAGGTAACAGTAAATTTCCTCGATTGGTAGTGAATCCAAGAACGATTCACGGAAATGAGAGAAAGTGAGCAATTTAAAATGTACGTTTCTTATATCGACTTTTATGGTTGTTTTCGAGTATCAAAGTCGAATGGCAAACCGATTGGTGCTTGTGAATTCAAAATACAATGTGGTTTTGAGATCATAAAGCATTGAGTTTAAACGCTCAGCTTTACCAATGGTTAACAACCTAAAATCCTTTTTCCATTTAATTCTCGAATGAGTCTAGTTCCTAGACATTCGAATAGATCGATGCTTAGAGAACTTTAGAAGCTTCTGGTAAGATCATCTAGTTGAAAAGAATATTCAACATAAATTAAAATGGTAAAGAACCTTGTTGGTGACATTGGACATGTCTAACAAAGTATAAAAGTCAACACTAAAGAATTCAATTCTTAAGACTATAAGAAAGGGTACAAGAAATAGGAAAACGAGGAACAAATGAAAGGAATTTACGATTCCGTTTCCACCTATAAATTTATGTTTAAAGAGAAGTGACCTAGCAATCAAACTTCCTTGGTATCATATACCGCTTGAGGTTCTTACTTCGGTAATAACTCAAATAATGGAAGCTAGGATACACTAATGACCTACAAGTGGGAAATGAAGCATGGCAATGCTACATTAGTTGTAGGGTCATCTAGTTTGTTTTAAGTCCTTTCAAAGGCTGGAACTTAATGGCTATTTTGTTCCATAATCAGCATACCTAAATTTCTGCTTCAAACACAGAAAGACTCACATTCAGAAGAACAAAAACAATGCTTGTTTATTTGTTTATTTGAATGAAATGGTCAATTACTGGTTGAGTCAATATGCTTGATTAAAACAAACAACTCTTTAAAGAACTTTACTAGGTTCAAATCAAACCCTTGATTTGAGTTCCACTAATCTTTGGCATTGTTGCTTAGACCATATCAACAAGTTAACATTCATAAGCTCTATTTTGATGGACTTTTGAAAGTTGGTTGATTTCTAGATCAACTTAAGACAAGCTAGTCTTACTTGTTGAAAGTAACAAAGAATATGAACTATTGTTAGAACGCCTAGACGATAGAGTTCAAAGCTAAAGAAAGGTTTTATGACTTTATTATTTCACATGGATTTGAGTGAATATAGGTCTATTTACTCAAATGTGATATAAGTTGAATCTGTTTGGCTAGTTCAAAGATTCAGAAGTATAAAATCCACTCGGCAAGAAATCATAAAGATCTAGGTTAGATCATGTTGATGATTACTTGAGACCAAATATGATCATCAATGATTGTGTGTTGTAATTTCACAATCTAGCTCCATAAGATATGGCATATCTACGTTGGAATGATCAAAGTCAATTAGTACTTGATTCGATCAATGATGAATCATAAAGACTTTTCCTATAATTTCTAAAACAAAATGCTCAACTACCACCAAACTAAACCAAATTCGTCAAAGCTATTGAAAAGTAATTTCAGGATATCTTTTCAATTATATATATCTAAAGAGTTGCTAAACTCAGTGGGAGCTTAGTGTTTGTTATTCAACAAACTAAGGCCCAAGTCTAGATATATGTTTCATTGTGATTTATTCAAATGAGACACAAGGGTATTGTTTCTACCACGAATTTTTGAGAACATAATGTTTGTTTGCTCGAAATAATGTCCTTTTGGAGATTCGTTTCCAAAATGACAAGTGGGAGAAAATAGACCTCGAAAGTTTTCGAGGCGAACAACAAACATAAACGGACATTCCGGAGGCTTTTCGAAGTGCTTCAGAAAATCCGAACTTATTCTGAAAGGACTTTAGAAGTAGCTTTTAAAGAATAGACATCTCTTAGAAGACTTTACAAGTGCTTCAAGGAGAATAGAATATTCAAAGGACTCTCAAAGTGCCTGTTGATATTCTATTGTTTGATGTTCTATACCCAAGTAGGCATAGAGTTCAAGTCACTGGAACTATGAGATTCTTCTATTAGATAGTAAGGAAACATAGAGTTCTGGTCAATGAAACTATGAGATTCTTCTATTCGATAGTGAAGAAACCTACAACTTGCAGTCAAACTATTATCATGTAGATTAATGAGTTTATGACTTGTAAGAAAGCTATGACGAAACCTAGATTCCCTAAAATGGTTAGAGGCCATATATAGACTCAAATGTTTTAAATGGTTAGAGGCCATAAAACATACTCAATGTTTTGATGACAAAATTGAAATTTTGTTGATTTGCAAGAATAGTTTCACACCTATTGGTTGCAAGTTTGTTTTAAGGATAAAAACCATCAAACATGGAATTGTGTTCACACACAAAGCTAGATTAGTTGCTAAAGGTTACAAGCAAATTCATGGCATGGATTGTGTTGAAACCTCATGCAAAATCGTAATGCTTAAGTCTATAATTCAAGCAATGATTGCATATTGGTACATATGGCAATTGGATGACAAAACGTATTCCTCAATCAAATGTTGGAATAAACTATGTACATGGTATGTCATAGGATTTGTGGATCCAAATAAATGCTTGAAAAGGAAAGCTAGCTTATGAAATCTAAGTACAGATTTAAGCAAGCAATTGGGAATTAGAAATGTATTTTAGTGAAGCTAATAAGTATTTTAGTTTCATAAAATGTACATGATTCTTATAGATATATAAGAAGTTTAGTGGGAGTACTTAAAACTTAATTGGTCCTATGTGTATTACACACATATCTCTCTATTGTGAAATAACATTCAAATGCTAATGACTTAGATTTGAAATAATTCATCAATGATGGACCATGGCGAAACTTAGTACATACTGGGTATTAAGATCTATTTACAAAAATCTTATGATATTGTTTTGGATTAAGTAATGGCATTTACTAAATCAAACACGAAAGTCTCCATTGGAGATATTCGACCCATGTGAATAAATCTAAGTAAAGGATGTTTGAACTATGTATAAGCATTTACTAAGTTAAACATCAAAGAGTCTAAATGAGATTCTTAACCTATATTATATGTCAAAGAATTTAGCTGGATTCAGTATCTGCTGAAATTGAATAAGCTAAAGTTACATGAATAGAATTCAATTGGGAATTATTCTGCAAAAGAATTTATCATGTATGATATAATATGAGGATCGCCAAAAACGTATCGTATGACTTTAGCCATGACGAACATATACCAATCTCTATTGATCTAAGTGAAGATCAACTAGATTGAGATCAAGAATACTTATGGTACTTGAAAAGGTACATAGGAATAGTTCTTGATTCAAGGAAATAAAGATACGCTAAATATTGATGCTACACGCATAAACACTGGCAAAGGATCAAGCAAGACCCTTTGGAGTTAACCATTGATAAGGACGAGCTATAGAGCATCGTGTTTTGAAATGGCAACATGGATTGGAGACCATGAGTTGTTGCGTGGGAAATTAAAATATTAATTTCTATGTTCTAAGATATAGTTGGAGAGTCTTCCACATATCTATGAACTGCTTGGATAGGTAAATCCAAACAAAGCATCACTAGCAACCTATACAGTTGAAGTAAAAGTAATTATTGCCTAAGAAGCAATAAAACAGGGTTGTTTAAAGTTCTTCACTGAACTTGGGTAGATCACCTATCTGCTGGCTTGATGGTTCTTCATTGAAAAATGCGTGGAACCACTCTTGAAGCAAGAAAAACGTCTGCTAACTTAATGGTTCTTCATTGCAAAATGCGTAGAACCACTAATGTAGTAAGAAAGACTAGATCACATAATAAACAAACTCGAAAAGATCTTATCATCATATCTCAAAGAACATTCGATGAAAAGGATGTTAAGATTGGCAAAGCATGATAACTAAACCTATGCAACAAGTGAGAAGCAACACTCACATTGTCGATCTGGAAATCAAGCATAGCTTTGAATTCCATGAATTGCTTTAGAAAATGGGTTTGAGGCCCATGGTTGTAAAACATTGGGGTTGAACATTTATCATATATGAAATGTATTTTCATATTCCATTTAATCTTGGTTTAGTATTAAATGATGAGTCCCTTCAACTTGACGATATATTCAAGATAGACTGTCAGGACCAGTCCTGTGACTAAGAAATGTCTATCAAGTGAACTTGAATGTCAAAGGTTGAAAATGGTCCCTAATCGGAGTTTTCTATAAAATTGGACGCATAGAAAACGTTAGACGATTAGAATGCAAGATGACTAGTAGTTCTGTTTCTTGAACTATGTGGACATGGCAATGTCATAATCATTTGCATAGATACTTACTTTGGGAAGACTAGTATCGGACAAGACCTATGAAACTTTACTGTAAGAGATGAAAATCTGTCATGAGTAAATTTCATTAAATTATTAGACACTAAATCCTCAATACCTGAGTGATTTGAGATTACTTGTTTGAGAACTGGTTGCTTTGACGTTGACCAACCGTCGCACCGTAAAAGGAGGCTATAAAGGCAAACGCTCAGGTAATCACCTATCAAACGAAGTCTAATCTCAAGATCGCAAGATTGGGATTGTCCTCCCATAAATCGGGATGAGATGCTTAAAAGTTGTACAAGGCCACTCGGAGAGCTAGAAACTGTGAAATGCATGGCCGTGCTCGGATGAATCATAGGCTATGATTATCTGTTTATTTGATCAGTTGAACTCTGAAACCGAGGAACACCTCTGGACATAATAAGGATGACAACTCTTACCTTATGTTCAAGAGCAAGCATCGAGCGACAAAGGAATTAGGAAATGCACACTTGTCCCTAAGGACAAGTGGGAGACTGAAGGAAATAATGCCCTTGGTCCAAGTATGCATTCTATGTTAAGTCTAATAAATGCGGTTCAGTATTAATTAACAAGTTAATAATTCAGTGAGATCAAGTGAGCTGAATGCCTAGCTAGAGGCCGCTTCAGTTCAAGTGGAATTAATGATATTAATCCACAGCTTACTCTTGACTGAACCCGTAGGGTCACACAAATAGTACGTAAACGGATCAAGTATTTAATGGCATTAAATACTCCATCTATGAATATTCGGAACCGACGGATCTTGGTTTCAGTGGGAGCTAAGATCGTCACAGGCAAGAAATGAATACTCCGGAAACGATGATATTGCCGGAAACGGAAATATGGATCGTATCGGAAATATGAATATTATCCAAGTCGTAGATGTTGCCGGAAACGGAAACATGGTACGTATCGGAAAATATTATTGGAAATGGAAATATTACCAGAATCGGAAATATTGCCGGAAACGGAAATATTGTCAGAATCGGAAATATTACCGGAATCGGAAAATAATTCCGGAAACGGAAATATTAAATATTTGTTCGAAACGGAAATTAATTCCGGAATCGGAAATATTAAATATTGTTCGTATCAGAAATAAATTCCGGAACTGGAAATTTAATCGGAAGCGTATCGTACGAATTAGCATCGGACGAGGCTTGCCGGACGAAGGCCCAGCACGAAGCCGGGGCCATCGCCCAGCAAGCATGCGCGCCACAAGCCCAGCCAAGGCAGCGCCCAGGCCTACCGCAAGGCAGGCCCAGCGCGCGCCAAGGGCCACGGATGCGTGGGCCGTGCTGCGCGGGGCTGCTGCTCGCACGCGCATGGGCAGCCCTTGTGGCTGCCGTGTGTGTGTGAGTTTGTGCTCATGCGTGATTCCTGAATCTACAAGAGTCAGTGTATGATTAAATTTCTATTCCTAATTGGATAAATTAATTAAATAGAATTCATGTAGGATTCTAATTTCAATTAATTCGTATCCTACTAGGATTACGATTCCTTTTCCATAACTCTATAAATAAAGGCCTAGGGGTCATAATTTATACACAAGTTTCAAAGTATTCAAAAGTGAGTTTTTGAGAGAAAATTAAAACACACATCTTGCTCATAAAGTGCCGAAATTTTCTAGTACCTTAAGGGCGATTCTAGTTGGTCAATCTTAAGGCGGATCCGGACGTGCTGTGGACTATCTACGGAGGGACGACACTTGGAGTCCTAAAAGACTTGTTCTTGTTCGGTTCGGGCGCAGCTAGGGAGGGCACGCAACAAAGAGTATGCATCTAAATTATGCTATATGATTATGTGTAAATAATATGTTGTCCTGGGTTAATGGTTGTTTCCGCATGATCTATGTAGTGTCATATGTATCATAACCTAACATACACTTGCTTGGATATCCTTTACATCAATCTAGTAATAGTTTTCGCTCAGCGAGGTGTTACTTATTGGTCCTAAAGGGGCAAGGTACACAAATAATTGTGAGTACATGTTAGTTTTGGTGAAACTCAACGATATAAGTAAGGAGTCCTTTTATGTCGTGGCAAATTCGATAGGTTTACCTAATAAGTTCTTAGACGTACCTATCAACCAAGAATAGTTTCTAGACTATTAGCAAAAGGCTTTTGCTTACCTAAGATGTTCTAGGATTAAGTCGACAAACTGTGCTTAGTTCTTCAATGATTTTAGGATCTTGGAATCATTTTATTCACACCTGCCGGAACACATAACTTGAATAAAATGCTTAATAAACATTGAATTATGCATGTATGCTAGAATTTAAGTTTATTAAGAGAAACTGTGAATGGTTATTTATTTGTTTATTCTTTTCAATTGTAGTTTTAATATGGCAAACAACAATCAAAACATCATCATGGGTTCTGAGCTTATGGTCAAGCTGAACCTGGCAAATTTTCTTGAATGGGAAGCTAAGCTAGTTGAAATAGTCAAACTCAATCGACTTGAGTATGTACTGTCTCATCCCATGCCAAGCTACTATGCCAGAGACATGACCCCTGAGAGATTTTACGCCTGGGATGCGGATCTCAAAAAGGTTATGAGTCTCATGCTGAACAATATCCCTGATGATTGGGCTAAAAGGTTTGTAGCCTATGAACCTTTTACGCTCATCAAGAATCTGAGGGATATCTGTCGTGGAAGCACGGAGGACATGGACCTGAACGTCCATGAGTTGATTGAATCAATGTCTGGTCTAAAGGTTAGTTCTCCCAACAGGTGTTATAGGATGGAAGTCCAAGAAACACATGTTCAGCTCCTTCGCACTAAACAGAGGGTAGGCGTCCCACTGAGGTTCCATGTGGATCTTATGCGTTCATACTTTGATCGCCTAAGTCTACTAGGAACACCAATAAGCGAAAGGATGGCAGTCTCTATCTTGCTCAATTCACTACACAGTGGGTTTGGTCGCTTCAAGCAACTATACCTAAGTGAACCAAGAGAAGAAACAGTTGCAGAATTTGTTCACCTTGTCAGAAAGGCTGAAATAATACTGGACTGTGAAGCCAAAGATTTACTCAAGGCTAGAAGGAGACCGTTCAAGAAAGGTGGAAAGTCCAAGGGCAATGCTAAAACAAAGCAGGACAAGTCCACATCAAGCTGTCTTTATTGTGATGGAATAGGCCATTACAAAAGAGAATGTCCAAAGCTAAAGGAAGATCAGAAGAACGGAACAGTCGTTCCATCTTCAGGTATTTTCGTTATAGACTGTATACTTGCTAATTCAACTTCTTGGGTATTAGATACAGGTTGTGGCTCACACTTATGTTCCAATCCACAGGGACTAAGAAGAAGTAGAAAGTTAAGCAAGGGTGAAGTCGACCTACGAGTGGGAAATGGAGCACGGATTGCTGCATTAGCCGTAGGAACTTACTATTTGTCGTTGCCCTCCGGGCTAGTTTTGGAACTGGAAGAATGTTTCCATGTTCCAAGTCTTACTAAAAACATCATTTCAGTTTCTTGCTTAGATGCTAAGGGATTTTCCTTTTTAATAAAAGACAATAGTTGTTCGTTTTATTTTAAAGAGATGTTTTATGGATCTGCTAGATTAGTCAATGGACTTTATTTATTAGATCACGACAAACAAGTATATAACATAAATACCAAAAAGGCCAAAAAGGATGATTCAGATCTCACCTATCTGTGGCATTGTCGATTAGGCCATATAAACTTGAAACGCTTAGAAAGACTTCAAAATGAAGGAATTCTAGAACCATTTGACTTAGAGGATTATGGTAAATGCGATTCATGTTTACTTGGCAAAATGACAAAGCAACCTTTCTCTAAAGTTGGAGAAAGAGCAAATGAACTATTGGGTTTAATCCATACAGATGTATGTGGACCAATGAGTACAAATGCTAGAGGTGGTTTCAGCTACTTTATCACTTTCACTGATGACTTCAGTAGGTATGGTTATGTCTACCTAATGAAGCATAAGTCTGAATCCTTTGACAAATTCAAGGAATTTCAGAGTGAAGTAGAGAATCAATTAGGCAAGAAGATTAAGGCACTGCGGTCTGATAGAGGCGGTGAATATCTGAGCTATGAATTTGATGACCATCTGAAAGAATGTGGAATTCTATCAGAATTGACTCCTCCTGGAACACCACAATGGAACGGTGTGTCAGAACGGAGGAATAGAACCTTGCTAGACATGGTCAGGTCAATGATGGGTCAGGCCGAACTTCCATTAGAATTTTGGGGACATGCACTAAATACAGCTGCATTCACTATAAATAGAGCTCCGTCTAAAGCTGTCGAAAAGACTCCATACGAATTATGGTTTGGAAAGCCTCCAAATGTGTCTTTTCATAAGATTTGGGGATGTGAAGTATACGTCAAACGATTAATTTCAGACAAACTTCATCCAAAATCTGACAAATGTATCCTTGTGGGCTATCCAAAGGAAACAAAGGGGTATTACTTCTACAATACATCTGAGAACAAAGTGTTTGTTGCTCGAGATGGTGTCTTTTTGGAGAAGGATCACATTTCCAAAATGACAAGTGGGAGAAAAGTAGACCTCGAAGAAATTCGAGTCGAACAACAAACTCTAGAGAATGCTCAAGATGACATTCAGGATGAAACTCAGAGATCTTTAGAAGAATCTGGTGAGAATCATGGTCAATCTAGAAATGTTACCCCGCGTAGATCGCAAAGATATAGATCTCAACCGGAAAGGTACTTAGGTATTTTGACGAACGAGAGCTATGACGTTCTATTACTTGAAAGTGATGAACCTGCGACTTACAAGCAAGCTATGACGAGCCCTAGCTCCAAGCAGTGGCAAGAAGCCATGCAATCTGAATTAGACTCTATGTCTGAAAACCAAGTATGGGATTTGGTCGATTTGCCAGATGGCTACCAAGCCATTGGAAGCAAATGGGTTTTCAAACTGAAAAAGGACAAGGATGGGAAACTTGAAGTTTTCAAAGCTAGATTGGTCGCAAAAGGTTACAGGCAAGTCCACGGTGTGGATTACGATGAAACCTTTTCACCAGTTGCAATGCTAAAGTCTATTCGAATAATGTTAGCAATCGCTGCATATTACGATTACGAAATATGGCAGATGGATGTCAAAACTGCTTTCTTAAACGGCGTTTTAACAGAAACTGTATTTATGACACAGCCTGAAGGTTTTGAGGATCCAAAGAATGCTAAAAAGGTATGCAAGCTAAAGAAGTCAATCTACGGATTGAAGCAGGCATCCAGGAGCTGGAATATACGTTTTGATGAAGCAGTCAATGACTTTGGTTTCATCAAGAACGCGGACGAATCTTGTGTATACAAGAAGGTCAGTGGGAGCAAAATTGCTTTCCTAGTATTATATGTCGACGACATATTGCTTATCGGAAATGACATTCCTATGTTGAACTCTGTCAAGATTTGGCTTGGGAAATGTTTTTCGATGAAGGATCTAGGAGAAGCACAGTACATATTGGGCATCAAGATTTACAGAGATAGATCTAAAAAGATGATTGGACTTAGTCAAAGCACTTATATCAATAAGGTGCTTGATAGGTTCAAGATGGCGGACTCCAAGCGAGGCTACCTACCCATGTCTCATGGAATGACTCTAAGCAAGACTCAGTGCCCAAAAACACTTGATGAGCGTAGACGAATGAATGGGATTCCATATGCATCATTGATTGGTTCAATAATGTATGCTATGATATGTACACGCCCGGATGTTGCGTACGCACTCAGTGCTACGAGCAGATACCAGTCAGACCCAGGAGAGGCGCATTGGACTGCTGCCAAGAATATTCTGAAGTACCTGAAAAGGCACAAAGATGACTTCCTGGTCTATGGTGGAGATGATGAATTAATTGTTAAAGGCTATACGGACGCAAGTTTCCAAACCGACAAAGATGATTTTAGATCACAATCTGGGTTTGTCTTCTGCCTCAACGGAGGAGCAGTAAGCTGGAAAAGTGCTAAGCAAAGCACCATTGCGGATTCTACAACTGAAGCGGAGTACATTGCTGCACATGAAGCAGCAAAGGAAGCTATATGGCTAAGGAAGTTCATAGGAGAACTTGGTGTAGTCCCCTCCATTAAAGGACCAATAGCCCTGTATTGTGATAATAACGGAGCTATTGCACAGGCAAAAGAGCCTAGACACCACCAGAGAGTCAAGCATGTACTTCGTAGATTTCACCTTCTACGAGAGTTCGTTGAAAGAAAAGAAGTCGAGATAAGCAAAATTGGAACTGATGACAACATATCAGATCCATTAACTAAACCTCTGCCGCAGGCGAAGCACAACTCGCACACTGCAGCTATGGGAATCAAGCATATTGGAGAATGGCTTTGATGTCTCTGTTTAATGTTTTAAAGTTTTAGAGTTTAAATCTTTGTAAAACATTATTGGTTAATCATTCACAATAAATGAAATGAATTCATTTTACCATTTAATTTGTGGTTTATTAAATGATGAGTCCCTTCAATTTGACGATATATTCAAGATAGACTGTCAGGACCAGTCCTGTGACTAAGAAATGTCTATCAAGTGAACTTGAATGTCAAAGGTTGAAAATGGTCCCTAATCGGAGTTTTCTATAAAATTGGACGCATAGAAAACGTTAGACGATTAGAATGCAAGATAACTAGTAGTTCTGTTTCTTGAACTATGTGGACATGGCAATGTCATAATCATTTGCATAGATACTTACTTTGGGAAGACTAGTATCGGACAAGACCTATGAAACTTTACTGTAAGAGATGAAAATCTGTCATGAGTAAATTTCATTAAATTATTAGACACTAAATCCTCAATACCTGAGTGATTTGAGATTACTTGTTTGAGAACTGGTTGCTTTGACGTTGACCAACCGTCGCACCGTAAAAGGAGGCTATAAAGGCAACGCTCAGGTAATCACCTATCAAACGAAGTCTAATCTCAAGATCGCAAGATTGGGATTGTCCTCCCATAAATCGGGATGAGATGCTTAAAAGTTGTACAAGGCCACTCGGAGAGCTAGAAACTGTGAAATGCATGGCCGTGCTCGGATGAATCATAGGCTATGATTATCTTTTTATTTGATCAGTTGAACTCTGAAACCGAGGAACACCTCTGGACGTAATAAGGATGACAACTCTTACCTTATGTTCAAGAGCAAGCATCAAGCGACAAAGGAATTAGGAAATGCACACTTGTCCCTAAGGACAAGTGGGAGACTGAAGGAAATAATGCCCTTGGTCCAAGTATGCATTCTATGTTAAGTCTAATAAATGCGGTTCAGTATTAATTAACAAGTTAATAATTCAGTGAGATCAAGTGAGCTGAATGCCTAGCTAGAGGCCGCTTCAGTTCAAGTGGAATTAATGATATTAATCCACAGCTTACTCTTGACTGAACCCGTAGGGTCACACAAATAGTACGTAAACGGATCAAGTATTTAATGGCATTAAATACTCCATCTATGAATATTCGGAACCGACGGATCTTGGTTTCAGTGGGAGCTAAGATCGTCACAGGCAAGAAATGAATACTCCGGAAACGATGATATTGCCGGAAACGGAAATATGGATCGTATCGGAAATATAAATATTATCCAAGTCGTAGATGTTGCCGGAAACGGAAACATGGTACGTATCGGAAAATATTATCGGAAATGGAAATATTGCCAGAATCGGAAATATTGCCGGAAACGGAAATATTGTCAGAATCGGAAATATTACCGGAATCGGAAAATAATTCCGGAAACGGAAATATTAAATATTTGTTCGAAACGGAAATTAATTCCGGAATCGGAAATATTAAATATTGTTCGTATCGGAAATGAATTCCGGAATCGGAAAATTTAATCGGAAGCGCATCGTACGAATAAGCATCGGACGAGGCCTGCCGGACGAGGCCCAGCACGAAGCCAGGCCATCGCCCAGCAAGCCAAGCGCGCCGCACAAACAGCCACGCCAGGCCCAGCGCAAGGCCAGGCCCAGCAGGCTGCGCAACGCGCACAGCGCGCACAGCACGCGCAGCGCGCAGCGCGCGCGGGCGCTGCGTGGGCTGCTGCTCGCGCGCACGCATGGGGGCCCATCGTGGCTGCCGTGCGTGTGTGTGCAAGTGTTTGTGTTCGTGCACGTTTCCTAAAACATGCAGAGTTCGGTTAATGATTAAATTCCTAATTCTATTTGATAAATTAATTAAATTAGAGTTCTTGTAGGATTCTAGGTTTAATTAATTTGTATCTGAATAGGATTTCGATTCCCTTTCCATACCCCTATAAATATGAGGCTAGGGCTCACAATTTATAACAAGTTTCAAAGTATTCAAAAGTGAGTTTTTTGAGAGAAAATTAAAACACACATCTTGCTCATAAAAGTGCCGAAATTTTCTAGTACCTTAAGGGCGATTCTAGTTGGTCAATCTTAAGGCGGATCCGGACGTGCTGTGGACTATCTACGGAGGGACGACACTTGGAGTCCTAAAGACTTGTTCTTGTTCGGTTCGGGCGCAGCTAGGGAGGGCACGCAACAAAGAGTATGCATCTAAATTATGCTATATGATTATGTGTAAATAATATGTTGTCCTGGGTTAATGGTTGTTTCCGCATGATCTATGTAATGTCATATGTATCATAACCTAACATTAAGTAGTATCACTATCAAGTAAAAGTAGGTACATTTGACTTATTAGATTGTTAACATAAATCACAGAGTTTATGCGTTTGAAATATCTCAGGTTTACTTTGGTTAAATCTAGACATTATTATCTACAACAACAATAACACCAGCTAATAGGGTCGTATTCATACTGCAGTGCAGGCTCTTGTTTTCCGCCACTCTCATTTTGCCGTTATGATGAATATGACAACATTATTCCATTAAAGGGTACTCAACATATAGAATGTCAGTTAATGTCCAATGGTACTATGTTATCCCACCTAAAGAACGTGAAGGTGGAACTATCATTAGATATGGATCATATGATTGTTACGGTATGAACTGTAAGGTCTTCTGGTTTTTTTTTTTTTTTTGTGTTGGACTTGCTTTGTTTAGTTCTCAGCCTGATATGCAGCCCTTCCTCAACATTCCTTGTCAAGGTGTTTTGACATTGTAGTAGTGAATTGTGTCTTCATCTTTTTCACAATAGAAGTTTCCATGTTCTCTTTTTTTTTTTTAAATTTGGCCTCTGATTTTACTACTTTGGTTTATTTTTGTGTCAGTTTTTCCTGGACCTCTTCAGGCTGTTCATTTTTCATCATCAGAATCAGGCAAATGTTTACTTCATTCCACAGCAGGTGGTTGAAGATTTTAAATTGGAGGTAATTAGTTACTGAGTAGTTGTTCTGATCCCATTATTTCTAAGAATATGAATCTATGGTTTTTGGTACCTGACTTGAATGTAAAGACAGAACAACTCTTGAATTGATTTTCCTTATACTTAAGATGTCAAATGTAAGAATCGTGAACCTTTTGTAGTATTGTACCATATATATGGTATCATTTGATGAATCAATATATCAGTATTGAGAGGAATATATGTGGTTCATATCGTTGAAGTTGACATCAATCATCTATCGGAGTGGAACATTTTGAAGTTGATGAAACAATTAGATCTTCCTTGGACTTGTCATGTAGTCAGCTCCAGGTTTTTTTGGTTAGGGTTTATGTCATGTCCATGGTACTGATAATATAATCAGGTGTTTATTTGATTTTTAAGATTCTGCTAGCATCCTTGCTGACTTATTTAATTCAGGACCATGCCTGAAAAGAAGGTATTGATTAACATATTCTTGGTTGTTGATAATTTATGTGAAATCATTGCTTTCAGATGTTCGATAGACATAAGAATCATGTCAAAAAAGGCGTTGAAGTAGGATTTTTCAAGAACATTGCCTTATTCACCGGAGGAGATTAATGAGGTGAAAGATTTTTGGGCAGATTATTTCATGAACAATGTCGAATTTTTAGCTTAATTTGTAATATGAACTCGATCTCTAGCTAGCTACCTTTGTTGTAATAATTTTATGTTTGTTGTAACATGTTGGTTGATCTATGACGAATTTAATTGCCTTTTATTGAGAACGTTAATTACGTTGTAAACTTTTGTGACAGGTATTATTTATAAATGTATTCCCGACATTGGGTAGCGTCTACTTTCAAAGACGATCATGTCGGAATTTCCAACTAAAATATTAAAAAACAAATTAAAAAAAAACAAAAAATAAGTCATTTGCCACGCACGTTAGCTTAATTTGCGAGGCAAATGACTTAATTTTTTGGCGCCAAAAACGTCATTTGCGTTGCACATTAAGCTATTGTGCGAGGCAAATGACTTAATTTTTTGGCGCTCAAATTGTCATTTGCGTCGCACATTAAGCTATTGTGCGTGGCAAATGACTTTTTTTTTGGCGCCTGAAAGTCATTTGCGTCGCACATTAAGCTAATGTGCGTGGCAAATGACTTTTTTTTTGGCGCCTGAAAGTCATTTGCGTCGCACATTAAGCTAATGTGCGTGGCAAATGACTTTTCAACATGGTGCCTGAAAAGTTATTTGCCACGCACATTTGCTTAATGTGCGACGCAAATAAGGGTCATTTGCGTCGCACAAATGTGCGACGCAAATGACTTTTAGTCATTTAGTCATTTGCGTCGAGAGCTTTTGCCACGCACAATGTGCGACGCAAATGTGCTTAAAAGTGCGATGCAAATGACCCTTTTTCCACTAGTGGATCCCAAGGTAAAAGGGGGGCATTGAATTCATTCCCACCTACCTTAACCTATTCTAGCTCTGCCTTCTCTCTACAAATTACTTTTCTCTCTAGCTTATACTTACTTAGGCATCGGAGGGAATATTCCTATGGGAATATTCTTGTTTTGCAGGTTGCAGGAAGATTGTGCCAGCGCATACTTGATACCTCCGATCGAGGAATGCGTGACACGTCATCACCACAAAAGATCCCACAACATTTGGCGCCGTCTGTGGGGAGGTATAGTATCAAGGCGGGACTGCAATCTAAGAAAGTCGCAGGAAGAAGACGGCCTGCCACCAGCATGGGGAGATCCTCTCTAAGAAATGAAGCTGAAGACCTTTTGATGCCTCATCAAGCTAACCGGCCTCTGCGAGATCCCTACAGCACATGTTGCATGACCTCCATCAAGACATCACGAACGGATGGCAAGTAGGAGTTCAACACGTCCTCCAAGATGAAATCACAAAATCCTTCAGCGAAGCTGCCCAGTGCAAGAATGCGGCAGCACGACCATGCAAAAAGGAAAGCAGGCTGCAAACGGTCGCGACATATCCCCGGAGGCTCGTCCGTTGAAGGTATTAAGCTACCATGTAAGAGAAGAGTGTCCGAGACGGCGGATGAACTCAGCACAGCGAGGGTACACCCCCAAGAATCAGAGTTGTTACTTCACGAACAAAGCCACTATCATAACGGTCCCGAGAAAGTTTCAAATAGAGCCCTCTCGCAAGGAAACTGGCAGAGGCATCAAAATTGGGATAAAGCGAAGACGGCCATCAGAGGAGAGCTTGTTCGTCTACAATGCCAGTCTCGAGGACATTCTCCTAAAGGAGGGACCAGGTTTGGGAATAGAATGGTTGTCTCCCAAAAGGCCACCTATGGGAAATTAGAGTCCAGCCTCGTTGACACTCAAGATTGCCGAAGAATGAAGAAGATGCTAGACGGCTATGCAGCTAAGGGATACCTGCAACGGTATCTCTGCTCGATAGATGTGGATGAAGCCAGTACTCAAAAGGGTCGGATGTCGCGGACACCTTCGCTTGACAATGACGACAACCTCTCAGATGAAGGATTTATAGCAGTAATATCGGGAAGGTTGGCGTCAGGTAGACCTACCAGCGAGGGACGACAATTTTGTCACGTCTGATTTCCACCCTGGACGAGTGAACCTGCCCCATGTGGAAATCTCGGAAGTCGACTATCGTAAATCCGCCGCACCATATGATGATTGTAATACCTCGTATTTTTCTATAATTATATATATATTTTATTATATTTGTAAAGAATTTCTTTGTATTTATAAAGTATTTTTATAAATTAATTTCATTTAATGAGAATTAAATGCGCTTTTATTTTTAATTAATTTAATTATTAATTAATTACGAAAATCGAATTTTATTAAATAAATTCAACGAATTTATTTAATCGGGATTTGTTAGGTCGTATTTCGAAAACGAATTTGATTTAACTAAAGCCCAGTCGTTTTGTCTTGATCAAACCCAACAAAGCTTGCAAGGAGTAAACTTAAATGAGCCCGGTAATAAGCCCAACTCAAAATTTCCCTAACCTAGCCCACATGG
This sequence comes from Spinacia oleracea, assembly GCF_020520425.1. Classification (NCBI taxonomy): domain Eukaryota; kingdom Viridiplantae; phylum Streptophyta; class Magnoliopsida; order Caryophyllales; family Amaranthaceae; genus Spinacia; species Spinacia oleracea. The sequence goes on along the minus strand of NC_079492.1, from coordinate 3,173,848 downwards.
GAGAGAAAACCTATAAATAGACCTCATATCAAACCCTCACAAGGAAAAATTCAAAACTCTCTCTCTCTCTCTCCTCTTTTTCCTCTCCTTGCGGCACGCCCCACACCCCTTCTTGGTTCGTCTTTGCTTGCGGGGCAAGGCAGCCGTGCGCGCCAGCCCTCTCGCCCATCTCTCGCCCATCCCGCAGCCGCAGCATAGCACTCCGTGCCTGCGTGCCGTGTGGTCGTGCTCGCCCAGTGCTTCCCTCTCCTTGCATTGACCTCTTCGCGTCGCAGCACATCATCAGTGTTGTGCGCGTGTGTGCCTCGCCTGTGCCCAGCGCCCAGCCTCGTCGCCTTGCCCCTTCGTGCGCGCGCGCCCTTGCTTGCGGTGCGTTGTTGCTGCTTGTCGTGTGCGTTGGTCGGCACACACTGTAGGACCTGATTCTCGACCGACTATTATTTACCTTGAGAATCCTACATGAGAGTCTGTTCAGACTGTTTATAAAAGGTTTAGAGTCGCCACCCTATTTTTATCCGAACAGTGAACGGATTTTGTAAAACCATTTAGAAAAAAGTTTAATGAAAACAATTTCGAAAATAATTAATAACTCCATAAAATAAAGGCATTTTCCTCTTTGAAAACTGGTCTTTTGAAATCGAAAATTCGGGTTCGGGGTCTAGGTTAATAGAATCGAACGTCTGGAACTCGGCTTCTCTTCTATTCTAAAGAATAGGCTCTTACTCTGACTTAATATCTAGTTGATTTGGTATATGGCTACTTTGGAAGTTAGATAAAAAAAACACATAAGATTCAAGTTGTCATACACATGCAAGCATACATAAAAAAAAAGGTTTCATTAAGCCAAGACAAGATTATTAACGCATGATAGGTTTGAGCATTGAAGTTGCACTACGTACCGATCATCATGGGATTTGAATCCACTCTCGGATCAAAACCATCGTAGTTCGGACGAATGTCTCACTTTAAATGGCCAATTCCACTTGGGTTTGAGGGATAATGATATTGGATTTTATTTTGCTTAGAATAAGGTTTCTGTGATCCTTAATCAATTCACTTTAAGAATCAAAATGATCCACTTAGGGTTGAGGAAATCACACCGATTAGTGATTACCATAAAGGTCTTCTGAATAAGACGGTTTTAATGATAATGTGCGCCCTGATTGGCGGCTTGAATGGATCAAAATGGTTTTTTGTAGTAAATTGTTAGGGGTTCTCTTTGATAATTGTATTTTGAGAAAATTACAATCATGAGGGTAATTGAGGGATTATTTTTGGTTTTGTGTTTGGGCTAATGGAATTGACCAAACAAAATAAGACATCCGTCTAGGCCTCATTGCCAAATAAAAGGGACAATTGACTATTCAATCATATCTGATTATGAGTTAATCCACCGGAATTATATAGTGAATAAGGGTTTTTGATGGAGGTGGATTATCTCAATACCTTATATGATTGATAAGTCAACCTAACACCTCAATTTTGAAATAAGGTCATTATCATGCGTTAAAATGCATTATGACTTAATTGGTCAAGCAAGCAAGATGTTTCACACTCCATACATTGACAAGATTAAATTCGGCAAAAATAAACTTGATATTGTGCACAAAACTGATTAAATTGCATATTTATTATTATGGGGTTGAGTAAAGTTGTTTTATAACATTTTTGCTAATTGTTATACAAATTAAAGATTTAAAACACTTTCTTTACTTTTTTCTGAAGTCATCTCTGTTATTTATAAACTTTTACAAGATTTAAAAGTTTTAACATTCCTTCACTTGTTTCTGAAGTCATCTCTGTTATATTTTTTTTTATTGTTAGGAAATGTCTATTAAAAGGTTCGTTAGTTTAAAGTTCATTAGGATTTTAAGAGTGAAAACTCAATTTAAGGAAAATTTACCATTTCACCTAAACTTTACGTAAATTAATTTTAGGAAAGTAAAATTGGGTGGGAATGGCCCTTGCTTATTAAATGTTGGTAGCTATTTATTAGTGAGATAACGATGATTATATTTATTATTAAGCGGATTTTAAAGGCTTTGAGCTAATTTCTTGATTTATTTGGATTATTTAGATTAAATTATAAATACTGATATTAAAACACTTTTTTTTTGACTTGAAATTTAATCGGTTCCTGAAGATTTTGGTGATTTTTAGAATTATGAAAGTTGATTATGACACCATTGGCAATTTTATGTTTGTTATGACATTATCGAAAAATATTGGTTGTTATTATATGAGTTATTTTTTATTAACTTAAAGTTTTATAGAAAACTTTTATGAGGGTGCAATAGACTTTTATAAGACATTATATCCTTTGTTTCATTTTAATATTTTATAAGATTTAAAATAAGGAATATTTAGAATTTTCTTAATTAGTATTTAATAATTAACTTTTAGTTAAGAAAATTTATATATAAAAAAAAAATAACTAAGGTAAATTTTATACCATTAGGAAGGAAATATTATTTACTTTCAATGGTTTTTCGACAATTTTTTATAAATCTTAGCTTAAGTTAATTTATTTTAGTGATTTAAGTGATTAATCTTATTTAGATAGTCAACACGAAAATATTCGTCATTTATTCTAGAAGTCTCCAAAAATTACAAGTCATATATGGTTGGAAAGATCTTCTTATGTAGTTTATTTAGTATTTAGAAGTCTTTGACTGAAAATGAAACGAGATGGTGTGAAAATGACGTTTTCTGAAATCGTGCATATCGTTTTTGTCTTTTAATTATTTTTAGCTAAAAAGTACATAACTTTTGGTAGGGAAGCGATTTTGACTTGATTCTTTTTGCAAACTTCGACTTAAATTATTGTCTTTGTGATTTTATATAAAGTGTGTTTAAAAAAAGAAAATTATTTGGACGAAATTATTATTGTCATTATCTTATTAATCAATTTTATGCACAATATCATTCATATTTTTGATAAAATAATTTGAATTAAAATTTAATCATCCAAACAATATAAGTGCAGATAATATTAAACACGTAACTCTCAAATCTCACCAGCCCTAAAAACTTCACCAATAGGATCAGTTGCTAATAAAAGATTATCATAGATTTAGGGCAAATTAGCACCTAATATCTTGATAAATCCTTTTCGTAATGTCACATGGAAACAAATGTGTTAGTCCACAATAATAATCAAAATAAATTAGATTGAGGATTGAGAAAATGTACCTTGATCCGGAAGTAGCTATTTTAACCTTTGATGAAATGATTAATATAACCCTTTTTTTTTTTACTTTAATTAACAATACTGATCTTTTTTGTAAGATAAATATTTCTTAATTACTTATATTTTTTTGATTTTTGTGTTTTTGGTGAAAGGAAAATTCTCATAAATTACATAAAATACTTAAGACAATTAAGCTATTTTTTTTTATAAGAACCTTTTTTTTTTTTAATGAAAACTCTAGTAACTTTTTTAAAAAAAACTCTTTTAGAAAGGATTTTCAGAAATTTTCTTGTTTTTTTGAAAATGTTGTGTTTTGAAGTTAAATTTTTGTTTCTATTTATAGAAAAAAATATAATTTTATAATAATTTTTGAAAATAAAATTAATTATAAAAGATTTTGAAATAAATATAAATATTTTGTAATCATGACATAAATTTAATACAAGATTTCAAAAAAGATTATGTTACTATTTATTTTACTATTTTCGTTTTATTTGTTTGTTTTGATAAATTATACTGAATTAGAGTTAAACTGATGAAATAAAATTTCCGACATAAATATTTATCAATATTTCTAAAGAGTAAAACTTAATAAAAATACCCTAATGAAACCGTTAATTTATTTATGATGAAAATGATAATTTTTGTTAAAAAAAAATGGGATTATTAATAATATAAAAAAAATATTTTAGCGTTGCGTAATGTCGCATATAATAATAGATTTTGAAATTTTTCCTTTGATTATTTGCGTTTGTACATATATGTATAAGTACGGGTTAATACTTTCCTAAGTCTTATATAAATTTAAATAATTAATTATGCGGTACTTATTTACCTGTACGGATTTTATAATCACGTAGTCACATGAGCCTTAAAGACGGGTGATCATATCTACTACTCCGCATTGAGTCTTGTCGTATGTTAGTTTGTTGGGACATAACCTTATGTCCTCATTCATACAGTGGGGCTACGGAAATAAGTGGTGTTTTCCAGTGAGACCTTTTTGTTTTTCATATAGCCGATGACCCACTCACTAATCTAACATATATATCTCATTGCTCTTATGAGATAATTGTCCACATATTTATGAGCTCGATCCATGGATCACCTTTTATGTGGGAAAACTTAGTACTTTAAGGACTTTAGTGGTAGCCTACTTGAAAGTTTTGGGACTTATTCTTGAAAATATAGGAATACTTATTTTTTCGTAAGGGGTACCCGTACTACTATTTTGGCCTTGGTGCGTGAGAAAATATTAGATGTTGACATTTTAGTTACCTCCTAGGGAAATTATAACCCGTTACCCGACGTTGGGCATGACCACCCTTCATCTTGTTACATATATACTTCGTATATCTTAGACTTATTCAATCTAATTTCAAATTTATACAGTCTATGTTATTGATTGTACAGATAACTGATTAGGTACAAGCCAAATTGATCTTTACTTGGCATTATTTTACCAACCTTTTTTCTCCCATGTGTAGATATTAGAGGGGCAACATAATTTAGTTAGTTAAAGGGAAGAAAAGAGTGAGTATACACTTGTTCTTCATTCCCGTTTTTTGAGGGACAGTCCCACGAAACACCTCCGATCAAGGGTCAAACGTGGTCCGTTTTTGCTAAAATTTGGTCAGCGTGTTCGGGACATATAGCCCTTCATTTCCACCAAAAATCTCGTCTTTTCGTGCCCTGAATCAAGAAATATGATAGCCACACCAAACTCCATTTTATGGTCACTATCATATCATTCACTCAACTTACTTTCCCTTATTATAACTTCTATTATTTTCTCATGTTATCGGACTACTCATTATCCTTGTCCGATAAATTTCTATTTTTAATCATACCCGTGATATATTTCGGAAGAAAAACGTGAATAGTGAGATGATAAAATTATACAGTTAGAGGATAAATGTACGGAGAGGTGAATTATTATCGCGTAACTTACGCTGCAATTCACTCAATACAGTCCGTGACAAAGACTTAGTCACAAAGTCTCTGCATACCAATGTATGGCTAAAAAAAGAAATTATACTGTATACCATTATGACAAACAAATAACAAGATTCCCATCAATTTGTTTGTCCAATTCACTTTGCCGACAAGGTAAAAAAAATTATATATATATATATATATATATATATATATATATATATATATATATATATATATATATATATATATATATATATATATATATATGTGTGTTTGAGACAAATTAAACCCGTCATTTTACCCGTGTTTGTTTACTTGGGTTGTCCTAGTCTATTATTTAACATCATTATTCAGACCCTTTTTGTCCTTGACTTTTCTATACTTAGTCATATGACGAAATAAGTCATACTTAGAAACTACGAATTAATTGGTCCTATCTTGAGGCAATCGTGCGCACGTAGACTCAAAATCTTTTCGTCCTGGGGTTACATTCCTTTAACTTTTTTGTATATCATTGTGTGTCCTAGTACGAGGTTAACTAGGGGCATATATTATCTATCCCAAAAACCCCACTTTTGACTTCATATGTTGTATAAACTTACGTGTCCCTACATTATTAGAAGGGTCCACAAGTACTGTAAACTTGGTTATACGGTAATAAAAAAGTTGTTGTGTACACACAAATTGTTATACCCGTTATATACGAATATACTACGATGAATAGTAGATATAAAGTTAAGATTTTCACCCTGTAAAGAGTAAAATTAAATAGAAAAGGTTAAATAAATATCTAACTAAAAGATAAATGTGGGGCCCACTTAGTGGAACCACCACAAATGTCCTCTACAAAAAAAAACGGTAGTAGTAGTATGGTAACAATAATAATAATGACAATAGTAAATAGTCATAATAATAATTATTATTGATGTCTATTATGTACGGTAAATATGATGAATCAAACCCGTCGTTTACTCGTACTCGTTTACCCGTGTTGTAACAGTCCCTTATATAAAGTTATCATAAATTCTTATTTACAATGGGTGTACAATAAATATTGTACATCGGAGTAAAAGTTAACTCAAAATGCTTAAAAGTTAAGCATATATATGTAAAAGTTATCTATTTTTCAGTGATAAATTTTTTCATTTTAGTAAAACTTATTTCTTCAAAATAACTAATAATGTATAAAATTAACCATTTAAACCTTTAAAATATTTATCTATTAATTTTTTTCACTAATATAAAGTTAATCAAAACTAAGTTAAAGTTACAAAAAAAAGGGTTAAAGTTATCTTGGTGTACAATAAATTTATTGTACACCTTGTGCGCACAAGACCGTTTGTAAAATTATTATTCAGAGCTTTTTCATTCTTAAACTTTCTGTACTTAGTCATATGACAAAGTAAGTCATACTTAGAAACTACGAATCAAGATAATCGTGCGTGAGTATACTCGAAACTTTTTCCGTCTCGGGGTTATACTCTTTTAAACTTTTAGTATACTATTTTGTGTCATAGTACATGGTTAACTAGGGACATATTTTACGTATCCCGAAGACCCACTGTAGATATAAAAAATAAACTTGTGTGTCCCTACATTATTAGAAAGGTCCCCAAGTGCTATAAACTTGGTTATACGGTAATAGAAAGGTTGTTGTATACACACAGATTATTATACCTGTCGTATACGAATATACTACGATGAATAGTAAATATACGGTTAAGATTTTCACCATATAAAAAGAGATTTTCCTTATCCAATCCACCATTCACCACTTATTTCTTATCTTCTTATTCTTAATCTTACCCAAAACCCATCCATCTCTGCATTTGCACGGCCACCATGGTTCCTAACAAGCAAGAAAATCCATTTTATTCGGTTCAGGAGGATTTACGAATGTTAAAATTATACATGGTCTATATTATGGGGCTAATGGCCTTGTTAATGGCCATAGTGGTTTTTATTATTATGAGTAAGTGAAGATTACGAGTTTTCTGGCGAGACAAGACTAGACAAAAAATACACATTCTATCATTGTACTTTGATTTTGTATTAATCTTAAGGTAGAAGTACATTTTGTAAGGATTATATGTATTTTTGGAAATTATTAATGAAGTATTTTTTTATTATTATTATTGTTATTCGCGTTTTGGTTGTTCGTGTTGTTCTTTCAAAGTCGTTAATTATTGGTAATTATTTCCATGATTATAATTATAAAAAAAACGGAATTGTACTACATGAAAAAGAAAAAGAAGTAAAGAATGAAATATAACAAAAACGGGGATCAAAATTTGGTGTCTACACACACACATACACGATCAATTAATCGTTGTGTGTGTGTGTGTTGATCAATTGTTTCAATCAAAATTATTTTCAAAATATTAATTTTCAGTTTTAAATTGATTTAATTGTTGTGATTATTTTAAATATTTGGGTTGTTAAAAATGATTAGAACGGTTATGAACACTGTATTGGGTTAGTGTTGTATTTTAATTAAAGAGATTGGTTTTGATGATTGAAATCATTATTTTCAGATTTAATAAGTTTCTGAAGTGTTGATTTTTTGAAGTCAAAACATGTTTTTGGGATAAACTATTGTTAGGGTTTTGATTTCAATTAATTAAGCGATTGATTCACATAATTTAAAGACAATTTAAATTATGGGAATCAACTTAAATTTTCATACTGTTTATAAGCTTTAAAAAGTTGGTTTTTAATGATTTTAAAGCTAAAAAGTCAATGTTTTTATGTTAGGACTTGAGCTGACTATTTGAGACTATTAAATTAATGATTAATGATTGATTTCTAATTAAAACAAAGGTTTTAGAATCTTAAATAGTTGCTGGAAATTTAGTAAACATGGATAATAATTAAGTTTCTCCATTTTTTTATAGGAGTTGATTTCTAGTGAGTCGTGATTCGCACAGTGGCCCCCGTACTTAGGTATTTCAGGTACGTACAAGACTAGGGTGACCACCCATCCCTTGAGGACTTTGTGAAGTGTATTGAATGCGAATCATGTGAACTTATATGTTGTTATGAATTCATGTTTGATGATTGGGAATGAGTATGTTATTATGAATTCATGTTTGATATTGAGAACGAGCATGTTATTATTATTGATGTGGGCTAGAATATCTCCACCACAAAGCCCAAAGAGGACACAATGATCAATACCGGCCAGCTGGGCCCAAACCTAGGAAGAAGGCCCAAACTTTGGTACCTAAACGAAATGAGAGCACAACCCCATTTTGGAAGGCCCATCCCCTCTGAGAAGGCAGATCCAAATTGTAGAAGACTCATCATGGAAGGCCAAATGACACATGTCCTAAATCCCCAAGGGGCACACACCCCACAGCTAGGGTTGAGGGAACAGTCCCCAAGAAACCCTAGCACTATAAATAGCTCAGATCCCAAGGAAAAAGGGCATTCAATTCATTCCCACCAACCTAAACTTATCTTTGCTCTGCCTTCTCTCTACAAATTACTTATCTCTCTAGCTTATACTTACTTAAGCATCGGAGGGAATATTCCTACGGGAATATTCTTGTTTTGCAGGTTGCTAGAAGTTCGTGCCAGGTCATACTTGATACCTCCGAGGAACGCGTGCCACGTTAGCACCGTAAAAGATCCCACAACATTTGGCGCCGTCTGTGGGGAGGTACAGTGTCATGGCTGAACTTCAAACTGACTACGGAAAAACCAAGGACAAAACAGAACTCCTAGCCAGAGAAGGGGTGTCTAAAGATGGGTCCAACACTCATTGTAAAGCGGCAGCTAGCCGGCCTGCTGCCGCCATTTCTGTGCGGCACTTGTTGAATGGTGCTCATGAAGCCAATCCTAAGCACGATAATGGAAGGATGGTAGAGTCTTTGTCAGAAGATCCCGACTCACCTATGAAAAGACGCACCCTGGAGGAAGAAAGTCGGCATGTCAAAGAGGAGAGTCCAGGAAGATGGACGAAACGAACTTCACAGAAGAAAAATGAGGCCCAGGGCCATTACTCTCTAGAGGCTCCTAGAAGACAGTATGAGAGCGTCCTCCGAAGGAAGAATGGCCGCGGCTCTGAGGAGAAAAGAGGGCGAAGGAAGTCGTCCTCTAGGGGTCCCTTTATGTTCAACACGACTCTTGAAAACATCCTCCTTGCTGAAGGACCGAGTCTGGGAATAGAACTGTCCCCCCGACGATTGACCACCTCCTGCCAACAAGCCCCTTTCTGTGCTTTCCACAACGACGAAGGACATGACACCCAAAATTGTCGGATGTTGAGGAAGATATTAACCGACCGCGCGGCTGAAGGACACCTCCGCCAGTACGTCCATTTAAAAGACGCGCACAAAGAAGTGAGCCCCACCTCTAAGTACTCAGACGAAAGAGTTATGGTAATATCAGGGGGAATAGCTGCAGGAGAACCGTGTAAGGAAGGACGGAAAAAAGTTCCATCTCATCTTCGCCTAGCACAGAAGAATCTACCCTCTGTAGAAATTTCCAAACACGATTACAGAAGGGCGGCAGCGCCATATGATGATGACCCTCTGGTTATAGAGATTAAGGTGGCTAGTCTCAAGGTGAAGAGAGTACTGGTGGACACGGGGAGCTCGTCCGACATAATCAGTCTGCAATGTCTGCGGAAATTAAGACACAATCCCGAAGACATAGAAAAAGTGTATGGGCCCTTGGTAGGATTAGGAGGGAGCATCGTTCGTCCAATCGGCTCCATTTTGCTCCCGGCCTCTATTGGAGTTCTCCCAGTGACCAAAGAAGTTGTCATCAGGTTTATAATTGTGGCAAACCTCACCATATTCAACATTATACTTGGCCGTCCAACGCTCAACGACCTAAAAGCTGTGATCGTTCCTTATTTACTACTGGTCAAATTAGTCGGAAATAACGGACGTGTTGGGTCACTCTATGGAAATCAACAGTTGGCCAGGGATTGTTACTTGTCGACATTGGAGCCAACGGCCTGGGGAGCCTCTCCGAAGAGAAAAGAGCAAGCTAAACCTCTGGCAAGCCGTCGTAAAACCCGGGAGACGCCAACGGAGCACAATGCAGAAAGACGACCTGAGCCAGTGGGAGCACACTATGCTATAATTCTGGACTTAGCAGACCCGTCTCGAACGGTCCCCATTGGGGTCCACCCTGACGACCCCATGTCAGCAGCGTTAGTGCAACTGCTCCGAGAATACAAGGAAATATTTTCCTTCACGGTAGAGGAGATGCCAGGCATAGATCCGGCGGTGGCCGTGCATAAGTTAAATGTGGATAGCGCTGTAAAGCCAGTACGACAAAAGAAGAGGAATCATGGAGAAGCAAGAAATTTGGCCGCCGCTGCCGAGGTTAAGAAACTAATGGATGCAGGCTTCATACGTCCGTGTCAGTACCTAGATTGGGTAGCTAACGTAGTACTGGTACCCAAGCCCAATGGGACATGGAGGATGTGTGTTGATTACACCGATCTCAATAAAGCTTGCCCTAAGGACAGTTTCCCACTGCCAAAGATAGACCGACTCGTCGACTCAACGGCCGGACATGCCATGATGAGCTTCATGGACGCCTACTCCGGATTTCACCATATCCCATTGTGGCCCGAAGATCAGGAGAAGACGTCATTTGTCACGGAACAAGGATTGTACTGCTACAAAGTAATGCCGTTCGGTTTAAAAAATGCCCCCGCCACCTTCCAACGGTTGGTGAACACAGTTTTTGCAAAGCAGCTGGGGAGGAATATAGAAGCCTATATCGACGACATGATTGTAAAAAGCAAACAGAAGATGGATCACCTCGACGATTTGAGAGAAACCTTTGAGACCCTCAGGACATACCAGATGAGACTCAATCCCAAGAAGTGCATATTTGGGGTATCCTCTGGCAAGTTCCTTGGCTTCTTGATTGACGAAAGGGGCATTGAAGAAAATCCGGACAAGGTGCAGGCGGTCATCAATATGACGTCGCCAAGGACGGTCAAAGATGTGCAACGCCTAACTGGATGTCTTGCCGCCTTGGGACGGTTTTTATCTAGAGCTGGAGACAAGTGTCATTACTTTTTCAGTACCATCAAAAAGGGCACCCAGTTTGAGTGGACGTCGCAAGCTGAGGCCGCCTTCCTTCGCCTAAAAGAACACCTGCATACTTTTCCACGACTGGTCAGCCCTCTCTTAGGGGAAGTCTTGTATCTGTACCTTGCCATCTCAGAGTACGCACTAAGTGCCGTCTTGCTTACAGAAAGGGATGGGACGCAACTACCTGTCTACTTTGTCATCCACATGCTACAGAATGCTGAACTCAAATATCCAACAGTCGAAAAGTTTGGCTTCGCTCTGTTCTTGGCTAGTAAGAAGCTTCGTCCATATTTCCTGGATCATCGACTGGTAGTATACATGGATCAACCGTTAAAGAGGCCTTTCACCAATCTAGAAGCGTCCGGAAGAATGCTAAACTGGGCAATTGAGCTTAACGCGTTTGATATTTCGTATGAGCCGCGGAAGGCAATAAAGGGACAGGCATTTGCTGACTTCATTGCGGAACTGACCAAGCCACCCTATTTGAAGAATGAGAAAACCCAGTGGATAGTTCATGTGGACGGCTCTGCCACTCAGAACGGGTCAGGAGCCGGCATTATTTGCGAATCACCAGAAGGGGATATCTATGGATATGCAATGCGTTTTAACTTTCCGGCGTCAAACAACGAGGCTGAATACGAAGCCCTGATATGTGGAATTCAGATGAGCAAAGCCGCGGGGGCAACAGACGTCCTGGTTTTATCTGACTCGCAGTTAATCGTCAGTCAAGTCAAAGGAGAATATGAGGCCAAGGATGAGGCCATGATAAAATATCTGGAAAGGGTCCGTCAAGAAGTTCAACAGCTGTCTAACTTTGAAGTACAACACATACCCCGGTCTGAAAATAACAAGGCAGGCGCTTTATCCAAACTGGCAAGCTCAGCATCCTGCGACACGCCACGTCATGTATTCTGGGAGACAAAACAGTCCAAAAGCATTGACGCCTCAAGAACAGACATCTTAGACCGAACAGCCACCTGGATGGATGATATTGTCAACTTCAAAATGAATGGAGTACTCCCTGATGACCCCAAGCAGGCAGAGAGATTACAAAAGAAATGCACCTGGTTCGAGATATGGAATGGAACTCTATACAAAAAAGCCTTCTCACGACCTCTTCTTCGCTGTGTAACCCCCGAGAAGGGGCAGGAGGTACTGGAAGATCTTCATCAGGGATTATGCAGCTCTCACATAGGAGGGAGGGCCCTGGCCGAAAAAGCTTTAAGAACAGGATACTATTGGCCCACTCTCAAAGAAGACGCTCTCAATTTGGTCAAGTGGTGTGATAAATGCCAACGGTTTGCTCACCTAATTCGACGGCCAACACAGAAATTGACGCCAATCACCAGCCCTATACCATTCGCCAAGTGGGGGATGGACTTATTAGGCCCCTATACGACGGCACCAGGAGGATTGCGTTATGTAATAGTAGCCGTCGACTACTTCACTAAATGGGTAGAAGCTGAAGCTTTAAAGAACACTAAGGCACAAGATGTGAGAGCATTCATCTGGAAAAACATAATCACAAGATTTGGCGTGCCTCACTCTATTGTCTTCGACAATGGGGCACAATTCAAGACGCCCAAATTGGAAGATTGGTTGGCTGACCATGGTATCACAACATGTTTTGCATCAGTAGGACGCCCCCAAGCTAACGGACAACTAGAAGCATTCAACAAAATTATCTCTGAAGGGATGAAGAAGAAGCTTGATGAGGCAAAGGGCTTATGGGCCGACGAGTTACCCAATGTTTTATGGTCTATACGGACCACGGCAAAAAATTCCACAGGAGAAACACCATTCTTGTTAGCTTATGGGGCTGAAGCCGTCCTACCCATTGAAATGTGTGAACCAGCCCTGCGAGTCATGTTGTTTAATGAAGATGCCAATTAGGAAATGATGAAGGCGGCCTTGGATTTCTTACCAGAAACCAGAGGGAACGCGGCTCTACGAAAGCGGCTATACAAACTCCGAATGACGAGGGAGTACAACAAAAGGGTTTCTAGAAGAATACTAAAAGTTGGAGATTTTGTACTTAGGAAAATGGAAGCCGTCGGACGCGCCAATGAACAAGGGAAACTCACCCCTACTTGGGAAGGTCCATATGAGATTTACGAGGAGGTTCGAGACGGCACATACCGGATCCAGGACATGCACGGACGTCCGATCATGCGTACATGGAATGCGGATAACCTCAAGAAGTACTTTTTCTAGATTGACACTTATCTTGATTATATGCTTTGTAAAGACGTCTAGAACCTAGACGCACCATGTAGCATGTTTTAAACATTAAATGAAAAATTCCCTGCAAGCAGGCCTTGATGGGAAATCCTTATGACATATATGTTATCAAATTCCTCGGAGAAATGCAAACTAACGTTCTCCCAAAAAAAGACTAGTCGTTTAAAGGCCTAAGAAGTGGCCCAGATTAGCACCCTCACTAGGATGATCACCTAGAACACAGGGGTTACACATTTCTAAACATAGCTATATAAAGTAGCTAAAGACCTCGGCAAAAAGACCAGGGCAGAAATCTGCCGTCTCAAGTCGGAGGCGTCAGACATAATCATAGCATCAATAAAAAAAATTAAAAAAAATGACAAAAGCTAAAAAGCAATAAGACGTTCAAAAGACGCCATGTCATTCCAAAAAGTTAGTCATAATTACAAAAATTATGCACAATGCCACTAAGCAAGGCGTCTTGAAAACATGTTCAAAATTAATACAAGACGCGTAGGAGCTCATTCCTCATCCTCGCTGGGAACAAACTCAGGAGGAGTGCGTCCTTCCTTTTGAGCCTTCTCCACCTCAATCTGATAGGTGAGGAACTTCTCGAACCAGCTGAAGGGACGTTCACTTGCAAATTCAGCATTCCATGTAAGCTCCATACCCCTTCGGGTTGATTTCTCACCTAGCATGGTCGACTGGTCGAGAACACTCTTTGACGAAGCAACCTCCTTGCTAGCCGCCTCCAGCTGGACCTTCAACTCCTTAAACTGAGTCTCAAGACGAGAAAATTCAGCTTCTTTCTCCTTGATTTTCTTGGAAAGGTCTTCCATTTCAGAAAAGTTCTGATAAATTTGCAGGAGACGAGCTGCGTTCTCAGCATTTTGGGAGGCCATGGCGGTAGTCACAGCGTCAATCTGCTCCCGCCTGTCGAAGCGAAGTTTCTCCAGCTCAGCAAAATGCTGGTCGCCACACTGACTGGCCAGAAGACGGTGCCGAGCCTCTTCATGCACCAAAGCAGTGCGCCACTTTTTCAGTGAGTCCAGCAGAATGAACATCTGCACAAAAATAGCAAAAGTAAAACAAAGAGAAACGAGTGTGTAGAAATAAAGGCATAATGAAACTCACGTCCAGTGCCGAGGACTGCATGGCGGCAAGCATATTCTCGGCCGCCTCGGGGAGAGTCTCAACATATTGGGGAGGAATGGCATTGCGCATCAACGTCATTATCTTCCTGCGGTCATGAGAATTGAACCCGCCTGAAGAAGGGATCTGATCCAATTCAGCATCAATGTCTTTCTGAGGATCGGGAATTTCTATGGAAAAAACAACGGCCTTAGAATCCCTGGGGGAAACTAGAGAACTGCTAGACGAGGAACGACAGGTGGTTACTGTAACATCCCTGATTTTAAGAAATTCTTAATATGATATTAAGAGTAATTTTCGTCTTAAATGTGTCATTATAATTTCTCCTAAACCCAATTTGAGATTAAGATCTTGAAATTTTATTAAACTGGTAAATGAATTTGAGATTTATTAGTATATTCGAGCTAGTTTTCGAAATGATCCTCAAGTTTTACCTTAGCTAGATTTTTTTTTTAAAATAAATTATTTTTAAGAGTTTATATGTTGTTTGTTTCTAAACTAAATTACTTAAACTCAACAATTTCAGTGGAATTAGGATTTCTACTCTAAGTCAAATTAGTGATAATAAATTATTTTTATTTTCGTAATTTACTTAGTTAAAAGAATATTTTTCAACTTAAATTAATCTAAGCTTATTCAAGTTGAATTAACTTAATTGAATATTCTCTTGTTTAATGTCACATTTCCCTTGTTTGAGAGATGAATCATCATTAGTAAAAAACTATCAAATTATTCTAAAACTCTATTCTAAAAACAATGAGGTGGAAAAATTAGAACAAAACCCTCACTCACTTTCTCTCTCCCCTCAAACCGTACTCTTCTTCCTTCCCCTCCTCTTCACTCGGCTCTCTCTCTCCTCCTCACTCCACTGCAACGCCGCACCACCACCGTACCGCGTCACTGCTCCTCTACCCCCCCCCCTTATCTTCGCCGGTCACCGCTGATGCGGTTGTTGTCGTTGGTTTGTGGGATGACTCACGGCTGCTCTCCCCTCTCATCTCCTTCCCTCTCTCGTCCAAGGTGGGTACCGCCGCCGCCAGTGGTGGCTGTAAAACCAACCTCGTCTTGATTCTCTTCTCAATTGGTAAATTTACTTGAACTCTTTTGTCAATTATACTTGATTAAAAACCCCCAAATTGAAGAAACCCTAACTCACTCTTCTTTGATTTTCTCTCTCACCTCCGACGTGAGGTCGTTTCGCCGTCCTGGTGGGCTATCCGCCATTGTTGGTGGTGTCGGGTAGTAGCCCTCGATGTTGGTGTCGCTTTCTCCCCTCCTTGCCACAGTTTTTGCTGTTGTTGCTGTTGATTCGATTCGATTGTTGTTGATGATTGCTGCTCCAGTTTTTGTTACTTCCCTGCTTCAATTACTCTGAAGGGTATAATTCAATCTTTAATTCTAGTTCATTTATAAGAATTTCTATATTTCAGTTTAATAATCTTGGTCAGTTGTCAAATCTCTACAGAATTAAGTTGTAATTGGTTTATTGGTTGGTATTAAATGAATGATTTCAATTACGAAATACAAACGAATTTCATTGTGTTGTTAAACAATAAAAATCCATTGTTTCATTTCCAAAAAGGTTTCTCTTAAAAGAAGGTATAATTAATGTTTTATAGTTTGAGCATATTAATTTAGGTACGCTTATAAGTAGTAAGTTATATAACTAGTGGTTATGGAGATGTATATAGTTTTCAATTAAGATGTTTTGTTTAGGAAGTTTGATTCGATTTCCTTAAAGTAAATAGGTGCCCTGTCAGTTTCTAAAATAAGTTTTCGAGAATCATTTAATGTTCTAGAGAGTTTATCAAGTTTATGTTTAGTCAGAATGAAATTTGAAAGGTTTATTAGACAAAGTCGAAGAGGGTTCTATTTAGTTCTAAGTCGATTAAGGTGAATGGTTTATTGATAAGAGACTTGTTTGTTGGGTGTATTACTGAAGGTCGTTGAATTATGGATTTTAGCGGAGGTTGATGATCGAAATATATAATTCTTGGAGTTTAAATCGAAGGTACACATCGTCCAACCATCTTCAATGTTTGAAAGCATATCTTGTGTTTAAGTATTTTGTATATATATATGTATATATTGAATGTTGTATGCGAATTGAATGTTATTTTGCAAAACTGAATTGTATTTGCAATTGATTTTTTCTTTGAAAAATAAATTAGATTTTAATGCTTTTAAGAATCACGATTCTTTTAAACAAGTGTTGTGTCAATAAGAACCCAAGTGAGAGATGGTGTGAGTTGTGGCATTGAGCAGCTAGAGAATTGAGTTAATTGAGTATCCTGAGGTCGAACTTTGGAATTGTGAGATATGTGAAAGAGTCAAAAGGTTAAGGGAGTGTTAATCAAGAGTTAATCATATGTGAATACGTTAATGACCAGGTAAAAGTCCTTGCATAATGGAAGTAGTCTTACTTGAGTCTCTAAGGAGTTTAAGGTCTTAATATTAAGTCGTATGGGAGTTTTTCAATCAAGGTTATAGTTTACTAAGTTCAAAAAGATTTGTTTTCAAAGAAAGTCTAATTTTGAATCAATTGGGTCATACTTGCCTAAAAATACTTAAATGATGCTCGTTTTCTTAATGAAGGATAAATAATAAAAAGTAAGAGTTTCTAACATGGAATATGAGAAGTTCTAAACTATTTAAATCAAACAAATTGAGTTTTAAATGAATCTTTAGAGAGTTATTTCAAGGGTTTATAATAACTCCGAACAAGCCACCTTATTTTGAAATTTTTCTAAAATCACGTGGTTTTCCTTCATTTATGAATTATTAATTTAACTAGTTTGGAAAACGTTTAAGACTTTTAATGAACTTAAAAGTTGGAAGGGTTATGACGACATATATTTTCAGTTTTATTTTGTTTTCTTTAAATGACAATAGTTAGCAAAATAAAGAATTCATTAACTACTTATAAGAAGAGTTTATTACAGAGAATAACAATATACTTTAAAATAAATAATCATGTTTTCATATTTTTGTAACCTAATAGTTTGAAATCTATCAAGAGGACATTTCAACGAATAATAAAGATTATGTTTTGAGTAATTATGTTTTAGGTAAATGTTTATAAAATACATTTCAGGCACACTAAGCTAGTTAAATAATGAATGCGGATTCGAGGAAAGTATAGCCTATTGATAACTTTGGGATCTCAAATGAGTATAACCAAGGATAAGGAGTGATTCTAAATTATAAGGGAATAGTTGAGAAGAGTGTCCAAATTTTAAGTAGATTGTTACAGTTTGATCAAGTATAAGAGAAAGTGTCAGCAAGTCTTGAGATTGATATTTAATTGGGTTAAGGATTTATTCTGAAAAAGAAATTGAGTTGAAATATAGTGAGAATGAAGATAATACACGATTAAGGGAATGCGAATTATGTTTTGAGATCGAAAGTGCATAAATTGGTAATAAAATGCTTAAGTAGGGGAAAGTAGCCGTGTATGTGTTGCATATTGCTCACATGCGTCGGTGATGAAAAACATTTAAAGCGAGTGCTACAATCGTAGACCCGTAGTTCGGCGGGATAGACCCGTTAAAGCGGCTTGGCCGTAAAGCGAGTGCTACAAAAGTAGACTCGTAGAGGCGGGATAGACCCGTAATTAGGGACATGTCCTAGTTAAGTCTTGCAAGCGTATGCATATCAGGAGGGTGACGACCCCCACCAAATAGAGACAGCTGGTTGAATAACCCCTCTCTATTCGTGTTCACTTTCCCCCAACAACAAGCTTTTATATTGTAACGGTGTAAGCTATTATGCTGAGTTGAGTTGTATGTTTTCGCAACGAGTTATAAATTTCTTATGAATGTCTATATCTGCATCTGAATTGTTATGAGAACTTTATGAAGAAAATCATATTACTATAGCAATGTTGTGCCCATGAGTACCATATTGAGTTGTGAATAATTATATGTTGGGGGTTTTAACCTTGTGGCAAAAACTATGGGTTGGGAAAAGATTTGCTTATAATACTCGAGCTATCGTTATGAGTCATTGTCAAATTAGTTTATGATTGAAAATGATTAAGAGTATGAGAGTGACAAGATGAATCTTAAGTTGTGAGTCTAATCCAGTTGATGTGAATGTAAATTTAGAAACTTTCTGAGATGGTAAGTAAAGTCTGAGTCTTTTGCGAATAACGCTATTTTATTGTTTATCCAAATCGTTGTTTGAATAATCGAGATTTCGCCAAATAGATTTCGAAGAGGTTATAACGTTTTATCAAGTTATGTTTTCCAATTAAGTTTGTTAAGAGAAGTTGCTTTTCAAAGCAAAACATAAAAACTAAAACAAAAAAAAAATATATATATTTTGAGCCACCTAGCAAATGCATTTCAGGTTGGATGTGTGTACTCAGATTTCCGCTGATTTTGTTCTTTGAACCTGTCCTGGTGGGGGCAGAGTTAAAATGTTTTGCAGGCAGCGAGAATCGAGTCTCAGTTAAGGTTCAAGGTGCGTAGAGTACTCCAGAGGCCTTATATGTTTCAAGGCGGGATTTTGGATTCTCCAAGTGTATTTAAGTCTTTCCTAATTTGTTAATGGGTTGTATTATTTCTTTCTAAAGCTTTTTGGTTATTATTTATGGACTATATATCCTTGTTAAGTTCGGTGTCGCCCTAATGGTGATTTGGGA
Organism: Spinacia oleracea; assembly: GCF_020520425.1. Classification (NCBI taxonomy): domain Eukaryota; kingdom Viridiplantae; phylum Streptophyta; class Magnoliopsida; order Caryophyllales; family Amaranthaceae; genus Spinacia; species Spinacia oleracea. The sequence goes on along the minus strand of NC_079492.1, from coordinate 3,154,641 downwards.
AATGTTATATCTTGGATCGAAGTGATAGCAGGTGAAAGAAATCTGACGTAATTTCCTAAACAATATTTTTTTTAGGTTGTCCATATTTAGGGGAAGTGCTACCGAAATTTCTAATAATTAACTAAGTTTAATTAAGACTTATCTGTGAGTAAATCTTTAAAGTTGTTTGAAGAGTTAAAGTTTGTTTAGCAGGGTTTAAAGTGGTAATTCCATTTAGTTTGTTTAAATTAAGACTAAGTGTGTTTAGAAAGCAGCTCGTTAAGGGCGAGCTGTTACAGGTGGTATCAGAGCCGAGGTTGAATTTGAACTTGCTATGATCCTCATATCGTAGAATATGATTTGGGAATTATATATTTGTTTGATTAAGAGTCGAGGAATGTATGAATTGCCTTGGAATGATTTCCCTGGAGTTTGTGATGTCAATTAGAGGATTGAGAATTCCGATGTGGTGTAGAGTTATCAAGGATTAGTGTTTAAAGTTTTGAGTTGTAAGACCAAGATGGCCATATGCGATAATTTGAGTTATATAAATAGGAATTAATTTTAGCAATTGAGAGTTTTGTAAATTATTTAAATAAAGGAAATCGATTAGGAATATGAATAGTAGATCTAATAAAGATTGATTGGGTTAATAATGAGAGTATTGAGCATCGATGTTCAATATTTAAAGGGCATTTGAGGAAGTTAATTGTTTGTAATACAAATTGTGATTTAAGAGTATCGAAAACTTTAGAGTTCTTTATTTTGTTAATGTAAGTTGATCTCTAATTTGGTGGTTGATAAAGCGGAAATCCTTGTTCATAAAAGGCGGGGGTGAAGTCTAGAATGAAAATAGTGTATCCAAAATAAAAGGCATAAAGGTAAGAGTAGTGGTGTGGAATATTGTGTATTGTTGACGATATGTGGTACTATTGTTTGGAGAATGGGTGAATATGTTAGAGAGTCCGATCTTAAGGGTTCGTGATTCCAGTTGAAGGTGCTTTATTCTGAAGGTTAAGTGGAGAAATGAATTGTGCTAGACTTTAAGGATTGGTCCTCGATTAACTTGGTTATAGATGCAAAGATCAAGAAAGTAATACTTGGAAAAGATCAACCCTAGTCGTTACTAAGGTCTTGAATTTAATTGATTTGCTAATGAATGAGTTAGGATTTGTGGATTCCTGATTAGCCTGATTATTAGAAGTTTCCATTTGGTTTGATAGTAGTGAAATGATGAAAAATTAATCTGGAGAATTAGAGTTGGAAATAAATTACTAACCACTAAAGTGGATTCTATGGAAGGGTTCACAATTTTATTTAGGCTTATGATATAGTTTGTCTAGAGTTGAAGTTAAGAACGTGAGTTTGAGCACAATCATACATTTGGAAGCTGTGACTTAAGAATTTCTTTATTATTTCTTTGTTTTCTTGTTGAATTATTAGAATTAGAGTGGAGAATTGATAGTTCGAGCTTAGGAATTAAGGTCCTTGTGATAAAGGAATGAGTGAGAATGAAGAATAATCAAAATATGAGTCGTATATGGTTTTGGTGTTCATTGAAGTGTGAACTTATCATTTTACATTGTCTTAAGGTTTTAGTTTTTGAATTTCGAAAATGAAGCTTGTTTAAAGAAATAATCAAGGCTTAAAAATGTTTTAACTAAATATTCCTCATAATTTTAATGAAAAATTTTAGATCCTTTTCAAAATGACTCGGGAACATTATTTATCAAATTCATTCCTCCAATTGAATTATATACTCCAATCACTCTCTCTTAACCAACTATGTATGTTGTTGTCCATCTATCCAACCCTCTTACACGTCAATTCAATTAAGAAATGTTGAAGCTTGAAGCTTGACTCGTTGTTTCTCAGATTCAAAACCCTAGTTGAACTCTCAACTACCTCTAGAAGTTAAGTTATTCTATCTAGTGTTATTCCTAAGGTTTTGAGTATTGATTTGTTTTATTTTTAAATTTCCTAAGTAGAGATCGAGTTACCTCGCTTTGTATTCTACACGATGATTTCAAGACTTAATTTCAAAATGACGATGTTGGAGTAAAACTTACCCCCAGAATTCCTAGCTCTTTCCGCCGCCTTCAGAGGAATGTTTCGGCGGACGGCTTCAGGAATCCCCGCAAGAGGATCAGTCGTCTCACCAGCTTTCTGGAAGCTAGGAGAAGCGGATGCAGCCTTGGGGACGGCGAACACCTTGGGAGCCTTCGAAGCCGCTGACTTGAAGACGGGTTTCCCTGTGCCGCCAGCCCTGCGCTTAGAAGAAGGAGCCGCGTCCGTGGCCGTCTTCCTCGCCTTCTGAAGAAATGAGAACATAAGATGCAAACAATAAAGGGAATTACAAGGAAAGGATTGATCAATACCTTCTCCTCTCAGCAGAAGGGGGAGTCATTTTCTCTGGGATGGCTTGCTCGGCCGCCTGCTAACGCTGCCAAGCCTTATAGGTGCTGGCGTCGAGTACCTTCGCCAGCCAGGACGGCATATCCAGTTGGCCTTTGGAGGCATCGTCCAGCTTATCCATGGCCTCGTCTGAAAAAACAAATAAAGACATTAGTACAGTGTTGATAAAACAGTGAAGGATTGGAAGTATAGATACATTACCTCTCGGCATATACGGACACAAGCCCACAGCCGAGAGGAAAACGGGATCGCCCAGTTGATCCAGATGAGGCAACCACCCCTCGGGTATGTAGGCCCTCTTGTCCTTAATGACGAGTGGCTTGGCCTTGAACAATGACGAGATCCGTTCCCAGAGAACGGCGGAGACCGGAGGGAAAGAGCTGCTTTTTCCAACCAAGTTGGGCTTGACGTTCCAACGTCTCATCCGCTCACACATCTCCAGATTTGTGGTTTTGATGACCACCCACTTCTTCCTCCAGTGATGCCATTTAGACGCCTTCCCCATCACCGTCCGATAAGCCCCCTTGTATGTAAGAATTAGCCAACCCGCGGCGGCTTTTGAAACCTGGGACATGGAGGCGATCCTTAGGAACGCCGGGAAGGAGGGAGTAATACCGGCGAGCTCAGAACGAGCGATATAGCCAAACACACTCGACCAAGTGTTGGGGGACATTTGGTTCAAGCCAATGTTGAAGCCGTCCAGCAACTCCACCACAAAGGGGTGAGGGGGGAATCTCATACCCAGCTTCAGAAAAGAGCCGTACACGGCAAATTCTCCTTCCACCAGTCCAAAGATGGTGCAGTCCATAGGTGACCTTCCTCCCCACCTGACGTGCTCGCCGGCGCGACATCGGTGCACTCGGGGACGTCCTCCTCTATAGGAGAAGAGGATTCTCCTTCAAATTGCTCTTCGTCCTCTATCCGCGTCATTAAATCCTGCACAGGCTGGAGACTTGGCTCAAGACATGGGCATACTTGAAAAGAGAAGGCGTCAAAGGGACAAATTGACGCCCTCCGTTTGACGAGACCCTCACATGATTAAGAAAAGAGAATTGGGAAGGATCAAAATCAACAAAAAAAAATTTCCAAAGAAAACATTACCTGATAGATCAAAGAGAGTTTGTGAAAGAACTTTGATGAAGAACTGCAAGAACAGGGCTTTGAAGATTGTGGCGGCGCTACAGTGGATTTCGGTGGATGTTAGACGCCGGAAATCGCCTTCTCCTATTGCTCTCAAATGATCACTAGAAATGAGGGGAAAAATCACTCAAATTGGCCACTTATTTATAGAGGGGTAAGAAATGATTACCCCTGCCACGCGTCATCACCTCATTGAACACTCCAAGAGCAGTGAAAACTAACGTTTGTTTTCACTCCTCATGAGGGGCAAATGATGTGGGCTAGAATATCTCCACCACAAAGCCAAAGAGGATACAATGATCAATACCGGCCAGCTGGGCCCAAACCTAGGAAGAAGGCCCAAACCTTGGTACCTAAACGAAATGAGAGCACAACCCCATTTTGGAAGGCCCATCCCCTCTGAGAAGGCAGATCCAAATTGTAGAAGGCTCATCATGGCAGGCCAAATGACACATGTCCTAAATCCCCAAGGGGCACACACCCCACAGCTAGGGTTGAGGGAACAGTCCCCAAGAAACCCTAGCACTATAAATAGCTCAGATCCCAAGGGAAAAGGGCATTCAATTCATTCCCACCAGCCTAAACTTATCTTTGCTCTGCCTTCTCTCTACAAATTACTTATCTCTCTAGCTTATACTTACTTAAGCATCGGAGGGAATATTCCTACGGGAATATTCTTGTTTTGCAGGTTGCTAGAAGTTCGTGCCAGGTCATACTTGATACCTCCGAGGAACGCGTGCCACGTCAGCACCGTAAAAGATCCCACAACAATTATTGTTGAATCTATGTGAACGAGCATGTTATGAATTGAATTATGCTTTATAGATTCTGTTGAACTATCATGTTATGGACTTTTATAATCGTTGAATTATGTCAAGCATGTTGTTCAAGTTCGTTTGCATGTATGAGCAATGCGCATGCAAGTTGTTATTATTATTATGCTATAGTACAGGATGTCTAGCATAAATATTGAGCCAGTCGGATATTTCTAGTGAGCAATATATATTCTACTAAGGGGTAGAATATGTTAGAGAGTCTATGTGAATTGAATTAAGGACAATTCGTGCTAAGGGAACACCCCGCTTGTTAATAGGCAATGTCGGGTTATCTCAAACTGTGTTTTTGAGAAGGAACAATGGGAGTAATTTCACTTAGTCTATGTTTGATCACAAGTCCTAAAGAAGTAAAATATTGAAGAGTCATTGTCGAATTATTTAATTGTTTAATTGTTCGTATGTTGTGTCTTGAGTCGCCTTGAACATAATATACTAATTAACGTAAAGTGGAACCCAAAGAGCTTCAAAACTCTTGGAACGTATATACCTTGAGTATGAACAATGGGGGGAGTCTTGCCAGAAAACTTGTACTCCTAGAATGATACAAGACGTTGTTTCATTCTCTTTTATGCCGTTGTGCATTGGAATTCCTGTCGGTATGGCCCGAATGTCCGTAGTAGCCCGACTTATTTTGGTGTATGGTTGGCTCCCATCACCCTTTTCTTTCCTGTTGAGGATACTTTACTTTACCCGTTCGAAGCTACTTTTTATTAATCTGTGAGTCAAGAGTCGTGTCAAGTGTCGAGTCTTGTCTCCATGTTTATTTGTTTATTATATGGCTTTTGCATGTGGATTATTTAATCTATCGAGTGAAGCATGTTAGGATAGAATGTTATTCTAGCTTGTTCGTACTCAGCTTTTGCTGACTTCGTGCTTCATGTCTTCTGGTCATGGCCTTTGCCTTAATGACCCTATGATGATCCATCAATTGCATTTGCGTTGTTGGGGAGTAGATTTATAATAAATCAGGTTTGTAGAGATAACTTGCGGGAGAAGTTATCATGAGATTCGAGTTGAGAGTTTAATTCTTCCGTATTTATAAACTCAATTTTTATTTATAGTCATGACTAATACTATCTACAGTTAATGGATTTTCAAATGGTTTAATACTTTGGATTTGGGCCTCAACGGTTCCAATTTTTTTTAATGACCATTAACTATTTATTTAATATGTTTTGAAAGTTAGTTAATTCCGCTGCGTAATTCTGGTAAATAGCCTTAGCCGTTATCACGGTGGCGGTAATATCTTGGTAATTCCTGTGTTTTAAGTCGGAAAATGTTTTATAAAAAGCAAGGAATTATTAGGGTGTAACAATGATGACCCCTTGGTCCTGGAAATTAAGGTGGTCAACCTCAAGGTAAAAAGGGTGTTAGTAGACAAATGAAGCTCGTTTGACATAATTAGTCTACAATGCCTACAAAAGTTACAGCACGACCCGAAGACGATAGCAAAAGTGCACAAACCACTTGTAGGTTTCGGGGGAAGTGTCATCTGTCCCAATGGTTCTATCTTGCTTTTTGTCTCAATTGGCACACCTCTAGTAACTAAAGAAGGCGTCATCAGATTTATAATTGTGTCAAGTCTTACCTCTTTTAACATCATACTAGGCCGCCCTTCCCTAAATGATTTGAAAGTAGTAATTGTCCCTCATTTATGTTGATTAAATTCGTGGGAAGCAACGGAGGCATTGGGGCCATATACGGAAACCAACAACTGGCTAGGGATTGCTACCTATCTGCCTTGGATCCCACAGCCTGGGGGACGGCTCCTAAGAAGAGTGAGCATGTGAATCCCCAGAAAAGAGAACGAAGAACCAAGTAGATGCCCACGGCCCACATCGCGGACAGACGACCAGAGCTGGTAGGGGCACACTATGACATAGTCTTAAGCCTCGTGGAGCCGTCTCGGACTGTCCCAATTGGAATTCCCCCTGATGACCCAATGGCGGCCGAATTAGTACAGTTACTAAGAGAATACAAAGAAATATTCGCTTTCACAGTGGAGGAAATGTCGGGAATTGATCCAGCAGTGGTTGTGCACAAGATAAATGTGGATAGTGCTATAAAATCGGTACGGCAGAAGAAAAGAAACCACGGTGAGGCTAGAAATTTAGCCGCCGCAGCTGAGGTACAAAAACTGATGGATGCCGACTTTATACGCCCTTGTCAATACCCTGACTGGGTGGCCAATGTAGTTCTGGTACCCAAGCCTAATGCGACATGGAGGATGTGCGTCGATTATACCGACTTGAACAAGGCCTGCCCAAAAGATAGTTTCCCTCTACCAAAGATAGATCGGCTTGTCGACTCCACTGCAGGGCATGCAATGATGAGTTTCATGGACGCCTATTCAGGGTTTCATCAAATCCCTTTGTGGCCTGAAGATCAAGAGAAGACGTCGTTTGTTACAGATTAGGGCTTATACTGTTACAAGGTGATGCCGTTTGCCCTAAATAATGCACCAGCCACCTTTCAACGCTTAGTGAACGCTGTCTTTGCTAAACAGCTCGGAAGGAATATAGAAGCCTATATCGATGACATGATAGTAAAAAGCAAACAACGAGCATCCCATCTTGCCGATTTAAGAGAGACCTTCGAGACTTTTCGAACGTATCAAATGAGACTTAATCACAAAAAATGTATCTTCGGAGTCACCTCTGGAAAATTCCTAGGTTTCCTTATTGATGAGAGAGGTATTGAGGTCAACAAAATATGACGTCCCCAAAAACAGTTAAAGACGTGCAACGCTTGACAGGTTGTTTAGCCGCCTTGGGACGTTTCCTTTCCAGAGCCGGAGACAAATGCCACTATTTCTTCAGCACCATCAAAAAGGGCACCCAGTTTGAATGGACCCCACTGGAAGAAGCTGCATTTCTTCGACTAAAGGAACACTTGTATACCCTGTGCATATACCTCGCCATCTCGGATCATGCTCTCAGTGCCGTCCTGCTCACTAAAAGAGAGGGGGTGCAGTTCCCCGTTTACTTCATAAGCCATGTGTTACAGAATGCCGAGCTCAAGTACCCCACGGTGGAGAAATTTGGCTTAGCGTTATTCTTGGCCAGCAAGAAGCTTCGCCCTTACTTCTTGGCTCACCGATTGATAGTGTATACAGATCAGCCTATTAAACGGTCGTTCACCAACTTGGAGGCATCGGGGAGAATGCTCAACTGGCAATCGAACTCAACGCGTTTGACATCTCATATGATCCAAGGAAGGCGATAAAAGGACATGCATTCGCTGATTTCATTCTAGAAATGACCCGGCCTACTCAAATGAAAAATGACAAGACGCAATGGATAATTTATGTAGGCGGATCCGCCACTCAAAATGGGTGTGGTGCAGGCATCATCTGCGAATCACCAGAAGGAGACATATATGAGTATGCCATGTGTTTCAAATTCCAAGTGTCAAATAATGAGGCCGAATACGAAGCATTAATATGTGGGATCCAAATGAGCAAGGCGGCAGGAGCAGAAGAAATTTTGGCCTTATCCGATTCTCAGCTGATTGTCAGTCAAGTAAATGGAGAATATGAAGCAAAGGATGACGCCATGATAAAATATTTGGAAATCGTCCGTCAAGAGATACAGCCACTAACAAGTTTTGAGGTACAGCGTATACCCCGGGCTGAGAACAACAAAGAAGACGCCTTGTCCAAATTCGCCAGCTCCGCGTCCTGCGACACCCCACGGCATGTGTTCTGGGAGGTGAAACAAAGTAAAAGCATTGATGTCATAAAAACGGCTGTCCTGGACCGGACGCCTACTTGGATGGATGACATAGTCAACTACAAAATGAACGGGATACTTCCAGAGGATCCTAAACAGGCGGAGAAGCTGCAAAAGAAATGCTCTTGGTTTGAGATGTGGAACGGGACCTTATACAAGAAAGTCTTTTCTCGGCCCCTTCTCCGTTGTGTAACCCCAGGAAGTTTTGGAAGACCTACATCAAGGGTTATGCAGCTTTCACATAGGAGGAAGGGCTTTGGAAGAAAAATCTCTAAGGACTGGGTATTATTAGCCCACCCTCAAGGAATACGCACTCGGCCTAGTTAAACGATGCAACAAGTGTCAGCGGTTTTCTCACCTAATCCGTCAACCTGCTCAAAAGCTAACACCTATCACTAGTCCCATACCATTTGCTGAATGGGGAATGGATTTGTTGGGCCCTTACACCATGGCACCAGGTGGGGTACGCTATGTCATAGTAGTTGTTGACTACTTCACCAAATGGGTGGAAGCTGAAGCCCTGAAAAACGCTAAGGCACAGGATGTGAGAGCTTTCATTTGGAAAAACATCATCACTCGATTAGGCGTCCCCCAATCTATTGTCTTTGATAACGGGCCACAATTCAAAACACCCAAGTTGGAAGGTTGGTTGGCCGACCACGGCATCACAACCTATTTTACGTCTGTCGACTGTCCCCAAGCCAATGGGCAGGTTGAGGCATTCAACAAGACCATTTCTGAAGGGATGAAGAAAAAACTAGACGAAGCTAAAGGATTGTGGGCAGACGAGTTACCCAATGTCTTCTGGTGAACCACGGAAAAAATTCAACAGGAGAAACACCCTTTCTATTAGCATATAAAGATGAAGCCGTCTTACCAATAGAAATGTGCGAACCCACTCTTCGCGTCATGTTGTTTGATGAAAGTGTCAACTTGAAAATGATGAAGGCGACCCTGGATTTCCTGCCAGAAACCAGAGGAAACGCGACTTTAAGACAACAACTATACAAGCTGCGGATGGCTAGAGAGTACAACAAGGTCTCTAGACGAATCCTAAAATTAGGAGATTTTGTGCTAAGAAAGGAGGCAGTTGGACGTGCTAATGAGCAAGGGAAACTCACCCCCACATGGGAAGGTCCATACAAAGTCTACAAGGAAGTCCGAGATGGAACTTACCGGATCCAAGACATGCAGGGACGCCTCATTCTACGCACTTGGAATGCAGACAACTTAAAGAAATAATTTTTCTAAGTTTAAGTCTATGTTTTCTTGTTAATTTATTATTACCTACCTTGTAAGACCAAAGACGTCCACACAAAACACGCACCATGTAGCACAGCTTGACAAGTTTTTAATGAAACATCTCCCTGCAAGCCGGACTTGCAGTGGGATCCTTACTTTTGTTGCAAATACTTCACTTAAATGACCCGAAAGCGGCCCAAGCCCTATAACATTCTTCTAAGAATAAATCAAATACTAGTAGTTTAAAGGCCTAAGAAGTGGCCCAGATTAGGACCCTCAGTAGGTTGATCACCTAGAACACATGGGATGCATTCCAAAAAGCTATATACTAAAGAAGTATAAACAGCTCAATACCTTAGCAAAACGCACAAAGGCACAACGTTGTCGTCCCTGCTCAAGGGGGAAGGCCATATCAGGTTGTACAAACAACACAATAAAATGAGTAAACAGGAACACCAACTTAAACAGGCAAAACTTCCTTCTTTCTGAGCCTTCTCCACCTCCACATGATGATCGATGATTCTCTTAAACCAGCTGAAGGGGCGCATGTCTGCGAATTCCTCATTCCAAGCAAGCTCAATACCTCCCTTGATTGATCGTTCCCCCGTAGCGGCGGACTGGCTACGCACTTCTTTGGAACTATTCGCCTCCCTACGAGCCTCCTCCAGCTGTAACTCCATCTGAGTAACTTGGAGTCAAGCTGCAGCAACTCGTCCTCCTTCTGCTTACACTTCCCAGAAAGATCCTGCATCTCCTGGAAGTTCTTCTCAATCTGCTGAAGACGCTTCTTGTTCTCAGCACGGAGGGAAGCCAAAGACTTGGCCAAAGAATCAACCGTCTCCTTCCTGGTAAGACGAAGCACTTCCAGGGAAGCAAAATGTTGATCACCACATTGACGGGCTTGGGTGCGAGCTCTAGTCTCCTCCAACACCAAAGAAGCGCGCCACTTTTTCAGATAATCCATCTGAATAAACATCTGAAGAATGGCAGAAGTTAAATTCCGAAACAAGAGGAAGGTAAAACGACTATTTTACTAAAGAAAGGAACATAACTTACATCTAATGCACGGGATTGCAGAGCAGCCAGTTGGGTTTCAGCCGCCTCAGGTAGAGTCTCAACATACTCTGGAGGTATAGCGTTGCGCATAAGGCCCATTACCTTGATCCGATCTCGGGAAGTAAAGCGGTCCGATGAAGGGATCTGATCCAACTCAGCATTTATGGCTTTCAGAGGGTCAGGTATCTCTACTGGAAAAACAACAGCCTTAGAATCCCTGGGAGAGACTATAGAACCGCCAGACGAAGAACGACAAGTGCTTATGATGTTGGAATAAAACTTACCACTTGAGTTCCTAGCCCTTTCCACCGTCTTCGGAGGAATGTTGCGGCGGACATCTTCAGCAATTCCCCCTAGAGGATCGGGAGAGCAAAACCCCTGAGTCTCAGAAACATTCTTCTGAGACACTCTTTGGCGCTTCGGAGACGCCCCCACCATCGTAGACGGCCCCATAGCAGAATCGCAAACAGGCTTGAAACGTGCTTACCTTTCCCTCCAGCCTTGCGCTTCGCAGACGGGACCACAGTGGCAGCAGTTTTCTTCGACCCCTGGCAAAAGCACGGCGGCTTCATTCAGATAAGCCGATGGGACCAGATCAAACGGTAAGTCTAAACTAGTTACCTTCTTAGTTGTTGCCGGAAGGTCATGCGAAATCCTTTGCAGGTAGCGCCGCGTCAAACCGAGCCATGGTGGGTGGGCCACAAGGCCGGGTGGGATGAATTCGTGTGTTGGTGTGTTGGATTGGTTTGTTTGTTAGCTTGGTAGATCAGATGAGCCATGGTGGGTTGTGTCCGGTCGGGAGGGTCAAAATGGGTTGTGTTGAAAAACTCGACCAATGACGCATCAAAAAAAAAATCTGAGTTGGATAGATAGTGTCGTGATTCATATGCTAAACCGACAAGTAGTTAAAAATGGTTATTAACTTTAGCCACACAAATTTTTTCCTTTTAGATTATCTATATTGTATATTACTCTATCTGTTCTCAAATACGTGTCATGTTTCTAAAAATAATGTTCTCTTATAAGTGTCGTGTTTCTATTTTTAGACATACACTTTTCCATAAATCATAAATTACTTTTTATTACGCATTCTACACTTTCACACGCACTTTTCATTCCCACATACACTTTTATTTGTACTTTATCAATAAACAGTTATCTAATTTATCAGTTCCCCAAAAAAACACTCTCAATCATTGTTTTTCTTACACACTTCTCATTTTTCTTAAACATCGTGCGTTCATCCAAATATGACACATATTTAGGAACAGATGGAGTACGTAGCACAAGATGTTTCTACAATAGTTTGCATGACAACTAACCCTACCTAAATCCATAAATTCATACTACCAATCCACTTTCATTTAAAAAATAAGAAATATGATTTGCATAAGATTCGAAACTGTGACCTACAATTTCAACACTAGGGCATTATCCAATTGGATTATGACATTTTACATGTTAACTTAATTTGCTAAATTACAGAAATATTATCTTATTGAAAAAATTCAGACTTAATTTCATTAAAAAATATAAAAATTCATTGTTATTCACATAATAATTTGGGGCATTGCCCGGACCCAAATACTACTTTCTCCTCTATAATTTGTTGATTATGTATTGACTCATAATCTCATATGCTCCCCTAAATCCCCCTTTTAGCCATTACTACTAAAAAATATCTACTTGTCACAAGTTCGATATAATAACAATGTCTTGACTTACAAATAAAATATGAGGGTCTATGTACAATAAGTCACATGTTTAAATCCCCCTCCGTTGTTTGTTACTCCCTCCGTCCCAGATTAGTTGTTACACTTTCCTTTTTCGTCCGTCCCAGATTAATTGTTACACTTCTAAATTAGGAATGACCCCACAATTATTATATTGTCTCTCTCTTCCCACTAAATTTTTTTTTTGTCCCCACACCCTCTCTCACTCAATTAAAAAAAATACCCCACTAACTTATATTACATCTACTTTTTTTAATAAAATAACAATTGATAACCAAACAACCACTTATCACCTAAAATTTTGTGCAAAGATAAGTATAATGACTAAATTGGAACAGAGGGAGTATTTGAATTACCCTACACCCAAAAAAAAAATTCTAAAAAATTCACAAAATAATTCACTGTCACTTAGTCAGTCATTCCCATCCCTTGACAACAACTACTTCACTACTTGCACGAGCACGAGTTGCACAAAATGTGTGAAGCCGAATTGCCGTATCTCTTATCGCCTAGGGCACGCAACACCATACAAGAGTGTTCCAACATTTGATGTCTTCATGATCTAGATGGATCTTCAAACTTACTACTCACAACAAACACTTATTATTGTCGTATCTCTTATCGCCAAGGGCACGCAACACCATACAAGAGTGTTCCAACATTTGATGTCTTCATGATCTAGATGGATCTTCAAACTTACTACTCACAACAAACACTTATTATTGTTCAACGATCTTTATGTAAGACCGTTTTGTCGGAAAAATCGTTTTGATTGTTTAATTAATTGATTTCATTTCTTAATGGTTTCAGTGCTTAACTAATTAGTTCTATTGCTTAACTAATTGGTTCTAGTTGTTAAAGGACCAACTCAACCAAAAACTTAAGTTGATGGTTGAAGCCCCAAAATTAATTTTATAATCTATCACGCCCCCTCACATGAAAGTCCTTTGGGCTTGAAGTGTGGATGCAGCATAGATCTCTTCATACCCAGCGTGAAATATTCCACTTTGAAAGGATGGGTGGATGAGATTTGAACCCGTAACCTTTGTGTCACGCTGTCAGAGGACCAACTCAACCAAAAGCTTAAGCTGATGGTTGAAACTTCAAGATTAATTTTATAATTTATCAACAGTGTTTAACTAATTAGTTCTAATACTTAACTAATTTGTTATATTGCTTAACTTATCTGACACCAAGGTGGTATTTTGTGTAAGATTGTCTTATACTACATCTGTTTCATAAAGATCTTTATGGTTACTATTTGCTCAAATATTAAGGTCTGTTTGGTAAGCTATTTCAGTCACCTTAAATCATTAGGTGCTAATATGATAAGTCACCTTAAACAATTAGGAGTGTTTGGCAGATAGCTGAAATAAAATATAAGGTGGAAAAAGTGACTGATATTGAAACGTTAATCTGATTAACGTTTGAGTTTCAGCTCCTGAAATTATTATTTTCTTTAAAAAAAAAATTGATAATAAAATTCTAAATAATTGATAAACCCCTAATAAAAGGTTATACGTTGTATTTCTTTGGCTAAAAAATAACGGTAGACTCGGCTCTCTAGCACTCAGCAGTCGTATTGGGTATGTGATGCTTCCTTCTACTTCTCCATATTTTTCTTTTTTCTTATTGTTTTTCTTTGAATTTGATTTTTGATTGTAAATTATATGATGAGTTATTGTCAATTTTACTACTTTGATTCTTATCTTTTTTATTGTAAATCTGAATGTTGTTTTGGAGTTTTTGGGGTTTGATTATGGTTACAACTTGGGAATTGACGCAAGTAAAAGAAGAAAAAAAATGTTGATTACGGGAAATTGTTGCAATTAGATTACAACTTGGTACATTGACTTAATACAAAATTTTAAAAAAAAATAAAAAAAAAAACAAAAAAAAAACATAATTGGATTTGGGACATTGACGCAAGCACCTTAAGAAAATTGAGTACTCCCTGCAATTAGGCAAGGGAAAGAAGTTTTAGTGTTGAGGGGGTTATCATTCGTATAATATCAACTAACATTATAAAAATTATAATTCGTAAATTTATTTTATTATTCTTACAAAAATAATAATTATAGATGTCATAATATATAGAATGTCAATTAAACTACTAAGAATTCCAGGTGCTTATAAAACCAATTCTACCAAACAGGCAATACAAACAGCCACCTTATCAGTTTCAGCACCTTATCAGTTTCAGCTCAATTTCAGCTAGTGTTGCCAAACAGAGCCTAAGACAAAAGTGAAAAGGTTGGTTGAATATAATAGAATATGTATAAAGTAGGAGAAATGTGTAAAAAGGTGGGTGGGTGTAAGAAAAAAAATGAATAAAATAAGAGAAAGTGAGTGGGAAATTGTAAATATTGTGTAGTTAGAGAGTTAAGGTAGTAAATTTTTATATCTAAAAATAGAATAAAGCAAAGTGTAAATAACGTTAAAAAACGGGTCCAAATCTTCCGTCCCACTCTTGTGTCCCATTTCATGTACCACTTATTTCTATTGGTCCACCTCATTAAATTATAGAAACTCTTTTATTGCTTTTCTTTTTTATTATTTATTTTAATTAAGGAATTGTAATTGTTATAACTTAAAATTTTAGTTCTCAAATTTTAATATATTTTTCCGACTACAACCAAATTTTTTTTTATTTTTTTTGTCAAAAAGCAGTCCACGAGTAGTGTGCGTTAACCGGGATTACGACCGAAAAGCAGGGGTTTCCGCTAGGCGAAGGAAACCTATAATCACCTCTTGTCATCTGGCTAACAATCTGAAGCTGGGCTTATCGATCGAATGCAAATGGTGAATTCTTCTTAACGGAAGTGCGAAGAACCCCGGAGGTGACTGCAATGAGCAGAAATCCCACTCACCGGCCTAAACGACGAGAAAACACTCGCTATCTGGCTGAAAAGGGTGGTCCATAAGCGATCAAACAACCAAAAATCAGACAATGACAGAGCTCAGTGACTTGTAGCAAACGTAAGCTTTGGAAGTCTTTATTCTTAAGCTCAAAGCTTATATTCGACAAGAATCCAAGTCTAAGTTTGAGTCGGTAGTCTCTAAGCTTTGGGTACATGTACCAAATGTCTTTTTTCTTTTTTTTGTATTAACTTTATCGATTTTGTTTATTTACGATTTAGTACAACCGATCAATAAGAAGAAAAAAAAAATGGATGTTGAGTACAACTAACTATAAATGTAGTTGGGAACAAGATAAAAGTATACTTCGTACTTAGGAGCAAGATTATTAACTAAGGAGTATGAGTTGAGTGAGTACCTAAAATATATGCAGTGAAGTGTTTAGATTAAAGTGGCAATAAGACTATTGCCCTTAATAAAGATAGTTGACAAATTAGTTAAAAAAGAAATTAGGATAATTAGTTAAAATGAATAATTGGTACATGAAGTTACTGTGCGTGTCCTCCAAATATCAAAATACTGATTATTTGCTTTCTAAATAAATCAATACCTCTATGGCTTCACCCCCACCTCATCAAAATTAGAAAGAAAGACCATAATCCATGCAAGACCAGAGGCGTATTTTAATTTTGAGCTTAACAATAAAGTGTTCCATTGGAAGCAGAGACAACCAAACTTTATAATTTTAAAAAGAAATTAGGATAATTAGTCAAAATGAATAATTGGTACATGGATGGGAGTTACTATTCATAAGGAATAGTAACAAATCTCCCACTTTTTAAAGTGTAGAGATTTCTATTTATTCTAAATTGTTTCTCTTAAACTCCAAATTGTGTTTCCAATTCTTATCATCTCTTACGAATATATAATCATAAGTATCATAATTTTGCACATAGAATAAATTACTTGTAGGATAAAATACAAGTAAGAGAAGGATTTGTGTTAACCTCTGATCTTCATAATCAATAAAATGTTAGCCCACGAAGTAAAAGAAAGGAAACATATTCAATATCTTGACAATAATCATTTTTACACTATATTTTTAAAAATTCAACAATCATTTTGTTTGACAATAAAACTACGAATAGAAGTTTTACAACAATCATGGCGTTTGACAACAATTGCTAATCAACATGATTATTGTCAAAATATTGTACATGACATTCTTTTCCTTCTCGAATTCGTATTTAGTATAAAAATATTCAATTGAATTCTACATACCTTAGATGGTACAGTGACAAGACCACCCATGAATGATTCTTGATTAATTATTAGAATCCATTGTAGATACGGAAGTTGGATAATCAAAATAGTTTAATTAGGATTTTGTTGAGGTAGAAGAAACTAAATTGTGGTTTTAACACTTAAAAGATAGTTTTAATCTGTGAATGTGATTGGAGAAAAGAATAGAAGGACTAAAAAATAAATAAATTAAATCAGGAAAATAAAAGCAATAACAAATTACTACTTCGTATAATTTAATGAGGTGACCAATAGGAATAAATGGTACGTGGAATGGGACACAAGTGTAGGACGGAGTATTTAGACCCTTAAAAAACGGACTAAAACAGAAAGTTTAAAAATAATTTTGAAACGAAGGTAGTATAAAAGTTTGTACTTATTGTTTTACTGTTTTAACAAACCAAGGGTGCTTCGAGACTCGAAATCTAAGGGATGGTAGCCCTTAGAATTAAGGGAACATTTAATTTGCTTGTTAACAGACGTCTAATTCCTCCGATTTTATAATGCAAACTTTCCTTTCCATTGCTGTGTAATATGACCTTTATGGGGATGACAAGTTGTACAATTATTTAATTAATTAATTTTATCTTAAATTCTTAATTGCATATGTTCTCAAATTCTTAATTGCGTAGGTTCACAAATTCTTTTCTTAAATTTTTAATTGCGTAGGTTCACAAATTCTTAATTGCGTAGGTTCAATTCTTAATCTTATCTCAAATTCTTAATTGCGTAGGTTCACAAATTCTTAATTGCTTAGGTTTACAAATTCTTAATCTTATCTTAAATTCTTAATTGCGTAGGTTCACAAATTGTACAATTACTTTTAATCTTATCTTAAATTCTTACAAGACATGCTTCGACAAGGATAATGCGTCACTCATATCTTATGTAGCGGCACATGCTAGGTTAGAGATGTACGGAGTACCTCTCTCAGTAGCGGTACAAATTATATTTATATACAAGTATATAAATCAATAAATGTATTAAAGTTGACTTGATTCTTTTAATAAAAGGTCTTGCGCGCACAAGGTGTACAATAAATTTATTGTACACCAAGATAACTTTTATGCAGTTTTTCGTAACTTTAACCTATTTTTCTGTAACTTTTATATTATAAAATAAAAAAGTTGATAGATAAACATTTTAAATGGTTAAATGATTAATTTATACATTATTAGTGATTTTGAAGAAATAATATTTATTCAAATGAAAAAATTTATCATTAAAAATTAGATAACTTTTACATATATAAATGTAACTTTTAAGCATTTTGAGTCAACTTTTACTCCGGTGTACAATATTTGTTGTACACCCATTGTAAACAAGAATTTGTGATATCTATATAGAATATAAAATAAAATTTATTACATAATCTATGTTTTTATGATGTCAACTTTATACGAAGTATAACTTTTACTACTGTATTAGATAATTAGAGATATCAGTAGAGCTGTCAAACACTGACCCGACTCGAAAACCCGACCTGAATCGATCGAGCTAGTAACCGACCATGGTCCGAAATTTTTGCAAAACAGGTAACCCAAAGTCCGGCCTGTACCCCACCCGAAAAAATTGATAACCGATTTTAACCCGACTTTGTATGACCCGAACCCGAACCCAACACCCGACTGAATAATGATCCAAACCCGATTCACTACCCGACAATGACGTGTACCACATAACCTGTTATGACTTGACCTGTGTAGTAAATATTTTACGCTTGAATATTTTAAGATGCCTAATCAGATATTGACTCGATCTTAACCCGTGTCCGAGAGTGAATCCGACATGAATTTTAACCGACCCAAAAAGCATCTGATCCGAACTTGACCCTAACCCGAGATTAACTGATTCAAACCCGACTATATAAGACCCAAAGCCGAAATTGAACCCGACCCGAAAATGACTCGACCCGATCCTTGTACCCGAAATGGGGAAAAAACCCGACAAGACTCGACCGAAAACCAACCCGATCTGCACCCGAGTGATAAAGTGACTCGACACAACTCGACCTGATCATGACCCAAAACCCGAGATGACCCGATCCGGACCCGACTCGATGACCTATTTTGACAGCTCTAGATATTAGCGGTTAAAGTTTTACGTTGACAAATATGAAAATCATACTAAGACCCTGTTCTTTTTAGCTTAATTTTAGTTTCAGGACTTATTTGGCAGTTCAGTTCAGGAGCTTCAGTTCAGTTCAGTTCAGTCCAAGAGCATTCAGTTTAGTTCAGTTCAGTTTAATTCAGTTTAATTCAATTCAATTTAACTGAATAATAATTATATTATTATTATTATTATTAGTATTAATATTATTATGTATATTATTGTATTACTTATTATTTATATTTTTATTATTATATTATTATATTATTATATTACTTATTATTTATATTTATATTATTATATTACTTATTATTTATATTTATATTATTATATTACTTATTAGTTATATTATTATTATTATTATTATTATTATTATTTATAACTAATTATTTATTAATAATTAATATAATTTATTATTACTTTTATTAATTAGTTACGGATTATTAGTTATTAATTATTTAGTTATTAGTTATTAATTATGAATTATTATTATTATTAATATTTATCATTTATTGTAATTATATACTTCCTCCGTCTTTTATTACTCGCAACGTTTGTTAGTTTCACGCATGCCGATGCACAACTTTGATCATTTATATCTTAAATTCTCTTTATGCAAAAATTATAAAAAGTTGATATTTTGAAAATACACATTGAGACGAATCTAACAAGATCCCACATGACTATGTTTTATCTTATATAAAAAACACTACGAATAGTCAAAGTAGATTATATGAATAGTGGCAAAAGTCCAAACGTTACGAGTATTAAAAGACGGAGGAAGTAGTAATCAGTTACAAGTACATATTATTACTCCCTCTAAATAAGTGTCCAGTTCCTATAAATAGCGTTCCCTTATAAGTGTCCAGTTTCCATTTTTGGACATACAACTTTCCCACTTTTCTATACACTTTTCCCTTTTTTCCACACACTTTTTTCATTTTTCTATAAATCATTATTACTTTTTCTTACACATTCTACACTTTTCCCACTTTTCAATCACCACATCCACTTTTATTTATACTTTATCAATAAACAATTATCTAATTTTTGCATTCCCAAAAAATAACATTCTCAATCATTACCTCTTACACACAATTCAGTTTTATTAAATCCAGCGTAAATGTCCAAAGTGGACACTTATTTAAGAACGGAGGGAGTATTATTTATTATATAGTTATTTAGTCATTAGTTATTAATTATTAATTATTCTTTAGTTATTAGTTAATTTATTATTATTTATTAATTATTATTTATTAATTATTATTTATTAATTATTATTTATTATTTATTAATTATTAATTATTAATTATTAATTATTTATTATTTATTATTTATTATTTATTATTTATTATTTATTATTTATTATTTATTGTTTATTGTTTATTATTTATTATTTATTATTTATTATTTATTATTTATTATTTATTATTTATTATTTATTATTTATTATTTATTATTTATTATTTATTACGAAGTATTTATTATTTATTATTTATTATTTATTATTTATTATTTATTATTTATTATTTATTATTTATTATTTATTATTTATTATTTATTATTTATTATTTATTATTTATTATTTATTATTTATTATTTATTATTTATTATTTATTATTTATTATTTATTATTTATTATTTATTATTTATTATTTATTATTTATTATTTATTATTTATTACGAAGTATTTATTATTTATTATTTATTATTTATTATTTATTACGAAGTATTTATTATTTATTATTTATTATTTATTATTTATTATTTATTATTTATTATTTATTATTTATTATTTATTATTTATTATTTATTATTTACTATTACTATTTACTATTTACTATTACTATTTATTATTTCTTATTACTATTTATTATTTATTATTTATTACTTATTATTTACTATTTACTATTTACTATTTAATATTTACTATTTACTACTCCCTCCGTTCCATAATGTTCCTCACTTTTTCATTATGCGCGGTCTCCAATGCACTACTTTGACCGTTAATAATTTTAATTTCGTATTAGTAAAAGTTATAAAAAATTGATATTTAGAAAATTTATATTGAAACGAATCCAATGATATTTATACTTTTAATCATACTATTAATTATATGAATAGTAAACATGAGGAACATTATGGAACGGAGGGAGTATTTACTATTTACTATTTACTATTTACTATTTATTATTTATTATTTATTATTTATTATTTATTATTTATTATTTATTATTTATTACTTATTATTTATTATTTATTATTTATTATTTATTATTTATTATTTATTATTTATTATTTATTATTTATTATTTATTATTTATTATTTATTATTTTCTTCGATAATATATTCTGTTAAGTTAAGTTCAGTTCATTTCAGTTCAGGATTATTCAGTTTAGTTCAGTTCAGTTCAGGATTATTCAGTTTAGTTCAGTTTAGTTCAGTTCAACTCTAAAAAAACAGGGCCTAATGCTTCTATTAATAAACAGAGGGAGTAGAAAATAAGTAAATACTCCATAACTAACAATCTATTTTAAACAGAAGCCTATGCAAACATTGCATTCATAGTACTTAAAAATTCATTTCAAAACACAACCACAAAATTTATAAAAAGCACAAAAAATCAGAGTAATGAATCAAGGTGTGACTTTTGCCACTATATCAACAATTGAGGTGTATGTACCGGACATGAGTATCATAATACTTAAACATACAATGCCCCAAATGAAGAACCATTCAACGAATCCCCGACTAGACTTACCATTAGTACTTGAAATCTTCAAATAACACAAACATGGCATTGCAAACGACGCCGTAGCACATAACAACGCTCCAGTCAACGACATGAGATATCCGAAAAACGGAAGAGTCAACGCTACAACAACTTGTGAAACGAGCAATGCTACTCTAATTGTAACCTTAAACCACTTTCTCTTTTGGTATTCAATCGAAAACCAACATTCCGTCGAAATAACAATAGGCTTAAATATCAATGCATATTTTGCAATAGGACTGATCAATGTGGTGTAGATTGCTATTTGCGAGCTTACTTTGTCTGTTGGAAGGTTTAAAGTTATCTGTGATTCGGCACTTGAGCCGAACATCAAGTACCCGAAAACTGCCATCGAAACGTAAATGAAGGTGGAGAGTGTGAAGCACAGGAGTAAAACCTTGGAGAAATCTTGTTTTTTCTGCATCGAAGTGTACAAGGCAGGAAAAACAGGATGCGAACTAAAACATAACATGTATAAGCTGATAGCAGTTGGGATTCCTTTCCATTCGAAAGCCGAATCTTCTACGTGATGGAATCCAATACCATCAAATACTCCAACCCATACTACGGCTACAAGAATCAAAACAGAAGCGAAGACGCCGGTAGCAGAGATGTAGGCCAAAATGCTTATATTATCCAACAAAATTATAGGGAGAAGAACTAGAGCGACGATAATGATCAAGGTTGATTTTCCGTCAATTGAGAATCCGAATGCTTCAAGTGATAAGTTTGGGAATAAGTTGTGTAGATTATCACCTTCTATGATCAAGAACCCTGTAGTGACCATATAAAGGTCTGCGTATAAAATGATGGTTACGATTACTTTGCCGATTTCTCCAAAAGCATATTCTCCTATGTGTGTGTAAGTTTTGATCCTTGGATCCGCCTCCATGCATCGCTTTATTAGTAAGCCTGTGTAGGTAGCTGCCGCAGATATAATGAAAAGCAATGCTAAGCTCCACCAACCTCCAGCAGCTAATGCATAGGGGACTATCAGAACTCCATTTCCTGAAATCGAGCACAAAATAAAATAAAAAAAGTTGTCACATTTCATAGGGGACTAGTTATGTGGTTTATGATTACATTAATGCCCAAAAAAAAGTTAAAGTGATTAGGAAATGACTTTAAATGATTAAAATGATCTATTTCTGACCTTTTTACGATAACTTATAAATTTTAATTCCGCTTTTCTCTTTTTGTAAGTTGTAACACTCTTGTGTACATATCATGTGAAGTAAGGATTCGCGTGACAATGGTGAAAAGCAAAATCCAGATTAAAAGATCAAGGAAGGGTAGGAATAGTTAATTTGTAGGGAAATGATATTTGGGTGATGATAAAGGTCGCAACTTGCGATAAGTTTTAATTGTCGCAATCCTACGTGTCGTATTCTTAGTGGTGCCACATGGGAGCCACATAGGTCATGAGTCAGCAAAATATTTTTACTATCAATGCTAAATTTTTACTATGAAAATATGTAATTAAGGTAGTCGATACAAAGAAGGAAATAAATATTTAATATATGTATAGTAAATATATATTTCCAATTTTTTTGTAAATTTAAATTAAAACACAAAATTATAATCTTATTATATATTTTGCGTAATTAAAAACATACACAATTTATTATCTAATAATATAATTTAATTTAAGAAATTAGTAATATCAAATAATCGATTACTGTAAAATCAAGAAAACAAAAACTAAATCAGTATACCTCAAAAAAAAAAAAAACTAAATCAGTACGGAGTCCTCTGTTTCACTCTCATATGATGTCTTTCATTGTGGCCAAAGAAATTGATTTTTTTTTTTTTAAATAACTTCTTTTCGTTTCCTCCTCTCAAACAGATTATCATTTATCTAGTTTTCCCTCATACAATGAATAGAAGAAGACATTGGGGTTCCGTTAAAAATAAATAAAAAGATCAAAGAGAGAACATCATGGGATCGAAAATAATAAAAACAGTAAATTCAATGGAATGATATATTTCAACAATTAGTTAGACAAAGTGATTTTCTAAACAGTACCAAGTATTTTTTAATCATAAAACTACTGATTGTTGGGTGGATGATAGATTATACTGATGGAATTTTAATTACTGTAGTGGGTTTGGACGGACAAAGAAGCATATAATAATTTATTTGTTTTGAGAAAATAATGTTAACGGATTTTATGAAGCAGCTTTTTCTTGTTGCAAAACTGTTTTATGGTAAATTACCTTATTCAATTTGTAAATTAGGATATTGAAATTTTCTTCCTTTTTTTCTAACAGGTAAAATATGGTATATAAGTTAAATATCTTGTTTTCCATTTTAAAATATGACAGGTAAGCGTGACATGTCATCATTGTGACAAGTCTTAAAGGTCGCATGTTGCGACTAGACTTGGCAAAATTGACCCGATCCGAATGATCCGATCCGAATGACCCGATCCATTACCCGATTTTGACCCGAAATGACGACCCAAAATCAACCCGAAACCCAAATTTATCCGAACCGAAACTGAAACCGATCCGAAATTGATTTTAACCCGATATGATCTGATAACTGAATCGGCCCGAACCGAATTAACCCGACCGAGTTTCATCCGAAACCGAAGTAACCCGAACCGAAAATAACTGGAAATTTTGAATCAAACCGAAACCGATCCGACCCGAAGATCCGAAACCGATCCGAACCGAAGAAAAACTCAAATTTATCAATAGTTCAAACTAAATAACACAAGTTTTCTAACTTTTATTATTATTATTATTATTATTATTATTATTAGTATTATTATTGTTATTATTATTTTTATTGTTATTGTTGTTATTATTATTATTATTATTATTATTATTATTATTATTATTAACCACATATTATCTATGAAATAATTCGAGAGTTTGGTCTCAAATACTAGTTACTTTACTAAATCATGATAATGTTTTTTTAATTACCAATATATATTGTTATATTCGTCAATATTTCATGTTTCGTCGTCTAGACCATACATTAGTAGAAGTAAGACTAGAGTCGCCTAAATTATCACTTGTAACAATGTGAAAAGGTAAATGTAACCCTTATTGTTTACTAAAATTCCCATACAGTAAACCAGTAATCTCGAACTGTATACGCTTATCCCTTAATTACTTCGTAAGAGATATTGTTATAAATAATATTAAAAATAATTGAATATTTATGAATAATGACCAAATCTAAAGCGAAATTGCCAAACTTGAAATTAAACAAGAAAAGTCCGATCTAACCCGAAAATATCCGAACTAAACCGGAAAAAACCGATCTGATATGATCCGATTTGAAATGAACCGAACCGATAATGACCCGATCCGATATTGACCCGAAATTTTGACCCAAATCCGAACCGATCCGACCATTAAAAAACCGAATTAAACCCGAAACCCGAATGGACCCGAACCATACCCGAACCCGATACGAAGTCAAAGTGACCCAAAATTACCCGATCCGAACAAACCCGATCCGAACCTGATCCAGACGACCCATTTGCCAGGTCTAGTTGCGACCTTTATCATTTTGCATGATATTTATTGTTTCGTTACAATGGCCTACAAGGTATATATAGGAGTAGTAGGCAAGTGACTTATACTTTATAACATGCATACTCTAGAATCTAGATTTTTTTACTCCGCTTATACTTCCTCCGTCTTTTAATACTCGCAACGTTTGAACTTTTGCTTTATATAAGATAAAGCATATTCATGTGGGATCTTGTTAGATTCGTCTCAATGTGTATTAGATATAAATGATCAAAGTTGTGCATTGGCATGCGTGAAACTAAGAAACGTTGCGAGTATTAAAAGCAGGGCCGGCCCTGGGGCAGGGCATAAGGGGCTGCCGCCCTGGGCCCCAGGGAAAAAGCCCAACATTTATTAAGCCAGTTAATGCAAAAATATGTAATATTCAATGAAAAACTTATAGTCAAGTATGCACTGCAGATCAGTGGTTTGATTGCCTGATATATCAGGGCGTCCACCAAGGTTCGACAACTAGAGGTGGTAGTTTGTTTTTATTTTTTTTGTTATTTCTCATTTGCTAACTATGCAATTATAATCTATTACCCAATTAGAATCCAAATAAACACCAAAAGTAGAGCCGTGTACTATCCTTAGAATCATATATTTTCTTCTTCTTTTGTTAATATAATCACACTCCTTGTTTTAATTTAGAGTTTAGCAAAAATAATTGGATTATAGTTTATTGTACTTCAAAAATTATTACTGACTTGCTAAAATTTCAAGTTTCATTTCCCTTCAGTAATTCATCGTTGTCTTATGCTTGATGATTAATATTTAAAATAGTAGAATATAATTCATGTTTAATGGCACAAGGTTGAAATTATTCAAGCCTTCATATTTTGTAATAGAGTTAATTTCTCATGGCTAATTTAATTAGATATAGAGTAGTATTGAGTCTTAAGAAGTGAAACGCCAATTATTTACATAATTTTTCAATAATAAAAGTACATTACATCGATTCACAATTTTTTTTTCTAGCCCTTTTAAAAGTAAGGGCCTCGATTTTTTGTTTCGCCCATAGGCCACCAAAAAGTCAGAACCGACCCTGATTAAAAGACGGAGGAAGTATATCTTTATTAATTTATGAGGATAATACAAGACATTTTAGTTACTGGAATTTTCCAGGCTAGCTTCAATATATTTCCTAAGGTTATTCTGAATTATAATTTACCATCATATATTTCTAGATTAATATTTTAACACTCCTCTCTAAGTCAACCGAATACCTTCTTATTCTTGATAATGGTACGTTCATCCTATAGACAAACAATACATTTGTCTCTATAATATGCTTGATGAAGTTACATTCGATCATAGCTAATCGTTTCATTTCAGATCAAATAATTAAAAATCAAGTAAATAGAACACATCTAATTGACCTAAGTTAAGTTAAGTTAAGTTATAGAGCTAATCTATGTCCGGCCACGTAACTCAAACTAAATACGTTTGAACTGTTTTTGCTTAATATGTCGACTTGAACGGCTGGACCAAGAATAAGAGTTGTAACAAACAATTATTCTAACCACGTCGTATGCCACACCTCTAAGGCTATAGAGTTTGATAGAATGTGATACTCCATTCATACTATCATTCTATGAACGTATTTACGGTGATTAAAAAGTCACTTTACGTATAAGTGTAGCTGTAATGTAGGAGAAAATAAGACTCTCTTTTGTTTGACTTATTTTGACTTATTTCAGACAAAATACTCAGTTACATTCAGATAAGTTCAGATAATATAACTTCGGCAAAAATAAATTTTTTCACACAATTTCACACACAAATAAGTTTATTTCAGACAAATAAGTTCAGTTAAGTTAAGATATACAAATAATATAAGTTCAGTCAAAATAAGTCTAATAGAACGGAACCTAATAACTAATTAGCTACGCCTTAGGAGAGAATAAATCATAGATAATCTTCACAATATTTACAGCTATTAACAACATTAAGCATTGAATAGACCACATAGGTCCGTTTGATTAGACTTAAAACGTTTTTAGTCAAATTTAATGGAAAACTTATATTTTACAAGAAAAACACAATTTCAAACTAGTCGATTTAAAACAAATAATTGGGTTTCCAAACTTTGCTCAAACGCCAAGCGTAGCTCATGATTCCCCTACTTTAATATAAAATATGCTAAACATACTCCTAGCTAATTATTCATTTATTATTTCATTTTACATTCAAGTAATTTACATACAAATACGAGGAGAGAAAAAGAGAAAGGTAGAGAAGTATACATGCGTACCTAAGATAGTGTTGGCACAATTGAATAGACTTTTGGAGAAAGAGGTGTTGGATTCTTCAACGGACACCTTATATTTATCATCGGTTGTCGTCGCCGCCTCTAATTCCTCCACGAGTGGTTGCGCAAGGGATGATACGCCGCCGTATTCACCGTCCATCTTACCGAGAATTGAAAAGAAGAAAAACAAACGGCAACCCTATTTCCCTCTTGCCAAATGGCACTTCCTATCAACGTCACAAATGATCTCAACAACTTGGAAAAAATATCGTTGTACAAAAAAAAAAAAAAAAAAGAAAAAAAAAAAACTTTGGAAAAGATATACAATGAGGAGATCGAGTAATGCTAGGATCGTGTAGAGTATACTATTAAAGAGAATATCAAGATTGATTTAGGAAGATATTTATCCAATTAAGGGTGTAACTAAGGATTTTGGTCAATCTTAGCTTATCACATCCTCTCCTTAATTATTGTTATATAAATTAATTAAGGATCATTTGTGGATTAAAAACAATATGTGTGACGAGAGTAAAGACTATTTATATTTTATATGGAGTACTCCGCAGTAAACCATGGATTTTGCGTTGAATTATAAAAAAGATTTCCGACCAACTAGTCTTTATCTCTTCACCTAATTAAATAAGTAGGTAGGAATGTACGAACATGGCCACACTATTCACATATTCACATTAATCACATATTCACAAACACAATCAATTACCAGTTGAGGTTGACATGACATGAGGTCATGAGTGGTTAAGGGCATCTTACTCCTTAACCAAGATCTCGGGTTCGAGCCTTGGGAACGGAAAAAACCTCAACTGGGAGGGATGCTGCCCATCGAGGTACCCATGCAAACTCCCGCGGGAGATTAGTCCACTTGCCGAAGGTGGTGGGAACTCCTCGTAGTAGAATAAAAACAAACACAATCAATTGCATGTTGGTTCAGTGGTGATGAAGACTGAACTTGGTAGGGAGGATCGCAGGAGAAGACTGAAACCTATCCACCCAAAACTCGCACCGAATCCGGATTAGCCTTAAGGATGAACCTATAATTTCATTTTTGAATAAGCTTAGATCTTCAATTAATATGCGAAAACCTAACCGCAAATTAAGTATCATGTCAACATCATTAATTCAATCACAAAATATGAATAGAAATTCAATCTTAATATAAAATTTGAATCACAAAACTCGAAACGCAACAAACAAGAAGAAAAAGAAGAAGAAGTTAACTTGGCCGGAGCGCCGGAGATGAGCGGTGCGCAAGAGACAAAGAGGTGTGTGGGAGCATCTCCAATGGTTGTAGCTTGGGACTAACTTGCAATTTTTAGGAATTCCAAGTTACTAGCTTGACCAGTGGAGTTCAAATGATAAATTAGCTTTTTTTTTTGACGGGAAAATTTAGAGATTTTCATTAACTGAGGCCTTTGTCTGTTTGGACAAGGTGAGAAACAAAATCAGGGCATTCTTCCAGCCATACCACAACATCCTCAAAGGTAAGCGAAGTTGCGGCTATGGTGTGAGCCACATTATTACATGATCGACTAGCAAAATTAAACACACAATAATCAAATATTTTGGCGAGTTCCCGCATATCATTTACCACCATTTGAGCACTCAAGTTCTCCTTCTTAGCCTGGGTGACCAACTCAATCAGATGTAAGCAGTCTGACTCAAACTCCACATTTCTATATCCCGCATCATACGCGTATTTCAGCCCAAAGAAGGTTGCCCTTGCCTCTGCTTGGAGAGCTGTCATGCCTTCTTCAATCCTTTGTCCTGCTATCATCAGAACATCCCCTGCACCATCTCTTACTACCATCCCCATCCCCACCATGCCCTCTCTTACCACAGCATCTACATTGACCTTGTTGCGCCCTTGTGTAGGTGCACACAACTTTGGTTTTCAGTATGTTGTGGCGGGGTAGCATTCGTCTCTCTTACCATTGCTGCCTCATACTCCCCCAGGTAGCTAAGAGTACGAGCACAACCCAGTCTTGGGTCGAGTTTCTTGTGCTCAAACACCCATGCGTTCCGTGTGTTCCATACTTGCCATATAAAGGTCATCACAATCTCCCATGCTCCATCAATATTGCAGTTTGCCTTGAAACCCATGCACCACTCCTTGAAGCTTCGGTCCCATGTCCCCACTTCTAGGCGGGCTGGAGAGAGACGCCGGGGTAATTAAGCTTCCTTGCATAAGAGTAGCATATGGGTCGTAGTCTCGGGCACATCTCCACATCTTGGACAAATGATGTCCACCTTCATTCCTCACCGTATGAGGTTGGTCCTTGTGGGCAGCCCTTCCTTCATCGCACGCCACACAAGATTCTTCACTTTCTCCGGCAGCCGCGCACTCCACACCTTCTTCCACAGTTCCTTATAGGTGTTTGGACTTGAGGAGCTTTCCCCACCACACTTGCGTTGCCATTCCGCATGATATGCACTTCTTACCGTGTAATCCCCGCTCTTCGTGTGCTTCCAAGCAAGAATATCATCCTGGTCACTCACGGCGATGTAGGTACTCTTTATTGTATTCACTTCTTCCCGTGACAAGTGTTTCTCTAGTGCAACAACATTCCATTGCTCATTGTCTTCTGTTCGCCAGTCATGCACACTACTTTGTGCGCTATCCACTGTAGGTGGACTTGTGGTAAGTCGTCCCCCTGGCAGCCCTGCTACCCAGGCATCCTTCCAGAACTTCACACCTCTTCCCCCGCCCACAATCCATCTCGTACCTTGCTGCACAATCTCTCGGGCTGCCATGATTGATCGCAAGGTGTAGCTAGCTGTGGGTGGCACCTTTGCTTCCCATACCGTAGTAAGGGGATAATATTTTCCTTTCAGAACCGTAGCCGCAAATGATTGGGGGTTCGTAGCTAGTCTCCACATTTGTTTCTCTGGTAGTGCCATATTAAAGGTGCTAAGGTCACGCAACCCAACTCCTCCTTCCTCTTTCGAATGACACATCTTTTCCCAACTCACCATTGCAAGTTTTCTCTCCTCCCCTTTCTGGCCCCACCTAAATGTAGGGGAATACAGTTAAACATACATAACATGTGCGGAACATCCCCAAAGCCAGGAAACATGTATAAAGCACAGATTAAGCATACTTACATTTGAAGCGTGTTTTCCCGAGTATAGTATCAACGAACACGAACAAAGAACTCCAATTGTCGTTCCTCTATTTGGTTCACCAACACATTCAGGTCCGTCTTGATTATTATAGGTTAGATAACGTACAAGAGAGTTTGCTTTTCGGGATGAACAGTTTTGAGTAGAGAGCAAAACTGAACTACGTAATTTAGAATTAGGTTTAGGTTACTGGAAAAACTGATTGTATGTGGAAAAATATAACCTAATGTTATATTAAGTGTAACCGGCCAAGACCAAAGGCCTTGACCGGCCACACACCACACACGCACGCACAACCCATGCGCACAGCACACACCGCAGGCCGAAACCCACAGCGCAGCCGAGCAGCATGGGCCGTGGGCCTTTTCTTTGCTCGCTGCTGTGTTGTTGTGCCTTGTGCGCGCTGTCACGGCTACGCGGGCTGGCTTGCTTGCTGCGTCGCGAGCTCGCTAGCTCGTTGGGCCGTGCGCGCATGTGCGCTTTGCTCGACGGGCCGGCAGCTCTGATGCGGCTCGTATTCATGACGAACGCCTTACGGCTATTATTTATCGTATCGTACACGACGAATCACCGTCGTACGATACGATTATTCGTTTCGCCCTGTTAGGTTATGATACATATGACATTACATAGATCATGCGGAAACAACCATTAACCCAGGACAACATATTATTTACACATAATCATATAGCATAATTTAGATGCATACTCTTTGTTGCGTGCCCTCCCTAGCTGCGCCCGAACCGAACAAGAACAAGTCTTTAGGACTCCAAGTGTCGTCCCTCCGTAGATAGTCCACAGCACGTCCGGATCCGCCTTAAGATTGACCAACTAGAATCGCCCTTAAGGTACTAGAAAATTTCGGCACTTTATGAGCAAGATGTGTGTTTTAATTTTCTCTCAAAAACTCACTTTTGAATACTTTGAAACTTGTGTGTAAATAATGACCCCTAGGCCTTTATTTATAGAGTTATGGAAAAGGAATCGCAATCCTAGTAGGATACGAATTAATTGAAATTAGAATCCTACATGAATTCTATTTTAATTAATTTATCTAATTAGGAATTTTAATCGCACACTAACTCTTGCAGTTTTAGGAATCACGCATGAGCACAAACTCACACACACACACGGCAGCCACAAGGGCTGCCCATGCGCATGCGAGCAGCAGCCCATGCAGCGCGGCCCACGCATCCGTGGCCTTGGTGCGCGCTGGGCTTGTGGCGTGCGTGCTTGCTGGGCGATGGCCCGGCTTCGTGCTGGGCCTTCGTCCGGCAGGCCTCGTCCGATGCTAATTCGTACGATACGCTTCCGATTAAATTTCCATTTCCGGAATCTATTTCCGATTACGAACAATATTTAATATTTCCGATTCCGGAATTAATTTCCGTTTCGAACAAATATTTAATATTTCCGTTTCCGGAATTATTTTCCGATTCCGGTAATATTTCCGATTCCGACAATATTTCCGTTTCCGGCAATATTTCCGATTCTGGTAATATTTCCATTTCCAATAATATTTTCCGATACGTACCATGTTTCCGTTTCCGGCAACATCTACGATTTGGATAATATTCATATTTCCGATACGATCCATATTTCCGTTTCCGGCAATATCATCGTTTCCGGAGTATTCATTTCTTGCCTGTGACGATCTTAGCTCCCACTGAAACCAAGATCCGTCGGTTCCGAATATTCATAGATGGAGTATTTAATGCCATTAAATACTTGATCCGTTTACGTACTATTTGTGTGACCCTACGGGTTCAGTCAAGAGTAAGCTGTGGATTAATATCATTAATTCCACTTGAACTGAAGCGGCCTCTAGCTAGGCATTCAGCTCACTTGATCTCACTGAATTATTAACTTGTTAATTAATACTGAACCGCATTTATTAGACTTAACATAGAATGCATACTTGGACCAAGGGCATTATTTCCTTCACGCCCAGCTTACGAATATTCGCGATACGATATACGATTCCGGTGCAAGGTCGTATCGTATAATACGTTTTTCCAAACTAATTTTCCGATTCATTTAATCCGGTGATCTGTTACATGTCATTGGTGTGACCTTATAGGTTCAGTCAAGAGTAAGTTGTGAGCCTAATATAGATTAGAACTCACTGATCGGAAGCATTTCTCCGGCTAGCTGTTCCGATCACTTAATCTTACTGAATAATTGTTCGCAATTATTCTGAACCTTGGTATTAGGCAAGAAATGAATACTCCGGAAACGATGATATTGCCGGAAACGGAAATATGGATCGTATCGGAAATACAAATATTATCCAAGTCGTAGATGTTGCCGGAAACGGAAACATGGTACGTATCGGAAAATATTATCGGAAATGGAAATATTGCCGGAATCGGAAATATTGCCGGAAACGGAAATATTGTCAGAAACGGAAATATTATCGGAATCGGGAAATAATTCCGGAAACGGAAATATTAAATATTTGTTCGAAACGGAAATTAATTCCGGAATCGGGAATATTAAATGTTGTTCGTATCGGAAATGAATTCCGGAATCGGGAATTTAATCGGAAGCGTATCGTACGAATTAGCATCGGACGAGGCCCGCTAGACGAAGGCCCAGCACGAAGCCAGGCCATCGCCCAGCGAGCCACACGCAACGCACGCCTCGACCAGGCCCAGCGCAAGGCCAGGCCCAGCCAAGGGCGCGCGCGCGCACGCAGCACCGCACATGGGTTGTGCGCTTGTCGTGGGCCGCAAGGCCTGCGCGGGTGCACGGCTTGTGCGATGCGTATGCCGGAAATCCTAATTCTATTGGGATTCGTGCGAAGATTAAAATCCTAATCTTATTAGAATTGCTTTGTTATTTAGAGTCCTAATAAAGTTCTAATTAACAAATCCACATCCTAGTAGGATTACAATTCCTTTTCCATACCTCTATAAATAAGGGCCTAGGGGTCATTATTTATATATAAGTTTTCAAGTATTCAAAACTAGGATTTTTAAGCAGAAAAATCAGCCATAACTCTTGCCCATTTAGCCGAAAATAATAGTACCTTAAGGGCGATTCTAGTTGGTCAATCTTAAGGCGGATCCGGACGTGCTGTGGACTATCTACGGAGGGACGACACTTGGAGTCCTAAAGACTTGTTCTTGTTCGGTTCGGGCGCAGCTAGGGAAGGCACGCTACAAAGAGTATGCATCTAAATTATGCTATATGATTATGTGTAAATAATATGTATTCCTGGCTTAATGGTTTTTTCCGCATGATTTATGAATTGTCATATGTATCATAACCTAACAGTGGTATCACGAGCCTCTTATTATTTTCATAATCTAAATTGCATGAACATGGTTAAATATTACAAATTTGCAAGAATTAAAGGGGTGATTAATTTTCGTAATTGTTAATTAATTGCAAATTGCGTTTATTTAATTATACGTACGCAGTTTTTCGGCAGTTTCTTCGTTACTCTTCCAAATCGAGTGATTTTTGTGTCAATTCCGCATGTAAAAGGCATTCTAAAATTTTGACAAAAAACTATTTTTCTGCCGAACCCAGAATTCTCAAATTCGAAGCCTAACTATGACTTTTCGGAGGTTTTAGTTTTTCGAATGCAAAATTTCGTAAATTTAAGATGTTAAATTAAATATTTGCGATTCTTGTTGATAAATCTTGAATTTTTGATTGACCTACTGTATATGTTTAACAAGTTTGAATGCCTAGCCTTGTTAATTATGCAATCTAATTTGTAATTATGATTAATTTGTTGAAAATTAGAATAATTTAGAATTAATTTGATTTTCATAATTAATTATAATTTAATTAGAAACCTATGATTAAAAACCACCATAAAAATTGTAAATTTATGTTAAATTTTAAATTTTTATGACCTAGGCTTGAATCCATGATAATCGGAAATCAATTGAATAATAAATTTTCGATTTTTCGCCCTAAAATTGTGAAATTAATATTAATTTATTAATTTGTCATTAATTTTAAATATAAATTTTAAATTTTTATGCGATTCGTTCATATAACTTGCACGCACAAATCAATGGACGCTTCGTGTTACCCTTAAGGGGTGTTGTATAGTGCGGGCATGCGACGACGAGCAAGGGAGCTCGTCGCCCGTGCGGCACGAATGCAATGAGCAGGGGCATGGTGCACGAGCACAAGGCAGCAGCCCTGCCTTGTGTCGTGGGCCACGAGCTATGGATGAATGGGCATGGGCGAAGGCAAGGCATGGCAGTCGCGTGTGGGCAGCAAGCGAGCTGCGCCACAACGCGCACTGCCTCGCGCAAGCGGGCGCAGCCTCGCGCGCAGCGAGCGCAAGCTCGCGTGCCACGAGCGCTGCGCCCAGCGTTGATCGCGCGCAATTGCTCGCGCACAGCGAGCGATGGCTCGCGTGCATCAAGCGCTGGAGCGCGCGCAGCAAGCGCTGGCGAGCGCGCACAGGGAGCGATGGCTCGCGTGCGTCGAGCGCTGGAGCGCGCGCAGCGAGCACCACTTGTGCGATGGATTGCGATGGGAAGATGCAACAGCTATGCGACGAGCGCATGGGCTGCGCGCACATGGCCAGCGATGGTTGTGTGCGTGTGGCCCATGGGCGTGCGATGCGTAGGGTGTTTGCGTTGCGATTAGATCGTTTTGAATGTTTAATTTGAAATTTTCAGTTTACGTAATTTTAATTAATTTTAAAATTAATAATTTAAATTATTTTCTTGGATTTTAATTTTGAATATTGTAATTATAATAAATTTTATTTATTCTAATTATTTTACTAAAATTAAAATCATGAATTAATTTAAATACGACTGAAATTAAATTAAACTTTTTGGATTCAATTATAAATTTATATGAGCTTTAAATTTTAATTAAATTTGTATGTTTCCGGTTAGACTAGAAATACATTTTTATGTTTAAAATTAGTAAAGCATATGAATTTATTGGTTTAAGTGGGAGCCCTTTTAGTCATAAACTCTTGATTAGGTCTACAAATCCTTAAGGTTAAAACAACTTGATTAGAATTAATAAGGACTGAATAATTGGTAGATTATTGGTGCCCTTGATTAATTGCTGCAAATGTTTACGTGATGCATAATGTGTTTTAACTAACCAGCTATGTGGGCCATTCATGATAATGAATGGGTGAATGGTATATATTATATATGTACTGTTTTGCAGGTTATGAAGTGACTAGTATGGCCCAAATAGGATAGAAAATATGGTCTGCGTACCATTAATTTGAATGTAATTGGTCTAAAGTACCAAAGTTGTTTTTCAAATTCAAATATGGTCTGCGTACCATCAAATAGTTGTAATTAGTTTTAATTATAGCTTATCCTATTTGAAGAAAATGGTGCCTCCCACGGAGATTTTCAAGACGGACTTTGAAGTCAAAGCTTCAAGATGAAGTCGGGCCATACTAGATCACATTTATCTTATGCATGCTTTAAGTTATTTATTGCTTTAAATATGTCTTAATTATGCATAAGATTGTGGCTTGATTATGTTGCATGATTAAGGATTTTAGTTCACTTAAAATCTAACCAACATAGTAAGAGCCTTAAGTTCCAAACTTAAAAATTGAGTTAAAAGGTGCCATGCCAAAATATACACTTGCTTGGATATCCTTTACATCAATCTAGTAATAGTTTTCGCTCAGCGAGGTGTTACTTATTGGTCCTAAAGGGGCAAGGTACACAAATAATTGTGAGTACATGTTAGTTTTGGTGAAACTCAACGATATAAGTAAGGAGTCCTTTTATGTCGGGGCAAAATCGATAGGTTTACCTAATAAGTTCTTAGACGTACCTATCAACCAAGAATAGTTTCTAGACTATTAGCAAAAGGCTTTTGCTTACCTAAGATGTTTTAGGATTAAGTCGACAAACTGTGCTTAGTTCTTCAATGATTTTAGGATCTTGGAATCATTTTATTCACACCTGCTGGAACACATAACTTGAATAAAATGCTTAATAAACATTGAATTATGCATGTATGCTAGAATTTAAGTTTATTAAGAGAAACTGTGAATGGTTTTTTATTTGTTTATTCTTTTCAATTGTAGTTTTTAATATGGCAAACAACAATTCATTCAACATTCGATCAATTCTCGAAAAGGAGAAGTTGAACGGGAAAAACTTCCTTGACTGACAAAGGAACTTGCAAATAGTTCTTATGCAGGAAGAAAAGGAGTATGTCCTAGATGAGGCGATGCCCGAAGCCGCAGGCGACGGGGTCACTCAGACAGCCCTCAATGGTTGGATTGATGCCAACAAGGATGTGAAATGTCTAATGCTCGGCACCATGAGTGCGGATCTGCAGAAAACGTTCATCAACTCAGATGCTTTCACAATCATCAGTGAGTTGAAGAACATGTTCCAAGATCTGGCTCGAGTCGAAAGATTCGAGACTCATAGGCAAATTCTTGAGACCAAGCTTAAGAAAGGCGAGCCCGTAAGTCCACATGTTCTCAAAATGATTGGAATCATTGAGAATATGAGTCGGCTGGATCAGCAATTTTCTCAAGAAATGGCTATAGACACCATCCTCCATTCTCTTCATAGCGGGTATGATCAGTTCAAACTGAACTACAGTATGAATAGTCTGGACAAAACGCTCACTGAGCTTCACGGTATGCTGAAGACCGCTGAAAAGACGCTCAAAAGTGATAAGCAGGATGTGCTTATGGTGCGTGGGGGCAAGTTCAAGAAATCTGGAAAGAAGAGGAATGCTAAGAAAGGTGGCGACAAGGCCAGCCCAACTAAGCAAACTGGCGCCAAATCTGTAAAGAGGAAGGTCAGTCAACCCACTTCTGAATCCAAATGCTTCTACTGCAAGAAGAAGGGGCATTGGAAGAGAGATTGCTTGAAGCTAAAGGAAGATCAGAAGAACGGAACAGTCGTTCCATCTTCAGGTATTTTCGTTATAGACTGTATACTTGCTAATTCAACTTCTTGGGTATTAGATACAGGTTGTGGCTCACACTTATGTTCCAATCCACAGGGACTAAGAAGAAGTAGAAAGTTAAGCAAGGGTGAAGTCGACCTACGAGTGGGAAATGGAGCACGGATTGCTACATTAGATGTAGGAACTTACTTTTTGTCGTTGCCCTCCGGGCTAGTTTTGGAACTGGAAGAATGTTTCCATGTTCCAAGTCTTACTAAAAACATCATTTCAGTTTCTTGCTTAGATACTAAGGGATTTTCCTTTTTAATAAAAGACAATAGTTGTTCGTTTTATTTTAAAGAGATGTTTTATGGATCTGCTAGATTAGTCAATGGACTTTATTTATTAGATCACGACAAACAAGTATATAACATAAATACCAAAAAGGCCAAAAAGAATGATTCAGATCTTACCTATCTGTGGCATTGTCGATTAGGCCATATAAACTTGAAACGCCTAGAAAGACTTCAAAATGAAGGAATTCTAGAACCATTTGACTTAGAGGATTATGGTAAATGCGAATCATGTTTACTTGGCAAAATGACAAAGCAACCTTTCTCTAAAGTTGGAGAAAGAGCAAAAGAACTATTGGGTTTAATCCATACAGATGTATGTGGACCAATGAGTACAAATGCTAGAGGTGGTTTCAGCTACTTTATCACTTTCACTGATGACTTCAGTAGGTATGGTTATGTCTACCTAATGAAGCATAAGTCTGAATCCTTTGACAAATTCAAGGAATTTCAGAATGAAGTAGAGAATCAATTAGGCAAGAAGATAAAGGCACTGCGGTCTGATAGAGGCGGTGAATATCTGAGCTATGAATTTGATGACCATCTGAAAGAATGTGGAATTCTATCAGATGACTCCTCCTGGAACACCACAATGGAACGGTGTGTCGGAACGGAGGAACAGAACCTTGCTAGACATGGTCAGGTCAATGATGGGTCAGGCCGAACTTCCATTAGAATTTTGGGGACATGCACTAAATACAGCTGCACTCACTATAAATAGAGCTCCGTCTAAAGCTGTCGAAAAGACTCCATACGAGTTATGGTTTGGAAAGCCTCCAAATGTGTCTTTTCTTAAGATTTGGGGATGTGAAGTATACGTCAAACGATTAATTTCAGACAAACTTCATCCAAAATCTGACAAATGTATCCTTGTGGGCTATCCAAAGGAAACAAAGGGGTATTACTTCTACAATACATCTGAGAACAAGGTATTTGTTGCTCGAGATGGTGTCTTTTTGGAGAAAGATCACATTTCCAAAATGACAAGTGGGAGAAAAGTAGACCTCGAAGAAATTCGAGTCGAACAACAAACTCTAGAGACTGCTCAAGATGACATTCAGGATGAAACTCAGAGATCTTTAGAAGAATCTGGTGAGAATCATGGTCAATCTAGAAATGTTACCCCGCGTAGATCGCAAAGATATAGATCTCAACCGGAAAGGTACTTAGGTATTTTGACGAACGAGAGCTATGACGTTCTATTACTTGAAAGTGATGAACCTGCGACTTACAAACAAGCTATGACGAGCCCTAGCTCCAAGCAGTGGCAAGAAGCCATGCAATCTGAATTAGACTCCATGTCTGAAAACCAAGTATGGGATTTGGTCGATTTGCCAGATGGCTACCAAGCCATTGGAAGCAAATGGGTTTTCAAACTGAAAAAGGACAAGGATGGGAAACTTGAAGTTTTCAAAGCTAGATTGGTAGCAAAAGGTTACAGGCAAGTCCACGGTGTGGATTACGATGAAATCTTTTCACCAGTTGCAATGCTAAAGTTTATTCGGATAATGTTAGCAATCGCTGCATATTACGATTACGAAATATGGCAGATGGATGTCAAAACTGCTTTCTTAAACGGCGTTTTAACAGAAACTGTGTTTATGACACAGCCTGAAGGTTTTGAGGATCCAAAGAATGCTGAAAAGGTATGCAAGCTAAAGAAGTCAATCTACGGATTGAAGCAGGCATCCAGGAGCTGGAATATACGTTTTGATGAAGCAGTCAGTGACTTTGGTTTCATCAAGAACGCAGACGAATCTTGTGTATACAAGAAGGTCAGTGGGAGCAAAATTGCTTTCCTAGTATTATATGTCGACGACATATTACTTATCGGAAATGACATTCCTATGTTGAACTCTGTCAAGATTTGGCTTGGGAAATGTTTTTCGATGAAGGATCTAGGAGAAGCACAATACATATTGGGCATCAAGATTTACAGAGATAGATCTAAAAGGATGATTGGACTTAGTCAAAGCACTTATATCAATAAGGTGCTTGATAGGTTCAAGATGGCGGACTCCAAGCGAGGCTACCTACCCATGTCTCATGGAATGACTCTAAGCAAGACTCAGTGCCCAAAAACACTTGATGAGCGTAGACGAATGAATGGGATTCCATATGCATCATTGATTGGTTCAATAATGTATGCTATGATATGTACACGCCCGGATGTTGCGTATGCACTCAGTGCTACGAGCAGATACCAGTCAGACCCAGGAGAGGCGCATTGGACTGCTGCCAAGAACATTCTGAAGTACCTGAAAAGGCACAAAGATGACTTCTTGGTCTATGGTGGAGATGATGAATTAATTGTTAAAGGCTATACGGACGCAAGTTTCCAAACCGACAAAGATGATTTCAGATCACAGTCTGGGTTTGTCTTCTGCCTCAACGGAGGAGCAGTAAGCTGGAAAAGTGTTAAGCAAAGCACCATTGCGAATTCTACAACTGAAGCGGAGTATATTGCTGCACATGAAGCAGCAAAGGAAGCTATATGGCTAAGGAAGTTCATAGGTGAACTTGGTGTAGTCCCTTCCATTAAAGGACCAATTGCCCTGTATTGTGATAATAACGGAGCTATTGCACAGGCAAAGGAGCCTAGACACCACCAGAGAGTCAAGCATGTACTTTGTAGATTTCACCTTCTACGAGAGTTCGTTGAAAGAAAAGAAGTCGAGATAAGCAAAATTGGAACTGATGACAACATATCAGATCCATTGACTAAACCTCTGCCGCAGGCGAAGCACAACTCGCACACTGCAGCTATGGGAATCAAGCATATTGGAGAATGGCTTTGA
The DNA here is from genome assembly GCF_020520425.1 of Spinacia oleracea. Lineage (NCBI taxonomy): Eukaryota > Viridiplantae > Streptophyta > Magnoliopsida > Caryophyllales > Amaranthaceae > Spinacia > Spinacia oleracea. The sequence continues at coordinate 3,114,524 of NC_079492.1, read as the reverse complement.
TGTCTCTGTTTAATGTTTTAAAGTTTTAGAGTTTAAATCTTTGTAAAACATTATTGGTTAATCATTCACAATAAATGAAGAGAATTCATTCTTCCATTTAATTTGTGGTTTATTAAATGATGAGTCCCTTCAATTTGACGATATATTCAAGATAGACTGTCAGGACCAGTCCTGTGACTAAGAAATGTCTATCAAGTGAACTTGAATGTCAAAGGTTGAAAATGGTCCCTAGTTGGAGTTTTCTATAAAATTGGACGCATAGAAAACGTTAGACGATTAGAATGCAAGATGACTAGTAGTTCTGTTTCTTGAACTATGTGGACATGGCAATGTCATAATCATTTGCATAGATACTTACTTTGGGAAGACTAGTATCGGACAAGACCTATGAAACTTTACTGTAAGAGATGAAAATCTGTCATAAGTAAATTTCATTAAAATTATTAGACACTAAATCCTCAATACCTGAGTGATTTGAGATTACTTGTTTGAGAACTGGTTGCTTTGACGTTGACCAACCGTCGCACCGTAAAAGGAGGCTATAAAGGCAACGCTCAGGTAATCACCTATCAAACGAAGTCTAATCTCAAGATCGTAAGATTGGGATTGTCCTCCCATAAATCGGGATGAGATGCTTAAAAGTTGTACAAGGCCACTCGGAGAGCTAGAAACTGTGAAATGCATGGCCGTGCTCGGATGAATCATAGGCTATGATTATCTGTCTATTTGATCAGTTGAACTCTGAAACCGAGAAACACCTCTGGACATAATAAGGATGACAACTCATACCTTATGTTCAAGAGCAAGCATCGAGCGACAAAGGAATTAGGAAATGCACACTTGTCCCTAAGGACAAGTGGGAGACTGAAGGAAATAATGCCCTTGGTCCAAGTATGCATTCTATGTTAAGTCTAATAAATGCGGTTCAGTATTAATTAACAAGTTAATAATTCAGTGAGATCAAGTGAGCTGAATGCCTAGCTAGAGGCCGCTTCAGTTCAAGTGGAATTAATGATATTAATCCACAGCTTACTCTTGACTGAACCCGTAGGGTCACACAAATAGTACGTAAACGGATCAAGTATTTAATGGCATTAAATACTCCATCTATGGATATTCGGAATCGACGGATCTTGGTTTCAGTGGGAGCTGAGATCGTCACAGGCAAGAAATGAATACTCCGGAAACGATGATATTGCCGGAAACGGAAATATGGATCGTATCGGAAATACAAATATTATCCAAGTCGTAGATGTTGCCGGAAACGGAAACATGGTACGTATCGGAAAATATTATCGGAAATGGAAATATTGCCGGAATCGGAAATATTGCCGGAAACGGAAATATTGTCAGAAACGGAAATATTATCGGAATCGGAAAATAATTCCGGAAACGGAAATATTAAATATTTGTTCGAAACGGAAATTAATTCCGGAATCGGAAATATTAAATGTTGTTCGTATCGGAAATGAATTCCGGAATCGGGAATTTAATCGGAAGCGTATCGTACGAATTAGCATCGGACGAGGCCCGCTAGACGAAGGCCCAGCACGAAGCCAGGCCATCGCCCAGCGAGCCGCACGCAACGCACGCCTCGACCAGGCCCAGCGCAAGGCCAGGCCCAGCCAAGGGCGCGCGCGCGCACGCAGCACCGCACATGGGTTGTGCGCTTGTCGTGGGCCGCAAGGCCTGCGCGGGTGCACGGCTTGTGCAATGCGTATGCCGGAAATCCTAATTCTATTGGGATTCGTGCGAAGATTAAAATCCTAATCTTATTAGAATTGCTTTGTTATTTAGAGTCCTAATAAAGTTCTAATTAACAAATCCACATCCTAGTAGGATTACAATTCCTTTTCCATACCTCTATAAATAAGGGCCTAGGAGTCATTATTTATATATAAGTTTTCAAGTATTTAAAACTAGGATTTTTAAGCAGAAAAATCAGCCATAACTCTTGCCCATTTAGCCGAAAATAATAGTACCTTAAGGGCGATTCTAGTTGGTCAATCTTAAGGCGGATCCGGACGTGCTGTGGACTATCTACGGAGGGAAGACACTTGGAGTCCTAAAGACTTGTTCTTGTTCGGTTCGGGCGCAGCTAGGGAAGGCACGCTACAAAGAGTATGCATCTAAATTATGCTATATGATTATGTGTAAATAATATGTATTCCTGGCTTAATGGTTTTTTCCGCATGATTTATGAATTGTCATATGTATCATAACCTAACAAATGCAACTTGGGTGAAGGACATATTTCCTTCAGTCTCCCACTTGTCATTCAGACAAGTGTGCATTCACATTCCTTTGTCGCTTAGTGTTACTTGCTGAACATAAGGTAAGATCCAATCCATCCTTATTAGGTACGGAAGTGTTTCTCGGATTACAGAGATCAACTGTTAAGCTTTTACAGAAGGTTAAGCCTTAACCATTCTGAGCACGGCCATGCATTTTCACAGTATCTAACTCTCCGAGAGGCCTTGTTACACGACAACACCATATCCTATCAAAGATAGGAGGACAATCCATTCTTGCAATCTATGAACACTCACTTTGATTCATAGTACGCCTAATAACTTCTTTTATAACCTCCTTTTACAGTGCGACGTTTAGCTAACATTAGAGCAAACTAATTCTCAAACGAGTAGACATAATCACTCATGTTCTGAGGAATTGTTCTAATCACAATTAATGAGAACTACTTATGACATGACTTTAATCTCTTAAAGTATTCTCATGGTCAATCCGATACAAGATCCAATAAGTATCTATGCAAAAGATTCTGACATCTAGTCAATCTAGTTCAAGAAACCGAACTACAAATCTACTTACACACTAATCTTCATTAGTCATTGGCCGTCCACCTTTCAATGACCTGGATTAGGGATCCTTTGTGACTTAAATATTCAAGTTCACTTATGGGTGTTTCTTTGTCGAAGAATGCATCTTGACATCCCGTTTGAATGTTTTGAATCACATGGACTTATCATTTAATACTAAACCAAATTAAATGAATATTAAATAATAAATTTCATAAATATGAAATGGTTAAACCAATTTTTTCAAACACAGATCTAACAGATGTTCTAAAACAAAACTTAGAAAATCAAAGCCATTCTCCAATATGCTTTATTCCCATGGTTGCTACATGTGCTTTGTGCTTCGCTTGTGGCAACGGTTTAGTCAATGGATCCGCGACGTTTTCGTCAGTTCCAACCTTGCAAATCTCGATTTCTTTCCTTTCAACGATTTCTCGAAGTATATGAAATCTCCGCAGTACGTGCTTGGACTTCTGGTGGCTCCTAGGCTCCTTTGCCTGGGCAATGGCTCCGCTATCATCGCAATACAAAGCCATTGGTCCTTTAATGGAGGGGACAACCCCAAGTTCTTCGATGAACTTCCGAATCCAAACAACTTCCTTTGCTGCTTCTGAGGCAACAATGATCCTTAGTCCTTTTCATGTATTTTAGGATATTCTTGGCAGTAGTCCAATGCGCCTCACCTGGTTCTGACTGGTACCTGCTCGTTGCACTGAGTGCGAACGAAACATCCGGCCTTGTAAAAATCATAGCATACATGATGGATCCAATAGCCGAAGCGTATGGAATTCCACTCATCTTTCTACGCTAATCAGATGTCTTGGGACACTGAGTCTTGCTTAGATATGTGCCATGTGACATGGGTAGATGGCCTCTCTTGGCTTCCATCATATTGAACCTTGCTAGCACTTTGTCAATGTAAGTGCTCTGGCTTAGTCCAATCATCCTCTTAGATCTATCTCTATAGATCTTGATGCCCAATATGTACTGTGCCTCTCTTAAGTCCTTCATTGAGAAACACTTTCCAAGCCAAGCCTTTACAGACTCCAACATAGGAATGTCGTTTCCAATAAGTAGTATGTCATCTACATACAAGACTAGGAATGCAATTTTACTCCCACTGACCTTCTTGTATACACAAGATTCATCCTGATTCTTGATGAAGCCAAACTTATTGACTGCTTCACATCAAATCGTTTATTCCAACTCATTGATGCCTGCTTTAATACATAAATGGATTCTTAAGCTTGCATACCTTTCCTTGATTCTTTTGATCGACAAAACCCTCCGGCTGTGTCATAAACACAGTCTCTTCAAGAACACCATTTAAGAAGGCAGTTTTGACATGTATTTTCCATATTTCATAATCATGAAACGCGGCAATCACAAGGATTATCCAAATAGACTTAAGCATCGCGACTGGAGAAAAGGTTTCATCGTAGTCAACGCCGTGAACTTTCCTGTAACCTTTTGCTAAAAATCTAGCCTTGTATATGTATACAATTCCATCTTTGTCTTTCTTCAATTTGAAGACTCATTTGCATCCGATAGGTGTGAACCCATCCGGCAAATCTACCAAATCCTAGACTTGATTTTCAGACATGGAGTCTATCTCGGATTTCATGGCCTCTAACCATTTAGTGGAAGTTGGGCTCGTCATAGCTTGCTTGTAAGTCATAGGTTTATCACTATCTAATATGAGAACGTCTAAGTTTTCAGTCAAGAGGATGCCTGTTCGGCTGAACCTTAGTTCTATTTGACTTACGAGGGGCAACAACTTTTTGAGGAACTACTCCAACTGGCTCTTCTAAAGGCCTTGGTGAAGGAAATAATGCCCTTGGTCCAAGTATGCATTCAATGTTAAGTCTAATAAATGCGGTTCAGTATTAATTAACAAGTTAATAATTCAGTGAGATCAAGTGAGCTGAATGCCTAGCTAGAGGCCGCTTCAGTTCAAGTGGAATTAATGATATTAATCCACAGCTTACTCTTGACTGAACCCGTAGGGTCACACAAATAGTACGTAAACGGATCAAGTATTTAATGGCATTAAATACTCTATCTATGGATATTCGGAATCGACGGATCTTGGTTTCAGTGGGAGCTGAGATCGTCACAAGCAAGAAATGAATACTCCGGACACGATGATATTGTCGGAAACGGAAATATGGATCGTATCAGAAATATAAATATTATCCAAGTCGTAGATGTTGCCGGAAACGGAAACATGGTACGTATCGGAAAATATTATTGGAAATGGAAATATTATCGGAAACGGAAATATTGCCGGAATCGGAAATATTGCCGGAAACGGAAATATTGTCAGAATCGGAAATATTATCGGAATCGGAAAATAATTCCGGAAACCGAAATACTAAATATTTGTTCGAAACGGAAATTAATTCCGGAATCGGAAATATTAAATATTGTTCGTATCGGAAATGAATTCCGGAACCGGGAATTTAATCGGAAGCGTATCGTACGAATAAGCATCGGACGAGGCCTGCCGGACGAAGGCCCAGCACGAAGCCAGGCCATCGCCCAGCAAGCAAGGACGCGCGCCAACGCCCAGCCCAAGGCAGCGCCAGGCCCACCGCAAGGCAGGCCCAACGCGCCAAGGCAAGGCTGCCCAGCGTGGGCTGCGTGGGCCGAGCGCACGCGTGCGGGCGCCCTCGTGGCTCCGTGCGTGTGTGTGTTTGTGTCCATGCACAATTCCTAAATCTATTAGGATTTGGTGTGTGATTAAATTCCTATTCCTATTAGGATTATTTAATTAATTAGAGTCCTTGTAGGATTCTAAGTTTAATTAAATCGTATCCTACTAGGATTCCAATTCCCTTTCCAAACCTCTATAATTAAGGGCCTAGGGTCATAATTTATACGCACGATTGAAGTATTCAAAGGGTAAGTTTTTGAAAGAAAATTCAGCCACACTCTTGCATAATAATAGCCGAAAATTCCTAGCACCTTAAGGGCGATTCTAGTTGGTCAATCTTGAGGCGGATCCGGACGTACTGTGGACTATCTACGGAGGGACGACACTTGGAGTCCTAAACACTTGTTCTTGTTCGGTTCGGCCGCAACTAGGGAGGGCACGCTACAAAGTGTATGCATCTATACTATGCTAAATGATTATGTGTAAATAATATGCTTTCTTGGCTTTATGGTTTTTCCGCATGATTTATGTATTGTCATATGTATCATAACCTAACAGTGGTATCACGAGCCTCTTATTATTTTCATAATCTAAATTGCATAAACATGGTTAAATATTACAAATTTGTAAGAATTAAAAGGGGTGATTAATTTTCGTAATTGTTAATTAATTGCAAATTGCGTTTATTTAATTATATGTACGCAGTTTTTCGGCAGTTTCTTCGTTACTCATCCAAATTGAGTGATTTTTGTGTCAATTACGCATGTAAAAGGCATTCTAAAATTTTGACAAAAATAGTAATTTACGGCCGAACCCAGAATTCTCAAATTCGAAGCCTAACTATGACTTTTCGGAGGTTTTAGTTTTCCGAACGCAAAAGTTTGTAAATTTAAGATGTTAAATTAAATATTTGTGATTCTTGTTGTTAAATCTTGAATTTTTTATTGACCTACTGTATATGCTTAACAAGTTTGAATGCCTAGCCTTGTTAATTATGCAATCTAATTTGTAATTATGATTAATTTGTTAAAAATTGGAATAATTTAGAATTAATTTGATTTTCATAATTAGTTAGTAATTTAATTAGATACCTATGATTAAAAACCACCATAAAAATTGTAAATTTGTTTTAAATTTTAAATTTTTATGACCTAGACTTGAATCCAGGTTAATCGGAAATCATTTAATTAATAAATTTTCGATTTTTCGCCCTAAAATTATGAAATTAATATGATTTATTAATTTGTCATTAATTTTGAAAATAAAATTTTTAATTTTTATGCGATTCGCTCATATAACTTGCACGCACAAAGCAATGGACGCTACGTGTTACCCTTAAGGGGTGTTGTATAGTGCGGGCATGCGACGACGAGCAAGGGAGCTCGTCGCCCCTTGCTCGTCGCCCATGCGGTACGAATGCAATGAGCAAGGCCATGGTACACGAGCACAAGGCAGCAGCCCTGCCTTGTGTCGTGTGCTGTGTGCGACGAGCGAGTGGGCAAGGGCGAGAGCAAGGCAGCGACAGTCGCGTGTGGGCAGCAGGCGAGCTACGCCACGACGCAACTGCCGCGCGCAACGAGCGAAGCCTCGCGCGCAGCGAGCGCAAGCTCGCGTGCGACGAGCGCTACGCCTAGCGATGGTGAGCAGCGAGCGTGTTGCGACGAGCGCTAGCGCGCGCCTTGCGATGGTGAGCAGCAGCAGATGCGACGCAGCACATAGGCTGCGCGCACATGGCCAGCGATGGCTGCGTGCGTGTGGCCTATGGCTGTGCGTTGCGTGATGATGTTGCGCACCTTATGTTACGATTAGATCGTTTTAAAATTTTAATTTGAAATTTTCAGTTTACGTAATTTTAATTAATTTTTAAAATTAATAATTTAAATTATTTTCTTGGATTTTAATTTTGAATATTATAATTATAATAAATTTCATTTATTCTAATTATTTTACTAAAATTAAAATCATGAATTAATTTAAAAACGACTGAAAATAAATTAAATATGTGGATTCAATTATAAATTTATATGAGCTTTAAATTTTAATTAAATTTGTATGTTTCCGGTTAGACTAGAAATACATTTTTATGTTTAAAATTAGTAAAGCATATGAATTTATTGGTTTATGTGGGAGCCCTTTTAGTCATAAACTCTTGATTAGGTCTACAAATCCTTAAGGTTAAAACAACTTGATTAGAATTAATAAGGACTGAATAATTTGTAGATTATTGGTGCCCTTGATTAATTGCTGCAAATATTTATGTGATGCATAACGTGTTTTACTAACCAGCTATGTGGGCCATTCATGATAATGAATGGGTGAATGGTATATATTGTATATGTACTGTTTTGCAGGTTATGAAGTGACTAGTATGGCCCAAATAGGATAGAAAATATGGTCTGCGTACCATTAATTTGAATGTAATTGGTCTAAAGTACCAAAATTGTTTTTCAATTCAAATATGGTCTGCATACCATCAAATAGTTGTAATTAGTTTAATTATAGCTTATCCTATTTGAAGAAAATGGTGCCTCCCACGGAGATTTTCGAGACGGACTTTGAAGTTGAAGCTTCAAGATGAAGTCGGGCCATACTAGATCACATTTATCTTATGCATTTTAAGTTATTTATTGCTTGAAATATGTCTTAATTATGCATGAGATTGTGGCTTAATTATGTTGCATGATTAAGGATTTTAGTTCACTTAAAATCTAACCAACATAGTAAGAGCCTTAAGTTCCAAACTTTAAAAAAAAATTGAGTTAAAAGGTGCCATGCCAAAATATACACTTGCTTGGATATCCTTTACATCAATCTAGTAATAGTTTTCGCTCAGCGAGGTGTTACTTATTGGTCCTAAAGGGGCAAGGTACTCAAATAATTGTGAGTACATGTTAGTTTTGGTGAAACTCAACGATATAAGTAAGGAGTCCTTTTATGTCGTGGCAAAATCGATAGGTTTACCTAATAAGTTCTTAGACGTACCTATCAACCAAGAATAATTTCTAGACTATTAGCAAAAGGTTTTTGCTTACCTAAGATGTTTTAGGATTGAGTCGACAAACTGTGCTTAATTCTTCAATGATTTTAGGGTCTTGGAATCATTTTATTCACACCTGCCGGAACAATAAAATTCGAATAAAATGCTAATGACTTGTTTAAAATTGCATGATTGCTTTAATTTTCAAGTTATTACTCATGATAAATGTTTAAACTTTGCATGCTTCAAATGTATGTTTTAATTATTGTTTATAATTAAATATCTTGCACTGCAGTAAATCCTTTTAGAAAGGTAACAGTAAATTTCCTCGATTGGTAGTGAATCCAAGAACGATTCACGGAAATGAGAGAAAGTGAGCAATTTAAAATGTTTGTTTCTTATATAGACTTTTATGGTTGTTTTCGAGTATCAAAGTCGAATGGCAAACCGATTGGTGCTTGTGAATTCAAAATACATAAAGTATTGAGATCATAAAGCATTGAGTTTAAACACTCAGCCTTACCAATGGTTAACAACCTAATATCTTTGTCCGTTTAATTCTCGAATGAGTCTAGTCCCTAGACATTCGAATAGATCGATGCTTAGAGAACTTTAGAAGCTTCTGGTAAGATCATCTAGTTGAAACAAAATATTCAACATAAATTAAATGGTAAGAACCTTGTTGGAGTGACATTGGACATGTCTAACAAAGTATAAAAGTCAACACTAAAGAATTCAATTCTTAAGACTATAAGAAAGGGTACAAGAAATAGGAAAACAAGGAACAAATGAAAGGAATCTACAATTCCGTTTCTACCTATAAGTTTATGTTTAAAGAAAAGTAACCTAGCAATCAAACTTCCTTGGTATCATATACCGCTTGAGGTTCTTACTTCGGTAATAACTCAAACAATGGAAGCTAGGATACACTAATGGCCTACAAGTGGGAAATGAAGCATGGCAATGCTACATTAGTTGTAGGGTCATCTAGTTTGTTTTAAGTCCTTTCAAAGGCTGGAACTTAATGGCTATTTTGTTCCATAATCAGCATACCTAAATTTCTGTTTTCAAACACAGAAAGACTCACATTCAAGAAAAACAAAAACAATGTTTGTTTGTTTATTTGAATGAAATGGTCAATTACGGGTTGAGTCAATATGCTTGATTAAAACAAACAACTCTTTGACAATAAGAACTTTACTAGGTTAAAATCAATCTCTTGATTTGAGTTCCACTAATCTTTGGCATTGTTGCTTAGACCATGTCAACAAGTTAAAATTCAAAAGCTCTATTTTGATGGAATTTTGAAAGTTGATTGATTTCTAGATCAATTTAAGACAACTAGTCTTACTTGTTGAAAGTAACAAAAGATATGAACTATTGTTAGAACTGAAGGAAATAATGCCCTTGGTCCAAGTATGCATTCTATGTTAAGTCTAATAAATGCGGTTCAGTATTAATTAACAAGTTAATAATTTAGTGAGATCAAGTGAGCTGAATGCCTAGCTAGAGGCCGCTTCAGTTCAAGTGGAATTAATGATATTAATCCACAGCTTACTCTTGACTGAACCCGTAGGGTCACACAAATAGTACGTAAACGGATCAAGTATTTAATGGCATTAAATACTCCATCTATGGATATTCGGAATCGACGGATCTTGGTTTCAGTGGGAGCTGAGATCGTCACAGGCAAGAAATGAATACTCCGGAAACGATGATATTGCCGGAAACGGAAATATGGATCGTATCGGAAATATAAATATTATCCAAGTCGTAGATGTTGCCGGAAACGGAAACATGGTACGTATCGGAAAATATTATCGGAAATGGAAATATTGCCGGAATCGGAAATCTTGCCGGAAACGGAAATATTGTCAGAAACGGAAATATTATCGGAATCGGAAAATAATTCCGGAAACGGAAATATTAAATATTTGTTCGAAACGGAAATTAATTCCGGAATAGGAAATATTAAATGTTGTTCGTATCGGAAATGAATTCCGGAATCGGGAATTTAATCGGAAGCGTATCGTACGAATTAGCATCGGACGAGGCCCGCTAGACGAAGGCCCAGCACGAAGCCAGGCCATCGCCCAGCGAGCCGCACGCAACGCACGCCTCGACCAGGCCCAGTGCAAGGCCAGGCCCAGCCAAGGACGCGCGCGCGCACGCAGCACCGCACATGGGCTGTGCGCTTGTCGTGGGCCGCAAGGCCTGCGCGGGTGCACGGCTTGTGCGATGCGTATGCCGGAAATCCTAATTCTATTGGGATTCGTGCGAAGATTAAAATCCTAATCTTATTAGAATTGCTTTGTTATTTAGAGTCCTAATCAAGTTCTAATTAACAAATCCACATCCTAGTAGGATTACAATTCCTTTTCCATACCTCTATAAATAAGGGCCTAGGGGTCATTATTTATATATAAGTTTTCAAGTATTCAAAACTAGGATTTTTAAGCAGAAAAATCAGCCATAACTCTTGCCCATTTAGCCGAAAATAATAGTACCTTAAGGGCGATTCTAGTTGGTCAATCTTAAGGCGGATCCGGACGTGCTGTGGACTATCTACGGAGGGACGACACTTGGAGTCCTAAAGACTTGTTCTTGTTCGGTTCGGGCGTAGCTAGGGAAGGCACGCTACAAAGAGTATGCATCTAAATTATGCTATATGATTATGTGTAAATAATATGTATTCCTGGCTTAATGGTTTTTTCCGCATGATTTATGAATTGTCATATGTATCATAACCTAACAGTGGTATCACGAGCCTCTTATTATTTTCATAATCTAAATTGCATGAACATGGTTAAATATTACAAATTTGCAAGAATTAAAAGGGGTGATTAATTTTCGTAATTGTTAATTAATTGCAAATTGCGTTTATTTAATTATACGTACGCAGTTTTTCGGCAGTTTCTTCGTTACTCATCCAAATCGAGTGATTTTTGTGTCAATTCCGCATGTAAAAGGCATTCTAAAATTTTGACAAAATAACTATTTTTCTGCCGAACCCAGAATTCTCAAATTCGAAGCCTAACTATGACTTTTCGAAGGTTTTAGTTTTTCGAATGCAAAATTTCGTAAATTTAAGATGTTAAATTAAATATTTGCGATTCTTGTTGATAAATCTTGAATTTTTGATTGACCTACTGTATATGTTTAACAAGTTTGAATGCCTAGCCTTGTTAATTATGCAATCTAATTTGTAATTATGATTAATTTGTTGAAAATTAGAATAATTTAGAATTAATTTGATTTTCATAATTAATTATAATTTAATTAGAAACCTATGATTAAAAACCACCATAAAAATTGTAAATTTATGATAAATTTTAAATTTTTATGACCTAGGCTTCAATCCATGATAATCGGAAATCAATTGAATAATAAATTTTCGATTTTTCGCCCTAAAATTGTGAAATTAATATTAATTTATTAATTTGTCATTAATTTTAAATATAAATTTTAAATTTTTATGCGATTCGTTCATATAACTTGCACGCACAAAGCAATAGACGCTTCGTGTTACCCTTAAGGGGTGTTGTATAGTGCGGGCATGCGACGACGAGCAAGGGAGCTCGTCGCCCGTGCGGCACGAATGCAATGAGCAGGGGCATGGTGCACGAGCACAAGGCAGCAGCCCTGCCTTGTGTCGTGGGCCACGAGCTATGGATGAATGGGCATGGGCGAAGGCAAGGCATGGCAGTCGCGTGTGGGCAGCAAGCGAGCTGCGCCACAACGCGCACTGCCTCGCGCAAGCGCGCGCAGCCTCGCGCGCAGCGAGCGCAAGCTCGCGTGCCACGAGCGCTGCGCCCAGCGCTGATCGCGCGCAGCGCGCAATTGCTCGCGCACAGCGAGCGATAGCTCGCGTGCATCAAGCGCTGGAGCGCGCGCAGCAAGCGCGCACAGCGAGCGATGGCTCGCGTGCGTCGAGCGCTGGCGCGCGCGCAGCGAGCACCACTTGTGCGATGGCTTGCGATGGGAAAATGCAGCAGCTATGCGACGAGCGCATGGGCTGCGCGCACATGGCCAGCGATGGCTGTGTGCGTGTGGCCCATGGGCGTGCGATGCGTAGGGTGTTTGCGTTGCGATTACATCATTTTGAATGTTTAATTTGAAATTTTCAGTTTACGTAATTTTAATTAATTTTAAAATTAATAATTTAAATTATTTTCTTGGATTTTAATTTTGAATATTGTAATTATAATAAATTTTATTTATTCTAATTATTTTACTAAAATTAAAATCATGAATTAATTTAAATACGACTGAAATTAAATTAAACTTTTTGGATTCAATTATAAATTTATATGAGCTTTAAATTTTAATTAAATTTGTATGTTTCCGGTTAGACTAGAAATACATTTTTATGTTTAAAATTAGTAAAGCATATGAATTTATTGGTTTAAGTGGGAGCCCTTTTAGTCATAAACTCTTGATTAGGTCTACAAATCCTTAAGGTTAAAACAACTTGATTAGAATTAATAAGGACTGAATAATTGGTAGATTATTGGTGCCCTTGATTAATTGCTGCAAATGTTTACGTGATGCATAATGTGTTTTAACTAACCAGCTATGTGGGCCATTCATGATAATGAATGGGTGAATGGTATATATTGTATATGTACTGTTTTGCAGGTTATGAAGTGACTAGTATGGCCCAAATAGGATAGAAAATATGGTCTGCGTACCATTAATTTGAATGTAATTGGTCTAAAGTACCAAAGTTGTTTTTCAAATTCAAATATGGTCTGCGTACCATCAAATAGTTGTAATTAGTTTTAATTATAGCTTATCCTATTTGAAGAAAATGGTGCCTCCCACGGAGATTTTCAAGACAGACTTTGAAGTCAAAGCTTCAAGATGAAGTCGGGCCATACTAGATCACATTTATCTTATGCATGCTTTAAGTTATTTATTGCTTTAAATATGTCTTAATTATGCATAAGATTGTGGCTTGATTATGTTGCATGATTAAGGATTTTAGTTCACTTAAAATCTAACCAACATAGTAAGAGCCTTAAGTTCCAAACTTAAAAATTGAGTTAAAAGGTGCCATGCCAAAATATACACTTGCTTGGATATCCTTTACATCAATCTAGTAATAGTTTTCGCTCAGCGAGGTGTTACTTATTGGTCCTAAAGGGGCAAGGTACACAAATAATTGTGAGTACATGTTAGTTTTGGTGAAACTCAACGATATAAGTAAGGAGTCCTTTTATGTCGTGGCAAAATCGATAGGTTTACCTAATAAGTTCTTAGACGTACCTATCAACCAAGAATAGTTTCTAGACTATTAGCAAAAGGCTTTTGCTTACCTAAGATGTTTTAGGATTAAGTCGACAAACTGTGCTTAGTTCTTCAATGATTTTAGGATCTTGGAATCATTTTATTCACACCTGCCGGAACACATAACTTGAATAAAATGCTTAATAAACATTGAATTATGCATGTATGCTAGAATTTAAGTTTATTAAGAGAAACTGTGAATGGTTATTTATTTGTTTATTCTTTTCAATTGTAGTTTTTAATATGGCAAACAACAATTCATTCAACATTCGATCAATTCTCGAAAAGGAGAAGTTGAATGGGAAAAACTTCCTTGACTGGCAAAGGAACTTGCAAATAGTTCTTATGCAGGAAGAAAAGGAGTATGTCCTAGATGAGGCGATGCCCGAAGCCGCAGGCGACGGGGTCACTCAGGCAGCCCTCAATCGTTGGATTGATGCCAACAAGGATGTGAAATGTCTAATGCTCGCCACCATGAGTGCGGATCTGCAGAAAACGTTCATCAACTCAGATGCTTTCACAATCATCAGTGAGTTGAAGAACATGTTCCAAGATCTGGCTCGAGTCGAAAGATTCGTGACTCATAGGCAAATTCTTGAGACCAAGCTTAAGAAAGGCGAGTCCGTAAGTCCACATGTTCTCAAAATGATTGGACTCATTGAGAATATGAGTCGCCTGGATCAGCAATTTTCTCAGGAAATGGCTATAGACACCATCCTCCATTCTCTTCATAGCGGGTATGATCAGTTCAAACTGAACTACAGTATGAATAGTCTGGACAAAACGCTCACTGAGCTTCACGGTATGCTGAAGACCGCTGAAAAGACGCTCAAAAGTGATAAGCAGGATGTGCTTATGGTGCGTGGGGGCAAGTTCAAGAAATCTGGAAAGAAGAGGAATGCTAAGAAAGGTGGCGACAAGGCCAGCCCAACTAAGCAAACTGGCGCCAAATCTGTAAAGAGGAAGGTCAGTCAACCCACTTCTGAATCCGAATGCTTCTACTGCAAGAAGAAGGGGCATTGGAAGAGAGATTGCTTGAAGCTAAAGGAAGATAAGAAGAACGGAACAGTCGTTCCATCTTCAGGTATTTTCGTTATAGACTGTATACTTGCTAATTCAACTTCTTGGGTATTAGATACAGGTTGTGGCTCACACTTATGTTCCAATCCACAGGGACTAAGAAGAAGTAGAAAGTTAAGCAAGGGTGAAGTCGACCTACGAGTGGGAAATGGAGCACGGATTGCTGCATTAGCTGTAGGAACTTACTTTTTGTCGTTGCCCTCCGGGCTAGTTTTGGAACTGGAAGAATGTTTCCATGTTCCAAGTCTTACTAAAAACATCATTTCAGTTTCTTGCTTAGATACTAAGGGATTTTCCTTTTTAATAAAAGACAATAGTTGTTCGTTTTATTTTAAAGAGATGTTTTATGGATCTGCTAGATTAGTCAATGGACTTTATTTATTAGATCACGACAAACAAGTATATAACATAAATACCAAAAAGGCCAAAAAGAATGATTCAGATCTCACCTATCTGTGGCATTGTCGATTAGGCCATATAAACTTGAAACGCTTAGAAAGACTTCAAAATGAAGGAATTCTAGAACCATTTGACTTAGAGGATTATGGTAAATGCGAATCATGTTTACTTGGCAAAATGACAAAGCAACCTTTCTCTAAAGTTGGAGAAAGAGCAAATGAACTATTGGGTTTAATCCATACAGATGTATGTGGACCAATGAGTACAAATGCTAGAGGTGGTTTCAACTACTTTATCACTTTCACTGATGACTTCAGTAGGTATGGTTATGTCTACCTAATGAAGCATAAGTCTGAATCCTTTGACAAATTCAAGGAATTTCAGAGTGAAGTAGAGAATCAATTAGGCAAGAAGATAAAGGCACTGCGGTCTGATAGAGGCGGTGAATATCTGAGCTATGAATTTGATGACCATCTGAAAGAATGTGGAATTCTATCAGAATTGACTCCTCCTGGAACACCACAATGGAACGGTGTGTCGGAACGGAGGAACAGAACCTTGCTAGACATGGTCAGGTCAATGATGGGTCAGGCCGAACTTCCATTAGAATTTTGGGGACATGCACTAAATACAGCTGCACTCACTATAAATAGAGCTCCGTCTAAAGCTGTCGAAAAGACTCCATACGAGTTATGGTTTGGAAAGCCTCCAAATGTGTCTTTTCTTAAGATTTGGGGATGTGAAGTATACGTCAAACGATTAATTTCAGACAAACTTCATCCAAAATCTGACAAATGTATCCTTGTGGGCTATCCAAAGGAAACAAAGGGGTATTACTTCTACAATACATCTGAGAACAAGGTATTTGTTGCTCGAGATGGTGTCTTTTTGGAGAAAGATCACATTTCCAAAATGACAAGTGGGAGAAAAGTAGACCTCGAAGAAATTCGAGTCGAACAACAAACTCTAGAGACTGCTCAAGATGACATTCAGGATGAAACTCAGAGATCTTTAGAAGAATCTGGTGAGAATCATGGTCAATCTAGAAATGTTACCCCGCGTAGATCGCAAAGATATAGATCTCAACCGGAAAGGTACTTAGGTATTTTGACGAACGAGAGCTATGCCGTTCTATTACTTAAAAGTGATGAACCTGCGACTTACAAACAAGCTATGACGAGCCCTAGCTCCAAGCAGTGGCAAGAAGCCATGCAATCTGAATTAGACTCCATGTCTGAAAACCAAGTATGGGATTTGGTCGATTTGCCAGATGGCTACCAAGCCATTGGAAGCAAATTGGTTTTCAAACTGAAAAAGGACAAGGATGGGAAACTTGAAGTTTTCAAAGCTAGATTGGTTGCAAAAGGTTACAGGCAAGTCCACGGTGTGGATTATGATGAAACCTTTTCACCAGTTGCAATGCTAAAGTCTATTCGGATAATGTTAGCAATCGCTGCATATTACGATTACGAAATATGGCAGATGGATGTCAAAACTGCTTTCTTAAACGGCGTTTTAACAGAAACTGTGTTTATGACACAGCCTGAAGGTTTTAAAGATCCAAAGAATTCTAAAAAGGTATGCAAGCTAAAGAAGTCAATCTACGGATTGAAGCAGGCATCCAGGAGCTGGAATATACGTTTTGATGAAGCAGTCGGTGACTTTGGTTTCATCAAGAACGCAGACGAATCTTGTGTATACAAGAAGGTCAGTGGGAGAAAAATTGCTTTCCTAGTATTATATGTCGACGACATATTACTTATCGAAAATGACATTTCTATGTTGAACTCTGTCAAGATTTCGCTTGGGAAATGTTTTTCGATGAAGGATCTAGGAGAAGCACAGTACATATTGGGCATCAAGATTTACAGAGATAGATCTAAAAGGATGATTGGACTTAGTCAAAGCACTTATATCAATAAGGTGCTTGATAGGTTCAAGATGGCAGACTCCAAGCGAGGCTACCTACCCATGTCTCATGGAATGACTCTAAGCAAGACTCAGTGCCCAAAAACACTTGATGAGCGTAGACGAATGAATGGGATTCCATATGCATCATTGATTGGTTCAATAATGTATGCTATGATATGTACACGCCCGGATGTTGCGTACGCACTCAGTGCTACGAGCAGATACCAGTCAGACCCAGGAGAGGCGCATTGGACTGCTGCCAAGAACATTCTGAAGTACCTGAAAAGGCACAAAGATGACTTCCTGGTCTATGGTGGAGATGATGAATTAATTGTTAAAGGCTATACGGACGCAAGTTTCCAAACCGACAAAGATGATTTCAGATCACAGTCTGGGTTTGTCTTCTGCCTCAACGGAGGAGCAGTAAGCTGGAAAAGTGCTAAGCAAAGCACCATTGCGGATTCTACAACTGAAGCGGAGTACATTGCTGCACATGAAGCAGCAAAGGAAGCTATATGGCTAAGGAAGTTCATAGGTGAAATTGGTGTAGTCCCCTCCATTAAAGGACCAATAGCCCTGTATTGTGATAATAACGGAGCTATTGCACAGGCAAAGGAGCCTAGACACCACCAGAGAGTCAAGCATGTACTTCGTAGATTTCACCTTCTACGAGAGTTCGTTGAAAGAAAAGAAGTCGAGATAAGCAAAATTGGTACTGATGACAACATATCAGATCCATTAACTAAACCTCTGCCGCAGGCGAAGCACAACTCGCACACTGCAGCTATGGGAATCAAGCATATTGGAGAATGGCTTTGATGTCTCTGTTTAATGTTTTAAAGTTTTAGAGTTTAAATCTTTGTAAAACATTATTGGTTAATCATTCACAATAAATGAAAAGAATTCATTTTTCCATTTAATTTCTGGTTTATTAAATGATGAGTCCCTTCAATTTGACGATATATTCAAGATAGACTGTCAGGACCAGTCCTGTGACTAAGAAATGTCTATCAAGTGAACTTGAATGTCAAAGGTTGAAAATGGTCCCTAGTTGGAGTTTTCTATAAAATTGGACGCATAGAAAACGTTAGACGATTAGAATGCAAGATGACTAGTAGTTCTGTTTCTTGAACTATGTGGACATGGCAATGTCATAATCATTTGCATAGATACTTACTTTGGGAAGACTAGTATCGGACAAGACCTATGAAACTTTACTGTAAGAGATGAAAATCTGTCATAAGTAAATTTCATTAAAATTATTATACACTAAATCCTCAATACCTGAGTGATTTGAGATTACTTGTTTGAGAACTGGTTGCTTTGACGTTGACCAACCGTCGCACCGTAAAAGGAGGCTATAAAGGCAACGCTCAGGTAATCACCTATCAAACGAAGTCTAATCTCAAGATCGCAAGATTGGGATTGTCCTCCCATAAATCGGGATGAGATGCTTAAAAGTTGTACAAGGCCACTCGGAGAGCTAGAAACTGTGAAATGCATGGCCGTGCTCGGATGAATCATAGGCTATGATTATCTGTCTATTTGATCAGTTGAACTCTGAAACCGAGAAACACCTCTGGACATAATAAGGATGACAACTCTTACCTTATGTTCAAGAGCAAGCATCGAGCGACAAAGGAATTAGGAAATGCACACTTGTCCCTAAGGACAAGTAGGAGACTGAAGGAAATAATGCCCTTGGTCCAAGTATGCATTCTATGTTAATTCTAATAAATGCGGTTCAGTATTAATTAACAAGTTAATAATTCAGTGAGATCAAGTGAGCTGAATGCCTAGCTAGAGGCCGCTTCAGTTCAAGTGGAATTAATGATATTAATCCACAGCTTACTCTTGACTGAACCCGTAGGGTCACACAAATAGTACGTAAACGGATCAAGTATTTAATGGCATTAAATACTCCATCTATGGATATTCGGAATCGACGGATCTTGGTTTCAGTGGGAGCTGAGATCGTCACAGGCAAGAAATGAATACTCCGGAAACGATGATATTGCCGGAAACGGAAATATGGATCGTATCGGAAATATAAATATTATCCAAGTCGTAGATGTTGCCGGAAACGGAAACATGGTACGTATCGGAAAATATTATCGGAAATGGAAATATTGCCGGAATCGGAAATATTGCCGGAAACGGAAATATTGTCAGAAACGGAAATATTATCGGAATCGGAAAATAATTCCGGAAACGGAAATATTAAATATTTGTTCGAAACGGAAATTAATTCCGGAATCGGAAATATTAAATGTTGTTCGTATCGGAAATGAATTCCGGAATCGGGAATTTAATCGGAAGCGTATCGTACGAATTAGCATCGGACGAGGCCCGCTAGACGAAGGCCCAGCACGAAGCCAGGCCATCTCCCAGCGAGCCGCACGCAACGCACGCCTCGACCAGGCCCAGCGCAAGGCCAGGCCCAACCAAGGGCACGCGCGCGCACGCAGCACCGCACATGGGCTGTGCGCTTGTCGTGGGCCGCAAGGCCTGCGCGGGTGCACGGCTTGTGCGATGCGTATGCCGGAAATCCTAATTCTATTGGGATTCGTGCGAAGATTAAAATCCTAATCTTATTAGAATTGCTTTGTTATTTAGAGTCCTAATAAAGTTCTAATTAACAAATCCACATCCTAGTAGGATTACAATTCCTTTTCCATACCTCTATAAATAAGGGCCTAGGGGTCATTATTTATATATAAGTTTTCAAGTATTCAAAACTAGGATTTTTAAGCAGAAAAATCAGCCATAACTCTTGCCCATTTAGCCGAAAATAATAGTACCTTAAGGGCGATTCTAGTTGGTCAATCTTAAGGCGGATCCGGACGTGCTGTGGACTATCTACGGAGGGACGACACTTGGAGTCCTAAAGACTTGTTCTTGTTCGGTTCGGGCGCAGCTAGGGAAGGCACGCTACAAAGAGTGTGCATCTAAATTATGCTATATGATTATGTGTAAATAATATGTATTCCTGGCTTAATGGTTTTTTCCGCATGATTTATGAATTGTCATATGTATCATAACCTAACAAGAACGCCTAGACAATAGAGTTTAAAGCTAAAGAAAGATTTTATGACTTTATTATTTCACATTTGAGTGAATATAGGTTTATTTACTCAAATGTGATATAAGTTGAATCTGTTTGGCTAGTTCAAAGATTCAGAAGTATAAAATCCACTTGGCAAGAAATCATAAAGATCTAGGTTAGATCATGTTGATGATTACTTGAGACCAAATATGATCATCAATGATTGTGTGTTGTAATTTCACAATCTAGGTCCATAAGATATGGCATATCTTAGTTGGAATAATCGAAGTCAATTAGTACTTGATTCGATCAATGATGAATCATAAAGACTTTTCCTATAATTTCTAAAACAAAATGCTCAACTACCACCAAACTAAACCAAATTCGTCAAAGCTATTGAAAAGTAATTTCAGGATATCTTTTCAAATAATATATATCTAAAGAGTTGCTAAACTCAGTGGGAGCTTAGTGTTTGTTATTCAACAAACTAAGGCCCAAGTCTAGATATATGTTTCATTGTGATTTATTCAAATGAGACACAAGGGTATTGTTTCTACCACGAATTTTTGAGAACATAATGTTTGTTTGCTCGAAATAATGTACTTTTGGAGATTCGTTTCCAAAATGACAAGTGGGAGAAAATAGACCTCGAAAGTGTTCAAGGCGAACAACAAACATAAACGGAAATTCCGGAGGCTTTTCGAAGTGCTTCAGAAAATTCGAACTTATTCTTTAAGGACTTTAGAAGTGGTTTTAGAGAATAGACATCTCTTAGAAGACTTCACAAGTGCTTCAAGGAGAAACAGAATATTCAAAGGACTTTCAAGTGGCTATTGATATTCTATTGTTTGATGTTCTATACCCAAGTAGGCATAGAGTTCAAGTCACTGAAACTATGAGATTCTCCTATTAGATAGTGAAGAATCATGGAGTTCAGGTCACTGAAGCTATGCGATTCTTCTATTAGATAGTGAAGAAACCTACAACTTGCAGTCAAACTATTATCATGAGTTTGTGACCTGTAAGAAAGCTATGACGAAACCCAGATTCCCTAAAATGGTTAGAGGCTATATATAGACTCAAATATTTTAAATGGTTAGAGGCCATAAAACATAACCAATGTTTTGATGACAAAATTGAAATTTTGTTGATTTGCAAGAATAGGTTAACACCTGTTGGTTGAAAATTGGTTTTAAGGATAAAAACCATCAAACATGGAATTGTGTTCACACACAAAGCTAGATTAGTTGCTAAAGGTTACAAGAAAATTCATGGCATGGATTGTGTTGAAACCTCATGCATAATCGTAATGCTCAAGTCTATAAATCAAGCAATGATTGCATATTGGTACATATGGCAATTGGATGACAAAACGTATTTCTCAATCAAATGTTTGAAGAAACTATGTACATGGCATGTCATAGGATTTGTGGATCCAAATAATGCTTCAAAGGAAAGCTAGCTTATGAAATCTAAGTACAGATTTAAGCAAGCAATTGGGAATTGGAATTGTATTTTAGTGAAGCTAATAAGTATTTTAGTTTCATAAAATGTACATGATTCTTATAGATATATAATAAGTTTAGTGGGAGTACATAAAACTTAATTGGTCCTATGTGTATCACACACATATCTCTCTATTGTGAAATAACATTCAAATGCTAATGGCTTAGATTTGAAATTATTCATCAATGACAGACCAAGGCGAAACTTAGTACATATTGGGTTTTAAGATCTATTTACAAAGATCTTATAATATTGTTTTGGATTAAGTAATGGCATTTACTAAATCAAACACGAAATACTCCATTGGAGATATTCGACCCATGTGAATAAATCTAAGTAATGAATGTTTAAACTATGTATAAGCAGTTACTAAGTTAAACATCAAAGGATCTAAATAAGATTCCTAACCTATATTATATGTCAAAGAATTTAGTTGGATTCAGTATCTACTGAAACTGAATGAGCTAAAGTTACATGAATAGAATTCAATTGGGAATTATTCTGCAAAAGAATTTATCATGTATGATATAATATGAGGATCGCCAAAAACGTATCGTATGACTTTGGGCATGACGAACATATACCAATCTCTATTGATCTAAGTAAAGATCAACTAGATTGAGATCAAGAAAAACTTTATGGTACTTGAAAAGGTACATAGGATTAGTTCTTGATTCAAGGAAATAAAGATATGCTAAATATTGATGCTACACGCATAAACACTGGCAAAGGATCAAGCAAGATCCCTTTGGAGTTAACCATTGGCAAGGACGAGCTATAGAGCATCGTGTTTTGAAATGGCAACATGGATTGGAGACCATGAGTTGTTGCGTGGGAAATTAAATATAAATTTCTATGTTCTAAGATACAGCTGGAAAGACTTCCACATATCTGTGAACTGCTTGGATAAATAAATCCAAACAAAGCATCACTAGCAACCTATACAGTTGAAGTAAAAGTACTTATTGCCTAAGAAACAATAAAATAGGGTTGTTTATGTTAAAGAGTTCTTCACTGAACTTGGATAGATCACATGTCTGTTGACTTAATGGTTCTTCATTGTAAAATGCGTAGAACCAATGTTGAAGTAAGAAAGACTAGATCACATAATAAACAAACTCAAAAGATCTTATCATCTATCTCGAAGAACATTCGATGAAAAGGATATTAAGATTGGCAAAGCATGATAACTAAACCTATGCAACAAGTGAGAAGCAACACTCACATTGTAGCACTGGAAATCAAGCATAGCTTTGAATTCTATGAACTGTTTTGAAAATGGGTTTGAGGCCCATGATTGTAAAACATTGGGGTTGAACATTTATCATATATGAAATGTATTCTCATATTCCATTTAATCTTGGTTTAGTATTAAATGATGAGTCCCTTCAATTTGACGATATATTCAAGATAGACTGTCAGGACCAGTCCTGTGACTAAGAAATGTCTATCAAGTGAACTTGAATGTCAAAGGTTGAGAATGGTCCCTGGTCGGAGTTTTCTATAAAATTGGACGCATAGAAAACGTTAGACGACTAGAATGCAAGATGACTAGTAGTTCTGTTTCTTGAACTATGTGGACATGGCAATGTCATAATCATTTGCATAGATACTTACTTTGGGAAGACTAGTATCGGAAAGACCTATGAAACTTCACTGTAAGAGATGAAAATTTGTCATAAGTAAATTTCATTAAAATTATTAGACACTAAATCCTCAATACCTGAGTGATTTGAGATTACTTGTTTGAGAACTGGTTGCTTTGACGTTGACCAACCGTCGCACCGTAAAAGGAGGCTATAAAGGCAACGCTCAGGTAATCACCTATCAAACCAAGTCTAATCTCAAGATCTCAAGATTGGGATTGTCCTCCCATAAATCGGGATGAGATGCTTAAAAGTTGTACAAGGCCACTCGGAGAGCTAGAAACTGTGAAATGCATGGCCGTGCTTAGATGAATCATAGGCTATGATTATCTGCTTATTTGATCAGTTGAACTCTGAAACCGAAAAACACCTCTGGACATAATAAGGATGACAACTCTTACCTTATGTTCAAGAGCAAGCATCAAGCGACAAAGGAATTAGAAAATGCACACTTGTCCCTAAGGACAAGTGGGAGACTGAAGGAAATAATGCCCTTGGTCCAAGTATGCATTCAATGTTAAGTCTAATAAATGCGGTTCAGTATTAATTAACAAGTTAATAATTCAGTGAGATCAAGTGAGCTGAATGCCTAGCTAGAGGCCGCTTCAGTTCAAGTGGAATTAATGATATTAATCCACAGCTTACTCTTGACATAACCCGTAGGGTCACACAAATAGTACGTAAACGGATCAAGTATTTAAGGGCATTAAATACTCTATCTATGGATATTCGGAATCGACAGATCTTGGTTTCAGTGGGAGCTGAGATCGTCACCAGCAAGAAATGAATACTCCGGAAACGATGATATTGCCGGAAACGGAAATATGGATCATATCGGAAATATAAATATTATCCAAGTCGTAGATGTTGCCGGAAACGGAAACATGGTACGTATCGGAAAATATTATCGGAAACGGAAATATTGCCGGAATCGGAAATATTGCTGGAAACGGAAATATTGTCAGAATCGGAAATATTATCGGAATCGGAAAATAATTCCGGAAACGGAAATATTAAATATTTGTTCGAAACGAAAATTAATTCCGGAATCGGAAATATTAAATATTGTTCGTATCGGAAATGAATTCCGGAACCGGGAATTTAATCGGAAGCGTATCGTACGAATAAGCATCGAACGAGGCCTGCCGGACGAAGGCCCAGCACGAAGCCAGGCCATCGCCCAGCAAGCAAGGACGCGCGCCAACGCCCAGCCCAAGGCAGCGCCAGGCCCACCGCAAGGCAGGCCCAGCGCGCCAAGGCAAGGCTGCCCAGCGTGGGCTGCGTGGGCCGAGCGCACGCGTGCGGGCGCCCTCGTGGCTCCGTGCGTGTGTGTGTTTGTTTCCATGCACAATTCCTAAATCTATTAGGATTTGGTGTGTGATTAAATTCCTATTCCTATTAGGATTATTTAATTAATTAGAGTCCTTGTAGGATTCTAAGTTTAATTAAATCGTATCCTACTAGGATTCCAATTCCCTTTCCAAACCTCTATAAATAAGGGCCTAGGGTCATAATTTATACGCACGATTGAAGTATTCAAAGGGTAAGTTTTTGAAAGAAAATTCAGCCACACTCTTGCATAATAATAGCCGAAAATTCCTAGCACCTTAAGGGCGATTCTAGTTGGTCAATCTTGAGGCGGATCCGGACGTACTCTGGACTATCTACGGAGGGACGACACTTGGAGTCCTAAAGACTTGTTCTTGTTCGGTTCGGGCGCAGCTAGGGAGGGCACGCTACAAAGTGTATGCATCTATACTATGCTAAATGATTATGTGTAAATAATATGCTTTCCTGGCTTTATGGTTTTTCCGCATGATTTATGTATTGTCATATGTATCATAACCTAACACTTGGAGGTTCTTCACCTTGAACTGCTTCTAAAGAGTTCTTGGTTCGTTGTTCATCTCGAATCTCTTCGAGGTCTATTATTCTCCCACTTGTCAATTTGGAAATATGATTTCTTTCCAAAAAGACACCGTCACGAGCAACGAATACTTTGTTGTCTGACTTGTTGTAGAAGTAATACCCCTTTTTTCTTTTGGATACCCAACGAAGAAACATTTGTCATATTTTGGTTCGAGCTTGTCCGAAATTAATCGCTTGACATATGCTTCGCAACCCCAAATCTTTAGAAAAGACAACTTTGGAAGTTTCCCAGTCCATAATTCGTATGGAGTCTTTTCAACAGCTTTTGACGGAGCACGATTCAGTGTGAGTGCTGCTATTTGCAACGCATGTCCCCAAAATTGTAAAGGAAGTTCGGCTTGACCCATCATTGACCTGACCATATCGAGTAAGGTCCCGTTTCTCCGTTCCGACACTCCATTCCATTGAGGTGTCCCCAGAGCAATCAATTCAGAAAGAATACCGCATTCTTTTAGATGGTCATCAAACTCGTCACTAAGATATTCACCTCCTCGATCTGATCTTAGAGCTTTGATTTTCTTGCCATGTTGATTCTCTACTTCATTTTGAAATTCTCGGAATTTCTCAAACGATTCAGACTTGTGTTTCATTAAGTAAATATAGCCATATCTACTGAAATCGTCCGTAAACGTTATGAAATAGCTGAAATCACCTCTAGCTTTCATACTCATAGGCCCACATACGTCCGTATGTATTAGCCGTAGTAGTTCGCTTGCTCTTTCTCCCACCTTTGATAAAGGTTGCTTTGTCATTTTGCCAAGTAAACAAGATTCGCATTGATCATTCTTCTCTAAGTTGAATGTTTCTAGAATTCCCTTCCGTTGAAGTAATTCCATGCGCTTTGTGTTTATATGGCCTAATCGACAATGCCACGGAAATGTAAGATCGGAATCACCAGTTTTAGCCTTTTTAGTGTTTTATGTTATAAATGTGTTTGCTCGTATCTAGCACATATAGATCATTTTCTTGTTGTGCTGAACCATAAAACATTCCATTCAAAGCAAAAGAACAACTATTGTCTTTAAATTGAAAACTAAAACCTTTATAATCCAAACTTGAAACGGAAATGATGTTTCTGGTGATACTAGGAACATAGTAACAATTTTCTGATTCCAAAACAAAACCACTAGGCAAAGAAATAAAATAAGATATCCTACGGCTAATGTAGCAATCCGTGCTCCATTTCCCACACGTAGATCCATCTCGCCTTTATCAAGCCTTCTACTTCTCCTTAGTCCCTGCGAATTGGAACATAAGTGTGAGCCACAACCAGTATCTAATACCCAAGAAGTAGAATTAGCAAGATTACAATGTATAACATACATACCTGAAGGAGAAGCAATGTTTCCGTCCTTCTTCTCTTCCTTTAGTTTAGGGAAATGTCGCTTGTAATGACCAATTTCATTACAATTGAAGCATTGCGATGTTGAAGGAGACGCATTTTTCTTCATCTTGCTCTTGGAAGGCGCCAGTTGCACTCCGGGAGTGGATAAAGATGCAGCCTTGCTTTTCTTCCCCTTGCACACTTTCTTGAATTTGGTGCACTTCACATTCAAAGGGTCTTGCTTGAACTTAAGGATTCTCTCGAATTTCTCGAGCAACTCCACAAGCTCACAGAATGTGCTCTCTTTCTGATTAAAGAGATAGTGCATCTTAAACCCCTCATAATCCCTATGAAGAGAATTCAGCACTAGTGCAATAGCTATTGACTCTTTGACGGAACCGCCAAGTCTCTCAATTTTGAAAAATAATCCAGACATCATATTCACATGAGACCGATTTGGTGTGTTTCTGTCCATCTTAGTTGAGTAAATGCGCTTTTGTGCCTCTAGAAGCTCGTTCTCTAGACACGACCTGTGTGCGGTAATGAGTATGAGATTGCTCATTGAATTAGCCAATTCATCAACCCTGTTGCCACCAGTTAGGCCCTTGGGTTGATACTCCACACGACATCTATCCCTAAGACGACTTAGTAGAGCATGAGGCTCAAAGGTAATGAACCTCCCTCTCCAATGTTCGGAAATAGACTTTAGGATAAACTCCAAGACAAGATACTTGTGAAGTGCCCAATTTATGTACCTTTCTGGAGTCATATCCTGCGCATAATAGCTAGGAAAAGGTTGTTCAATGACATAGCCCATGTCGTTAACTTTTAAAACTTCGGTAAGTTTCCTTTCCCATTTAAGAAAGTTATTCAAGTTTAACTCGACATCCAGAATTTCCGATGATTTGATTGTTGTTATGTTTGCGGCCATTTGATTACTACAATTGAAAAGAATTTTCAATAAATAACCATTCATAACTTAATAACTTTAAAATAAATGCTAGCTTGCAATCATTAAAGCTATTAAACATTTCATTCATGCAAAAGCAAAACATGATCCAAAATGAATGAAACGATTCCAAGACCCTAAAAGTCCTAAATCCTTAAGCATCTTTGGCATGTCTCAAGTATTTTAAGATTCTAGGTAAGCAAAACCTATTGCTAGTAATCTCCAAATTACTCTTGGTTAATAAATTAATACCATAATTTATCCCATTGCCACAACATAATGCCATTGTTGTTTGAGTTGAAATCACAATCAACGTGCTCCTTTAGGACGCCTTACCATCTAAGTCAACTAATTTAGCACCTCGCTTTGGCGTAAACCTACTACGTTAGATCCTTAGATTTTTGTAAGTGCTTGATTTGGAAGGCAACTTTTGAACTCAATATTACTTTGGACCTAGTTGTTTCTATGTTGGTTCGATTATTTAGTGAACTAAATCTAAATGAGTCATACAAACAACATATTCATGCATAATATACATTCATTCAATATATAAAAGCATAAATAAACTTGGTGAACTATTATGGCCCAAAACTCTTGTCTTGAAGCATCCAATCTTCTTCACCATCTTGTTAGCTTGGCATCGTCTTGAATCTTCATTCAATGCTAACTTAAAGTTCTAAACTAGAAATACTTGAAATAAATAAAATTACATCAAAATTTCAATGGTACGCAGACCATACTTAAACTTTACATTCAAAGATAAAACGGTTCGCATACCGTATTTAACAATCCTAGATCGGCCATACTAGTCACTTAGAGTACCTGCATTACATAAAATATACATTCTATGCATTCACCCATTCGTATCCTAAAACAAATGGTCCATTTAATTATGCAAGTATTTACGTGAATTATTTAAAATTCACGTTCACATAAATGCGTCCTAAAAGATTAATCAATTTCCAAATTATTAATCCTTAGAATTTATTCTAATTAAAATTTAATTTAATTAAAATAATGCGACCTACGAAAATAATTAAAATATTCATTTTAATTTCATTAAGCGGCTCCCACTCAAACCAATAATTATTCCGGATAATTAAATATTTAAATATTAAATTAAACTCACGGCCCGACCCAAGTTAAATAAAATAATTATTAATTATCCTGTTAGCCATTTTAATGCAAATACAAATTTTCAAGCCCAACGAAACAAAATGCCCCAAAAATTGCATTGTGGGCTAGGCTTGAGCCCAGCCCAGCATTGCTCGTGTTGTGTTGCCTACGAGGCACACGAGCACATCACCCATGCCCCCGCAAGCCCCGCGCACAATACCCGCAGCCTTGCGCTGCTGTGGCACTGCTGCTTACTGTGTGGTGCTCGACGCTGCATGCAAGGCAAGGCAGCCTTGCCCCTTGCTTGCTCTCCTGGCCCAGCGCACGCGGCACGCAGCACGCTTGCTGTTGCCCGCGTTGCTGTGGCTCGACAATGGTGAGGTAGCCCGCATGGCTATAACGAGCCACACGTCCACACACACCCCTCGTGTTCATACCTTTGGTTCGTACCTACGGACCAACTAATTAAAAAAAATTAATTTCACGAACATATTTGCATTTAGTTATTTTTCACAAAATTAACGATTTTTATTTTCGAAAAATAACGACTTTTTACGATTTAATTAATTTTAACAACAATCCGATTTTGTTAAATTTATTAAATCTAGGCTAACTTTATTCAAAAATTTGACTTTTAAATAATCGAATCTAAAACTTTAAATCGTTCTAAACATTTAAATTTCAGATTTTTAACAATTTGGTTTAAGTGTTGATTAAAATTAACGAATCTAATCAAAATTTTAATCCATTAATTTTTAAAATCTGCCACTTTCATGAAATTATATTCCCTTCCCCAATTAACCAAATTTCCAGATCCAAATTATTTAAAAAATCAATCAGGGATCTAAAATTTACGAATTTGTGGAAAGCAAAATTAGGGTTTATACTTAATAAAAATGGCCGAAAATTTTACCATAATTTTAAAATATACCCAACAGCATTGTGTCAAAGTATAAATCAATTTCGAGTAGTTCAGGTTGACCAATAAATTGAAAAACTTTCCGAATTTGTTAATTTTAATACGAAAATTAAGAAAACGCTCAAAAACACATACTTTGAGACCTGTTTTTGCAATTCCGTTGCCATGAATTGATCTTAGAAAATCGTTTTCAATCAGATTAGGATCAGAAAAGTCGAAAATACGAATTTTTTTGAATTCATATACGATTCATCCAATAATCCATAATAATTCGAAAAATTCAACAAAAAATCCAAAAAATTCGACAACAGCAAAAACAATAAATCATGATAAAAAATGCTTTGAATACATAAGGCTCATGATACCACTGTAGGGGAATACAGTTAAACTTACATAACATGTGCAGAACATCCCCAAAGCCAGGAAACATGTACAAGCACAAATTAAGCATACTTACATTTGAAGCGTGTTTTCCCGAGTATATTATCAACGAACACGAACAAAGAACTCCAATTTCCGTTCCTCTATTTGGTTCACCGACACGTTCAGATCCGTCTTGATTGTAGCTTAGACAACGTACAAGAGAGTTTGCTTTTCGGGGTGAACAGTTGAGTAGAGAGCAAAACTGAACTACGTAATTTAGAATTAGGTTTATGTTACTGGAAAAACTTATTGTATGTGGAAAAATATAAGCTAATGTTATATTAAGTGTAACCGGCCAAGACCAAAGGCCTTGACCGGCCACACACCACACACGCACGCACAGGCCATGCGCACAGCACACACCGCAGGCCGAAGCCCACAGCGCAGCCGAGCAGCATGGGCCCTGGGCCTTTGCTTTGCTCGCTGTTGTGTTGTTGTGCCTTGTGCGCGCTGCCACGGCCACGCGGGCTGGCTTGCTTGCTGCGTCGCGAGCTCACTGGCTCGTTGGGCCTTGCGCGCATGCGCGCTTGGCTCGATGGGCCAACAGCTCCGATGCGGCTCGTATTCGCGACGAACGCCTTACGGCTATTATTTATCGTATCGTACACGACGAATCACCGTCGTACGATACGATTATTCGTTTCTCCCATCTTACGAATATTCGCGATACGATACACGATTCCGATGCAAGGTCGTATCGTATAATACGTTTTTCCAAACTAATTCCCGAAAAGCTATTAAATGAATTTCCGATTCATTTAATCCGGTGATCTGTTACATGTCATTGGTGTAAACTTATAGGTTCAGTCCAGAGTAAGTTGTGAGCCTAATATAGATTAGAACTCACTGATCGGAAGCATTGCTCTAGCTAGCTGTTCCGATCACTTGATCTTACTGAATTAATTGTTCACAATTAATCTGAACCTTAGTATTAGACTTAATGCAACTTGGGTGAAGGACATATTTCCTTCACAAAAATCCCGACACGTAGAGTTTAGTATGTTGGGAGGATTGCTTGTGCTATCGTTTTTAGCAGGACCTCTCTTCCGGCTCGTGACAAGTAGCGTTCCTTCCATCCTTTAACCCTCTTCCATACTCTATCAACAATAGATTGGAAAACCATTTTCTTAGCTCTCCCCATAAAGGTTGGGAGCCCAAGATACTTTTCGTGCTCATTTACAGCCAAGAAGTTTATTCTTCACCTGAAGGATATTCTGCATATTCAAGCTCACATTCCGACTGAAAGAGACTTCCGATTTTTCCAAATTTATCTGCTGACCCGAGGCAAGCTCATATGAGGTGAGGATGTATGTGATCGCCTCTGCTTCCGACTCACATGCTCTAGTGAAAAAAAAGCTATCATCTGCGAAAAATAAGTGAGAGATGGGAGGGAAACTTCTACTTATCTTGATACCATGAATAAGCTTCCGAGCCTCTGCATCCTTGAGAAGTGCCGAGAACCCCTCCGCACATATGAGGAACAGGAATGGACACATTGGGTTCCCTTGTCGCAGCCCTCTACTTGGGGTGAACCGAGTAGTCGGAAATCCGTTAAAGAGTATAGAATACGAAACTGACGAGACACAACGCATAACTAGCTCAACAAAAGGGGGGTGGAAACCCAGTTTTAGCATCATACCTTCTATAAAAGGCCATTCCACTCGGTCGTAGGCCTTGCTCATATCCAATTTCAGTGTCATGCACTCCTTGACCCCTTTCCTCTTCTTACGAG
Source organism: Spinacia oleracea (assembly GCF_020520425.1). Taxonomy (NCBI): domain Eukaryota; kingdom Viridiplantae; phylum Streptophyta; class Magnoliopsida; order Caryophyllales; family Amaranthaceae; genus Spinacia; species Spinacia oleracea. Next base: position 3,082,806 of record NC_079492.1, on the reverse strand, counting down.
TATAGTGGAACAATTCGTGGGCAACTAAGACATTGTCCGTAATTAACCGTCCCGGAACGAAGGCACTTTGGGACTCACTTATCACCTCCGGGAGAACCTTTTTTTAATCTGTTGGAAATGGTCTTCGACACAAGCTTGTACAAGACGTTACAAAGACTAACTGGGCGATAGTCTTTTGTTGTTTTACAGATTTTCTTTTTGGGTATGAGGACTATATGCGTGTGGTTCACTTAGTCAACGGGCCTGCCCTTATTCAGTGTATCCAAAGCAAACCTGACCACTTCATCTTTCACTATATGCCAGAATTTTTTGTAAAACAGTGTCGGCATTCCGTCGGGTCCCGGGGCTTTAGTCGGATGCATATGTTTCAGGACATTCTTGACCTCATCCTCGGTGTATTCTGCTTCTAGCATCACATTCATTTTCTCATTGACTTTTCCTTGCACTTTGTATAAGACCACCTGCATATCAATGTCAGCATTTGAGGTGAAGAGTTCCTTGAAATAATTTAAGAAAACCACCTCCATCTCCTCTTCTTCCACCCTCCATGTACCACCATCATCCGTGACCCCTCGTATTGTGTTTCTTTTACGGCGTTGTTCAACTTTCTTGTGAAAGAATGCTGTGTTTCTGTCACCGTCTCTCAACCAATCCTGTCTAGTTCTTTGTTACCAATACATCTCCTCCCGACCCTCCAACTCATCAATCTCCATGTCTAACATTCGTATCTCGCCTATGACTTCTTCCGTAGGGTGTTCTCTCATTAGGCCTTTCATCTTCTCCCTCCTAGTCGCCACTTCTTTGACAAAATCCCTAGTTCTGTTACTGCTACAACTCCTTAGACGGCTGGCACATGCTTCTATTTTCCTCCTAACATCCATACCACTGCTCATATTCCATGACGCAGCCACCACTAGCCCACATTTGTCTTCCCTTAACCATTCCTTCTCAAACTTGAATCCCCTACGCGTTTCCTTCTCTCCTTCCCTACCCGGAGCTGTTCTTGTATTATGATTATCACGGGGACATGGTCTGATCTCCTCTTGGGTAAATGTACTACCTTCGAACATGGAAAGAGTTCATGCCACTCCTCGGTCACAAGAGCTTTGTCAAGTGTCAAGTCTCTCTTGTACGTTCTCCCCCTCTCCTCTATTATTGGACCACATGAAAGGGTGGCCTTCAAAATAGATATCATGCAGTCTGCATTGCTCCACAACCTCCCTAAAACAATCGGCTCCCTTTGGTTCTTAAGGTTGCCACCTCTTTTCTCATCGTGGTGAAGGATGGAATTAAAGTCCCCTAGGCAGACCCATGGCATCGTGTTGCTAGCTCCCAACTCCCCCATTAGTTTCCAAGTGTCCGGTTTGTTTGCCTCTTCAGGGTGACCATATAGTCCTGTGAGTCTCCATTTCCTCCCCGCACTTTCTTGGACTATGAAATCCATATGGTGCATTGAGGTCGACTGTAGGGTCAACTCGAGAGTGTCATCCCAAAACATGGCTAGCCCACCTTTCCTCCTCCTCCCCTCTCCTTCACAGGCAATGCATAAGAAATTATTCAAGCTAACCTTTCTCCTAATACTCTCCCACTCCTTGCCTTTTAACCTTGTCTCCGAGAGGAAGACAAAGTGGGATGTTCTAATCGAATGACGCCTCTTAGCGCATTCTCTGCTCGAGGACTCCCCAATCCTCGGCAGTTCCAGAAAAGGCCAATCATTGTTGTTCGCGGGGTTTTAAGCAACCTCCGCTACTTCTAAGTTATCCCCCTCTTCTACTGCCCTCACAATCGCCTTTGTTTTCTTACCTCCCGGCTCACCCTTGTCAATTTCAGTTACATCAATGTCCATCAAATCTTTCCGTTTTCCACATAAAATCATCTCCTCCCCTTCTGTTATCCTTCTACGCACAATTTTCCCTATCTTCTTGAGTTTTCGGGTCCCTTCAGTGCTCGTCCCTATTTCAAAGGTGAGAGTGGCACTATCATGAGCTTTGGTGTATCTCATTACGAGTTTTTGCTACCCCTTCATCGCAGCGTTCTGTTTCGGTTTGTTGTGGGGTATGTTCTTTATCATACGTATCACATTTCGTGCCCCCAACCACAACTGCCTGCAAAGATAGGGTCACCTCCTCCAGTTGTTTTGCTGTCTCCGTCTGCACTACCTTTCCCCTATTCGTATCAGGTTTTTCCTTCCCAATGAACAGCTTCCGTGCACATGAGCTCCCACCTTCCTCCTCTTCAATACCTTCTCCTTGTTCACCTGCCAAGGGGATGCTCTTAATTTATCATTATACTTCTTTCTCGGGTTAGCAGTATGAACAGCCTCCTCGCAGTCCTTCTCCCCATGCCCTAGGCATCCCCACATATAGCAGAAAAGAGGGAGCTTCTCATATTTGATCGGTAAGCTCGATATTGTGCCATCTCTCATTTTCACCTTGACCTCTTTCATCAACAGCTTCCTCAAATCGATCATGGCACTAATTCAAAGAGACTTATTAATCCCAAATATGTATGTCTTTTCCACTGCCATAAAAGTTCCCACTTTGTTCCCAATCGTCCTTGTGTTCGAATCATTGTTTCTCCCTAATAAGGGTAGGTCATAGACACGGACCCAGAAAGGTGCCTTATAGAGATCCATCTCCGATGGTTTCAACTCCCCCGTGATGTCGCTCAATGCTAGTGTATGGCGGTCAAAGTGTCGTGAATCCATAACATATTCCTTGTCCTTCCAGTGATGGAATTGGAAGAACACATTTTTTTTCAATGCAATTCGCCTCCATACCGTGTTTCGGGTTCCATATACGTTTCATGGTGGCCATTAGGGCATTGGTATTCACGTTCCTCTCCGTCCAAAGCTTTCCCACAACTCCTAGGGCAATTCTCGTTTCCTCCTCCTCCTCCTCCTCTTCCCCTACCTCCCACTCTACCTCCTCCTATACCGTCTCCTCCTCAGTCTGGTTTTCCAGTGTTGGTGTTTCATTGACAGATAACGTATCCATGGCTGTTTCCGTAGAGGCTCGCTGGATCGAGCAAGAAACCTTCGATCAATGAAGGGTGAAACTAGCAGTCTGCTAGGCGAAAACCCTCCCAAGAGCGTAAAACCCTAGAGGGACCTCAAATATGTAGTTTCAAATTATTAATTTTTATGAGAAATATTGGCAAAGCAAATTAGCTTAAACAAGCTAATTTGCTTGAAAAAAATTGGCCAATGAAATAATATTAAATTATATTATATTTAAAATATTTATTGACAAATATGACTACATTAATATCAAGCTAGTAGCTAACTATTGGGGTACCAACTACCTAAAAAGTAAAGTAGCTTGATATATTATGTGGCATGACAAGCTAATTTAGCAATTAGCTTACCCTTGAAGATGACTTGACTGCGTGTAAGAAGATGAAATTTAATGAAACTGCACGATACATTTAGGATTTTCATTCCGAAAAAATCCATGGGTTATAACTTTCACTTATCGAGGTTGTTGACTTTTTTTTAATTAAATGTCTTTAATGAAAAACCGTTAATTCATCTATTTAAAAAAAAAAAAAACCATTTCAAAACAAATACTTCCTCTATTCTTTTTTAAATGACACAATTATTTAGGCACGTTTGCCAATGCACGATTTCAAACGTTAATATCTTTTATTATGGATAAGAAAAAATTATAAAAAGTTGATATTTAAAAAATATTTATTGAGACGAATCTAATAAGATCCCACACGACTATGTTTTTTTCTTATGTATAAATAACAAAAGTAAGTCAAAGGAACATGTGTGAATAGTTTCGAAAGTACGATTGTGTCATGTAAATAAGAATGGAGGAAGTATTACGTTCTATTTCCATTTATCTAAGCAACTATATATTCTGTACGACCTGTGTGTTATAAGATTGCAATATTCATGTAAAAAGTACTATTTCACATTAGCACTAGTAGGAAGTGATCGGCAAAGAGGAGTATAAATAGATTGTTGGATTTTATTGGAAAATGTTAGAGAGAGAGAGAGAGAGAGACAGGGAGAGCCCCCACCACAACCACCGGATCCCACCAAGGAAGCGCAGGTTCAGCTAGCACACTACTCAGCCACCATCGACCACCACCCCCACCCTGACCAAACCCAATCCCAAACCCAATCCCAAACCCACAAACCAACCTATGCAGAGATGCTACAAAAAAAAAACCAGCATTACACCCAACCGTCCATCAACCGCACCCAACTAACGAACATTGTCTCCACCACCCCTCCACCCAACTATGATGAGGGCACAGAAGCATTTATCAGCTTAAACCAGGAAGATGCGTCAAGAATCTCGGAGAAATGGGTAAGGTCCCTCATTGTGAAGGCAATAGCGAAGTCGTTCTCAATTGAATATTTGAAGTCATCTCTTCAAAGAATCTGGAAAATCACCCCACCCCTGCAATTCATAGCACTAGGGAAAGGGTTTTACAATGTCACCATACCCTCGGAGGAGGCAAGAGAAGGTATCCTCTCGAAGGGACCGTGGTTTGTTGTAGGCCATATGCTCCTTGTCCAACCTTGGACACCAGGCTTTAAACCATCGCAAGCGATTATCTCAAAAGCCCCAGTTTGGGTCTCGCTACCGGAATTACCAATAGAATTCCACATCAAACCAATCCTGCACCGAATTGCGAATGAAATTGGGGCCTTCATCAGAACAGACATGAATGCAATTGAGCAAAACAGGGTAAGGTTTGCCAGAATTCAGATTTTGCTAGACTTGGCAAAACAGAGGAAGGAAGCTGTATGGTTAGGAGCGTTTAAACAAACCATACAGTACGAAGACACACCTAAATTTTGCCACCAATGCAGCTCCATTGGCCATGGAGAAGAAAGGTGCCCCTAGAAAAGAACAAACATGGAGATAACCAAGAACGGCGGGAGTACAGGGGAGGCTGATGAGGACAAAAACTTAGGGGCAAGTCGTGTCACAAGCAGAAAGGGTTGATAGAGAGGAAGAAGGGGAAGGCCCTTGGATCCATGTTTCAAAAAAGGCGACAGCGGGAAGTAAGAAAGGTGAAAGAAAAAAGGCTCCAAGAAACAAGAAAGCTGAACAGAAGATTGCTGCAGAAGGCATGTTGGAGAGAAAGGGGGGAAAAGACAAGACCACAACGGACAAAAGAAAAAACCAAATGCTCCAACAGGGAGGTACACAATTTTAGTCCAAAATGTTACTAGCAAACTGTCAGCCCAGTTGAGGAAGAAGGATCTCACTAAAGCCCAAAACAAAAAGCCCAGTTGTGAAATGGATCCAAACACCATTGATACACAAAAAACCCAAACGGCTAGCATTGATACCCCAACTCCCAATATTAAACCACCGCCACCTAAACCAATCAAAAGCCACCCTTCAAAGACAATCCAAACCGTCCATCTATCCCCCCCCCCAGCAAACCACAGCCGCTCGTTCCCAACTTTTCACCTTCTCCTCAACAGTAAAACTTAATGAGGTAAATGCCCATAAACCCATCAACCCCACTATCTCCCCTACCAGAAACACAACTTCTCCCGCTGAAACACAAAACCACTCAGAAAACCCTTAACCCAGCAAGAATGTCGAGCGAAGTGGACACGGAAATGTTCGATCTTGGAAGCGAGTCGGAGGAGGAAACAGACTTCACCAAGCCACCACCATACATTCACAGTTACTTCAAGCGCCGAACCACACCAAACCCCAAATTCCTTCTTCCCTTCCAGCCTCTCCCACTGGATTACCCATTTCCAATCATCGAACCCACCATAGATCTTTCTCTAACCCATTATGTCTGCAAGGAACCACCGATCCCGACTTTCCAGGAATTCCATATCAACAACATGAGGTTCACCCTCAAACTCTCATCACAATGGATAGATGTCAGCCCTTCGGCGATACGTCAATTCATGCTGGAACCACACTGGCTAGATTTCCCATACCAGGATATGGAAATGTCGCCAAAAAAAGGAGGTATGATGATACCTGTCCATCTGCCGGATCTCAAAACGATCAAAGCCTTTTCCCCTGTTCTGGAGAAATTTCTGCGCTGGTGGATGCTAAGCAAGGAGGCACAGAAGGGGCAGTTCATAGTACCACCAGAGCTGGAATTTATGTGCGATCCAATCCCAGTGCTACCTCAAGTCGGGAGGACTTGGCCGTTGTCAGCAAGGAACCCGATCAAGGGAACCTTTGGGGAGACAACAAATGCACTGATGGTACTTGCGACAACGGAAAAGTTCAACCAAGTGGAAATCAAAGTGATAATAGTGAAGGAGGTGGAAGAAGGGGACTGCGAGATGGAACTGGAATTCATGGCAAGGAAGGAGACCCTATGGAGCAGGAGGAACAACGAGTTCATACACAAGATAGATCCTCTGACCAACAGGAAGTTTAAGGAGTTCTCCAGAACTCGGAAAACACCTGATCCCATGATAATAGTTGCTTGGAACTGCAGAGGAGTTGCCCGCCCAAATCCTAATACTAACTGAAACCAAAACCAGCCCCAAAAACACTACAAGAATCATGAAGAAAACTCCCTTTGAGAAGTATGTGCTAGCTGAACCCTATGGCCTCGCTGGTGGGATCATAGTTATGTGGAACCCTGACTTCATCAACTTTCAGATGATTGGAAGGGATTTGCATACTATTCATGGTATTGTGGAGGTAAACACTTCCCCCCCTTTTAATTTTTGCTTATCTGCTGTGTATGCTAGTACTAAGTATAAAAGTAGATTAGAAACTTGGCATGACCTAATAGACATGTCTAAACAAATAACAATTCCTTGGGTAGTAATGGGAGATTTTAATGAAGTCACTTGTCAATCAGAGAAACTGGGGGGCAATTTGATCAAACAACATAGGGCAGATAGATATTCTGATGCCATGAATGAATGCGGGCTAGTTGATGCTGGTTGTGTGGGTAGCAGGTTTACTTGGTTTAATAAACAGAAAGATAAACCCATTTACCAAAGACTTGATAGGGCTTGGGTAAATATGCACTGGCTTAATCTGTTTCCTAACTCTACTGTAATTACATTGCCTAGAGAAGCTTCTGACCATAATCCAATTAAGCTAATAACGGAAAATACTGGTTTGCAAAATCATGTTCACCAAAATGTTTTCAAAATGGAACCTTTATGGTATGCTGAACCAGGTTTCTCAGCCATGGTGGATGAAAACCTAAATGCTGATAAATCTGACTTGGTTAGTAAACTCAATAATATCTCCAAAACCATGTCTTCTTGGGTTAAGGACAATATAGGAAATATTTTCAAAAAAAGGAAAGTCTTGTGTGCTAGAATCATGGGTATCCAACGAGCTCTAGAACACAAGCCAACCAATAAGCACCTCTTGGACTTAAATGAGGACCTCTCTAATGAGCTAGGTCTCATTTATGAGCAAGAGGAAGCCTTCTGGATGGCTAGGGCTAGAACTAGTTGGATTGAAAATGGGGACAAAAACACTAGCTATTTCCAGAAGTCTGTCATCATAAGAAGAAGAAGGAATAAAATCACTAGCCTTAGGTCAGAAGTGGGTCAGGATATCCAAGGGAAAGATCTAGTGCCCCATATTGTCAACTACTTTACCACCCTCTTCACCTCTGAACAGACCATTCCCCCCTGTGAAAACCACCACTACTCCAATGAAATCAGTATTGACCATGCCACCAATATTGAAGAAATTGGGAGAGCTGTGTTTGAGCTAGGTCCCCTTAAGGCCCCATGTAACACCCCCGATTTACTAACTAGAAATAAATAAGAATAATATATACTTTATAAAAATTTGCGGAAGCTTACACCTAAATCGGAGGTATCACCGCCACACTTGATCACATTGTCAAGTGCTAAGGCTTACAAAACTCAAACTATTACAACTCGATTACTAGGTGGTCTATTTAAACTAAAAGTATTAAACGGTCATACAAGACTAAACGATAATATTGAGCTCCTTCAACTTGTAATTGCATCTTTCACGATCGATCTGCTCTAGTCAATCTTGACTGCTCACCATAGTGGACAAATTCCAAAAGGATCGTCGCAGGGCCACCATAAGAAAAAGACATGGCCGCAAACACACATAACAAATAACACACACGTCAGCAAAAGCTGAGTAATCAACGCTTATTGAATACCCAGACATATAATAATAATAATAATAATAATAATAATAATAATAATAATAATAATAATAATAGTAATAATAATAATAATAAAAATAATAATAATCATAATAATAATTTAACAAACACATAAGTACAAATTGATAAACAATTCTTATAAAACTAGTACATATAACCATAAGTAACAAGGGTTTAATTTTAATTTTTTTTTATAAGTTCACCATTTGAGTAATGTGGATCGAGTCCACCACCCAATAGTATATATTGAACTATTGGATGTAACCACCTGAGAGACGTGGATCGCGTCCACCACCCATTAGTATACATTAAACTATTGGATGTAACCACCAGAAAAATGTGAATCTAGTCCACCACCCAATGGACTATTGGGTGGTGGACTAGATTCACATTTTTCTGGTGGTTACATCCAATAGTTTAATGTATACTAATGGGTGGTGGACGCGATCCACGTCTCTCAGGTGGTTACATCCAATAGTTCAATATATACTATTGGGTGGTGGACTCGATCCACATTACTCAAATGGTGAACTTATAAAAAAAAATTAAAATTAAACCCTTGTTACTTATGGTTATATGTACTAGTTTTATAAGAATTGTTTATCAATTTGTACTTATGTGTTTGTTAAATTATTATTATGATTATTATTATTTTTATTATTATTATTATTACTATTATTATTATTATTATTATTATTATTATTATTATTATATGTCTGGGTATTCAATAAGCGTTGATTACTCAGCTTTTGCTGACGTGTGTGTTATTTGTTATGTGTGTTTGCGGCCATGTCTTTTTCTTATGGTGGCCCTGCGACGATCCTTTTGGAATTTGTCCACTATGGTGAGCAGTCAAGATTGACTAGAGCAGATCGATCGTGAAAGATGCAATTACAAGTTGAAGGAGCTCAATATTATCGTTTAGTCTTGTATGACCGTTTAATACTTTTAGTTTAAATAGACCACCTAGTAATCGAGTTGTAATAGTTTGAGTTTTGTAAGCCTTAGCACTTGACAATGTGATCAAGTGTGGCGGTGATACCTCCGATTTAGGTGTAAGCTTCCGCAAATTTTTATAAAGTATATATTATTCTTATTTATTTCTAGTTAGTAAATCGGGGGTGTTACAAAATGGTATCAGAGCCTATTCGGTCTTGAATTTACACAGGGATCTTCATATCCCAGTGTCTGGTTTGAGTTTTAGGATTGAAATGACTAATCAAGAGTTAAGCTTAAAATTATAGGACATGCCGTTTAATTTAAGAGAGCATAGTATCTCTTTCTATGTGTTAGTTATGTGTTACTTGTGATGTAATTGTGTGACTAGTTTTGAGTTCGGGGACGAACTCCTTTTTAAGGGGGATAGAATGTAATATCCCGATTATGTAGTAAAGTTTGGTATAATATTTTTATAACTTTAAGTTTCGGGACGAAACTTCTTTTAAAGAGGGTAGATTGTAATACCCTTATATTTTATGATTTTATAAAATATGTTTATAGCTAGAATAAGGTTATAATTATTTATTACGTGAGTTTTCTAAACTAAATGATGTATTTCTATTTGTTATTAAGTTATAAAACCTATTTTAATATTTAATAAGACCCTTATTTACGAACCACTATAAATACGATTTAAACCCTAATTATTTCTAATACAGTAGTAATTAGCCGTCATTGTTTTATCGTAGATTCTTAGACCTCTATCTACACTAGAACTCCCTAAGCATATCTTTAAAACTAATTCCTATTTTGAAGCTAACTGCGTGCATTCCTATCCAAATTGGAGATTTGAATTACATCAAACCTTATTTGACTCCGTAACAAACTGATAAGCTAGATCAGATAATGCTTATCTACCGCTAAATCGTAATTTCTATCTCTTGAACCTCTCCCTATAAATAATAGTCAGAAACCCTAATACACTAGTTTTGCAAAACAAAAACCCTAATTATACTCTCAAAATACCACCAGAAAGCTCCGCAAGGAAAAAACCTCGATCGCCGAAATTGATTTCTAGCCACATTCGGCTTCACCGAAACACCATCAAACCACTCTCGAAACCATCGCGAACAACACCGTCTCATAGTCCGCAGTACCCTCTTTTTATTCGGTTTGACAACTCTGAAAACCGTCCATAAACAGAGGTAATATGCCCTCTTGATGTTGACCTTGTTCTTCCGTTTTCCTTCTATTCTGGTGTAGCAGATTGATGCTCTTTTTAATAGCTTTCACCCTGTTGTTTTAAAGATTATTCCACTACTTTGAAAACCCACTTGAAGAATATACCAAATTCATTAATTAAACTTCTCATATTTACTCCACCTAAGATCTAAGAAGTGATATTGTGATTATATCCACCCATGGTACGTAAGTGGTGATATGAGTTTTCTTGCATTGTTCCTATGACCCCTTCGATCGTAACCTATATGATTCTTTCGCATACACTAACTATAATTAATTATTAATATAGCCTTTGACCTACCTAGTACGTATATTGCATCGACTATTTTACGTTGTTTATAGAGTACGTAGATCGGGAGACCTTCTAGTGCTCGTGTGTGCAGTTGTGAGATTAGCTTAATGAGGTAAGTTACTATGTTCACTGTTTTGCCAAACCCTGTAAAAATTGGATTTTGACGTGCGTATGTGACGTCCGTATATGTATTATGATTTTGGTGAAAAATATATTGCGCCGTCTTCCAACTATGTGGGTTCTCTGCCTTTGGTGATTGATTATTCATGACGTATTTCACCTTGGATATATAGTGCCAACTAATAACCAAAGCTCAACAATACCAATATTTGAGTATCTGACGTACATGTATCATGTATAGTAATTCTCTATATCACAGGGATTGTAATGTGAAACAATGAGAAGCAATATAGTTGATCACATATAGTTAACTTGTTAATAATGAAAGCCGAGATGCTTTTAAATGATTTCGTGCAATATAGCTCAATGTTAGATCTTTTCGTGTATTATATGGCCACGAGTAACCCCTTTAACAATAACCATTTACACTGAAATACACTTGGTTGGTAAGGCATCTTAGGTAGGATCCCCTAAGGTGGTGAACATATTGGTGGTACGACACAATGTGTCTTAATATTTTGGTCGAAGCTAACTAGCACGACCTAGGCTTAATCTACTCCTTTGAGTTAAAAACACTCACTGGGGGGTGTGCACACTTAAGGACTAAGACCTATTTTGGTGGTTACATCCATTAGGGTGGTAGTCTCGAACTACAATTATGGTGGAATTATCTTGTTCTCTTACCTCTAAGTAATTAATTAACTGTTAATTATGGACTGAGTGCGTGTGCTTGTTACGTGCTATTTGTGCATGAAATGTTTTTAAGATAAAATGTTTTCCAAAGTAAGAAAAAGATTTTCGAAAATGTTTTACAGGGTGAAGTAGTACTTACTCAATTTCCACTGATTTGTGGTTTCCCTTCTGTATATGTTTTTCCAATTTACAGGTATGCGTGGCACGTCCTGAGCGACCGTTTCACAACAACTAGTAGCAAGTTATTAATAACGTAAATCACCTAAAGACAATCAGTTGGGTTTTATTTAATTCAGTTTGTAACTATATTTTGGGTAGTTGGTTTAAGTTATTTAATTATGACAATGTTGGTTTATTTATAAAGGTTGGATTATTGATGGATAATATAGCCTTACATTTGGGTTGTAACCTAAATGTGGCGGTAATACCCTTAATTTATTATTTTATGCTTCCGCTATAAGACCTAAACAGGTATGGAAATTGGGGGTGTTACACCCCAGGTATAGATGGCCTTCATGCTCACTTCTACCAACAACACTGGGGTGCTTTGTGGAAAGATCTATATAATTATGTGGATAATGTACTGCAGACCAAAGCCTTTCCCCAGTCCATTAATGATACCACTATCTGCATTATACCCAAGACTGCTTTACCAGAGACCATAAAGCAATTTAGACCCATAAGCCTGTGTAATGCCAGCTATAAAATAGTGTCAAAAATATTAGTCAACAGGATCAGACCTTTTTTGAAGGACATCATCTCCCCAAATCAGAATAGTTTCCTACCTGGAAGGGGCTGTGAAGTTAATTACATTGCAGCTTCTGAAATATTACACTCCATGAAAACCAAAAAAGGGAAATTTGGGTGGTTTGCTCTTAAGATAGATCTTGAAAAGGCTTATGATAGGCTGGAGTGGAACTTCATTAGGTTTTGTTTAGCAAGGAAAGGCTTTGATAGGAATTCCACAGACCTCATTCTTAATTGCATTGCCTCTCCTGCAACATCTGTCATTGTAAATGGAAAGCCCTCCCCATCCTTTAAAACCACTAGAGGAATCAGACAAGGAGATCCAATATCCCCATATGTTTTCATTATCTGTATGGAGTACTTAGCTGATATGATTAGTGAGGCTGCCTCTAAGGAAAATTGGAAACCCTTCTACTTGAAGAGAAATGGCATCCCCATCACCCATTTGATGTTTGCAGATGATCTGCTTCTGTTTGGAGATACTTCTGCCAAAACTCTCAGTGGCATGAAGGAGGTCCTTAGGAACTTCTGGGACTGCTCTGGCCAAAAAATGAATAATTCTAAGAGCAAGATCTATTTTTCCAAACACACTCCCCAAAACCAGAAAGATATCTTCTGTAACACTCTAGAGGTACAACCAAGCCCTGATTTAGGAACATACCTAGGGTTCCCCTTGACAGATAAAAGGCCAACCAAGAACCAAACTTTAGACATTTGCAGGAAAATTAAAAACAAATTGGCCTCCTGGAAGGCTAAATGTCTTAGCAAAGCTGGTAGGTTAGTACTTATAAAGTCCACCTTGACTACCATAGCAAATTATTCTATGCAAGTTCTGTACTTACCAAAGAAAACCCTCCAGACTATTGACCAAACTTGTGCTAATTTTCTATGGGATTCAGAACCCCAGAAGAAGAAAACCCACCTTGTAGCTTGGCTCAAGGCCTGTGGACCATTAGAAGTAGGAGGGCTTAGTGTTAGATCAGCTGTAATGATGAATAAAGTGCTAATGACTAAACTCTGCTGGAAATTTAACACAGGGAAAAACCTAGCCAGTAGCCTAGTCAAGGAAAAGTATGTTGATAATAGACCTTATCCTGCCCCATTCTCAAAAGGGTCTCATATTTGGCAAAATGTTGGAAAGGGGTGGAACATGTACAAGGACCTTACTGCTTGGTGTATAGGGGATGGAACCCAGATAAACCTTTGGTTAGATAATTGGACAGGAAAAGGTTCACTTAGATCTATAATACAAGGACCCCTAACCAGAGATGAATTTGCACACACTGTTAGTGACATTAGGAGGGATGGCCATTGGAACTTAAGCTGCATTTCCTTCACCCTACCCACTGACTTAATCCAATGGATTCAAGCTATTCCCATCCCTCAATTTGGTGAGGATGCCCCCTTCTGCTCTCTATCAAAAGGGCTCCACTTTGACTCAAAAACAGCTTACAACACCATTTGGAACACCCACTTCCCTGACACAGACTCAAATGATAAATGGAGCTGCATTTGGAAAGCTAGATGCCCCCCTAAACTGAAAATATTTCTTTGGCTTATTCTTTGGGGAAGACTCCCAACTGCATCCCATCTATCCAGTAGATAGATTATCCCTAATGGAAATTGCCAGTTTTGTCCTAATACCCAAGAAGACATGGTACACTTGTTCTTACACTGCCCTAGAGCTACTGAATTTTGGAGTAATATTGAGTTTCAACCCAAGTTTAACCATCTCCACTCTGATGTTGAAAATTGGTTCCTAGATAATTTGAATGATACTGGGCTATCCCAGATTTTGAACACTACAAACCAAACAGTATTCATCTTTTGCCTTTGGAGAATATGGAACAGAAGGAACTTATGGATTTTTCAAAAAGAAAATAAAAGTATTGAGTCTTGGTGCCACCATACTCTATGGTTAGCAAAAGAGCATGGAAATATAGAGAGTAAAGGAACACAACAGATTAAGCCAGTGCATTTGGATCCCCCTAGTCCTTCAAATTACTTTGTTAAATGCGATGCATCTTTCTGTTCCTCCACTCTCCTTGCCTCCTATGCAGCAATTTGCAGGAATGAAGATCATACATTCATGGCTGGAATAGCTGGAACCTTCACCAGTACCTCAGCTGCTGCTACAGAAACTCAATCTATCCTTATAGCTAGCTCATGGGTCATCATCAAAGCATGGCAGAATGTGACTATATTTACAGATTGCAAATCAGCAGTAGAACACCTAAACAATGACAACCCTCCAACTTCTTGGCTGTCTAACCTATATGCTAAATGCAGGGAGTTGCAAAGAATCCACGGGAGCCTCTGGGTGAAATTCAGAAGAAGGGAGCATATCATGGAAGCAGACTACGTGGCAAGGAAGGCCAAGGACCGGCTGAGTCTGTTGGATCAAGGCAGTGATTTAGAACCCCCCCCCCCCCCCTGTTTAACTACTGATATCTCAACAAACAATGACACTAATTTTTTGGGAGCATGTTTGCTTCAAAGTAATTGGGCGATATGTGCCTGTATTTTGACCTCCACAAGGAGTGGAGTTAGCTGAAAACTTATTATGTATGTGCACTTTAATATTTAAGTAATCAAGTAACTCATTTTCACCAAAAAAAAAAAAAAAAGAGGAGTATAAATAGCAAGCAACAATCAAATGATAAGAACGCCTACAAGAACTTATCAATAAGGTGAATTGAACAAGCTAATTACAACAATTATTGTCTTTTAGACAAATTAACTAAACTAATGATTAAATGATAATTTAGGCCTCGTTTGGTATCATTATCATTTATTAATTTTTAGTTTTATCATTTGTAATTTAGAAAGTCATATGGGATATGTTTTAGATTAATTCGTTAATTCAATCATACCTACATTAACCATTTTGATTTTAAAACTGAAAATTAATTTTGGTAGTTTGCATATTACGCATGTTGTGATGCTACCTCCTTAGTCCTTACCCAAAAAAATGAACATGTAACATTAAAGTTCCTCCTCTTAGAATGAAAGAAGATGCCTGCCATGATTGTCGACCATCCGCAAAATTAATACAACGTCTGACCTAAGTACGTATATTAATTGCTACGTTATTCAAATTATTATGGGCATTTTTTATTTAAATATGAAATAAATAAACATTTAAGATGAATATTTTACAAGTTTTTGCTCCAATACACACTCAAACTAAACTGAACCCAATTACGGATCCTATTACATGTA